>NC_092795.1:41302354-41942132 GCF_918797505.1 Bemisia tabaci
ATACATCGCAAAGAACGCCACGCCACTGATAATAATCAGTGGCGTGGCGTGCTTTGCAATATATCGCTGTTCTGCTATTTAAAACTGTGGTAAGGAATCGATTATCAAGGTGTTCACTGCGAACACCCTGATTATCGATCTTTTTCCATAGGTTTAAATGGCATAACAATCGATATATCGGAAAGCACGCCACGCCACTGATAATAATCAGTGACGTGGCGTGCTTTGCGATATATCGCTGTTCTGCCATTTAAACCTAGGATAAAGAATCGATTACCAAGGTGTTCGCAGCGAACACCCTGATTATCGATCCTTTTCCATAGGTTTCAATGACATAACAATCGATATATCGGAAAGCACGCCACGCCACTGATAATAATCAGTGACGTGGCGTGCTTTGCGATATATCGCTGTTCTGCCATTTAAACCTAGGATAAAGAATCGATTACCAAGGTGTTCGCTGCGAACACCCTGATTATCGATCCTTTTTCCATAGGTTTAAATGGCATAACAATCGATATATCGCAAAGCACGCCACGCCACTGATAATAATTTAGGCCCCAGAATATAGTTCCGCTGATCCCGGATCCGTTTGGGATCCGGGTATTTTCGCCGCTACTTGCATCTCACGGCCAGGGAGTGCAACGCAACCCGCCACTCGTCAGGCCCGGCGAGGAGATCATCCGCAGACCCCCCAAGACCGACCCAACCACCCTTATGTGGATCTGGACCTGACCAAAAAAAACATGCCACAAGTACACGGGTTACCCAAGTCTCCCGTGACACGAACATATGACGGTCTCTCCGCTCAGATGGAGGTCATCAAAGTCCGTCAACGAGCATTGATGGCCCCCACCTTAATGGAAATTTGACCGTGATGTGTACGCGTCACGAGAGCCTTTGCGTCAAAGGAGCGTCCACACGGTTCGTCCGATCGTCGAATGGACGGTACGTCGAATAGCCCCCCGGTCGCTCCAAAATTAGAGCAACTGGCGGATTACGCGACGGACCGGCTATCCAACAGTCAGATAAACCGTGTGGACGCACCTTCGTCAGTTCCTACGCTCCCAGGCTCCCTATACACACAAACGCACCACAAATCGACCATTCACACAATCAAACGCACCCTTACCAACCATTCACAAAATCACAGGCACACAAACCATTCACAAAATCACATGCACCCTCCATACACATGCACACACTCACAAATGCACGCGAACACAACACAACATGAGAGCATGGTCGTCGCCCAATTCCCTCCGAAGGTTCTCTCTCGGATCCGATCCTCTCCTGGTGGATTAATTGCGAGTGTAAAAGAGAAATGGCAACGTCGCAGCAATGTAAACAGTCAAAACCTAAGAAAAAATATAAACGCACCAAGGTATTGAGTTGTGCAGCAGTATTTCGTAATTATTGTTGATGGATGGGACTTAAATCTGATTTTTCTTAAAAAAAGTTGATTCGGCGGGCGTGAAGGGCCTAACAGTCTGTCATTGATTCAAAACGGGGGTAAAAGGACTGCATCATTGTGACACGCTGTGGGCTAGGTTGATTATCGAAAACCCCGTTCAGTGCATTTTTCCGCTGTTTCAAATCAATGTCATGCTGGTCAGGTCCTTTACGCCCGCCAAATCAACCTTTTTTCCTTTCTCTCTCTTTTACTCTCTTTTTACACTCTCGGTTTCTCTCTTTATCTCTCTGTATCTCTCTGTATTTCTCTGTATCTCTCTGTATTTCACTTCATCTCACTTCATCTCACTTCATCTCTCTGCATCTCTCCGTTTCTCTCCGGCTTTCTCTTTACTTTAAGGAAAAATCAGATTTAAGTATCATCTATAAACAATAATTTTGAAAAACTGTTGAACAAGTCAACATCTTGAGGACTTCATTTTTTTCTTGTATTTTAAGTTTTAAATGTTTTCATCGCTGCAATGTTGCCATTTGTCTGATACACTTACAATTAATCCACTGGGAGGGAGTCAGATCCGAGAGGGAATCTTCGGCTGGGAGAAAACAAGAGCGGCAATATGAATGGCGGTCTGAGTAGCGCCCCCTACTTCTGCGAGTCGTCTCTGATTGGCTGATCCGTCTAGTGCCCTCTTTCTGGGGCCCTAATGAAAAATAACTCGGGATTTATTTATCATCAAAAATATCTCGAAAACGAGGAAAAATTAATGCGTCGGAGATTTCAGAAACCGATTCTTCAGATTTTTTTGAAGAGATTGATGGGTTATGCATGAGACTTTTCTTTCAAGCACACCGAACACTTGGACCTGGAATTTGGTTTCTTCACGACAACAAGTGTCAAAATTTCAAGTTGAAAAAACGAAATTCCATAGGTCAAATTGTTCGGTGTGACTGAGAAAAAAGTGTCACGTATTACGCACCCATCAATCCCCTCAGAAAAATCTTGAGAATTGATTTTTAAAATCTCCGTCGCAAAAATATTACCTTGTTTTCGAGATATCTACGATGAAAAATGAACCCCAGGTTATTTTCCACAAGAGCCGTAGGAAGTGAGCACCAGGCGGTCAGCCAATCAGAGGAGACTCTCAAAAGTAGGGGGTGCCACTCAGCCCGAAATTCATATTGCGGCTCTTGTATTCTCTTTGAAATTGGGAGAACATCCACTTACAAGTTTAAGTCAACAAAAGAGACATGAATAAAACATAAAAAACTTTGGCATTTTGAACACAACTAAATAATGAACATTTTTGTAGTATCAAATGGGGTATGCAGCAAACTACAAAAAATGACAAATTTACGATGACCAGGCACGGATGCTTGAGGGAATCCAGTACCATTCGAATCAATGCCCGTAATATGGTCGAAAGATTCGAATGGTACTGGATTCCCCTAAGCCAAGTGACTGGTCCTCTCTTGATAGTTGAAGGTGATTCGTCAAGCTCAAGTGACGTGGTCGACCTAGCATGCGATAAATCGCATCGATTGGGTCAAAAATCTCAGCAGTTTTGAATTTTCAGCAAAAAAAAGGACGATAGCCCCTGCGCATGAGCCTAAAGAATCATTTTAAACCCCAAAATTGGCACAATTCAGAGAAATAAAATCAGAATAGTGTCAGGAAAAAAACCTCGCATTTGATTCAGCTATCGATTTCTGTATCAAATGTGAGATTTTTTCCCGTGCACAATTCTGCTTTCATTTCTCTGAATTTTGCCAAATTTTGGGTTTAGAATGATACTTTAGGCTAATGCGCTGGGGCTATCGTCCCTTTATAGCTAAAAATTCAAAATCTGCAGAGCTTTTTGACCGAATCAATGCGATATATCGCAGACCAGTTTCGACCACGTGACTTGAGCTCGACGAATCACCTTGCGAAAATGAGGGAGCGGAAAAAAGAGGAAGACAGGAAGGAATAGCGTGGATAAATGACACTGAACTGTGAGGAGCTTGACGAGTTAAAGATCACGCAAAAGAATAGAATCGGAAAAGGATAAGGTCAAACGGTGAATGCAATGAGAGAAAAAGTTAATTGATAAGAGAAGGGCTACAGGGAGGAATCAGGTGCTGATTAGAGGAAGGTGAAAATAATGAGGCAAACGCTTGACATGCATTAGAGGAAAAGTTGAGGCCGCAAATTACAAGTGCGGGACAGAAGACCTTAAGAAAACGGCAATAAAGTCGCCGACAGTGCCTTGAGGAATTTGGATTTTTAACACCTCTTTCACGTCAGAGACCCGGGTGAGGGAAGTGGTTCCAGTGAAATGCTAATTTTTTTTCTCTCCGTTTCAGCCTTATTTTTTCGGCTTCGATAATTGTTTTAAATTCAGGCTGAAGTACAGTCTAGGGACTACTGACCATATTTTAGACCTCAGTACTGGATACCTGCGAATTTTTGAACGTCACTATAGGCCTACTACCTACTCGTTGAAAATCATTGAAACAAACCAGATCGGCACCGACAGTCTGGTCTGGTGAACGAAAATGTTCAAAAAAGGGTACCGTACAAAAATTTTGGAGAACATTTGTTTTTAAAAGAATGTACGTAAGTGTACATCGGGAACTACAAGAAGGAAGAAACGACTGAACAAAAATGTTCGCAAATGTTCAAAAAAGAAAGAAGCATCATTTGAAAAATCAGCTATTGGACATCCCTCCTTCTATCAGGGCATTAACCATAGCGAGTAATAACGAAACGAAAATCCTCATGAAACAGTTCTTCTTTTTCTGACGGATGGACTTGAAGCAACCTACCATCATTGAGGAGGAGGAGGAGGAGGAGGGGGGGGGGGGGGGGGTGTTGACGTCAGTACGCGCCGGTCATGACAATCCATCAGAAGGGGAGGGGGGGGACGCTCCTTGCGTTCTTCTCCAAGTTTCCGAGATAGTCACAGGAGACGGGAGGAAGAGAGAGAAAGCGAGAGTTTGACTGAAGAAGCCGCAATCGAACAGAACACCTGCGATGAGGAAAACTCAAGTGATAATGCCGAAAATCAGAATCCACGGACTGAAATCGTTCCGTCCGGGTTCAGAATTCTGAGAAAAAGGGTTCTCTGCCCGAAAACCCAGACAGGAGACACAAGCCGTGAGGGCCCGCATCCGGTCCCAAGGCGTCAGTTTTCGTCGCCGATTTCTTATCTTGCCCGTTTTACTTCACTCGTTCACTTCAGGCAAGCTACAGGGAGATGGGGGGAGGGGAGGCCCTGCGTGTTGGAGTCGGGCGGGAGAAAATCGCCCGGCAAGCACAAGATAAGCTAGAGGGAAAAAAAGGCGGGAGAACTCGCCGCTCCTCTGGCGCATGGCGTAAGGACGATCCGAGATTTCTGCGTGAACCCCGGAGAATATGGATTTTCATGTAAAATAGGGCTTACGTGGAAATCCATATACGCTTTTTGGTCAGAAGACCGACGAATTGGACTTCATTTTGAAATAAGGAAATACAATTTCTGGCTCATCTGTAAAAACACGTATGTGCATAGGGAAACTAATGGCACATACGCTGTTTTAAGACGGAGCCAGAAATGATAGTTCCGAGTTGCAAAATGTACTTCAATTGAAAGAAAGAAAAACAATGCTCGGCCTTACAAAAACGTGAAATACTTAGCGCCCCTGGTGCAATAGGACGGAAAAATCAAAACAACACTGGTGCTGGCTTTGTAACTTGGCAAGAGAGGTTGAAAGGTCTTCCAACTTTCGAAAATACTAATTGTTTCAATTTTCAACTAACGACATGGAAACATTTCACAGAACTATTCACACACTGAGCAGCATTTTTTTAATTGCTAAAAAAGTAGGGAGACTTTTTGGTTTCAATAAAATTGCTCAAATTTTACACGAGATTTTCTTATCTTGGTAAAGTAATCCTTTGCAATTGCGAAAAGGAAAGTGGGGGGGGAGGGCTTGTACGATTGGGTTGAAGTGATCATTTCCAGTTAGGCACTTCAAAATGCAAAAAGAAATATGAGGAATAAAAGGAAAGCTCGAGATGACGGAAACAAAAAATTCCAATTCAACGGCTCAACCTTCCACGATAGATTGTTAGCTCACGTTCATCATACGTGGGGCCCGCAAGTAATTTGGACACTTCAAAATGCAAAAAATAAATATGAGGAATAAAAGGAAAGTTCGAGATGACAGAAACAAAAAATTCCAATTCAACGACTCAACCTTCCACGATAGATTTTTAGCTCGCTTTGATCATAGGTGGAGCCCTCGAGTAATAATGAACGATTTAGTCAACCAATGAAGTAACATAAGGAGAGGCTGCAATAACATAAAAAACTGGGACGTTTCGAAATAATAACAACTTCATTTCCTACTGGAAAAAAAACCAAAAAGGAGTCGTCGATTTCTCTCCAATCAACATATTTCCTACACTTTTCAAAGCAGACAAAACTTGCCTGAAATTATCATCTGAAGGTACAATATGTAAGACACAATGTAAATGAAAAATTCATATTATTTTCATCGAACAACCTAGGAATTCTCAGATGAGGGAAAGGTAGCCTAGTGAGTCTATATTGGTAACCTGAAATGAGAGGGTACAAACATATTCATGGAAGGGCTTGGAGGACAAGGCTCATTCAGTACAGTTTTTGAAAAAATTGAGATATTCATGAACTCATCTAAATCTAATTTGAGAGTAGGTATATTCTTAGATAATTCACGACTAAAATCCAATTTTAAAGCATCAAAGCGTGAGTTTGAACTTCCTTTCCGCCATTAGGCCCCACGAAATTTTGAAACTAGAAACACATATTTCTTGGAATAGAAAAAATTCAAAAAATTTCTGTGCGCTTTGTCCTACAAGCCTCTCCATTTAAATACGTGGCAAAATTTCCTTCCAGTGGTTTGCAAGTATGAAAGAAGAGGAATGACTGAAGAGAGAAAGAAACAGGAAAATCACAAGGGTAGATCACATGACAAGTAATACATATTTACACCTTAGTTGGGCAGAATTTAAATCAGAAGTAAGTAAATTATCTCAAACCTCGATCACAGACCAAACCGTGATAAACAGAAGCAGTAGTAGCCAAAATTTCCCATCGAGAGAGCCCATCACAAGATTCAGTTCTGCGTGAAGTTGAAAAGCTTCGCTTTGACCGGAGGAACCGACGCGAAATGTCCACATCTCCAAACGAAATCACACCACGACTAACCGTATTTCTGCACGAGTTAATTGCACGACGAAATACAAAACGATGCGATCGAAATGAAAAACATGACGAGACGGAAGGCGAATCGCGCGATGCAGTTCCGAACTTCCGAACGCGTGTACCGGCGAAACCTCGAGACCTCATGGTGAGTGAATTCAAGAAACCGAAGAGTTTAACACGGCAAAGATTATCGACACACTTCATAAAAAGACACACGAGACTTAATTACCGACAATTGAGAAGAAAACTCAAAGGAAACTCTAATAATTTTGAAGGGACGTTGGGGAGCCAAGGCGGCCGACGCGTACGCGACCCGAGACGTTCACCGAATGCGACTCAAGCGAGTGACGCTGGCCGAATCTTCTCAAGGACAGACTCGCTCTCAGCCTCGGGCGTCCGTGACAGTGGAGAGGGTAGCTTTTCCCGCCACCAGAAGGGCTCGCGTGCTATCCTCCGGCCGGCTTCCGAATTTTGACGATTTGCTCGCACCTTATCTGTTCTGTGATCACACGTTACACTGATGCCAGATTTTTCGAATAATCTTGTGGGGTCTCTCTCAAAATAAACGACTTGTGTACTTTATACAAACACAAATCCTCAATTATATTATGATATATTTCCTGCCGTTCAAGTCTTCCTGTTAAGTAACTAATCCAAATCAAAATGTACTTACTTACCTCTCTTCTCTCGCTCATTAAATGTCACACTGTTTTTTCACACTCACATTTCATTCAAAATAATTGAATTAGATCTAAGATGTGTACGCAAATTGTTATCGTTGTTGGGGGTTCCGTCACAATAAAATAAAGAATTCTGGCTAAACAACTTGTGGCTGTAAATAGTTTCCTTAACGCAACGATTTTTTTTTCCTCAGCTCAACGAAGAACCGCCAATAAAATAGTTTTCCTTGTTGGAAGGAATCAAAATCTCCTCGATACATAATTAGTAGGGTGCATCATGAGAATTTTTTCATTATTTTGTTTGAAATTTTTAGATAATTTAGATCTGATTGCGAAAAAAATTCTCGGAAAAACGAGAGGAGAAATATTCACAGATTTCCCCGAAAATTCGTATTTAATCAAGGGAAATTTGATAACGTCTGAAGCCTCATTCGGCTTTCCTCTATTTCGCATGGCAGCATTCTGATAAATCCTGATTCCAATTTTGAATCGGTATACGGTCAAATTCAGCCTCCTCATAAATTTTCAACGAGTCCAAAGGATAATAATGTTCGACTGCAACCGGATTGTTGAAACTTCAACTGGATATGTCGGCACGATAAGACAAGACATAGCCCTATCTGCGCCGTGTAATAAATCGATTTTCGATTCTAGTCGTGCCGACATACATTTCAACAATCTGATTGTTGAAATTTTTTGTTTGTCGGGACGACAAAGATGACATAGGTTAAACGGTGGAGCATATCTTTAGTTAACATTTCAACATTTGGACGTAGTTCTACCAAACAGACCTATGTGGAAGTGAGAAATATGGGGTGTGCTCGTTAGTCTCTGGCCGTAAGAGTGAATGAGAATAATAAAGCGCCAGTGACGTCAGCGGCAATGAAAAAGCGGGGGTGAGACGTCGTCGTCGTCGTCGGGGCTCTTTAACTCATGAGCCCTGTCCACAAGGCTCTATTGCCCTGCCCGCGGCTCATGAGTTCCGCACTCAGTTGGCACATAGGTCTGTTTGATAGAATGCAATATCCCGCTTTGCCAATTCTTCAAAAGGAACCACGCCCACTTTTACATTGCTTCTTATGCAGATTTCTAAAGCACACCCCACATTTCTCATCGCCACATAGGTCTGTTTGGTAGAAATACGTCCATTTAAGGTATACGTATTTCAATTTTCTGTTGTTGGCGTGGTTAAAAGTAAAAATGACGTAAGGAAATCTGAAGGGGAGACTTTTTTTTTTTTTTTTTTTACTTTATTCGATTTAAGTGGCTCAATTAAACCATGGTGTATTCTGCAGAATTGTACGATGTAATAAATGTATTTATTATGTTTATGTTTTATTTTCTAATGGACCACTAGACAAGGTACGAATTCAAGCATTCTGATACATGTTTTTTAACCAAAATTTCACGTAGAACACGTTGTGTACAACAAAAATTACCGAAATCAACTCCTTACGAAGATATTTAGTGATTCCTGATGCGTGAATTCAAACCGCCCGCTCAATAAAACTCAATGCTCTACGTGATTCACATCGCGCGTTGAATATTATCGTGACAGTCTCTGCGATATGAAAATCTGGCAACCACAATTTTGACGCTTTGGCTCAGCTATAGCAAATTGCTTATAATTTGAACAACGCACGGTGGGAAATGAACAGTGCTCGATTGAGAGGCTTGCTGAAACTATTGTAGTGCGCGATTTGACTCAAGTGGAGCTTTGAGTTTCTTGTGAGCGGGCAGTTCAAAATCCGCGTAACCAATGTGAAATAAAAAGGTTAATATCTTCGTCAGGAGTTAGTTTCAGTAATTTTCGTTGCGCGAATCGTGTTCTACGTGAAATTCTAATTAAGAAACATGTATCAGAATGCTTGAATTCGTACCTTGTCTAGTGGTCCATTTCCACTATTTTTATCATTTTCTTGAGTTATTTTTAATTTAAGGAGTTTTTAATATTTGCATGTTTTAGGCTATAGTAAATTATGGTTTATGAAACTTAACACAATCCTATTTCGTGTTTTATTTTTTTGCCAATAAGTTAGTCGACCCGATAAACTTTTTATGGGTTTGGAAAACTATGAACTATGAAAAAAATGGAAATTCTAAATTCGCTATTAGCGAATGTAGCGAATTTAGAATTTCAATGTTTCAAAAAGTTCGTGGGGAGTGCCCCGACGAACCTTCCTTGGGGGCACATACATGAAGCGGGCACCGAGCCTTAACTTCCAAGTCCGGCCCTGCCTATAAATGGACCACGGCTGAGAATTAACAAATATCTTTTTTTTAGTTACAAACTACAAATATAAACAAAAAACTAATTCTTTATTTTTTACACACATGGCAATAGAGATTGTTCATAGTTTCCTAAACCCATAAAAAGTTTAGTGAGTCGACTAACTTATTGGAAAAAAAATAAAACATGAAATAGGATTGTGTCAAGTTTCATAAACCATAATTTACTACAGCCTAAAACATGCGAATATTAAGATATTCTTAAAATGAAAATAACTAAAGCAAATGATAAATATACTGGAAATTTGGAATTGAAAAATAAATATAATACATACCTTATTTATTATATCTTACAATATTGCAGAATACACCATGGATTTAATTATTTAAGTATAACTTTAAGTTAGTCGTTTACATCCATTGCATTGCACATGTTATTCGTCAATTTGCATTGTAAATTTTGCATCCCTGCATTTTTATTCTTATTAAAATAAATTAAAGACTCTGTTTCTGAATTTAGCGGCGTTCCTGTAAACTTTAAGTAAGCTTACTTCAGTGAATCTATTACAGGAGTCTCGTATAACCCCAAAATTATGGATATTTTTGAAGTCAGTTATAAATTTCATTCCGTTTTCATCGTTTTTCCGTTCCGTGACGAATGATTGAATTATTTGAAAAAGCCTTTATTTAGATGTTATGCCATTCTAACGGTACTCTAAAGATCAAGGGCTAGTTATATCCTTGGTCATGTCAGTAAAACAGATGCGGTTACTATACGAGAAGGATATTTCTTATTACAAAATTCTGCCCTCCCCTCTCAAACTTTCGAATAAAATTGATTCCTATCACTCACTGGGACTGTCAATGATTAAAAGGAATGGGTGCTTTATTTAACATTTCTCAGAGAATGAAACTTATGGACCTTAAGTATGGTAACGGAGACACAACGCCTCACTGGGAAAAAACAAACGCATTGGATCTAGAGTCCAGACTCTTAAAAACATCGGCAAGAAAAAGTACTCTTGATTCAATCAGAGTCTAGCTTAAATCAAGAACCAAGCCTCTTGATTTAAGCGGATTTCGTTTTGATTCAAGCAAAAATCCGATTGAATCAAGAGTATTTTTTCTTGTCGATGTTTTAAAGAGTCTGGACTCTAGATCCAATGTGTTTTTCTTTCCAGTGCTCGCCGCACCGCACCGTAAACGTGGCGTAAGGAAAGTGGAACGTAAAAAGCACCTTGAAATACGTAGTTTACTGCATCAATTACTACGTCTATGAAGTTGCATCACTAAGAAATGAAGGCTTTTCCAAAGACGAGATCGGCCACGGGCAGGCTCAAAATAATTATTGTATTACATAGAAATCGAGCTTTACTCTAGCATTTCTCATTTAAGATGCAAAATATTTTCTTCCCGATTATTATTTACCTCTTATTCTGCGGATTTCTCGCCGGGGATGAATGTGTGGGCTAGCCACTAGGGTAATTGTGTGAGGGGCCCCAGGATTGTTTGAATTAAGCAAAGAGTTGCCAAACCCAGATATATACACTAAAGAAGACTTAAACGCATATAAAGAAATTTTATTTGCATCAAACGCACATTTACAAAAGTATGACAAAGATAAATCAATTGCTAGTAGTTCTGGTTTAAAATATCGGAGTATAATCCAAAAAAAAACTTTTCTCTGCAACAGGGTCTGGCTTCCTACCAGTCACTAATGAAAAAGTAGATTATATACGCTGGAATGGTATAAATGAGTTAGTTGAGCGATTATTTCTCCTGAGAACAGCTCAAAAAGTAGGACATTCAGGCGTTGAAATTGAGATAAACTCTTATAACAAGAGCATGGATGAATATATACTACGTATAAGGATACTTCAGCCGAGTGCGAGGTCAGCGACAGCGCAACCTTGTAGCGGTCTTTTGAAGCTTCACTATATCATAGCTTCCTCATTTGGCCTTTGGAAAGCACTACTGTGGGAATGGAATTAGCCAATCAGCAAGGTAACTAGCGTCCCGGAGTCCCGACCTACAGAACTTCTGCAATGGAGATGTTGCATGTGTGAGGAATTTGCGATTTGACTATGGACTATTCTATTGGACTAAAGTTCGCGAGAAACACGATGGTATCACTGGTTTTTTTCTGAAATCAACTCCCAAGCTCAAAAAAAGCTCTCAAGTTGAGGCCAAAATGTAGGGGATATCCCACGCTATCCTGAGAGTCCACCTCTACATCAAGCCAACTTTCCATGCAAAGATAGGGAGCAAATACATTGACAGGGCTGTCACTTTATATATTTTTGAAACGCGTCCGAAAGTGCGAGATGAATTCATTCATCTTCTTTTGAACTAGCAGCAAATGCTCTCGATGTGCTAACTCGAGTTCTCTCTTTTAAATTTCACACCAGAGTGCTACCTTTGTGTGTTGAAATCAATATTCTGTAATCAGTTGCAAGTGGCCTATTTTCCTGTATCATGCAAGACACGACGAATGCTGCTGCTAAGCAATCTGCCACGAACTCGCGATCTGTCTTCTCTTCAATCAAACATTTTCAGCCGAAAGGCAACATTAGTGTAGCATGGAGAGAATGGAAGACAAAATTTGAAATTTTTCTATGCGCGACCAACCTCGAGAATGAATCCGACACTAGAAAAAATGCTCTTCTGCTGCACCATATCGGCGAGGAAGCCAACTCAGTGTATTATTCCTTCAACACCTCTCATAAGGAGATTAAACATGATGCTTTAATTAAGAAATTTGATGATTTCTATTCTCCGAAAAGAAACGTAGATATTTCAATAAATTGATAAGCTGATCACCCAACTGTATATTAATTAAGGATAAATTGTTGGAATTAAGTAATAAATTAGCACAAAATGTTAAGAAAGATAATCTATTAGAACTTATGCTTAAAGATAAGAAAAATTGGCACTTAGGATACACTTACATTAAAGACATATTAGTTAATAAGAATAAATATTTTAATGATCTTGTAAAAAATGTACATATAAATACATTAATCTTGTATTGTGATTTTGAGATGAATTATAATGCTAGATTTTGATAACTTGCCTAATCAATTTTTGTTCTGTCCTTCTCTGTTTACCTTTGTCTCCTCCTTTACTTATGAAACCGCTCCAGCCTCCTCTGTCTGCAAATTTTCAGACTGTAGAATTTTTTGAGGCATTTTTTCTACCTTAATTTTTTGAGGAACTTGGTAATCGGCTTGGATGCCAAAATCGCGCGTACCGCCGGACCGTTCGCTGTGTACTGCCTTAACGCAACCGATCCTGCGTCGCACGCAATCATCACGCGGGCACGCGTTCATGATAATTGAAGATAATTTCATTGTAGACCGTAGTACATAATGGATGAAGTAGAAGACTGCCGTGTCTACTATCTAGTAGTTTTTACGTCAAAAAAAAGGAGGAAATAGTGCGCACTGTTCCAGCAACTTGGGTGGATGACGAAAATAAGGAATGCGTTAGGCCCAAAAAATCTTCGACAAGACTAATCGAAAACTGCTGTGCGCCCCCTAAAAACCACTGCTGGAGAAGTTACCCTGTCCGGGACACAGGTAGTCTCGCAGCAGCGTTTGTTATCTACGTAGCGTATATTTATATTATTTAGCTTGTCCATTATATTTTTTGAAACTTTCGCAACAACTCAATTTAATTAATAATTTACGATTCTATTATAAGTAATAGTAATATCAATAATTATGAGTCATCTAGTATTAGAAAAATATCGATGCCAAATTAAAATCCATGAACTAGAAGAATATAAAAATAAACTAAGAGCAATAATCGAGCATTCAGATACCATCATATTAGACTTGAAATCTTTAAATTATGATGAAATAGCATACATTAATGGAGGGTGCGCTGCTTGGCTCATCAAAAGAATAAATGAGTTTAATGATATCGATATATATAACGAAAGTTTAATCTAAAAACTTAGATATCGGTTAAAACTTAAACTTTTCCGTACTACCCCAGCGATGGCGGGGGTAGGCGAAGAAGGAAAAGCGAATGAGGATTCGTCTTACAATTCAATTAAGGACGATTTAGTGGATGAACTTGTTAATACTAACTTAGCTCCAATCCTCAATAGTGAAACCTTTCATGTAACTGTTAAAGAATTTATGGCCAAGTCTCAAAATGTCCTTAAAGTGATCTCTAAGGAAAATAAAGTGCTTGTGAACGAAAACAGTGAGTTATCCAACCAACTTAAACTATTTTTAGAAAAACAGCATGAAAATGAAATTCAACAACAATCCTTGATTTCTAATTTGCAATCGCAAATAAATGAACTTAAACAAGCTAGTCTTAAATATGCAAACTCTTCTAGCTCTGCAAATTCTAAACCTAGAGACACTCACCAACAATCGGTGAAAGATTTAGTTAAAAACTCTCGTAAGCCCTCTGAGCAACCTAAAATAACTCAGTATGCAACCGGAACACAATCTTCCAAAGATCCAAACCCAGTTACAACGAGTTTAGATGCTCTTCAGACCGAAAACCCGGATGAAGAAATGACTACAATTGAGGATGACGTGGATGAGGCTTCACTTTCGGAAGATGCCAATTCGGATCCGGAATTTCGCTCCAAGCGTCTCATGTACAGGCAGCAACGGAAGAAACGCAAAAGGGGAAACTCCAATGACGATTCTTCCAAGCAAGATACAACCTTAGCGGATAAGTCTAAATCTAATATTAACCCTAATTCTAGTAGTAAGCCTAGCGATAAGACGACGAAAGTCCTACCCCCTCCGCCCATCAAAGTGGTGGGAATTAAATCCTTGGAGGATATTAAATCTCTATTAAAAGAGGCACCCCCAGAAGAGGAATTCTCGATTAGATTTTTAAACAATGAGACATGGAAAGTTAATCCATCCTCGCATGAATCTTTCAGAAAAATTTCTGAAAAATTAAAAGAAAAGAACATCCAATGGTAATCCCATAGTAATAAAAATACTAGGAATATCAAAGTCCTTTGCAAAGGTCTTCCACCTTCCATTCCGGAGGAAGAAATTATCGAAGATCTTCAAGCAAAAAATTTTAAAATGAAGGCAGCAGTCTGTCATAAAAAAAGGGCTGAAAAATCCAAACCTAAAACGAGCTGATTGTCCCTTTCCAGGACGCATACAAAACCCGAAATGCGTTAATTGTGGTGCCACAGGTCACCCCGCTAGTTATAGGGAGTGCCCATTCGCAAAAGAATTTCAGTTAACAAGAAAAATCAGCTGAAAGCTAGAAAATGCCCCCCTCAATCAGCGAAAAATTTCCCAAATTTAAATAAAAATAAGGCCTCTATGGCAAGCAAACCTAAAACGCTTGAAAAATCCTTTGCGCAAGCAGTGTCGGGTAATAAAACATCTGAATCTTCAAGCCAGGCGGATATTATAAATGCATTGCTTAAAACCATCGAATCGCTTAATATTCAAATTCAATTACTGAATGAAAAGATAAGGCGCTTGGAGGCAAAAAATGATTCATATTTTTCGTATAAGTGTAATGTTGATAATGAAAATGTCTTTTTGCATATCAATCGTGACTCCTTACTTTTTTCAGAAAAGGATGATGAGCTAATTGTTTTCAATGATGTAACTCGATTGCAATCACGCTCGAACAAGTTAACAAAGCATTAAACCTCATGGCATGGAACTGTGGCGGTCTGACCAGGCCAGGGTGAAGGCCGAGGAATTCAATGTCACGCTAAGGGATTTCGATGTGGATATAGCCCTCCTGTCGGAGACCTGGTTCACTAAGAATGATTTTAAAAGGTATTTTGTTGGCTATAAAATGTACAACGCTTTACATCCCGAAAATAAACACCGTGGTGGGTCTTCGGTGCTAATCAAAGAAAAAATCAAGCATAACTTGATGAAAATTATTGAAACTGCTGCGTTCCAGAGCGCAGTAATTAATTTAGAAACTGAAATCGGCAATTAATTATTCTTCAAATAGATAAGAAAAATAACCGGAGTTTTAAAAAATCGCGTTTCTTAGTATGTAGTAAATTAACAATCAGGGGTTGCAACGCTGCAATCGAGATACGCATTTTTCCAAAGAATTGTATCAAGAAATATCTTTTACTACAGATGTAATTGGTATAATCGGGAGCGTATCCGAATCAAAAGAAGTTCCATCAAAAAAAGGAACAGAAATACTGAAGACGGAAATCGTTCTCCACGATCACAATTTATCGTCCGTAAGTATCCACGATTCATCTCCTTTTTTATCATCGCCTTCTTATCATCATTTTTAACATCGCCCCTCTCACTCACATCAAAGTACGTGTACCAAGGTGACGTATGCCATAAGACGTCACGCGAGCAGTGCCTGCGACCACCCAGCTGTCCTGGCCTACTACCATCAGCACGCTAGGGCCTCGGCACTTTAGCCCGTCATCTTAAGCACAGCTTAATTTCACAAGCTTCACAAGCACAAGCTTTCATTTCTTTTAATCGCCTTCCTGCCCCAGCAGTTCATACTGCCACCTGTTGTAAGGACCTAAATGACCTATATGATTGTTACAATAGTATGCAATTTGCAAAGGACAAGTTATCTCTCAGGTATGCTATCGGTCCCAAGTCTGAGCACATAAGTTTTCTTAAACTCGAGTTACTATATTACTTTAGAAATGCTGCTTTTATTGGTGTGAAGCGAAAACCTTTCGTGTTGAAAGATTAGGAGCTCTCAATCAAGAGTTCACTTTTTTTAGTTGATGATTTAAGTAAAAATTACAGTGTTAAGTTCATTAGAACGCGACTTCTGGGTCAAGATGTGCTTTAAAACACTTTCTCCACCCTGCGTCAACAACATGGCTGCTCTGACAATCCCACCTCAAATCAGCATGAGCGTGGTCTAAGAATGAGTTCCCTCTCTTCCCTTTTGAAGTTAACTTCCTTTAGTAATTGTGAAGAGGAAATGGAAAAGGCAGTTATAACCCTAAATAAGTTGCCCTGTGACGAGATGAGGCACCCAAAGGGGCAAATGGGTGACACCTAAAACAGCCCTTGGATTCAGCAGGGGACCGCAGATCGCGACGTTAAACCAAGGCTCGTGCGCGGTGCAGCGGGGCCGATGGCCCCATGACGTCACGTCCGGCTGAGACAATCGCAGCGGCGGCATGATTGCCGGACCGAGCGCCGGGGCTGCCGAGGCTCGCACCTCGAGCCTTCTCCGGGGCCCGGTTCGGCAATCAGGCTGCGACTATGCTGAAGCCGGGACCTAACTGCTGATCGCGGGAAATTCGGGGCGAATGAACTGAGGAAAATTGGCGAACTTTCCCCCGATTTTGCCCGTAGCCAGTTAGTGTCTTTCGAACCGGTGTATGGCCTGCATCCCCGCGACAACGCGCATAAGCCCCCTGTCCGAAAGCCCTCCGTGCGCGAAGATTGTCTAGAAGAGTCGAGCGACACTCCTTAGGTACGGGTGTTATGTCGAACCTAATAAACTTTACGAATAGCTGATGTCCTTTAGTGTTTTAATCTTTTAAGAGTTAATATTTCGCCCTCATAAATTATTTGGCAAAGAGAGGACACTCACTAATTATAATGACAAAAGAATAATCAGTATCATATTTCGTTTCAATCTAACATTAGGTTACTTATGTTTTTCCACTTTTTGCTGAGATTATTACTACACAAGAGAAACACTTTCTCTCTCTTACTTACATATTTTCCCCTATTTCATTTACTCACCTTTCTTTTTAATCCTTGTCAAATTTTTAATTAATAATTGGGATCTCATGTTTCAGATGTATTACATGACAGCCAATCTACCTCGTCAGACAACAATAATGATGTAGTAAAAATTGAAGATGTTCAACCTTCATTAGGTAATGCTTGGAAAATTCATGGGAAAATAATTAACATTTTAAATATAAAGCCATGGGAGTCGAACCCTGCAAAAAACAATACTCCAGTGAAAACCGGCAAAATCTTTAAATTTACTCTAAAAGATGAGACAGGCACGATTCTGATAACTGCCTTCAATGAAAATGCAGAAGATCTCAAAGACATTATTGCTCTAAATAAAACGATCTCCTTCGAAAATGGAAAAATAAAGGATGCATATTGTAATCAAGATCATCCTTTTGAAATAACTTGTACAAGAAACACAAGTGTAAAGGAAATACCTTCAAATTTAGTAAGAGTTGAACTATTGTGAGACTGCCGTGTGTAGATTGTGTTCCCCACAACTCTCGTTTGTGACTTTGTTGTGACAACCCTTTTTTGTGACTTTATTGTAAGCCCTTGCGGCCCCTGTGTGGACTCTTGTTATTGCAACATCTTGTAGTCGCTCGTGTATGCAGACTTTCTAGACCTCTGCGCTAGACCCTCGTATTGTAGACTTAAGTGTAAACCTTCTTGGTTGGATTGGATTATTATACTCACGTGTCACCGACAATCATAGTGTTCTTTTTTACGGCTCCTACTACCTCCTGCTACCTACCACCACCTGCCTCCGCACTGCGGTAAGCTACCAAGTACCATCTACCTTTTGAGCCCTCGCCCCCCCTACTGGTGAGCTCACGTTGGGCTGATCGACCCCCCACATCGCAGCCCCCTCAACTTCTTAATAAGAAAAAGAATGATGTGTCTAAATGAGAACGCCAAATGTTGGAAATCGAACGATTCAGCAGTTTAAATTCACTTGCAACTTAAGTCCTGCAACGTCGAGTTATGATATGCAGACTCAGCGTGCCTGGTATGGCCCCTTGGTATTTGTTTCTCTTTTATGCTCTACTTTAGTCAGTTAGTCTGTAACAGCCGCGCCTCACTACACGATGTTTCTATAATAAAACGATTGTACTTTTCGCTTAATCAAATTCGGTGTTACTCAACTACTTAATCACTACACCCCTGCGCGACAGGTTATGGCCCCAGCAAAGCAATAAAAGACTTTTTCGTTTTTTAACAAAATCCGAAATTTCAAAGTGTTATTCTTCTTTCTAAAAATGAGTTGGTCACTGTTCGGCGGCGACGACAACACAATCGAGATCCGTAACGATTTTGATGTGCACGATTTTGTGCAATATGCTCTTTTCGGACTGTTATTCGCGTTAATGGCTCTATAGAAACGTGAACAGGAAGTGCGTGCTGTACGACGTGTCTAGGAGGACATAATAACTTAAAAATTAAAACCGATTTTCTGTGTTCGGGTCAACATAAAAGCTTAAAAATTAAAACCGTTTTTTGTGTTCGGGTCGATAATAAAAAAAAACCTTTTATAATACTGTGTTTTTCGGGACAATGGCGGACAGCATCGTGAACAAGATTGAAGTTCGGGACATCCAGAAGCTGAAAGATGCGGTAAATTTCCAACTCTGGAAATTTCAAGTAACCGTGGTTCTTCGAGCGACCGGGATCTACGCAATAGTTGATGGGCAGAATTTCGGTATCCGACTCCACCTTGTTTACACTGGAAGGTTAGGGATCCACGGCGGAGAAGCCATTCATTGGTACCAACTTAACATGTTTTTCACTAGGGCGCGGGAGATTCGAACGCGGGGCGCGATTGCCGTCGCCAGCGTCACACTCACAATGACACCTGTCGCCGCCTTCTTGATTGTTGATAAATTGAATGTTTTGACAGGTTGCATCGCCGTAGTTGTTTTTCTTCCTATCGCCTTGGGTGTTGATCTCTCATTCTTAATTGAGATTTGTTTTGATATCCGTGTTTTCTTAATTCAGATTCGTTTTGATATGCGAAGTGGCGTGTACTTTTCGCGAAATCCTCCGTTTAGAAACTTTACCTCGAGTAGATTATATTAAAGGATTGCAGCGGTTTGGTTTAGTATCAAAAGATGTTTTATGTCCAAAGTGCCGTAATTCTATGCAGCTCAAGCCGAAAAATGACCTTTCTGACGGGTTCGCTTAGCGGTGTAATCGCTCAGGGTGCAAGGTAGCCCGATCTCTTCGGAACGGCACGTGGTTTTCGAAATCTAAATTAACTCTCCGGGAAATAATGCTTTTAACCTACATGTGGTGCAGAAAATACTCGCAACAGCTAGTTATCCACGAGACAGGAATTCGCTCCGAAGCTGTCGTTAATTGGTTTAATTTCTGTAGGGAAGTTGCCACCGAAATTGTTGGTCGGGAGAGAGTGGTTCTTGGTGGACCGGGCCGTATCGTCCAAATTGACGAGAGCATGTTTGGAAAGCGCAAGTACAATCGTGGGTCCCGGAAGAAAATCCGCCAATGGGTTTTTGGTGGGATCGAGCATGATTCAAATAAGTGTTTCCTAGTCAAAGTCGATAAAAGTCGCTAGTTGCTCCAACGAGAGCTCCGAATCAGAGAAGAACTTTTATCGGTTTCCAAGACCGGGGAAAACCAACATTGAAAGGTAACACGTTCATTTAATTTCTCATCGTTATTTCCTATTGCATTCCAATTTCTGAGCAGGATTTTACATAAGTATTCTGTCAATGAAAGTTGAAAGATATTTTGAACTATGTTTCCTCAGAAAGTTCAAAAATTGCCGTAGCACAACAGGGCATACTTTAAATCTGAAGTTAAGACGGCAAATACATTCTGGTGGATTTTTGAAAGAGTATTGGTGCAACTGTGGGGATTATTTAACTGTTTGTCCTACACCATTTGTCTATATCGCCACTTTTTTCCCTCTGTTCCAGGTGCCAACAATGGGCGGCCTTTGCACAACCAGACAAAATCTGGGATACTACGGAAAAACTGGTCACGTTATACTCCGGACACAAGTCTATATGTGCGGATCATTTCAAAGCTGATGCCTTCTTAGATGTCGCTCCTACGAGACTTCACATTCACTCCGTTCCCAGCTTGTTAACACCTGCACCAACTGCCTCTGCCACGTTTTCCTCAAGTCTGCACTCCTCTGTAAGCCCTCCTTCTACAGCTGCTCCTGAATTTCCTTGCCCAACTCAGTTGCCTTCTTGCTCATCTTCCTCCTCCAAGTCCGTTTTTGCTGTCACTCCTGAACTTCCCACTCCTCCTTCATTCCTTTCAAGAGTACCCTCCTCCCCAATCTCCACCTACCACCCCAGTAATTCCAGATCCTTCAAGCTCACCCTCCTCTCCTACCTTTGCCTCCACTTTCATCTCTCGAATGGAGATAGATGGAGAACCACATATGGACACTGCTAGCCAACCACAAATGCTTACCTCAATGGACACCCCTACTCGCATCATACTCTAACTCAAACAACGCCCCACTGTACCACCCCAACTAAAACACGTTCCATAGGAGCGAACACACCAACTGCAACATTGCCAACAAAAAAGAGGAAGAGAGCAGCTGCACGTCGCTCTATCTTACAACAAATGAATGTAACCCGTCTAAGCTCTCTAACTCCAAAGAAACAGTTTTTGGTACATTCTCACCGAAAAAGAGAAAAAGAAGTGGCTCGATTAAAAAGAGAGTACGATAAACTAAAAGAAAAAACCTCAAAGCTCAATGTCATGGTGCTTTCGGCATTCAAAAATTTGCCCAATTCATTAAAATTAATCGTTGAAGCCACATTGCGGTGTGTCTCAAGCAAACCGAATGGTCGTCGTTGGACCACCGATGAAAAGTTACAGGCGCTCACTTTATTCAAGAATTCACCGCGTAGCTACAGGCGGCTAAGGAAATTATTTCCTCTCCCCTCTGGACGCACTCTAAGAACTCTCCTTGGGCGTCTGCCTCTAACCACGGGCGTCAATGAGCAAGTCTTAAATGCATTAGCAGATTCGTTGAAGAACTTGGACTTTAAAGATAGATATGTTTCTCTGATTTTCGGCGAAATGGCACTTCGGAAGAGCATGCGTTACAATTCGCAAACAGACAGAATCGATGGCTTTCAAGACCATGGAAATCAGGTTTGTGCGCTGTTTCATGTGTTCTTTTCTTTTGGTTATCATGTAATGGTCTAATTTAGTAAGAGCATGTGGTTTGAAATTCATTTTTCAGAAATATGGCAATGCTGCGAGAGCAAAAGTTAATTCGCTTTCATATCAGCTGAGTTCTTTGTTACATTTTTTTCATCACCCCTGGTGCGCTCTAATTGAAAGAATACTCACTGCTAGGGAATTGTCTCATTTCCAAAAATAATTTTTAAGGGGGCGTGGTGGAGAAATTGCAACAATGCAAAGCAAAAATGAATAATCATCAGCTGATGGAGTCTTGTGTAACCTGTCTATTCTGCCCCTTTCGTTCCCTAGACTTTCATTACTTATTCCTTTGGAATGGTAAATGACATAAGGAAGATAAGTGGTTCTTCCAAAAGTACTCCAATTTGTTAGCAATATATTCGTTTGAAGTGTACAATTTGCACTGTTGTAAGTAGAAATTTCTGTCTAATTATTCCACGTGTATACAGTTGAAATGACAGAGATCTCTCCAATTAGTTTTGTTCTCCTAATAAAAAAGAATCCTTAAAGAAAGTGTCCTAGCTTCACCTCATGAGATTACTTATCTGGATATGGGGTATTCTTTCTGTTCTAAGGGTCGCTCTAAGAAAATTTCTGAACAAGCGCTGGTTTTTATGATCCAAGGATTGCGGAAGAAGTACAAGCAGCCTGTTGCACATTATTTCAGTAGTGCGTCAACAACAGGAGAAAGGTTGTCTGTTCTTATCAAAGAAGTCATCACTGAGGTGGAAGAAGCAGGCTTCAAAATTGTGACCACAGTTTGCGATCTGGGCGGGAATAATGTAAAGGCGCTAGAGCCTCTTGGCTCAACTTGGTTGGAGCCATGGTTCGAATTCAATGGGCACAGGATATACACAATTTATGACGTTTGCCACTTGCTGAAGTGTACAGGAAACAATTTCCGGAACAAAGGAATAACACTGAAGGTCAAAGTGAAAGGGAAACCTTATTCAGGTCAGTACACACCACGTTTGATTGCCTCCCCCCCCCCCCCTTAAAGTTTTGTGAACTTGCTGGTCATGGAAAGGAGAATGATGAGAAAAAGAGGTGTAACATTAGGGGGCCCTTGTTTCTTGTCAATTATTAAGAACTTGAAATATGCAAGAAAATCTTTACAGAGCACGTTCGGTACACGCAATTTGAGAAATTATGGAAAAAAAACCCTTCGAAATCTTTTGTTTTTTTTTTTTTTAAATTTTTTCTCCTTTTCTTTTGGTGATTGTCAACAGAGACAAGTGGCAAAAAGAATAAAGAAAGGAAAGATAATTATATGAAAAATGTATTGTAAAATATAGGCAAGCCGTTGTTAAAGCGTATGGAACCTGGCAGCTTGCATCACAAGCAACTTAAAACGGCACAAACCTTCATCAGCAAAATGGAATATGTCGGGCACTCCGCTTCAAATCGTACACCTTCCCACAATGGGTGGCTGGCCACTCTCCATGCTATACGGTGCGTGTATGATTACTTGCGAAAGGAAGGTTTTCTTTAAGTAGATACGAAGAGACTTAATTCCGATCCAATCGAGTGTCAATTTGGAGCTTTTAGGTGTAGCTGTGGTGGTAACAACCAGAGGCCAGATGTACCTCAATTTGAGGGAGGATTTAAAACATCCGTACTTAATAATACCACTACTTCTAATGTTCAAGGAAATTGTGAATACGATAATGTAAAGTTGCTTAGTAATTTAAGAGTGTTGCTTGTAAATAACGAAAAAGGAGTAGAAACTGAGAAGGAGGTAGAGAAACTTGTTGTTGAAGTCGACAAAGAATTAAGCCACACTTTGGCAAGATCTGCCCAATTGAAGGCTTCTGTCAAAGCAGGAGATAACGAGTCGCGACCAATCGCACATATTGCAGGCTTTGTCGCTAAACAAATAGTCACTAAATTGAAATGTACTCTATGCTGTAATCGGTTGCTTGCCAAATCCCCCGGCCCCTGCCATTCTTTAATTGCTGCAAGGGAGTATAATAAAGAGAAAAGAAGTTTGACCTACTGTTGTGAGAAGTTTGTCGAAATAGTGGGTTCTTCCCTATACTACTGTAATGATCTAATTGAAGAGCAATCCCACATGGCGCAGCTTCAGGCAAAAATAACGAAAGTCCTTAGCCAAAAATACTTCTTGCAGTGGCTGATTTCTAATTGTTGTTCCTCATCACATGCTATATTTATGATCTCCAGTTTTTGAGACACGGTATCCCACAATTACCATCAAGTAATGGTGCCATAGGAAAAATCGCGCCTTTGCGAAAGAAAACTCGGCCAGACAGGCAAAACGTAAAATGATAATTTTGAAGCACCAATCAGAGTTGATAAAAACACAATCAACTCAATTCTCGGAGCTTATCACGATAGTGGCAAGACTTGTTTCAAAAATAGATCGGTTTCCTAATCACTTACTGAGAGTATGACATTTCTGAGATTGTAATCTGCAACTCTCCAGCTGGACAAAATGTGCCTAACACACAAGCTTAACTAGATTAAGAATTGATTATAGCCTTCATACTGTATAGTTTATATTCAATGTTTAAATTAAGAATTGATCATTGTATTTCTACTGTATGGTTTATATTCTAACAAACTCAGTTGCAGCACTTGCTGGTGTTAACCCTACTGTCAAATCCCGCACCAACACCTTCTACTTCGACTGCTTCGGAGACACCGCAATCCCTGAAAGGGAAAAAGCGGTCTGGACCTAGGCTTCTTCTACTATCTATGAGTGCGTTTAGGCCAAAAAAAAACCCCCAGCCAAGGATGGTTACTTCAAGGTAATGAATCATACTTTGATGGCCCAAAAATCTTCAACAAGACTAATCGAAAACTGCTGTACACCCTTAAAAACCACTGCTGGAGAAGTTACCCTGTCATCGTAGTCCGCAGTAGCAGTCCTGTAATCAGTTACAAAGTTCTGTAATCCCTGCGAGAAGCGGGGGAGCAAGAAGTTGGGGAGCGTGGAGTCCTCCGGTCCTCGTCCGGCTCCCTGGTTCATACCGAGCAGGGACTCCCCTCTTCGTGGCGAAGCGAGAAGCGGCATCCCCTTTAGTCATAAACGTAAACGTGAGCTCTAATTTCGATGGCAAACTCAAACCTTACCTTCCTCCACTCTTCTTCCTTTCTCGATGGCCAAATCCACTAGTTTCTTTCCTGGGTTCAGCACAGAACTGTCGCGTGCAGCTCACCCTTCGGGGCAGAGCTCCCGCCACGACAATCGTACTAACTTTCAGCCGAGCGACCTCCTCAACCGGGCGGATCGAGCGCAAAGGGAGCTGCACCTCCCTAGCGTCAGATTCGTTTCAATCGAGGACCGCTCAACCGAGGTTCGTACGAGAGTCGAGCGGGGCACCCCGGTGTTCTAAACGGCGCGTTTAGAGCGTGCGTGATGTGCAGGTCACGCGCTGCTCTGGACGCCGCCCCCCGCGTGTCGCTTTGCCCCTCGGGCCCCGTAGCGTCACCGGGGACCGGGAGACACGTTTATCTCTTGGCTAACACCTTCTAACAGCTTTCTTCCTTCGCTTTGGACGCAAGTTCCAAAGCACCGAATCTATCTAGCACCCTTCCTCTGCATCGGGCGAACTCATTGAAGACGAATCGTAACGAGGCAAACGCCCGGACGGTCCGTCTTGTCGTCTAGACAGGACCCTCCGCGCGGACAGAATTTCTCTCTGGACGACGGCCGGGCGTCCTTAACGGACCGCCGGTCGTTTGTAATCCCTCCTCGATGTGGGTCTCCCAATCGGAGCACCCCTTAGCCTCTATCGTCGATCTTCCTCTAACCCCGCTAGCCTTTCTCCCTGCTCTGTTCGTCACCTCGCATTCGCGAGCCCACTCTCCGTCCACCTCCTCGGCAGCGCCCTCGGAGCAACTCGTCGGCTTGCCCTCGCGCTGCTCTCTCTCGTCGCTGCCGAACGTTAGAGTCCCGAAGCGCCCTCGCGACGCTTCCTACCTCTTCGCTAGCCGCCTCACCCTTCTAAGGTCTCACTCGGAGCCCCCCCGCCTCGCATCACCACCCTCTTGGAGCGCCTGTTTTCCTACCGGCGCCAAGCGGCGCTGAAGCGGTCGCCCCCCGGTTCGCGGGTGTCGGCGGCCGTGAGCCTTCGGGCGATCGGTCCCGCCCCGTCGGGGTCGGCGGCCCTAAGCCGCGATCCGGGCCGAGGACAGCGCCAGGCGGGGAGTTTGACTCCTCCACTTCGAGCATCGACCTACCCCTTGCATTGCCTTCTCTCTCTCCCTCTTCTCAGTCTATCCCCTCGCCTATCCCGGAGCACCCCTATCGGGCTCCGTCTCTCGTCTCTCGCGCTAAGTTTCGAAGCGCTGTTTCTAGCCCTCACCCTCACCCCTTTCCGGCACCTCTGCCGGCTCTCTCTTCTTTTCTTCACCCTACCCTATGTCTTTTCTTTCTACCTACCTAGGCCTCCGAGCTATCTCTTTCCGCGTGTCTGGCAGTCTGCCAGACCAGCTCGCCCCCACACTCTCGAAGGGGACCGTTAGAGGGTCTTTCCCTCGAGCGGCCCCCCGAAATGCCCCTTCACTCTAACCCTTTCTTCTTTGCCAAGCCAGCTAAACTTCGTTAAACCCCGACAAGCTCGGACAAGCTCTAAGCCCCACCCATCGCCGCAGCCACGAAGACGCCCTGGCGCACTACCCCCCGAGCCATAGGTAAGTCTCAGGGTTTAAACGTAGTGCGTCGACGACGGGAGGGCGGGCCGCCCACAAACGGGTCGGCCCCCCCCCCCCCCCCGTCACCAAACTCCCTGGTCCCAATCCTTCCTCCTCCATCCCGTTCTGTTACAGGTGGAGGACGACCAGGCCAAATCACCCAGAGTAGCGCACACAAGCCCCTGTTCAACATCTCACACTGGCTCTCTGGAGTAGGACGGCACACCCCTCGGGCCGAAGTCAGGTACGGCCCGAGACAACTTGGAGGCAGCCCCTCCGCTAACCAAGTATGAATAACGAGCTAATGGAACAAACACCGCCGGGAGAATTCGGTACTCCCGGAACGGGCAGGAGCTCCGAGTCGGATGTAAACTCTGGCTCGGAGGTTACTGGGGTCCAAAATGGATCGGCCCCTCTCAGGTCCTCATCCTGCAACGGTCCAGAAACACATGACGGAATTTCGACCCACGATTTTGATTCAACGGAACGCCCTGACGCCACCCCGAGCACCCCTACCCCCTTGCAGACGCAGGGCGGAGAGGGGACTCAAACCGCTTCCCCGGCATACGGCACCCCCCAAGGGACCGTAGCCAGGGAAATATTTCAGCTGGAACAGCGGATTAGGAGGTCAAACTCCAATGACTTCCCCCGCCCAGAAAATGATAGCCCGACACCGGGCAAGAGAGCTCGTCGAAGGCACTCAGACGGCTCCTTGTCAAGCAGTTCGCCCAGTCCCCAAAAGAGACACTGGGACAGGAAGGCGGAGGCCCAAGAGGCCTTCCAGATTGCCGACAAAAGTGCCAAAGTAGTAGAGAAACTTCGAAATGCTTTCGTAAAACTTCGAAGAAAGGAGAAAACCTACTCCTGGAAGGACTTCATGGAGCGAGACAACCCTATGCTTGACGAGCTCTTAGAAAACCAACAAAAGCTCGCAAGCATAATTCTCGGGAGAGCGGTCCGCTACGAAAGCTACCACGAGGACCTAATACTCAGAGACAGCGGCACACAGACAAGCCCTGTCAAATCTACGCCGCCCCCTACAGATACGCCCGACGTCGTAGTCCTTGAAGACGACGCCAGTGCGAATGAGGACCTCAATAGCCAAAACAACCCTTGGGACGGACCGGAGATCATCGTACCGGTTCAGCCCTCGACGTCAACAGCTGGCGTCACGGCCCAAGGTCCGCAACAAGTCCCGCCTCAGCCACCGCCCCTACCACCGCCATACCCCCTGCAACCGCCTAAACAACAAAGGCCGAAAAGCAGCGAAAATGACGCTGTCACCCTAGTAAACAACGCAGGGGGCACTGAATTTCTAATGATGCAATTTTCGAAAATGATCAGGGAGGAAGTCACCAGGGCGATCGATATGCGCCTGGGACAGCCTGATAAGCAAATGCCGTCAAGGCAGAAAGGCAACAAAATTGAACCAACGAGGCCTGAAAGTCAGAAACAACCAGCGACTTCCCCGACATCCCCCAGGGGTGAACCGTCGCGTCCCGGAGGAGGCGGTGGCTACTCGGAAACCTGGCAGGAGGTAGTAACTCGAAACTACCAAGGTGTCAGGGGTCCGAGAGCGGAGACTCACCCGTCTTCCAATACTTCAACAAACAACAGATTCACACCGCTGGGAGGAGGTGACAACGCAAAACGTCGGAAACCCTTCCCGAATCTCCCCCCGCCTCAACAGCCGAGCCCGTCCACACCTGGGAAAAGGAAAAAGAAAGGGGGTCGTTAATGTGTCACAGAACTTAAATAAATGAATTGAATTGATATTTTTTCTGCCATCACTCTAACAGAAAATATCTTTGTGTCTCAACAGGTTATCAAAATGGCTCAAAGCCCTTGGTATGCCGTCGCTGGAAAATAAAGATCTGAGGATCTGTTCCCTCCACTTCAAAAGTGAGAGCTTCAAATCATTTGCTAAAAACCAAAGAAGGCTGCATGATTATGCAGTGCCTGTGCAAGACTTGTATAACTGGGCTCTACATAAGTCTCCCACTGCTGAATCCGTGGACAGACGTCAAACGGATTTTCATCCCCCCCCCCCCCCCAGATTTCGCAGCGCATTCTTATTTATCTCCTGCCTCTCCGCATGTGAATACTCACACTGTGAAACATCATTATGGTGGGTCAATTAGTAACACCAATAATATGGTTGCCCGTAATGTTGCATGCCTGTTAGTGTTTTACCACCTCTTATTTTAAGTATTACTTTTGCATACCCTCATATCAAAATAAAATGTAGCAAACTGAAGGGGATTGTAAGTAGAATTAAGTTTCTACGTTTGCTGAAGGTGTTACGCGTAGAGGCTAGGGGAAAACTTGACCTCTAATGATATCGGACATTTTGAAGTTTGAAACGGAAAGCCTGTTGTAATTTGGATGATTTTTTTTTTTTTAAATTGTACTCTGATGGTATGACCTGTTGAGATATGGCTAATTTTCATAAACAGTGCAACGCTGCACAGCAAAGCTGATGCAGAGTAATCATTTTCTTGGGTGAAGCGCATCCGACGCGCTTAGAGGAGTTAGTCTTTGCGTAAGATCTCTCTCGCCAGCATGTACTCATTTCTCATAATACATTCCGATGTAATTCAAAAATAGTCTTTCTCGTTTCCCCGAATTCCACAGCCTCAACAGGTTATGGGCCCAGTATGTTTTCGAAATTCGTGTTAGTCAAGCGGTTTCGTAATTCAAAACATCGGAAATGCTAAATACGAGAAAGAAATGAGAGCACGGTAAAAACGGTCGATGAAAGTTAAAATTTCGTCGGGGAGTGGCGTTGCAGTTTTCGTGAGTGAACGTCAAGAAAAAAGTTTCTTCCTTCCAAGTGAATCTTTGTCAATCTTTTATCATCATGAGTTGGTTCGATAACGATAACCAAATCACTATCACGAGTGATCTAGATATTCACGACATGATTCTATACGCGTTGGTTTTCGGATTAATAATGGCACTGCTATTGTGCTATGTACTTGGAAGGTGCAAAAAACTTCGCCGCGAGATAGAAAATGTTCGACGAGCCGTGTAAATCGATCAACTTTGTATCCGCGCATACATGAACCGGTTTTCTCCTTTTTTTTCCACCTAGAAGGAGAATAAATTAATGTTGTATCCGCACATACATAAACTGTTTTTTTTTCCTCTTCGGCGGAAAATAAATTACCAGTGTTGTACTTAAGTACATAAACCATTCGTGTCAGTATGTGAATAATTTCTCTTCGGGTTCGGTAAATAAGTGTTGAGGATTTTCTTCCGAATCGTGGGCAAAATGGAGACCACGATTGAAGCCCCAAAAGAAAAGTTGAAAAACCGTGGAAATTTCGAGTTATGGAAGTTTCAAGTCAAAGTGCACCTCAAGTCATATGCGGCCTGGGAAATCACAGAAGGAACTAAATCAAAGCCGAGGGTAGACGACACGAAACCTGAAAGGGCCAAGAAGATTCTTGAATGGATGAAACGGGATGGCATTGCACAGCGAGTCATCTCAGCCTCTTTGGAACCAAATCATCAAGTGCACATTATGACGTGTGAAACAGTAGCGGACATGTGGACCAAACTCAAAAGCCTTTATGAAAAACCAAAGGAAGAGAATAAAGCTGAGGTACTTCAGGAATTTTTCAGCGCTAACTATGAAAAAGGTATGTCCATGACTAATCATATGGGGAAACTTGAAGAAATTCATGTGAGATTAAAAGTTGTTTCACCTATTTTTTACTTTCTTTACAGGAAGTTTTGACATACGACGATGCTCGAAGATTCAACAGAGGAAAAAAATCTAGATCCTCTTCTGAAAGAGAGATAAAAGGAAAAGGCCGAAGAACCAAAATTGCCAAACATCCTATATTTTTGAGAATTTTGTCAGTGTTGGTAAGAACAATTGGTATTAAAAACATGAACTTTCCAGCATTCTACCTACGCTGGAAAATTTCGAAAAACGTGGCACGCTGTTAAAAATTCACGTGTTTTAGCATATTTTGGTGAAGTTGGTGAAATCAAGAATTCCCGCGATTTGCGACGTTGATGTACATTATAATCCAGACTTTTCGAAATTTTGATAACATTGGTAAAAATTCACACTTTTCGTCAATAATGGAAATATAATTGAAAAATTTCAAATTTCCGCGCTTGATGGCGTTGAAAAAATGCATAGTTTCGGAGAATGCTGAAAATTTTGAGACGTTGCATATCCGGACTTTTCTGGAATTTTGGCAACGTCCGTAAAAGTCGAAATTTTCACGTTTTTGTAAATCAGGACTTTGCGAGAATTCAGGCAAAGTTGCAAGAAAATTCGGAATTTCTGCGAAATTTGACTACGTTGACGAAATTTAGCAATTCTACATATTTTGGCAACGTCGATAAGTTGCATAGTCACGAGTGATCGACCAAATGTTGACTGAGAGTTGCAACTTAGTTGCGACTTTTAACCAATATTGTTACAACTTCTTGCAACTTTAACTTTGAAAAATTATACTTGGGCCTGCGTCAATAATATGGCTGCTCTGACAATCCCACCTCAAATCAGCATGAGCGTGGTCTAAGAATGAGTTCCCTCTCCTTCCTTTTGAAATTAACTTCCTTTAGTAATTGTGAAGAGGAAATGGAGAAGGCAGTTATAACCCTAAATAAGTTGCCCCCTCAACTTTTTAATAAGAAAAAGAATGCTGTACCTAAATGAGAACGCCAAATGTTGGAAATCGAACGATTCAGCAGTTTAAATTCACTTGCAACGTAAGTCCTGCAACGTCGAGTTATGATATGCAGACTCAGCATGCCTGGTGTGCCCACTTGGTATATGTTTCTCTTTTTTGCTCTACTTTAGTCAGTTAGTCTGTAACAGCCGCGCCTCACTACACAATGTTTCCATAATAAAACGATTGTACTTTCCGCTAAATCAAATTCGGTGTTACTCAACTACTTAATCACTACACCCCTGCGCGGCAGGTTATGGCCCCAGCAAAGCCATAAAAGACTTTTTCGTTTTTTAACAAAATCCGAAATTTGAAAGTTCTTCTTTCTAAAAATGAGTTGGTCACTGTTCGGCGGCGACGACAACACAATCGAGATCCGTAACGATTTTGATGTGCACGATTTTGTGCAATATGCTCTTTTCGGACTGTTATTCACGTTAATGGCTCTATAGAAACGTGAACAGGAAGTGCGTGATGTACGGCGTGTCTAGGAGGACATAATAACTTAAAAATTAAAACCGATTTTCTTTGTTCGGGTCAACATAAAAGCTTAGAAATTATAAGAGTTTTTTGTGTTCGGGTCAATAATAAACAAAACCATTTATAATACTGTGTTTTTCGGGACAATGGTGGACAGCATCGTGAACAAGATTGAAGTTCGGGACATCCAGAAGCTGAAAGATGTGGAAAATTTCCAACTCTGGGAATTTCAAGGAACCGTGGTTCTTCAAGCGGCCGGGATCTACGCAATAGTTGATGGATCTTGGAAGAAACCGACTGACGAGGACAAGGACGCAAAGGCGAAGGACTTGACAGATTGGAAGAAGTATGACACCCACTGTCAAAAAGTCATCATACAGACGGTAGATAAGAAGGTGCTGGTGCACCTGATGACTTGTGGCTCGGCGCACAAAATGTGGAGTGTGATCCTGAACCGTTTTGATCAAGACACAGAGGAATACAGGTGCAAGCTGTTGGAAGACTTCTTCAACTTTAAATATGAAAGAGGTGACGATATCATGACGCATGTAAGTAAAATTGAAAATCTGTACACAAATCTGAATGCAGTCAATGGTAAAATCTCTGAAGAAATGCTTCAGACGAAGATAATTTCCACCTTACCCCCAAGTCTGAGTATTGTTTCGACTTCTTGGGATTCAACCGATAAAAATAAAAAGACCTTAACGAGCTTGAAGTCCAGATTGTTGATAGAGGAAACAAGGCGTAAAGGAAACAATAGAGAGGAGCCAGTTGCTTACAACACTTACGAAGGATCTAGTTCCTCAAGTAAAAATAAAAGTGATAGATCCTGCGTTTTTTGTAAAAAATCAAACCTGATTACTGTAGAAAGAAGAAAAATAAAAATAAAAACGGGGAAAAACCAAACCAAATAATTGATAAGTTTTGTAACATTTGCAAAACAATGAACAGTCATGTTTACAGTAAGTGTTTCTTTCGTGAAAAAAATAAAACTAGGAAAAGCGAGGCAGCGGTAGTGGTTTTCATGGGCATTGAAAGTCACCCTAATAGTAACAAGTCGGATTTTTGGGTAATAGACTCAGGGGCTTCAAAACACACAATTAATGACAAAAATCTATTTTTCACACTAGAGTTAGGTGATGTTGAGATTTCAGTCGCAAAAGAAAATGTTAACATGAATGCTCTAGGCATTGGAACTATAAAATTTGAAGGCGTTAAATTAAACAACGTTTACTGTGTCCCAGATTTGTCAAAAAACTTAATCTCCATAAATCTCATAAGTAACTAAAAACGGTGGAAATGTAACTTTTGTTGGAAATGAAGTTTGTATTGTCCTGACTCGGATGAGGGTCGCCCCCCCAGCGGGCAACAACCGAACTAGCATCACAGGTCGAGAGATGTTCATGCATCATGTACCCATTGCCGTGTATTCCGAAATTGTGAATATGAATAAACCCATTTCGTTTCGTAACAATTGTCATTGTCATTTGCCTTAAAGATACATGGCACAGTCGTCGCGGTCGCGAATGTAATTCGCGTCCCAGAAAAAGTGATCATCAAAATTCGTGAAATCGTGAGTGTCAATCCGCGTTTTCACCATAGCGTGGAGCCTAGAGCCGCCGAAGCCCCTCGTGCTCACTGGCAACCTCAGTCAGAACTGGAAAACGTTTAACACAACACCATGCATATTTTGTGATATCATAAAAATGCTAAAACGTAGTTTCAATTTGTCTTCAAATCGAATTGTGTCTCTTACCGAAAAATTTAATTTTAAATTCTCTGTTCGACTTCATTCCTCTTTTATTGTAATGCTACTGTACTGTGCGATGCCCTACATTCAATATTGTGCATTACGTAGTTCCTTGATACCTATTCTCAACGAACCCATGTCATATATTATTAATACTGTGAACTGACATTTGGTTTGTTCATCTCTTTTGTTTTAAAGATGAATGTCGAAATTGCGATTAAAATGAATTCATTTAAGAAATAACATTACCCATTTTTCTCATTGCTTAACCATTCTCAGACTTAGCATTAAAGACTACTTCTCTAGAGTTTAAAGACTCCTCATAATTTAATGAGAGTCTGTATATATTAAAAACAATTTTGTACTCATTTTCAGTTTCAAAAAGTCGTCTGTTTAAAAATAAAGAGATAAATAAAAAAAAGAAAAGTATGCTTTCCGGTCACAACTTTCCAAATTTAGTGAGGGCAATAAATTCAGCCTCCACAATGCACTACATGTCATGATTATGTATTTTTTCGACCAACTCATGAAAAAGAGTTTAATATGGAGAATAATATATTGCCTGTATCAATTTGGAATCTTGGTTGGGGCTGGAGAAAAGATTAAATCTGGCAGGTTACCAAGCAGTCCACCCGGGCCCCAAGACGCCAGCGCACTCTATCGGTCTGAGCAGTAAATATCCGAAATTTCTAGTTCCAAAGACCGCTACAAGAGCACTCTACTGCGCTACAATCAACCAAAATTGCCCACGGTTTTTGACATGGGATCTTACGGAACTGAACCATCCATGTAATCATCATACGCCTTTAGTTACAGAATAGACTGTTTGTTTCTTTAAGGTACAAGATATACGTCACTTTAATTAAGACATAATGCTGGCACACACCTTCAGAGAGAGATGAATTTGGCATTAATCCGAAACAGAAAGAATGGCACACTCAGCCGGAGGAGCCTGAGATGTTTCTAACTGGCTGCACAGAGTCAATTTCTGCACCACCAATGAGAACTTTTCTATGATGTTTTTAACGCTATCTGACGCGCAAACAGCAAACGCTAAAATAGGAAAAAAGCACTAACTTTATTTTCAGAAACATCTAGACACTGAGAATAAGCCTGCTAAATTTTCCAAAAGAGGAAATGCAAAAAAAAAAAAAATGTTGACACAGGATTTCTACAACTTTTTTTGTTCATGCAGGAAATGAATCTTTTGCTCGCAAGAGGTGTGGGCAAGTGAATGGACTATCTATAGATAACATCACATAAAAATTGCAATGGACACATAAAGAAAGTCTGAAATTCACTCGATAGCACAAAATTCGCGCTTTCTATGAAGCTTCTGCGTCTGCCGACAGTTTTTCTTGCCCCCAGTGACCAGATTTGCCCAGAGAAAGATGTAAGAATACCTCACTTTCAAGCTTTCGTTTTCTCCTTATTTCTTTGTTTTGCACACACACCCTCGCATGCACATATACAAAAAAAGTTTTCAACTATACAAGAAGATATTTTTTGACAGTTTGTAGGTATTTTGGTTTGTTTAGCTAAGGTCTCCTAGTGTCATTCTCTAGGCCAGCCTGATTGCCAGCCTCTAAGAAAAATTGCCCACAGACGCAACGAAATTAAAAAAGTGTGTTACAAATCATGCACATTGCGTACATGAGGCTGAATTTCAGACTCTTATGATGCACTGATCTTGAATTTTGTCCAATTTTATGAGTGAAAAGTCTCTATATTTTTAGGCTGTCTCTTTATCTCTAGCGGGCAACAAATCCTTTGTTAGGTAGAGAATTACAAAATGGGGCAATACATTGGTCTAATTAAATTTTGTAGATTATTAATGAGGATTTATGACATTTTTTAAAAACAAAATCGAGCATTATAAAGAAATTTCAAGAGTTCACATTTGGAAAGTCAGACTTTCCAGGATCTTTCAAGGATTACCAAAAAAATTTTCTGGTACTTCCCAGAGTGGGTAAAAGTGATTTTAAGGACTTAAAGAGAATTTACCATTTACATATTCACTCTCTCTACCAAGACATAGAGACAAAAACTATGTGATGTACACACAACAAAATTTCAGTTTTGGGAAGACTTCATACCAAGAGAGAAAACGCCTATCTTCAAGATGATTGAAATACCCAGACAATGCAAAATTTAGGGTATTTAAAGGATTTTTTAATAATTTTAAAAAATAGTATATTTCCTTTGCAAAATACACTATAAAAGTAGTATATTCAAGAATTTCTCAACCCTGCAATCGAGCCATTCATTTTCATGACCTTCTTTTGACAGATTTTAAGAAAATTCTAATTACCTTCGACTTTTGCAGACTTTGCAAGGTTGTAGTCATAACAAGCCGATCGAATTCTGCGAACAATTCTCTGCATGAATTCTACCTCCTCTTCTAGTTGCACATCACGGAATTTATATTCCTCCTGTGAACAAAATAAAAATTATGGTTATATTACTACAAGTTGGAAAAAATCAATACTTGGACATTATTTTGTAGGAAGATAACTTACTTTTTATGATTTCTGTTCATTACATTCAGATTATCCTTAATTGCAGTGAACAGAACAGGGAGAGAAATAATAGGAACACAAGTTAAACTCTCAGTAGTTACTCTCAGTTGGGAATGCTGAACTTGCCCTGCAGGCTGATTGTTGAAATTTATAGACAAAGCAATAGACAAAGGAGACATAAGGAGCGTGGAACGATCCTATTGGTTGAAACGGGTGGTTTTTACAGACTAAGGGGGTAAATGATGGACTAACTATAGGATCTCTCATGGGTTGCCAGTAGTTATTGTATTACCTACCTCCTTTGCCCATTGCAACCATCCGCTTCCACCATAGGATCCCTCCATATCCCTTTTGTCTTCTTTTTCTATAGATTTGTCTATCAATTTCAACAATCAGCCCACTTAGTGATACAAACGAAAATACTTAACTTGGATTTTCACTTCTATCTTTGGAGGCAAAACAAACGCAGATAATCTGTGATTTGAATGCATATCAATGGTTGAAGTTGAAAAATACATACTTCATATTGCGGTGTCACAAGTCTTCACTACTTTTTATTTTTTTAAAGGAAAGGAATTGAGCCAACAGCATCTGTGTTGGCCCTGTAAGCTGACGTTACAAAAGGTTTGCTCAACTCATCTGTAAAAATCCCCTTCTCTCAGAGACCTTTCATGAAGCATTACTATTGTGAAAATAGATGCTAATAATTGTTAGACAACAAATTAAGTAACTAAAAATATCTTCCTTACAGGTTCAGGGTAGGAAGCGACGCAAATACTGAGGGCTGGATTTGGCAGTGGAAGCCTTTGATAAAGCTCCTCAGTAATAAAGGGCATGAAAGGTGAAAGTAACCTTAAACCTGTGTGTAGACACAAAAGTAGGGTTTCTTGTGCAGCCGCTATACTTGCTGACGAGCCTGATGCAAACACTGGTTTCACTGATTCCTGGAAACAAATGGAGAATTCATAGTTTAAAAGACCGTAAATCCTCCAAAAATGAGTGAGGTAATGGCAAAAAAAAACACATTTTTCATCAAAAGCTGGCATACTATGGAGGCAACCTAAAATAAACGACAATTCCTCCGTTCCTTTTTGCTTGTCCCCTCATTTCTGTGCTCTTGACTGAGACAACCAAAAAAGGCTGTGGTTTTTTTCCTTCCCTCATCCCTCGGTTTTGATTATACACAGAAATACAATTTTTGCTGGATTAATATACTAGGATGTTAAAAATCTGTGCAACAACTCTGAGAGTGTTGTTATGAACGCTCCAGCTGTTGAGTAACATCCTTGTAACGTTGAAATAACAACCGAAACATTCAATTCAATATTCCAGAGTTGCTGCGCAGATTTATAACATACCATATATTCATTCAGCAAACCTTTTTTTTCCGTGTAGCTCGGGTTGACACTCGATTGTAAACTGCCACAGAATATTCTTTCTAAGTTGACAAAATTTCAAGTAAAATTGGATATATCTCAGTCTGGACTCTAAAAATGTATACTTAATCTTGAATTCTTAATGCTTAACTCAATAAAGCTTATTATTCCACTTGGACTCATTTAACAAGTTTTCATTCCTCAAAAGTAGAGTTTCGAGCAGTCTTGAGGTCTTAATGCTCTACAGAGTGTTTAATTCTATATTTCTGAAGCAATAAATATAAGAAACAAAAACTAATTACCAAGTAGACATCACATAAATCATAGAGCCAAAGGTTGTACCAAGCTGTAGTAATGACATTAAATTCATATTTTACAAAGGATTCATTGCAAGTCTGGACTGCGTATGCTAATCTGCTTTGGATCCACTTGTCCATAACACTTTCAGTTTTATCCAAGCTCTGAAAAGGAAAGGAAACATGTGGATTAAATTTAAAATAAATTGTAAAAAGGTCAGTGCTTGAGAAGAAATATTTTTCAATCAAGATAAAAGTTTTAAAATGGACATCATATGTTAAGATGGTTCATCGACTACTGACCTAGGTATGAGATAAAATGATTGACGTCAAAAATTCCTTGACAAAACATAGTTTACAAAATGATGACATTAAATTTTTAATGGAAAAGAAATATTATTACTTAGTACAGCTAGTTTTCAGAAACTCCTCCAGTAATTTTTTCATTGGAATGACGATTACATTATTCACAGCAGGTAAATTTATCAACAAAAATATTTGACTTTGACGCTAAAAAACATGCATATTAGAACCCAAAAAAGGGATGCAAAAAGCAGTGACAATGCTACAATTTTGTGTCTCACTTGCACATTCCCTGGATGCCCTCTGAGCCCATTAAAGAAACGAAAACAGATGAAACAGGCTTTCCTTATCTGTTTCCGTCGCACCAGTAGATTCAAAGTACAACCAGGTGATGTGCAAGTGAGAAACTAAATTTCACTGCACGCCACTGGTAAAGAGCAAAAAACTTGAAACATTAAAAACATTTTCGCTTAACAGCTGACAGCAGAGAGAAGTATTGATTCAACAGTAGAGGAAAGCAAGAAGATACTACGTAACATCTTTACTACTGAGAGTTTGAAAAATCATGTGGAAAGCGAAGAAAATCTAAGGTTTGTATTGAGTATGAATGTTTTTTTTTATTTTTCATTTTTTCTGTTGGTTGCTTTACTTATATAATTTTAATTATAAAAAAACAATTTATAGTATTTTTTTCCAGTTTTCATCATGTAGAAATTGGATTTTTAGAGAGTATGCATGAAGTTTCCTACTGAACTCTATCACACCCCCCTGTGTGAGTGTGTGACTTCGATCACACAAAACATATAGTTCATTCAGCTTGCATGAAAATTCCCCCTCCCCTCCCATTTTCATTTTAAAGCAAGGCATAAAATCATAATTTAAAAAAGCCGGAAAGCTAAGTAATCAGCAATAGCGGAAATCATCTTAGTGATGATGGCTGATCTACTGTTTTCATGCAAATAATGAAGTTACAGGAGACTGAATACTCAAATGTACTAATTTCCAATGTTCTAAATTTTACAAAAAAAAAAAAAAAGGACCCACATGCATCAATTTTAATTCAAGCAGCTGGAACACAAGAAGCCCAAAATTAAAAGCCAAGCTAACATACAAAACTGCTGTCCACTGCTTTACTCCTAGCACCATGACCTTGAGTTCCCACACAGACACCATCCCCAGAAGAAGAAGAAGAAAATAGATGTGACAGAGATTTAATATGTTGATGCCACCGAAAAAGATGTGGATACTGATGAGAAGAGATTTTAGTATTTTTAAGAGACGTCAATAAAATTGTATCTAGTTCACATAAGAAGAAACCATCACCATAACTGTAAAACTCGAAATAGCTGTTGAGAACTGATACGTCAGACTGATTTAACTGGACGGAGAGAGGTTTTTTGCACTTCTCGATAATTTGTTCAAATCGGTTTTCCGTTTCACAACTTACTTCACTCTTTGGCTTATTGTTGAAGTACATGAGGGCAAATTTGACAGCATTCCAAAGCTTGTTACAGAAGAAACGATATCCTTGCACGCACAGGATGTCCAAGTTGATGTCTTTACCTAAAAAAAGAGGATATGAGGATTTTTAATTATTTTTACAAAGTCAACTTCAATTTGCGCACTCTTTCTTTTTGATACTGGACACAATTTAACTAGAGCTAGACAAACAGTCACATTTATGTTGCAGCGTTTCAATGACTCATCTCCCATTTTAAGTTTTAAGAGGCTAAACAACCAAAATTTTTGCTTGAAATTTTGTGACAATAACTTTCGTGCGGACAAGATATAGTGCAACAATGTTCAAAAGGGAGTGTGTTGGTTTCCTTCCAAAAAATCAACACAGATGAGAATTTGAAAAACAGCAATTTAGATATGACTAATTTCCTTAATTCAAACACATATATGTCAGTGACAGAATCAGTACTTGGTCAATTCTTAGATTACGTCAAATTGTGATGAATGATAAACCGAGAGTAACAAAAAAACAAAATGAAACAAACAGGAAACCGAGGTATCAGACTGAAAGCTAAAAAATGACTTAGAGAAAGCTGGAACTAAAAGACTCAGACTCGCATAAATAAATAGAGTGATAGATGGCAGCCCTGATAAGAAAGATAAGAAGGAAGGAGATGAGTGGACAGCAAACAACAACCAGTTAGAATTTAGCCTTAAAGAAGGGGCAGGGGAGCTCTGAAACGCTTCTGCAATTATAATTTATTTGTGTGAGTTTTTTAATTCCGGCTTTCTTAATGTTGTTGTGATGAATGTACAAAATTGGATGTAGCGTTACAAATATTCACTCTAACCTAAATGCGTATATTTCTCAGTATTAATTTTTTACAGCTCCCAAATCTCTTTTGTACCAATCGTAATGTTCTTTTAACTTGAACAGCGCGAACAAAACTGCTACTGTGACAGACTCCTTTAATTTTTTCACAAGAGGAAATGAGGTGAAAGATAAATTTTTCCTAACCCGAGGAGTAAACTCAAAACATTCTTACAAAGTTTAGAACACATTCAATTTTGTATTTATTCAGTTTCAAGGGGTTTTTGTTTTGGTGATCCAAGAGTAAAAATCTTGGATACAAATTAGTAGAAAATTTTCATCCAACGCTTGGACAGAATTTGTAGAAATGAATTAAACTGCATTTCATGTTACCTAATTTTTTGATGTTTCATTTTTTTAACACACAACTAAAGGACTAATTTCCTTTAAACTCTCTTTGAATTTATCTTAAATTATAAAATATGTTGCTAAAATTTGGAATTTTCTGTTTAAAAAAATAAAACATCAGAGAGGTAGGCGACAAAATTCAACTGATCCTGATCAAATTCGGTCAATTGGACTACGTTTTACAATTAGGAACTACAACAATTCATAACTCAGGTCAGGAACAACGTATGTACCATTGTTTTTCTTATGCACAAAGTTTTTTTCTACAAATGAGGTAGATATTGTAGTTCCTAATTTGCAAAATGTAGTCTAATTCATTCTACGGTAATTTCCCTCACGAATTTCTTTACTATATCACTCAGGGCATATCTTTAGAATTTACTTCAAAATTTTTCTCTTTCAATTTTTCTTAGCCCTCTATCACTGCAATTCCTTTAATGTATCAAATGTTCGCGGCAAAAAATCATTACTAAATTATAAGTGGATGGATTCAGCCAGGATAAGTCTAACTGCATTTCATGTAGCCAAATTTCCCCTCAAGTTTTATTTCTTTGACAGAGAGCCAAAACATGGTGATTTTGCAAGTTGGCAACACCGTTTTCCCGTCATATACATCCATTGAGATGGATGTATAAAATTGATAAAAAAAAAAACCTCACCTATTCCAATTTTAGGTGAGGCGAGCTGCCTCATTAAGAATCGATTGTTTTACCTACATTTAAATGGAGAGAAAACAGTGTTGTCAACTTTCAAGAATCGCCACTGGAGCCAAACAACATAATGCCTTGATACTTTCCATACATTTTCCTTGGCTGATAAAGAATACATTCATAAAGTTTCAAGTTAGAGTGATAATAATTTTTCTATTGTAAATATAAAAGACGGAGAGAAATTAGGCAATGTTTGATGTAGTTACACTGATTTCGGTTTGATTCATCCACGTCATATTCTCTCTACAGAAATACTAGTATTTTGTGCACAAATTGATGTATGATCCAAGACTTAGAAGCAAAGTAAGATGCATGGGTAAATCTGTCCTGGAAAAATCTTTTTCAATGGCACAAACTTCTTCTCAAATTGTTCAAGCCTGTGGCAGAGGCTTGCATTTAAGAGACGTTCACCTAAGAAGTAGAAGAGGCTCCCAATTTTACAACCTGATTAATATTAATCAATTCTGTATTATACTTTACCTTGAGACATGAAGGCGCAAAGTGCAAAATGAAGGGCGTCAGTACCGCACTCTGGGATACCGTTTGGATAATCCTGCTTCTGCCCTTGCTTTGCTTTCTCCAATTCTTTTGGGTCCAAATTTCCCTCCAGAAGCTGAGCATGAAGTTGTTCAAGTGATATACCATGAATAACACTGATCGGATCTATGACATTACCTAATGATTTGCTCATTTTACGACCATGCGCATCCCGGACGATCGGATGGAGGAAAATTTCTCTGCAACGACAAGGAAATTTATGTAGTATATTTATTTTGAGTATAGGATAGGTGAAAGTGTAGAAAACAGAGCTTAAGGAATTTCACAAATTAAAATTACCTAAGTTTAAATTTTTAAATTACCTGTATTTTTCTGGTTTTTTTTTTTTTTTTTTAAAAAAAACAGTGGTTGTATGAGGTTAACGAAACAGAATTCAATATTAAAACTAGTAAAGCAGCTAAGACTTGAAATTTTCAACCATTCTTACTGCAAAAAGCTAAAATATCTAAGGAAGTAATCTCAATTTTTCTTTGGTTCCCATGATTATTCGGTCAAATAAAATTCCCTGTATATTCCCAGTTGTCAGGAGCCCTGAGAAAGTGAATGGCTCTTGTTCGTTCTCGAATTGAAAATGAAGTCATTCATACTGAAATTTATTCATGGCCAATAGCCTAGTTTTTCCTACCTACCGTCAATCAATAGAGGGTCGCCCTACATTGGCCTATGTCACACTATTAAGACTAGCCTTCAAAATATCAAAGTCAAGTGTTAAGGTTGGCTTATTCGATGACTTGGACCAAACACAGCACTTGACCTTGACAATGGACCACTGGACAAGGTACGAAGTTAACTATTCTGAAGCATGTTTCTTGAAAAATTTCACGTAGAACATTATTCTTGCATCGAAAGTTACTGAAATCAATTCACAGAGCGAACCGCTCTGTGAATACGTCACTATAGAAGCATGGTACAGATAATAGAAGGAGCGCACGACCATCACACTTACTGCAAAGGGGCGCCCTCTGAGTGTAACTTGTGAAAACCTGATGCACTTTTTGCACTGATGTACCTACCGCTTATTTTTTACGAAAAACTGAGCGAATTTCCGGATATTGGGACCATTCCGGGTACTGGTACTGTTACCTTAAAATACAAGGATAAAATAATCACTTTTTCCTTAGAAACTAAAAGTATGATCTGGACTACATTTCACGATAAAAAAAACCTCCATGCACCTATCTGCACTGGGAGGCAAATGGCATGTATTTTATTTCTAACGAGCCAGAAATTGTGGTTCCTTCTTTTGTAACGTAATCTATTTGATGTGTTATGCACACTATTTAGACTGTGTAAAAAGGTTCGCTGAAGAATTAGAAACGTAAAATCCAAAATAAAAAATCCAATTGTATAGTTATCAATTGTTAGAGATTGTGTACAACAGGGAGGAGTGCGTTTTGAGTCTGATAACAAGTTGGAAGGCGAATAGTTCAAATCATTCTTTTTCCAAAAATAGATAAAAATAATTTAAAATTAAATGAAAAATACACTTCCTTTAAAATTTTTGCCAAAAATTCATGGATCTTCAATTTTGCTATGCAAAATTTAGATGATACTTTTTTGCAGATATCTAATTTTTTTTCCCCCAAAAAATTTTGCTTCTTATCTATTTCAATTTTTGTTTGACTAAAATCAATGGGCTTTCCTTTTTTGCCCCACTGACATGTAGTTTCTAAAGAAAGTGTTTCCACTTTGTTCCTTAATTTAAGTATTCCATTAACATTCCCCATTGATAGCATTTTGTACATGCATCCAAGAAAAAAATTGCATAATTAAGGCTTTTCAATATTTTTTACACAAAAATAAGGAGGATGATGGTTTTGATGGTGTTTGCTGGGTTAATTTGAAAATCTAAGACAGCCTAATCTTACTTAGTAGGTATGTTCAATTGATCATACAAGCATCGGATACACAGTAATCCAATCAAACAGCTTTATATATAATTATCTTGCAGAATATGTTTAAATTCAAGAGAGGACATTTATTGATAGCCCTTTAATACAAGGCAAAAGGAGCTATCAGATTGAAATTATTTCAGAGATACCTGTTCCGGCCAGCCGAATACAGAGAACGGGAATAAACCAGATGAAAACCAGGTGTCCAATACATCCTCATCTTGTTTCAAAACTAATTTTGATTCATCAACATTGAGTTTCTTGGCAGCCTTCTTCAGAGCGGTTGCTTCAGATCTTTCGCAAACCCATAAGTGATTCTCAAGTTTTTGTGGAGTCTTGCTTTTCTGAAAAGAATATAAGAAAAAAAATGTTAGATTCGTTCTTAAGTTTGTGACAATATTCATTGTAGTCGAATAAAGATCCAAAAAAAGATCAAAGAAAAAAGATAGCAGAAGGAAAAGTAAACACAAATGTATTCAAAATTTCCTGAATTGATTAAAACATTTCACTGGTATTAATTAAAATGACTGATACTTACGATACGAGAAAATTCTTTTCAAAAAATGATCTATCAAAGGGATAAAATTTTGCAAACAGGAAAGCAGGTGTGAAAGTAATAAAGGCAATGGAATTTAATTTATGAGAATGAAAAAAAACCAACTCAGAAACTTCAAAATTTAAATTTCATTAAAGATGCCCAATTTTCATAAAAGCCCCTGCAGATGGCGCAACGGAGTCAGTTTGGACCTTTAACATGTCCCAAAGTAATTGTCCTTTGGCATCGAAAAACTTTCCCTTAGACCAACTTCTTCACCTACTGCACCGTTTTTTGTTTCTCTTGAACATTTTTGTAATCCCGAGTTGGTGTGTTTTCATTCTCACTAATACAATTTTAAAACCGATTAATTAACAGGCACAGTTACGAGAATCCAAAATAAAAAAAATAAACAACTTGATTTGAATACTCTTAAAGACTTACGATGTCCGGGCGTTCGAAAAATGCAGGATCATTCACAGTGACGTGATAAGCAGGGATCCGATGACCCCACCAAAGCTGACGAGACACACACCAATCTCTGAAACAAAAATGAATGAATGAGTATCTGTGTGAACAACAAAAAACAATCATACTCTATCATCGATAGTCAAATCAGAGTTGTCAGCCTCCAGGATTTTTTGAAGACTTCTAATTAGCAAAACGGTGGAATTTTGAGACTTGTGCAAGACTCCTCCCCACCTTCTCAAAAAAGTAAAAGAATTTGTGAGACTTGCAAAAAGTTTTTAAAAGAGGCATGAAAACTAAACATTTTCTCCCCACATTCTAATAATATATTCTCTGTTCTTTCGGTAGATTATAAATTATTGAAATGACAAATATAATAACAGGAACATGGGACCAATCATTCTAAGACAAAAGGATGATCCAGAGTAAATTTTGATGAATAAATAGGAGACAAATAATTTAAGACTTAATACCTGATATTCTCCATCCAATGGAACCATATCTTCTTGTGCTGTTCGGGGATAATTTTCAACTCTCCACTGTTCACGGCTTCCATTGCCTTCTTTGCCATTTCATCACACTTGATGTACCTACAAAAAATTAACGATGGTTCATAAAAACTGTGTCATCAGATCATTTTTCACAGAATTGTCGTTCGGGCACATCTCATCAATTTCTACTAAATAATCAAGTTCAATCATTGAAACGAAATTGGACAACATTTGGCACTTTGGAACTAAAATTTCTGGCTCAATTAAGAGACAACTTATGTACCATTAGTTTCCATGTAGAAGTATTAAGTTAGTTTTAAGTATATAAGTATTTAAGTTTTAACAAAAGTGCCAGCAATGTAGCCCAAATGATAAACTGATAAACTGTGAACCAGTTAACTGGTGAAGCGGAGATAAAACAATAAAAAATTGACTGGGGTGAGTTTCCAACAGTTATTGATAGGGGAGCTGAGGTAATTTTAACAACTCCTGAAACAATAAAATTAATGAAGACATTTAACTTCAGAAGCTTCACTTTTAACGACATTACCACCAAGAATTTTGTGACTGTTAAAAATTGTGCAGTATTCTCACTCCACAGCATGCCATGAATAAACTACATATACCTAAAAATTAAACCTTGACAACTGAAAAAGGGGGATGTTGACAAAAAATATTGGCTGAAAAATTGATGCAACCCTGATTTTTGTAACATACCTGCTCCAAGCAAAATTCCATGCATTATCATAAAATTTTATGACTCCTAAAATTTTGGGATGCAATTAGTTCATGGGCATGACGATTTTATAGCGCTCACAAGTGTTTCATCGCTATTTTCTACTTCGTACTTAAATAGGACCAAAACTCCGAATTCTACTTTATTTTCATAACCAGGAACAGGTAGAAAAGTTCTTTCCGTCAGTTCAATTTTGTCTACCTATTGAAGTAAAAAAGGGAGAAAATATCAAATTGAGAAGAAAATAATTGAACCTCAAGAGAGAACAGTGAAAATATGATAGACATTTACATTTTTCAGTCACATCTTGAGAATTCGTTTCCAAATATTGGACTTTAAAGTAAAAATGCGGAGTTGATCCGTTTTGTAGGATTAACCTTGTGCATAGAACTACATTAGAGTTCCCACTGTTCGATAGTATGCAAAATGACTGTAAATTTGAAATTTTTCCTCTGGGATCAACAGGAAATAATGCTTCATAGATGCGAAAAAAAAATACAATAAAATCTTTTTTCAGTAGGAACATTTTTTTTCATACCTTTTTGGGGGCAATTTGCCTGTTATATATGGTTTGTCAGATGAAATATACTAGATCCTGATCATATTCTGAGTGAGATTTAAAAGTGAGGAAAGATTCTGATTCCAACAGATCATACTGGTAATGGTGAATATAAGTACATTTGATACAGTGCAGTAAGCACTTTAGTTAGGACTAAAAAATCTCTTGAGTAAACCTGATAAGAACTTAACAGCAATATAATGTGGACATCATTTGGAATTATTCATGCTAAAAGGAACAATATGCATGCATGGCTTTTTTTGGCATAAATACGCCCATTTAGCCTAAAATCATAATTTTACGAATTTCTGAGGAAAAATTTGAATTCCCAATATTACCTGAGATAACACATTATAATGCTTACTGTTCCACTGTTTGATATTAAATATAAAAAAGCCCTAATCATTTTTTAGTCTGTCATCTAATTCTTTCATTTTTCTCTCAGTTCCACAGTTTAACTAGTGCATTTTTTAAGTATTTCTTCAGAGGCTCCGGGGAGACTAAAAAGAATACAAAGAGAGCAAACAGTCTAAAGACAAAGAGAAAAATTTAAAGGACCATATTGTCACAGTTCCATAAATATAGATTTTCTTTTAAAAAGAACTTACCTCAATATCAGAAATGGCTGATTTTAGAGTACAAGACCAATTGACGAGTCGATCACTCCTGTAAATGTCACCCTCATCATACAGTCTGATAAATGCCTCGACTACTGCTCGGGATAATTTTGGATCGATTGTAAAGCTGGCTCTATCCCAGTCCAAAGAAGACCCAAGTCTCCGAAGTTGTAGGTAAATTCTATCCCCTTTCCTGATGAAATGAAGAGGACAGAAATATTAAGAAGAGCAGTTCAATTGTGAAAATGCACACTCAGTTTCAGCTAAAAAATTACTTAAGCAGACTCAATTCAATCTCGAATCAAACTGGATCATTAATAGAAATGCTAAGTATGCAACAAGAATTAGCAGTTACTCCAGAGCAAAATTAACTTAAAATTGAGAAGAATAGAAACTATGTGGTAATATTTTCAAATGCTTTTGGAAAAGTTCTTTTGAACTACGATCACTCTTTAGATCCATACTAACTTTGATCCTTCATGTTTTCTTCACCAACTTTTTTAAGAGGGGGGGAGGGGGGATTTCTGGAAAAAATATGACTCTCTGAACACTTACGCCACTACTATCAATACGCCAAAAACAAGCCAAATGCAAGGCAGAGGTACCAAAGAATTTAGAAAATGAAATTTCCTGACACATTTTGGTGAAATTCCCTGAAAATAGAGGATACGCCAGATGGTTGGAAATACAAATTTAGAAATAGTTTTCAGGCAAAATTTGTTGTTCGAAATGTCAAACCCATTCAAGAAAGCAAAAAAGGGTGAGTTCACAATTCTTCCCTGACACTAGCTACCTTGGTATTCCCTGACTGTGGCAACCCTGTCAAGGGGTGCAGGCGAAAAAATCAGATCTGCATCAACCTAAAAAATTAATATGCAAATTTGTACGGCAAACAAATTGCACTGGATTATCACTTAGAGAATTTAAATTTTTTTTAGCCATGACTGGTGTCTAAGGAGAACAGAACTTACTATCTCTTCCATTCCCAAACTTTTTCGACAAATTTATCTCTTCCGATATCATGCCTTGTCTTCTTCTCTTCCCTCCAAAGCTTCTTTTCCACAACGACTTGAGTGGCAATACCAGCATGGTCACAGCCTGGAACCCAAAGCCTAGGGCGACCTTTCATTCTATGCCTGAAAAGACAAAGGTTTCGATCATGGTTTAACTTAGATACATTTTGGAGGAGGAAAATTTAATTTGACACGTGTGAAGTTCCAATCATTGATGAACCACTATCATTGAGTTAAATAAAATTTATCAGCAGCCCATTTCCTGTATTATTTTCCCCAAACTAAAACAGACCACATTTATAGATTTGAGAATGGGCGTCTGTGTATAACACAATTGCATAGTGATTCCAAACTTTGTAAGAAATCTTCAAGTGTATCCAGAGATCTGTTATTAGAGCGATAACAAAATGGTCAATGGTGGACTGCATTTGCACAAATACTTTCTTGTTGATCAGGTTTAGAATCTGAAGAGATCAATGTGTGAAAAAAAATTCTGTTGATTTAGTAAAAGAGGTTAAAGCTGAATTGCGTACCATCTTGTGATAGCATCTTCTACAGCATTAGTAAGTGCATGCTCCAGGTGTAGAGAGACGGTTACATTAGGTGGCGGTATCACCATGACAAACTGCCCTTTAGGATTTGGTTCTGAAATTGATTTCCGCTATGAGGAAAGAAAAATAAGGGTTTATGATTACAAAATATCAAGACAAAGATAAATATTCACTTCATAGGGGCATTTGAGCCAACGCATAGTCATTCTGAGATTTAAGAGAAGATAAAATTGTGAGAAGTCTGCATATTCAGACAGTCTTCCAAGAAAAGGTTTTCTGAAAAAGAAAAAGAAAAACCCTTCCATCACTTTTTATTGATCCCTACTCATTAAACACCAAAATTTTATTGACGATCTAATTTTCAGAATTTCTGTACTGCCTATAAATTCAACGCATTAGTAACAGTGGTACTTTCTGGCAAACACGAATAAGTATGGAGAAGTGAGCTGTTAGGCGCCAGCAACTTATCTGGCCCCAAAGAACTAAAATTAGAAAACAAATGTATTTCTAAGACATTTTGCAAAGCTTTGAGATCATGATTTGTAGATGATCAGAACCATTAATGTTCATATTTGAACATTGTGATGAATATCACTGTAACATCAATAATGAATTATTAGGAGGTTATGTAAAACACACAACGCCAATGTGTTATGAAAGTAAACTTCTTGTTAGAGCCAAAGCTTTTCGATCTTTGTGATCATTATCAAGGCTATGGAAGTTACACTACATCAAGAAATAGGAAACTACGAATTAAAATGAAGAATAGGACGCATAGCGGAGTGTGAAAAATCTATAAAACATTGTCGAGAGTTATAGGAGAAACAGCGAGTAGTCAATTGATAGGTGATAACAAGTAAAAAAGGTGACTTGTTATCACCTATCAATTGACTACTAGTTGTTTCTCTACTGGGGCTGGGGTAGTAAGCGTGGGATTAGCCAATAGGCTATTTGAAATAGGTAAAAAAAAAGCTTACGCTCTGATAAAAAGTTAACTTTCATAACACCTTGGCATCAATTGTGTGTTTTACATAACTTCCTGATAATTCATTACTGTTCATTCTAATATTCACCTGTTGCTTGCTAGCATCTGATGCTACTAAAAATTCAGAGCACTGTCAAGGATCGGCGTCTGACATTGTTATAGACCCTATTAGTGGCGCATCATAGGGATTCTCCATAGTATCAAATTGGATCCTAACAATACTTGACATTGGCATGACCTCTTTCAATTCTACCAATGCGAAAATATCGATAGATATCGCTTTCCTGTGAAATGGCACGAATAGCATCGATCAACAAGATTATAGGCAAAAAAAACCTTGGTAACAGAGTAAGAGAAATCGAGTAGAGTACATACATTATATTCGGGTTTGAAAAATCCTTCCTTCTTCCACCAGTTGTACCAAGCTGCTTCAACATACTGAGGGCTGTAGGCGTCTGGCATTGGTCCTGACAAGTCCTTCTTTTCACCATCAGCCGTTTTTCTAGAATAGACAGCTGCATCTTTCTTTACTTTCTTTTTTCTGTAAAAATTAACAAGTTAATTAAAATTCTCTTTTAGTTACAATGCAGTGTCACAGGAGACAGATGTGACATTTTGGATAGGAAAATGGAAATGAGGTATAACGGAAGTAGGGAAGTGGATAAGATTTTTTTTACAAGGGATTGAGAGATTATACACTATTCGGTTGTGAGAAATGGGAGGACTTACAACTGCATGCGTTTAGGAGTAGGCTACGGAATGAATTGCTAAATTTCCGAAGGGAAAATTGGGAGGAGGGTGAACTCCTACCTAGGTGTTACAGTTGGAAGTAGTTTGGTCTGAAGAGTTTATGTATTGAGTTTGTCATTGTTAGGGACTGTTTTGTAGGGTTTTTTCGTCCAGAGACAGGAGTCTGAGATGCTGGTAAGACAGATAAAATTAGCCCTTTTGAGCTAATTGAAGAGAGAAAAAAACAAAAATGAAATAAGAGAAGGTACCTCTGCAATACAAGTACATAAGTTATTATTGCGATAATATATATTCACAAGCAAAATAACGATCTTGAAACAATCCGACCATAAATGAGGGGATGATGAATACATGCAGCAGAGAAAATTGAGAAAGAGACAGCCAAGTAGAACTTAAGACTCAAAAAGAAAGAATACCATGCTCTTTGTCTGGGGAACTATACATTTTTTTAGGTAAGTCATTCCATCTTCACATTCTAAAGAAGTCTTAGAATAGATTTTCGGACACTTGCTTGCTTGCTTTTTTAATTAATATGGGCTCTGCTTGTGTTTAAAGGTCACAAATAGCTCTTAGCAAGTCTTCATGGAACAATCTAAATTACAATCAAACTGTATGCAGAGATAAGTAGTAGACAATAAACAGTGGGCCTCTGACAAATTTCGAGGCTAACGCAACCACAATGGATCCAACTCACAAGTTCACGAGTTCTTGGTACGTTGCTCATTTACAAGTAGACAATATCTAGAAAATTCATAGACTTATAACACAATCTAGACCTCGCGCTAGGCCTGACTTTAGGCAGGAAAGGGGTGACACCTAGGGGGGTAAAGACGCCCTCATCTGAGTTGATACGGCCTGGCACATAAGTGAAACTGGGAAAAGAAAAGAATAAACGAAAGTCACATTAGTCTGAATGCATCAATCATCAGTTGGCCCATTGGTAAGCATGTAAATATCTGTTGAATGGTGCAATTTATAGATGTGACGTTTGTCTATTCTTCTCGTTCCCCAGTTTTAGAACCTGGTCATGTCAATTGAGAGCATTTAGCCAAAGGATACCTCTGATTCATTGAATTTTCAGATTCTACATGAAAAACAGGCTGCCGAAGTACCTATCTCCTTGCTAAAGGATCCTAATGCACGGTCTAGATTGTGTAATACGTCGATGAGAAAATGTGATCCTCGATAGTATGCTCCCGAGTCTACAGCCGGAAAAAGCGTCTTTCGTAAAAGCAAAATTTCCAGTCCTGCAAAACCTAAATCACACTAGCATTCACTTAAGGGTATATTCATGATAAAAACCATCTAACAATGAAATTTTGAGCTGATACTACATACGGCCATTCCCTAAAGCAGCACTTACAGACCGTTAGGTGCAGCAAGAATCATGCAAATCAGGAATAATGTTGAGCTAAATTTCCTCGAAGAGCATTCAAGTTTTCTGTCTAATTTTGGTCAGGGACCTTGGAATGAGGTTGAAGAGATGTTTTAAAAAGAATAAAGGCTATTATAATGTAGAGAAAGAAAAAAAATATCTTCCATCATCCACGTGAACAGACACAGAAAAATGCGGTAACGAAACATACCTCAGCGGCAGGTTTTGGTTTCATCTCGACATTCTGTTGTTTCAACTTGAATTTTTCGAGTTTGGCTTGCTTTTTTGCCTCTTTCTCCAGCTGCTTGGCAGTCTTGACTGGTTCTGCTTGATTTTCTTCCATTCTAACATGAGAGAATTCACGCTGCGCACATCATAACCACGATTTTGAGCGGAATGATGCTGATGCAACATTGAGGTTAACTTTTTGAAATTTTGTTTGTTATGACGTTGACGTCATCAAGTCGCATTAGCGCCTACAAACCTAACAGGGATACTTCACGCATTGCGCAATGCGCAATGCGCAATGCGCAATGCGCAATGCGTGAAGTATCCCTGTTAGGTTTGTAGGCGCCAGTGCGCCGCCGCTCCGCTGTGTGTTAGGCTCTTAATATTTAATCTCGTGGTGTCAGCATTGTTCAACTCGTGACTATGAAATGTTTGCACACTCTTTATGGATTATTCTCATATTAAGTGATAAAAACAAATATGTAGAAAGGAAAATATAATGTGCGTTTTGTAAATATTATGGTGATTCCGTACAAACTTAAGGATTTACAAAGCGCACGAATTTCTACACAATTTCTCATAGCCTTTTATAGCCGATGGCGAAAAAACATTAGCCAGGCGATAAAGTGTAGCCCGGCTGTTTCATTTTTTATCGCTTCGTGTAGCCCGGCCGTATGATTTTTTCCTCTTTCTACAGCCAGCTATATGATTTTCTATCGCCTTCTTCAGTCGGCTATAAGAACTCCTATGGTATTTTGAAACGCAGCTCCTATCGCCAATTTTTACCAGGGACATGTTGACGCAGAAACCGCAGGAACCCTGTATAGTTCGCGTTATTTGCAAAGTCTCAATATCTCCGCTCGGCCCATTCTGTTTAGTCAATAAGGATAACAAAGCTGCTCTCTCTTGAAATTTTCTCGGAATAGTTCTTACACATAGGAGGAAAACTTATCTTAAACCGAGGATAATTATAGGGTACAGTAAGTCATTATTGTGCCAAAAATGGTCTTTTTTATTAGCCAGTCAACTATTTATTACAAAGGGGGATTCACAATTTGAAAATTTTGAGTTAGTGCCCCCAACCCTCCGCCGGGGGCACCCGACCAAAACTTTTGAAAAAGTAGCAAAAAGTAATGGAAAAATAAAGCAAAAAAAAATTGCAAGTAATTTGCAAAAAGTAGCTCTCATCGACCTAGACGCATCCCTAAAATTTCGTTTTGATACGTGCATCCGTTAACCCTAGTCTGCCTGAGTGGGGTCAGATTGACCCCGCCCACGGGAGTTTCAACTCTTTGCCATTTCTCGTGGTATGCACGAAATTTTTTGTCCTTTACAAATAGCTCTACAAAAACATCTAGGAACACGATTTTGAAGGGGGAAAAAAAATGTGCATGAGAGATCAAAAAATTCACGAGTACCCCTAGAAAGCCTGAGCGGGGTCAGATATCCTTATAACACTTATTTTACCATTTAGCATCACAAAAGCTTACTTTGAAGGTGTATTCCTTTTTCTCTTTTTAATTTTTTTCAGAAACCTATAAAACAAGCAAAATTTTTCAGATTTTTTTCGTTTTCAGTATTTAGTAGCCCTATGATTTTTTTCTTATGCTGAGAACAACATGGCAACATGTGTATGATAAAATGGTTGCATACCCTGCGCATGCCCGTGTTTTTTAAGACTTATATATGCTTTATGGTTAAGGCCTGTAAGGTTAGTGCACGATATTAACTAAAAACATGAAAAAACATAGCTAACTAATTGATTTTCAGCTGGGGTCAAATTGACCCCGCTCAGGCTTTCTCGTTGGTTCAGAGGCTCAGGCAGACTAGGGTTAAAGGGGGGGACGCGGACTCTTCGCTCACCTTCCTGTATTACATAAAATTTCAATTTTTCCCACCTTAACGCTGATTGGCCGTTGCTACTTACCGCAGCGCGCGGCGGGAAGTCCACTGATTGGCCATTTCATTTAATCGGCGCTTGGCGGGAAATTCGCTGATTGGTCGTTAAAATTAGAAACGGGCCTTTACTTGGCCAATGGAGATGTTGCATGTGTGAGGAATTTGCAAGTTTACTACGGATTCTTAGGTAAAAGTTTGCGAGACACATGATGGTGTCACTGAATTCCTCTGAAATCAACTCCCAAGCTCAAAAAAAGCTCTCAAAGTTGAGGCTGTAATGGAGGGGATATCCCGCACCATCCTGAGAGTCCACCTCTACATCAAGAAGACGAACTCTCCATGCAAAGATAGGGAGCAAATACAATGACAAGCGCTGCCACTTTATTTGGGGACTCTAAAACTGAAAACACGGCATCCCTGCTAATGTACATTATGCTTCCTTTGCATGGAGAGGTTGTCTTGACGTAGAAGTGGATATCCCCTTATCCTTAGGATAGCGTGGGATATTCCCTCCATTACAGCCTCAACTTTGAGCGTTTTTTTGAGCTTGGGAGTTGATTTTAGAGTCAAAAAATTATTTCATTACCTACTTCGGCAGTGACGAAGAAGTCATGGAATATGGTGATGAAATAAAATAGTATGATTCTCTAGCTAATGGGAAAAGGGAACTGGTGCCACACTGTAAAAAATTCTGCATAAAACAGTGAATTTAAGCAAGTCGGACTGGCTCGCATCTGAGGGCGTAGAAGACCCTTGGCTAGTTAAAGGGGCGTAATGTGATATTTCTTATAGGGCATTCCCTACGTGGAGAGGGGCTCAGAAAATTTTGGCAAATCGGCACAAGTTGACGATATTTTCAGGTTCAAAGTTTATTGATCGCACGGAGTAAAAATTACAAAATTGAACGTGAAGCACAGCATTGAGAGCTCACGCTTCGCGTCATTGCGCCTTCAATTTTTCAGATGCAGCACGGACGCCCATCAAGTACGAATAGTTGTATCTCTGCGCCGTCGTAAACACGCATCCTTTCCCTCCCTCTTTTTCCATATTGTGTTTGTTTCCGTTTGTCTTATTCGCAATGGTACTTCAAGCACTACGTGAGTGATACAGCCGAAGGTTTTTTTAAACTTTTCTCCCGAATCAGAGCGATGCTTTATCGACAGCATAAAGCATTGAGAACTCACGATTCGCGTCATCGCGCCTTCAATTCTTCAGATGCAGAACGGACGTCCATCAAGTACGAATAGTTGTATCTCTGCGCCGTCGTTAACGCGCATCCTTTCCCTATCTTTATTTCCGCATTGTGTTTGTTTGCGTTTGCCTTATTTGTAATGTTGCTTCAAACTAGAGTAGAGCATTGCGAGTTCACGACTCACGGCATCGCGTCTTACATTTTTCATATGCAATGTGGAAATCCATCTTGCGCGAATAGTTGTATCACGTTTACATTTTAGATGTCTCTTATTTTTGAATATCGAGATAAATTAAGGTTAAGTTTGCCCGAGCTATGCTATGGTATGCCTAAATCAATAGTCATTTGAAAAGGAGGAAATATGTTTAAAGGTCTCATAAGAGGTCTATAAAGGATGCATATGTCTAAAAATCGAACCGACCATCGCTTCTAAGGGAGTTACACATAGCGAATGAAGGAGGGGGATGATAAAGCGCCTGTATGTCATGAAGAAGGTGAGAATTTCACAGAAAATTGTTTACGCTTCAGAAAGTAGTCATTGGACCTCTGTTCACCACTATCATGCATTAAAGCACCTTTCTTTACTCCTAACTCTCTCTTCTTCCGTTCATTTAAGAAATTTTTCTCACATATTCTCGGTCGTAATTTTTTTCTTCTTATTTTGCTATCTGTAAGAGGGGCGCGTTTTAGACGCTCAAAGGGAGCGTATCTGCCAATGGCAGATTGGCCTTATGGCCAGTCCGAGCCTGAATTTAAGTATCTTGATATGTTTCTCAGATATAATGTTCATGTATGTGTCATATTTCATGCATAACGGCTGTAACGCCTGAAATTGGGCCAGCAGTGAGAGAGGGTAGGCGCAGTGGGGAATTAAATATCTCAACAGTCTGAGGACTTCATCTCCAAAAATTAAAAATGGTTAAAAAGCTTAAAATATACATAATATAGTCTTTCAACGAATTTACTCCATATATCAAACTTTTAGAGATATACAGGAAGGAAATCTACTTTTAAGTACACCCTCGTAATTTAACTGCATTTTTCGTCTAAAATCACGTCTATAGCAAACCCGCAAATATATCTATCCGGAAACAAAAATCACGAGTTCATTGAGGTGCAATTCTGGGGAAAAAATGAAGTGTTAATCCAACATCAAAAGGAAATTCTCCCTCCCCCTTTTACATGTTTTATTAGTTGAAAAACGTCCCTCCGGTGGGAAATCCCGAGATACGTGTTTCCTGAAGTAATTGTAACCTGTTCTTAAGGTTGTTCTTATATCTTAATGGTTAAGTTCTTAAATCTTGTCATAGGAATTACTCTTAACTTATATACACTGCATTTTCTAGACGGGGGCTACCTTAGGGTGCGTCAAAAAAAATGAAAGTCTGAAATGTTCCGCTCCCCAGGCGGCAATCGATGACGTTTGGTAAAAAAACATGTTTGCCAAAATTTGGGCCAATTTCAATCATTTTAAATGGTGCCAAAGGTCAATTTTGTGACGAAATTATGATATTTCGGTTTAGACCTCGATTTCGTACAAAAAACTCGATTTTACGCTGAAATCGTGCGTTTACGAGAAATATGTCAAAGAACTCGACTTGTAGAGGATAAAATTTTACACTAGGAGGACGTCTTTGTAACCGATAAAAATCAAATTGAACTAGAAAAACTCAACTCGGTATTTATTTTTTTGGTCCTCAGAATTTCCGAGGTCTTACTAAGTAGCGGTTTAAAAGACTCATTTTTCACGAAAATAAGTCGAAAGAGGGTATAAATGAACTGTAGGCAAGTGTTGAGGATGCAAATGTCATCAGAACTTCCTCAGTTTCAAAAAAAGTTCCAACTATTTTGCACAATCCTCCAAAAAGTGTACGACTCGAGAAGCAGGATCGTGCTATAATAGTAGGGGGAAAGTGCGGTTTGACCGGGAAAAATTGCGTAACAAACTTTCCCTATGTAATCGTCATCAGTAGGTCCCCCTGAACAACTTCCTAAAAGTTAAAAATGGCCTGACCCCGGAATATCCCTCAATAAAGTTAAAATTGAAAATAGCGACCGTAATAAGAGGGTCCGGGAAATCGGTATTTTAAAATGCTCATCCTGTCTCATCATGTGAGGTATCATTTCCTATGTAATTTTTGTCGTAGATTTCATAAATGAATTCCGCAAGGCCTCTTCTGAGCTTACGTTTCTCTCGGTAGTCGTATGTTTCCTTTAATTTCCTTTATTAAATACATTTATAACATCAAATTTAAGTTTCTTGGCCATAAATACATGAAAATAAAGACACTTCACTTTCCTTGTTCCTTCGGTGAATATTTAAAAAAATGCAACCTCCTGCCTTTCACATTTGGCCGCCATCTTTGATTTGGAGCGCCCCCTTCGGCCGGAGGGCCTTGCGGAATTCATTTATGAAATCTACGACCAAAATTACATAGGAAATGATACCTCACATGATGAGACAGGATGAGCATTTTAAAATACGATTTCCGGACCCTCTTATTACGGTCGCTATTTTCAATTTTAACTTTATTGAGGGATATTCCGGGGTCAGGCCATTTTTAACTTTTAGGAAGTTGTTCAGGGGGACCTACTGATGACGATTACATAGGGAAAGTTTGTTACGCAATTTTTCCGGTCAAACCGCACTTTCCCCCTACTATTATAGCACGATCCTGCTTCTCGAGTCGTACACTTTTTGGAGGATTGTGCAAAATAGTTGGAACTTTTTTTGAAACTGAGGAAGTTCTGATGACATTTGCATCCTCAACACTTGCCTACAGTTCATTTATACCCTCTTTCGACTTATTTTCGTGAAAAATGAGTCTTTTAAACCGCTACTTAGTAAGACCTCGGAAATTCTGAGGACCAAAAAAATAAATACCGAGTTGAGTTTTTCTAGTTCAATTTGATTTTTATCGGTTACAAAGACGTCCTCCTAGTGTAAAATTTCATCCTCTACAAGTCGAGTTCTTTGACATATTTCTCGTAAACGCACGATTTCAGCGTAAAATCGAGTTTTTTGTACGAAATCGAGGTCTAAACCGAAATATCATAATTTCGTCACAAAATTGACCTTTGGCACCATATAAAATGATTGAAATTGGCCCAAATTTTGGCAAACATGTTTTTTTACCAAACGTCATCGATTGCCGCCTGGGGAGCGGAACATTTCAGACTTTCATTTTTTTTGACGCACCCTAGGGCTACCTACCTGAATTGATTTTCAAAAACTGACAGGGACGATAACAACCGAAGAACATGTTTGGATCAGGGCCGGATTTACCTTCTTGCCGCCCATGAGCAGCCTGTATTTTGCCGCCCCCTTCTCATTCGTTTTGAAACATCAATAAAAACCATCAAGTGAACGTGCCGGAAGGGGAGGGGTGCATAAGACGCGTTTACTCGTGTTGGAAACATTTTTTTTTTGCGAAAGCCCTGTCAAAACTACGAGCAGAAGTTCGCGGAACTCTGCGCGAGAGGTAAGTTCCGTAAAACTATCTCTGTGCAGACAAGGCCTTCCATTTATAAGAAATGAACGAAAAAATTATAAAAGAACAAACTTAAATGCAGTTTAATAATTTTAACCCTCGATGGCATGAATTAATTTTGGATCTCAGATTCTAGGGGACACTAAAATTTTAAAGTTAAGGGAATCAATTGTTCAAAAAAAGAAAAAACTATTGAAATTTTGCAAAATCATGGCGCAGGTGAAAGATTCAATTTTTTAATACCCCGAAAATATGTTCTTACGAATTCGTAACGCTACGCCATAGATGGTTAACTTCCGCCGCCACGCCGTGCTGACCGCGTGAAGTATTCCTCGAAGTATTCCTTCAGTCTTGTAGGCGCTATGCGTTTCACGCCGACCGCTACGCTGCTGACGCACTGTGTTTGACGCAATGCGTGAAGTATTCATGTAGTCTTGTAGGCACTATGCGTTTCACGCTGACCGCACTGTGTTTGACGCAATGCGTGAAGTATTCATGCAGTCTTGTAGGCACCAATATGTGTTACATGCCGACCGCCGCGCCGAGGGCTTCTCCTTTTCATCTCAAGTCCTTGTCATCATCGCTCCCTGCGCCGCGTCGCTCCGGGCGTAATGGCGAGTTTGGTTTCTCTCTTAACTCGACTGATTAAAGATGCTTCCTCTTGTATCACCGAAAGACGACAAACTTAGAAATTACTATACATACTCTCAGGAAATGAGAGATTATGTCGCCTTTCCTCGTTTGTAATTTTTTTCTGAATCCGATTTTTTTATACCTACATTTAAAAAAAATTGCAAGATTTGCCGCCCCCTTTTGCCGCCGTGGGCCGCGGCCCATGTGGCCACCTCCTATATCCGGCCCTGGTTTGGAGCGTTGGCTTTTATGATTTGAGTTCTCTAAACAAAAATCGTGGCCCAACAGGATGTGTTAATTTCAAGCACTTGCTCAAGACCCACGGGCGAGGACTCTTCAAACTCAAAGTCGGTGACTAAACTATCTCTCTTTTATTAACAAATAGTTGGTTTCAAATATGGTAAATGTTCAAAATTCTAAAAATTTGTAGCGTTTTGGCAAGAATGTATTCCTAATGGGTAGACACAAGGCAGATATAGATCCCTAAATTTTTGAAGTTGGATTAAGACTGAACAATCTATTTCGAATTACTTACATGTTTCCCAGTCATTTAACAACATAGGATATTCATCAAAATCTCTAGGAAGTACGGAGATTTTCCTCCAAAAGTAGCACCAAACAGTGAAACATCTACCCAGCTACACACAGAATGGTTCATCCAATCTTCAAAAGTCCCTTTGACCCCTCTTATGAGAGAGATCTGTCCACGAACTCAAATTTTGAATAGGGTCTATTGGACTTTGACGGGCAATTTTCCATCCCTACTTACTCTTATAGTATTATTTCAACCTTTTTTTGTGTGTGTCCTACTAGGTGGACGCAGTGGCGTGGCGTGCTTTGCGATATATCGATTGATACGCCACTCAAACCTACGAAAAAAAGTCGATTATCAGGGTGTTCGCAGCGAACACCTTAGTAATCGATTCTTTACCATAGCTTCAAATGGCGAGGTATCGATAATCGATCCTTCACGCCACGCCAGTGGCAGGACAGTGGAAGCTAGAAGTTTTACGGGATCCAATTAGATCATTTTTAATTTGTTTATTTTTAATTTTTTGATGACTAATCAGAGAATGTGTTGCAGCTAATAAGTCACCCTTGCAAAATGAATTCTCATCGAGTGTCACTGAGGTGATTTCCCTACCATATGTCAGTAATCAAACTGTTCTGAGACATTCCACATAGCTCTTTTAATTCGTCACCAAGTTCATCGGTCAATTCTTTCGTTTAAAAAAAGACGCAGCCATTGGATTCGGATTCGAGTATTCGACGCACCACTATTTTTGCAGCATTGTTATTCTATATTTTACAAACATGATAAGGTCACAAATATAATAAGAGAAGTCATTAAACAGAAAAAAGTCGTGAGATTTTATTTAATAAACCACTTAATTATCCCTGCGGGCAGTTGTTCATCGAACATGGCATATTCACTCTTCCGTCATTCTACATCTTTGAATGTCTAAAGTATGCAGTAAACAATGATTTTCCGTCTGATTTGCTTCCCGGCCACAATTATAATTCTAGGCATCTTAGCATCAAAATCAAAATCTCAATGTTTTGAGCTTTAATGAGTACCAGCGCAAGACTGAGCTACCTCAGCTGGACACTCTCCGCCCTCAGTCTTGGACTGGTACTCATCAGAGCTCAAAAAATGTTTTGACTCTCATTGAATTTTTGGAACTTTTTGCCTTTTTTTCCCCCGTAAACCGGCCGAAGTAGCAGTGATCGCGATAAATAGCGATTTTATCGGTGGCAATTTATCGCAATATTATCGAATAAAAAATTGCGATTTATGGCGACTAAATCACTATGCATCGCAATTTTTTGTTCAATAAAATCGTGATCAATTTTCGTCGATAAAAACTCACTGACTGACTGACTGACTGACTGACTGACTCACTCACGTATCAGCGGATCTCGTGAACGGGATGTGGAGTGTGGACCCAGCTGCATTTTTACCACCTTGTTACATAGTCCGGGCCACTTCTTGGTGTTTCTTCTCCTTTAATGCTTACACAATTAGGATACTACATATCTAAAATCTTAATGGAATCGCCTGACTTATTGTCAGCGAGTCAGTGCTTAATACTTACACAATTAGGAAACTACATATCTAAAATCTTAATGGAATCGCCTGACTTATTGTCAGCGAGTCAGTGCTTAATCGGCGAAAATGCACTTCCCATCGGGGTGGTAGTCCTTTCCCCCGCACACAGGGCCGCAGCAGCCACAGTCGAGGTGTTCGGTTCCGGGGCCGTACAGTTTCTGGTAGCTCTCCCACGTTAAAATGTTGACGGGCCCGTGGCTGTCCTCGAAAGTGAACTCTCCATTCATGATCTTCTCCGGAGACACACCTAGTATTGGCTTGGCCAAAGGACATCCGCTCTTGAACCAGCAGGTCTTGTGCGTTTTGCCGTAAAGAATGTAGTCGCGCCAGTGACACCGGTTGCAACTGAAGTTCTGGTGGCGGAGGGCTTTATCCTGCAAACGCTTCAAGACTGCTACCACGCGGTGGCGATCGTACCCACTACCCAAGTTTGGGGATAATTTCCGAACCTTGACTGAGAATTTGCGGCTTTTTTTCATCGGGAGATCGATCCTCTTTAGCCGAAAAACTGATTTCAGTGGGCATGCCTGAAAATCGAAGGTCGAAAAAGAGTACTGAAAAATACGCACTCGTTAACTAGTGACAACGAAATGAAATAAAATTGAATAATATATTCTCGTATAATACAAGAATAAACAGTTTAAACGGCGCACAATGGATCGAGTCAATAGGAGAGGTCGGACAAGTTTTGGAAACTTTAAACGCTTATAACTCCGTTTATACATATCTTTGAGGTTCTAAAAGTAGTTTAATTGGTTTCCACGTAAAATTTCCTTCTAAAACCAGCCCTTCAAATTTAAAATGTGACGAAATAAACATCAAAATTTGCAGTTTTGGTCAAAATTTTCATGTCCGATCTCTCTAATCGACTCGATCCATTGTGCGGCGGGTAACGAGGCTAATTACCACACAAATATTGCCGAAACGTCTTGGTATTGTTTGTGTCATGATCAGCCTCGTTACCCCCCGTTTAAAATCTTTATTTTTGTATGGCCACGGGACATTAAACATACCTCAATTTTTATTGATGTTATTGATCGAGAATTGTATCTCATGCTCAATATAACCAGAATAGTTTCACATGCGTATACTTTGATAGAATGTATTCAAAATGTCATCCGCAAAAAAAAGCTCAGTCCAATAATTTGGAAGCTTTAGCAGCTGCCCAAAAGGGTGGTTTTCTATAAACATGGAAAAGGATCGATCATCTTCAATGATGATGTGTGCGACCGAAAGAATATGAGTGGAAGGGTATGATTTAGACGTTGAAAAGGCACATTTGCCTAATCAGATGACAGAGCAATGATTCAAATGTGGTAGAAATAATGTCTTACCTTAGGTATTAAAATGACTTGATTGGTCTCAACAGCAACCATTTCTAACTTTGTTAAGGTCTCGAATAGGTCTCCCACTTGAATTTCATTGTTCTCATAAAAACTGTTCAGCTCCTTAAACTTAGCACCTCGGGTAGATTTTTGGCCTGACCCTGACCCAAACTGAATTACGGCACCCCATGCAAGGAATATCACTGAAATGCCATAAAGTTCGGATACAAGAAATAATGAACAATTTGAAAATCGATGATACTAAGATCTTTACAAGCATGTGCTCCTTCTTCGAGCCTCTCTGTTGCTACATACGCACCATATTATAGTAAATCCTCGGTATCCGCGATTAGCTTTTAGCGGCACACAGTGGATTGAGTCAGTAGAAGAGGTTGGGCATTTGGAAACTTTAAAAGCTTAAGACTTCATTTATATACAATTTTGAGGTTCTAAAAGTGAGGTTCCTCGTAAAAGTCACTACTAAAGCAATCCTCGAACTTTAAAATGTGACGAAATAAACATTAAAATTTACAGTTTTAGTCAGTATGTCCAGTGCCGTGCTAAGGAAAAACGATGTATGAGCCCTCAGAAGTTGCCCAATTTCCTCCAGTAAAAACCGACTTTACTGAGAAAGTCGTGATTTTTTGTTTCCAAAATTTTCACACAATATTTTGTACGCAATTTAATCTAAAACATCTGAAGGTTTAAAGGAAAAATGTGCATAACTTTCCTAAAAAATAAAGGTTTTATTCGGGGAAATTTGGCAACTCTCGACTGTTCATACGGCGGCGTTCCTCCTTAGCACGGCAGTATATCCGACATCTCTAACTGACTCGATCTACTGTGCGGCATGACCCCAATATCTGCAAACTCGTGGCTTGCTAATCCGCGCTTCGGTTAAAAAAATTTTTAGTTTTGAAAATTTTTGTAAAAAAAAATTATCTTTTGAATAAATATAATTCGTATCCAAATTTAAAATTTCTCAATGTATAAATTGCATATCAGACAAAGAATAAATATAAGCAGGAGGCAAGCCGTTTGATTGGCGGAGCCTTTGTAGACTTTCGTCCGGAATTGTCTTTTCGGTGGCCAACATGAAACAATGTAGTAGCAGCATTAAATTCAAGTGGCATCACACAATAACGCAGGTTTAATTGATTTGCTCCATAACCAGGAACATAGCATTAAACGACACTAATGATCTGCATGCTGGAATTAAAAGGTTCAAATCACTGACTATTTACGTCAAACGAGTAAACAGTAGTTAAGAAATTAAGATATTAAAACAAATGCTTATAATTATTAAAGTAATTATAATGAGTGTTACATTTTTCAGCCTATTTTGGTTTATTATGAATTAGGTTCTTGTTGGATCATTTTTATAATATTATTTTTCTTAATCATCATAGCTGTTCCTGCCAGAGGCAATTCCTGCCGTCGTATAAGGAACTTACATGAATTAAATTCTAAAAAACTAAATAATAGTTCACGCATTTGACATGGTTGGACTTTGTTTGCAACCGTCTACTTACTTCAGCAATATTTTTAATGCGGTTAAAATGAGTTGACAATTTTTTTGTAGTTCGATTGTGTCAATATCTTACAGCTTTTATAAAAACTCTCATGCAGTAGAAGGCATTACTTTTGCTTAACGGGTCATTATGAAAAGGCATTTGACCTCGACTTCAAAATAAATAATTAGTATTCTGCCCTTACCAACGAAGCTAATTGTTTTTGTTGAGCACGATGGCAGGCGATCAAATCTGCAGACCATCTCTAAAATTAAATGTGCACGCATAAGGTTGGAAAACGAACAGAAAATTGGGAACAATTTGTTGAAGTATGACTATAATACATTTCTTTTAGGGATCACGAGTCACAAAGTACGACAGACTTTTTTAAAAAGAGTTTTACTTCAAATCTATGAAAATATTTCTTGAACTTTTTTTGAATTTGACTTTTTCTCACACGATAAAACTGACCGTGCATTATTAAAAAAAAAAAAAAAAAAAAAAAAAAAAAAAAAAAAACTTAAAGTCGTTTAAATCATTAGACTCTGCGTCTTTTTCTAGATTCTAGGTACGTTACTTCAATATGTAAATCCGATTCAAACTGAGAGCTTCGCACAGAACATGGCTTGATTACCATTTTGGATGGGAGAACAACGTTCAGATGAAAAAAATAAATTGAAACTGTCAGGGATATCAATTTCGAGAAAAAGCAACCGCCATGTATGAAAAAAACATTTTATGCACGTTAGCCGTTCGCGTTACAGTCTTGCCCCCCCCCCCCCCCCTTGCGCTGCAGTACTATTTAATTCTCATCAACTTTGACGAAAATGTGAAAAAATTGTGCACTAGGTATGGGACTAGACGATAAAAAAGTACGAAAGAGTGATCATGATTAATGCGAAATGACTTTTGGAGCAATTTCTAAAAACTTTCACGTGACGAGATAAAAATTTCCCCACCAGAGTTTTAAAAAAAAAATCATATTGGGTTGATCATGGGTATTTTAAAAATCCAAATGTCAAAATCCTGAATGTTCACCTGTATATTGGTTTTTTTTTCTTTATTTCTATTTGACGTGCATATTTTTAGTCGGGTACTTTTTCATGCAAGCATAAAAAAGTTATTAATTTAAGAAACCGTTGCAAAACGGCTTCTCTTGAATATAACTACATCCACATCCTTTTGTATCCTTCCAATTTAAAAATATGTAATCAACAAGAAATCAAGTATTTAACTAGACGGTCAATCAATTGTAAAATTCAAGGAGATGAAAACTAATTGCACCAATGAGAGATGATATGAAGCTTGTTTTTCAACACAACGCGGATCATGTTTTCCTTGATGAGTGCACTTCGATAGTGTGGTTAGAGAAAGGAGCATCCTCGAGGTAAAAACTTGCGGCGTTGCCCTAAAGTAATAGTTCGGGTTGAACCATAAACTTCACCGTGCACGTCTACATCTTTCCCAAAAATAGCTATCGCAAGCAGCATTTTATTTTTAATTTTATACCTCGAATAACCTGGGTCAGTGTCAAAAATATCCGTGTAAGCACGGCTGGCCACTTCCTCCACGAGGGAAGTGGCATTACCACCATATCTCGTTACAATGACAACTCCTAAACATTTCTCTCTTTGCACCAAAAGCACATCTACTCTTCCCTGTTTCGTTGGTTTGTCTTTCCGCGTTTTTGCTCTTTCCTCGTTCTTGCTGTGCGCGACTGTTCCAGCGTCTACGACGAGCTCCTCGCTGTACAGATCTGCCGTTTTACGCGCAAACGTGCGTATATCAAAGCCTCCAGGTTGGTGTCATCCTTGGGGTCCCTCATTTGTACATCAGAGAGAAAACATCGCATTCGATACTGATATCGAAACTGCACTCGAATGCGATGTTTTCTCTCTGAAAAAACTACGCCTTTATTACGTTGAATTTCTTTGTTAAAATTGGTAAGTGAGTGCTTTAGTCTCCTGACAACAGAATTACGATCTCAAAATTGGAGAAAAATGACGAGTAGCTGAAATAATGGAACAAATTGATGCGATATATCGCATCCCATTCTGACACAAAATATGGCGTCTATCGAATCACCTTAATTGATGAAGAGAATGATTCTGTAGGTGTGCACGTACACGGGGCAAGATTATTTCATTCGGAGTAACGACGCGACGAAGGTCCCTTGCAGAGCCGGATGAAGGGGGTGGCCACATGGGCCGCGGCCCATGGCGGTAAATCTAGGGGCGGCAAATTTTTGCAATTTTTTTAAATGTAGGTATAAACAAAAAATCGGATTTAGAAAAAAAAATACGACAAAATCTCTCATTTCCTGAGAGTATAGTAATTTCTAATTTTGTCGTCTTTCAGTGATCTAAGAGACAGCACCTTCAATTAGTCGACTTAAGAGAGAAACCAAACACGCAACTTGGCCTGGAATGGCGAATATGGGAAATACAAGGAGGAAAAACGGGAAACAAGGCTAAAAATACACAATTAATAAAACCCGAAACGTTTCCACTCAAAACACTCATTCACTCATTTTCAGTCGGAAACAATAAAAATTTAAAAAGAAAAACGACGCAAAAACCTACATGATTAATTTCTCGCTAAGGGAATCATTTTTATTGGGTCAATGAAAATGTTTCATCTTTGACTGCACGGTTGTTAATCCTTTACGGTCCACGGCATAATACTGAATTAAGTGTAATAACTTTGCCATAAGCACAATAATACAGGTGCTTTCTCCAGCGACATGACTTCAGTGTATAGGTCCGACTAACTATAACATCAAACGCGCATGTTGCGCATGTAATCCTTTATTTGTTTTTCCCTGTTTTTTTCTTTAATTCTGTCTGTCTTTTTTTCACGCTGGCCGTTTGGTGGTAGTGCAGAACTTACTGGAGTTTTTTTCGGTAGTGGTTGAGTTACTTTTGACGGTGACTGAGTTCCTTGTGGCTGTGGTTGACTCGTTTCCGGCTCTGGCCAATAGTAACTCAGCTTGATAATCCCGGTTTCCAAGAGGACTTCCCCTTTGATATCTATCGACCCCGAATGTGAAACCGAAATTCCGATCACCATTTTATCCATCAGGTTGTATTTTGAGTAACGTTTTCCGTCAAAAACTTCTATACATCTTCGGGATTTAATAAGCCTCAAAACTTGAACAGCGTTGATTTTAAACTTCATAACAATTATGATCCCCATGCTTTTCCGTTTTTCCACCATGAGTAGATCGATAGTCTTCTCCGATAACGGGCCACCCCTCAGAGTCCCGTTGTCATAGATTTGGATGGGGACATCTGTCTCCAACAGGATATCCTTACTATAATGGTCTGCTGCCTTTTGCGCGAACATGTAGATCAAGGACTTGAAGTGAGCTTCATCGTCCGGGACACATTCCTTCACGATGTTTGAAATCGCTTCTCCAAATGCTTGAATGGAGAAATTGGATGGAGTCAAATTCGTGATTGCGCTGGTTAATAACACACCGTCACGGGCTTTGACTTTGTAATATCTTTCTATGTAGCTACTTTTATAAAAGTAATCCCTGAGGATTCCCGCGGTAAATGTATTGGTCGGACCTAAAGTAAGCCTGCCATGCCGGTTGTATTTGACGATCTTCATCAGTCCTAGCCTCAAGAGAATCCGGATGAAAATATCATGCTGGGGCTTGTTCAGGTGAAAATGTGTCTCCAAAGCTGATCCATGTGTTACTTTCGTCTTCAAACCTAAAAGATCTGTATACTCTGGATCACGATCTTCTTTGATGACGATGCCATCTCCAAATAAAATTTGCGTGATATCCTGGCCAATCCACTCATCGGCAAATAAATTCTTAAAGCCTCGCAAGATGGTACTAGTTAAATCATCGATTTCTGAGATTTTGCGCTTCTTTATGTATGAAAGAACAGCCCGGGTATTGAACAGAGTGTTCGAGGAGCCCATTATATTTATCCCATTTAACATTCTTCTCACCTCGTCGTTATGATCTTGGAGTGAGTAATTGAGCAATAACTTTTCAACTTCTCGTTGGGTCAGGCCGAAATATACCGCGATGCGTTTATCGCGGAAGAAATCTGAAATTTGGATGGAAGTGTTGCCGGGAATCGCTAGTCGGAGGTCAAAGGAGCCAGTGAATAGACATTTGGCCGGGCCCCAGGGACTTCTCTCGGTGAAACTTCTTACAAATAATTGTAGATCCGAAAATAATTCGTTATCACTGGTTGTGATGTTATTCATCAAGATGGCCTTTAGTGATGCATCGACGTCATCCACGAGCACGATCACATCTTTTCCGGTGTGTTCCTTGAGCTTTTTCACCAGTAGAGGCACATGTTCTTTTAATGGATAGTAGTTCATGTGACAGAATGCTGCTGTATGTTCTGTATCGGTTAAATTGTGCATTTCGAAAAACTCATGTTTGATCTCTTCCAAGTTATTGGGTTCAAGGAGAGGTAGATAGTTGTTCACCAAGTTGCTAAGGACTCCGCATAAAAGGTGGCGAAAAGAGCGGTAGTCAGTCGCTTTTCTCAGCGGAGAGAGGTCAATAGACACGACAATGTACTTCTGGAAATGCCGATGGAAGAAGTCTTTAAGTTCCGAGACCAATGTGCCACGAAATAAATTGTCAGGATTTTTTTCTGAGTCGATTTTGAGAGTGCCAGGAGTGCCCTCAACCGCCGACAGAGGTCCACCGCAGAAGTACCGCACCATGCTCAAGAGAGAAGATTTTCCGAAGCCTGGAGGGGCAGGCACGTACCAGTTTCTGGGTTGGTGGATCAACCACTCGTGGATGAAATCAGTTTTGTCAATGAACGAATCGCTCCGTCGGATTTCAGCAAAGTCTGAAGTTTCGGGAGATCTGGGCTGTGAGAGCAAAGTAAAAATTATACAAAATGATTAGCAACATTTTATTCTTATTGGACGCAAGACGACATAAATTTCTTTGATCATTGATTGCTAAGACAAAGGAAAAGTTCACATTGAGAATTCAGGAAGGGGGAGGGTGTCGTGGCAATGCTCTTTGCAAAATAATAGTATTTTCTTCATTTTCCCAATACTCAAATGAGTCTTCTACTGTCATAAAGGCAAAATTGTCTTAAAAATAGAAAAAAATGGCATTTTTCATTCTGTCTACAAGACGCCAGCGAGAAGCCGTGGGATCAATGTAAAAGGGATTCAAACCTAACATTTAGGTATTTACATTTACAATGATAAGAGGGGGAGAAATGGTCAGTTTTGCATCACAACTTGGCAATCGTGTTGCACTAACGCCGTTTTTTCAATACTCAAATAAGTCTTCTATTGCCATAAAGGCAAAAGTGTCTTGAAAATAGAAAAGGATGGAATTTTTTATTCTGTCTAAAAGACGCCAGCGAGAAGCTGTGGAATCAATGTAAAGGGACTCAAACCTAACATTTAGGTACTTACATTTACAATATTAAGAGAGGGAGAGTTGTCATAGTTTTGCACCACAATCTGGCAATCGTGTAGCACTTACGCTGATGTATTCACACAGCAATCACTAAAATTTCGGATGTATTTTTCGAGTGATGGGAGGGAAGGGGAGCGGAATTTTGGAACTTCATCCTCTCACAACTGTTTTAGAAATTAAAACCAGGCGTTTGATGAGGACATCATGAAAAAGCACTTTTTCCTGTTTGATTTTTACAAATATTGTCACATTATAGAAAGCCGTCCTCATTTTTGACCCTGATATTTTCTTGCAAGTATTATCTTGTAAGCATTACTTCTTATTCCGACTAGTGGCTCACATTGAAACAGATTCATCGTCGCTTGAACGCATAAGACCTACCTCCAATTTTGACTTGGATCCCATTTTAGCTGGTTTGGATTCCAATTTAGTTGATTTGATTGACACTGTGGAAGTATTTGAACAGGCTGAGATTGGTTCTTCATTTGCTTTGGTTGAAATTGCTCCTGTTGTTGAGCATGAACCAAGATTTGTGAGTAAAACGATTGATACAGTCAAAAGAACTGTTTTCATAACTAAGAAAAAATAAGAACGTCACACATATTACCAAGATTTCTCATGAAATTGGTAAGTGCTAGGACAATTAGCGATCCCTGATAAATTCATCGTGTCCAGGATCAATTAACGTGTCTATGAATTTTGATCGATTTAAATCTATTTTTTGATCATTTTGTACTCGTGAAAAGTATATAAGTTTGGGGGTTTAATAGGTGCGATCGAAATTATCGGTTGTTTGAAATTAAAAAAGTAGTATTTTTCGTTCGGCTAAGTCAAAATTGGTAATAATATTAAAATTATGACCATAAAACCACCGTTAGAAACACGTTGGCTCATATAGGTATTTAATTTCTGTGGTCTTAATCAGTTGACAGATGGCCTTTATTTTAAGTGCGTATATATTTTTATGTTTCCCCCTTCTTATCCTTCGTGTTATCTCCAAATGTATACTTCAGTTGCAGATGTGTGAATGGCCAAAACTGCTGAGGCACCTCTATAAAGTGGACTAACTTTACTAAACTACAACCATTTTCTCTGTACTATTTTGTGACCCTAATATAATCCCAATCAGTGCAGTGACTTCTGATCCATCCAGTGAAAATGAAAGTGAATTATCGTAAATGATTGTGTGTATGAAAACGTGTACACAAGTAATCAGTCGGCGTTTTCCGAAAGTATATAAAGCTGAATACACAAACCCTCCTCCCCTCCCCCTTAAAGCATTCTGCGAGATATTTTTGAACCGATTTCAACAGGAAATGATCGATCGAAGACTCTATCTCAGAATCCGCAGCTCTAAACCAAAACATCATTCATTCAAAAACCACCAACGATCTCGCTGACAGGAGGCAATCATATTAAGATACTAAGAACTCAGCTGTTAACAATGTTTTCGAGAATGAAAAACAATTTTACATGTACTGAAAAAACTCAGGTTTTGTTCTACTGCTTGTTTTTTTACTTTAAGGAATTATTACTGGTAGCAATTTTCTTGAACTACGTTTATCTCTTGACTAACCTCGTTACACCTCGTTGCTTAAGTCACTGGAAAATCCTGCGTGAGCCTTTGATCTTGGTTTCACTTCGGCGTGTGGCTTTATTATAGGGTCGTTTGAGTTTTCACTTTAAGATCAAAGTTTTTACATACTAATACATATACGTTCACTAACTTTTTAAAAATTATGTTCGGCAGTAAATATTGAGTTCAAACTGAGACACGTTGCACTGTAGTCTCTTTAAAACAAGCAGTAATACACTCAACGTTTTCAACAAAAAATCAAAAGTTGACACCTTATCACTGCTACAGAAACTGATAAGGTTCCAGCAGCTCCAATACCATGGTTTTTTTCAGTTTTTCATATAATCCTTTCGAGCCTTTTCATTTCCCGTAGGAAATTAACCACTCAACATTAAATTTTCATCTATACTTAATAGACATTAAATTTTAAATTAACTTTTATTTGAAAGAGAGTGAGAAGTTCGATTTCGTTTCTGTTTTAGCGACTCTTAAAATGTCAACACATCAGTAAGATGCAGTGGCGTGGCGTGAATTTCGATACATCGGATGATCTGCCATATAAACCTATGGAAAAGGATCGATAAACAGGGTGTTCGCAGCGAACTTCCTAATAATCGATTATTCACGCCTCGCCACTGGTAAGACGTACCGAACTCAACAAATATGACGCTTTTCAATAAGGTGAGAGAGGTATGTGGACTCTTTTAATGATACGACACACCACTGCTTGTGACAGTTTGTATAAATATATTTAATAGGCCCAGAATTGTTGAGGATGCTCTTTGCCGTGTTGGAGTGATGTCATTCAAAACGCCTTCGATTCTGTATGATGCAACAAACTCAACGATTTGGGTCATATTATGTTATTGCTCCCTCATGGGGGTTTACTCGAGGTATAACACTACCGTGCCAAGGTAGAACGCCGTATGAACATTCGAGAGTTGCCAAATTTCCTTCAATAAAATGTTTATTTTTAGAATAAAGATATGAATCTTTTACCTTGAAATTTTCAGGAACTTTAAGTGACATTTTCGAACAAAATTATCTGAAAAATTGGAAGGAAAATATTCATAAGATTACCAAGAAATTCTTAAAGGGTAGATTTTGCGATACATTTTGGGTTTACACTCTAATATATTTAATTTAAAAAAGCAGTTTATAGGCCATTATTACACCAAACAGTCATTTTGGTGGCAATATGAAGTATAAATCATTTTAATCACGCATGATTAACGCAAAATGAATGAGTATCGATAGTGAGTAAAGAACCCAATCGGAAATTTGACCTTGGGCAGATCAGAATAATATTGTGGCAACCTTAGCGAGATTGTGAGCATATTTCAACAGTAAGGTTGGCCTGAGAATCTTGGTACAATATACCATCAATACTGGATATATAACCTTAGTATTTTAATATTGCACCAATATTAGCAACATTAGAAATCCAACGTCAGGTGGTGCTCGGTGACTCCAAGATTGTCACAATGTTGTCACAATATTGGTTATACAATATTGGTAAACTAATACTGTCGTAGAGTTGTGTTTTCAATATTGCAGTAATATGTTAGTTTTAACATTGGCGCATTATTAAAAAAAATACTGAACATAGGCTTCTGCTTATAATATTGACACAATATTGACACAATATTAGGAAAACAAAATTGCTAAAATAATATCGAGACGATGTTATCTCTGTGATACTGCGGTATTGTTATTATGTTAACATTCAATTAACGTTAGAACAACAAACATAACAGGCTTCTGTTCGTAATATTGTCATAATATTGACACAATATTGGATATCTAAAACTGCTGAATTGATATTATGTTAACATTATTTTTACAACATTGTGGTAATATTCGCACTTTAACATTGTCACAAGATTAAGAAAATAAACATTTTAGGCTTCTGTTTCTAATATTGTCATAAGATTAACACAATATTGTGCGCGGCGAGCACAATTCGACCGCGTTTGCTGTTTCCGCCACCAGGGCGCGCTCGCCGCGGATCTGCCGTTGCGGTCCCTTTAAGGGCAAATTAAAGGGCAAAAACTGCGACCTTTCGCTTTTTGACGTAATAGGCACATGATCCATAGGCGTCTAACCCATCTTACCGATATTCTTAGGCCAAGGGCTCAAATGGAGCTTTTTGGCAACGGTCCGCGCGCGGCCGCCCCGTCAATGGGGCTGGTTCTCGTTTCGCCTGGGCAGTGCCCGTTACAAGTGGGATCCAAGTTGAATACTTCAGCCAGTGCAAGCAGCCAAGAAATTAGCTGACTTAGGAAGGTTCCTCGGCTCTCCAATGTTCCGTATGCCTACATTATAGGCATTGCGACGCTAAGGAAGTTTCTTCCGCGAGGACGGCAGGTAATACGGCGTTCTATCGCCTACCTTGCCTCAGAGGGAAGATTGGAAATCCAAGCTTGTCTCAGAGGTAAAATAAATATCCTGCCAATACTATGGCAATATTATAACATCAAGTCTATGGCAACATCATGATCACAAACCGCTGAACAAGCTTGGAGCAATATTATTAACATAACGTTGTCACAATATTGAATATCCAAGTTTGTCTCGGAAGTAAAATAATGTCCCACCAATATTGTGGCAATATTGTCAGGATAGGCTTGGAGCAGTCTTACAAACCTAACCTTGGCACAATCTTTGGGCTCAAGCTTGTCCCAGAGGTAAAATAAATGTCCTGCTAACATTGTGGGAACATTAGCAAGATAAGCTTGGCAACTCTATTCAAATGTGAAAAAATGTCATACTAAGCTTGTACCAAGGTCAAATTTCCGATTGGGAAAGGGGGTAACTAGCACCTTATAGGCCCTTAAGTTTAAAGCCCCGCTTATAGGTCGTTCTTGCACCCATCGATCCAGTGGCCTGACTTAACTCGGAAAAAAAAGGTATTTCGACCTCGAGCCGTTACCTATCTATATTCCATCGCTACCACAGCATAGTCCAGGGTACGTAGAATCCGAAAAGCAGAGTTCATATTCTTTTGTTTTCATTTCTAACCACTTGTTTATTTATAATCCTCCTATAAAAATTACTCATTTGCTGAGTAAACTTCTGGTTGGAGCGCACTTCAGCTATGCATTCACCACTGCAAAAGTGTCAAAGGAAATCGACAAGCCCAGCGTGCATGGAGGCTATTTCCATTTTAATCTTCCGTCACATTCTTACGGCGCAATGATACAACTATTTTAACTCTCCGGAATGCGTGAGGTATCACGCCGCATTTGAAGGCGTTTTCAAAACAGCCAAGTTCCGCTATCCGGATAATTGTTTTGCAAAGTTCCTATTATTATGTTTTATTTCCTACCATTTATTTGTTTCCAATCCTCGTCTAAAAACTTGCTGAAAAAAATGGATATAATTGATGCGATTTATCTTAGTCGCTCTAACAAAAAATGACATAAAAAACGACCAAAAAAGATGCTTTACGAAACTTTAGTCGCAATATTTAAAAATTAAAAAAACACCTTAGTGGCTCTATACTATTTATAAAATAAATATGACTCAATAAATGTAAGAAATATCATATACCAATAATTATGATGATCAAGTCTAATAAAATTCTAAAGCAATTTCTTATTTATTTTCAGATTGTCCTCAATGCGTGGAACGACCTTATTGATGGCCTTATGATGAATTTTTTACCAGACACCAATTTCAGATTTTACGTTTCTATCAAGGAATACAACCAAACAAAATTTGTTGAGTTTACATTTCTGTCGTCTATAGAGCCTGATGAAATGTCGTCACTGCCTTCCTAGGTATACTTGTGCACATGAAATAATTTTACGGATATTAGCTGGCCAACCTGCTCTGCATTTACAATTTTTTTAAAATCTGTTTAAATTTGAACATAAATAATGTCTTATGAGATTTTACATATTGATGGCAAGCAAATCAAACACCATGTCAAAAGTATTGCTAAAGATGGAAATTGCCTCTTTTCTGCTGTTGCTTTTTGCTGTTGCGGTAATGAATGTTTTCATTTTGAAGTCAGGCAGCAAATTGTTGATTATGTTAACCGAAATTGGGGAGACTTCCACATTGAATCTGCTACACCTAATGGTGATAACTATGAATCAGCAACTGAGTATTCTCAAAATATGTTAAAAATGGTATTTTCGGCTCAACTTGTGAGTTGAGGGCAGCAACTGAAATTTTTAATCATGAATTTGAAATCTTTGAAATTTTCAACTATCAAACTATCAAATTTCAAAGTATCAAAATTTCCAACAATGACACAAATGATTATAAAATACCTATAATGTAATAAAATATACACGCTCTAATCATTTAATTTGTATTACCTTTATGTTATATACCTACATGTTATACTATCTTCTATCTAAAACTATAAAGGAGAGGCCCCAATTTTGTACCCAATGTTTCAGCGACTTCCCGAAGGCGGATTTCCTTGAAACTTTGTGCGCATGTGCGGTTCGTGCTGATGGGGTGCAATTCGTCGTCCGATTTTCGAAATTTTGATTCTAAGAGTTGAAAACACGCTAAAAAAGGGTGACCCGTGTGTTAGAGCGGTGTTCCGCGATCGACCGTCGTCGTCTGGTCGTCGTGGATTCCCTTCTTTTATTGCGTCTCGATCAGCTGTTTTTTCTGTCTAATTTTGGAGATTCCGAACCGGAGCAGTCTTGCCGAAATCACGAAATCTGTAATTTCACGTTATATTTTCATATGTGTTAAGAATGTTTTTTTTATTTTTTTTTATTTTGCAACTTTTTGTACATAGACACAGGCAGTTATCGTACACGTCACATTAACATAAATTTGATACTTAAACATAGGCGGTTCTACGGGGGTGCCAGTGGGTGCCGGGCACCCCCAAGCAAAAATTAAGTGCGGTTATCGGAACCGTGAAATTACTGTTTTTAAAGACTCTATATATTCGCTCACACTGAGTAAAAATCCCAGCAATCAATTGAAAATGTTTTCAACAGAATTAATATTGATAGCCGTGTTTTACAAAGATTCTACTGTTTTTTTTTTATGGTGAGATTGTAGTTTTGATGGAAAGTTTTGCTACAAATTTTCTACATTGAATTTATAGGTATTTAAGTAGAGAGGAAGGGGGAAAAAAAGAGAAAGGAGGGTAGGGAAGGGATAAAACTTGAGGGCCGAAACTTGGGCCTCCCCTGAGCGACCGTCCCCTTCGGAACCGGTCTCCGACATTTTCCACCTCTGGGCACCCCCAAGCATGAAGGTCTAGAACCGCCTATGTACTTAAATCTTATGTTAACAATATTACATCTAAATCACTATGCATTAATTTGTTACATTGTGATCGAAGAAATCGTCTACAGAGTAGAATTCATTATTAATTAAATACACTTTTAGTTTCAATAATTTGTTCCCATCTCCTTCCCTGATGTGCTTGGGAAGTTTATTATACATTCTGCTCCCTTCTCTGAGTAGGGGATCTACTGCGTTTTCAAGTTTTATGTTGGACTTGTTCCGAGTGTTATGAGAATGCACATTGTTGAAAGTTTTGAATTCGTCAAAGTTTTGGAAAACATATTTAAGCACATGATAGATATAGATGCTTGGGACCGTTAGTAGATTCATTTCTTTGAACTTGGATCGGCACGACTCGTTTCTGCCTAGACCAGAGATTCTTCTGATGATCTTTTTCTGCCAGATGAAAATGTCATTCAGTTTGTTAGAACTACCCCATTCGGCTATACAGGATGAAATATGAGAATATGCATGTGCATAGTATACATCTTTAAGAACTTTCTGGCTAACTAGACTTCTAAGAACTTTAAGTTGAAAAGATGTGGTTGCTAATGTTCTGCGTTCATTCTTGAAAGTTGATGTAATTAGAGGGAAAGGGGAGGGAGATTTAATGCATATTCATTTTTTAAATAAAGATGACCAAAAAAAGGAAAGAAAAAAAACTCAAAGCAAAGACACGCTATTTCTTAAAGTTACCATGGGCTTTTTAAAAGAAGATTCTCATTCTGTGAAATGGTTCGTTTGCAAGATGAACGTGATTTTTTAAAGTTTTTTTCATCACTTTTTTTGGGAAGTTGTATTTATTCGCATATTGATTTTAATTTCTTAGAAAAAATACTGATATTTAAGTTGGCGGATTGTATATGTCCTCTTATTAGTAAGAAACACCTTAATGCAAAAGTGGAAGTAAAAGTGAATTTTTTTGACAAGTCTTTTGTTGCGAGGTGTAATGGCTTAAACTGTATGTGGACAATTAAAGGTGAGGTTCCAGTAGAGTTTTACAAGTCGCTTGAAAACTTGATTTTGGATGTCGATTTTGACGTGGACATTTTTCATCGTAAGTATTGAATATAGTATTACACTATTACTCTATATAAAGCTGCTGTTCCCACTCACTATGCCCCCCCTAGATAAAAATTGGCCGAAGCGATTTCCTTTAAAATTGGTACACGCTTAGCTATTGTAATGAGGAGTTGATTAAAATTATTCCCATTCAAATCCGCTGCCTCGGATGCCCGCAAGAGAGAAAAGTTATTCCTCCATATAGTATTACATTGGTGATACGCGGTTGTTTACGCGCATCGCGCCGAACAGGTTCAATCCTGTTGCGTGACGTCACTGCCTTATAGACGAAATTTAAGGTTTTAGGAGGTATTTTTCGACGAATGTTTGTGGAATTTGGTAAGCGGGGGTATTTTTCTCGGGGGATCTCGAATTTTTGGTCGGATTTTCAAAATCTCAAAATCCAAGATGGCGGCCGTGGCCTAAAATGCTAAGTCGGCTCCTGTTTGATCGATTTTCGTGAAACTCGGTATCCTCAGGTATTTTTCGACGAGAAACTCGAATTTTTGGTTAGATTTTCAAAATTTCCAAATCCAAGATGGCGGCCGTGGCCTAAAATGCTAAGTCGGCTCCTGTTATATCGATTTTCGTGAAACTCGGTATCCGCAGGTATTTTTCGACGAGAAACTCGAATTTTTGGTCAGATTTTCAAAATTTCCAAATCCAAGATGGCGGCCGTGGCCTAAAATGCTAAGTCGGCTCCTGATATATCGATTTTCGTGAAACTCGGTATCTACAGGGTATTTTTCGACGAGAAACTCGAATTTTTGGTTAGATTTTCAAAATTTCCAAATTCAAGATGGCGGCCGTGGCCTAAAATGCTAAGTCGGCTCCTGTTATATTGATTTTCGTGAAACTCGGTATCCGCAGGTATTTTTCGACGAGAAACTCGGATTTTTGGTCAGATTTTCAAAATTTCCAAATCCAAGATGGCGGCAGTGGCCTAAAATGCTAAGTCGGCTCCTGTTATATCGATTTTCGTGAAACTCGGTATCTACAGGTATTTTTCGACGAGAAACTCGAATTTTTGGTTAGATTTTCAAAATTTCCAAATTCAAGATGGCGGCCGTGGCCTAAAATGCTAAGTCGGCTCCTGATATATCGATTTTCGTGAAACTCGGTATCCGAGGGTACTTTTCGACGGCGATCTCGAATTTTTGGTCAGATTTTCAAAATTTCCAAATCCAAGATGGCGGCCGTGGCCTAAAATGCTAAGTCGGCTCCTGTTATATCGATTTTCGTGAAACTCGGTATCTACAGGTATTTTTCGACGAGAAACTCGAATTTTTGGTCAGATTTTCAAAATTTCCAAATCCAAGATGGCGGCCGTGGCCTAAAATGCTAAGTCGGCTCCTGTTATATTGATTTTCGTGAAACTCGGTATCCGCAGGTATTTTTCGACGAGAAACTCGGATTTTTGGTCAGATTTTCAAAATTTCCAAATCCAAGATGGCGGCAGTGGCCTAAAATGCTAAGTCGGCTCCTGATATATCGATTTTCGTGAATCTCGGTATCTACAGGTATTTTTCGACGAGAAACTCGAATTTTTGGTTAGATTTTCAAAATTTCCAAATTCAAGATGGCGGCCGTGGCCTAAAATGCTAAGTCGGCTCCTGTTCGATCGATTTTCGTGAAACTCGGTAACCTAACTCGAGGGTACTTTTCGACGGCGATCTCGAATTTTTGGTCAGATTTTCAAAATTTCCAAATCCAAGATGGCGGCCGTGGCCTAAAATGCTAAGTCGGCTCCTGTTATATCGATTTTCGTGAAACTCGGTACCCTAGGGGTCCAGGGGCACTCCCCGGCTAGACGTGTCAGCTCGCAAAGCGAGCTAATCACGACTAGTAATATTATATTATTAGCCAGCATGTCTCCTTCACGAAATCCATTTGTTTATTTGTTATGTACGCTTTCCTTTTGTATATGTATTTTTTTTATGAGCTTTACATATAAAGACCTATACAGAGGTCTCATTCAAGTATGCTATGATAATCTTCCTCTCCCCCCCCCCCCCCCCCCCCCCCCTTCATCAGTCCAATAGTTTTTAGAGGTACAAGTAGACTGAAAATACTTATAAAATTGTTTGAGTTGAATTAATTGATGTATAATGTTTGTTCCTAGAACTAATTTTATGCGTTTTTGAGTTGCGAACATTATGTGATTGGCGTTGTAATAATTCTAAGATAGATTACATTTGTTTTTAATTAGTTTTTTAAGGGGAAATGTTAAAGTTTGAATCTGAGATGTGGACAGCGAAAATTTTGTCGAACACCGCGTCTTTTAATAACTCGCTTTAGGTAAAATTTATTTAAAGTCTTTTTACATGATTGTCAAAGAGTTAAAGAGCGAACGTGAAATTGACTACATTTTGCAATTAGGAATTATAAATTCCGGCCTTGTTTAAAAACAACGTATGAGCCATTAGTTTCCCTTTGCACACAAGTGTTTCTTTAAATGAGAAAGAATTTATAAGTTCAAATTGCAAAATGCAGTCCAAATGTGAAGCTAAGAGCATTAGGCGCTGGAGCTGACGAAAGTAAGGGGGAGTTAAAAAAAAAATGTTGTTGGAAAAAGAAAAGAGGAAGTACTGGCGCGCTGTTTTCTTTTTCATTATATCTTACTATAGTAAAAAAAAATAAGGCCTTTTTTGTGTGTACGTCCGTGTCATTTCGCATTCTCATTGGTCTTTCATTAACCAATCAGAAAACGTCATTGAAAATCCCCGGGAAATTTAAATGTATTCTTCCGTAAAGGAATTATTGATAGGTAGACAGGTATAAAAATGGGATGTATTTCTTCTAATAACCAGGATAAAAGGGAGGATTATTACCTATACAGGATAGTCCTAGAAAAACGGGATGTACCTATATTAATAAACCGGGATAACAGGAAGGATATCGATCATTGTGTATCGATATTCGATACATCGTTTGTTCTAAAGCAGTATTGACTGGGATAAAACGGGATTTCTTCATAATAACCGGGATAAAAGGGAGGAATTTTACATCCTATACGGGAGAGTCATGGATGAACGGGATGTACCTATATTAATAAACCGGGATAACAGGAAGGATATCGATCTTTGTGTATCGATCTTCGATACATCGTTTGTTCTAAAGCAGTATTGACTGGGATAAAACGGGATTTCTTCATAATAACCGGGATAAAAGGGAGGAATTTTACCTATACAGGATAGTCATGGATGAACGGGATGTACCTATATTAAGAAACCGGGAAAACAGGAAGGATATCGATCTTTGTGTATCGATCTTCGATACATCGTTTGTTCTAAAGCTGTATTGACTGGGATAAAACGGGATTTCTTCATAATAACCGGGATAAAAGGGAGGAATTTTACCTATACAGGATAGTCATGGATGAACGGGATGTACCTATATTAATAAACCGGGATAACAGGAAGGATATCGATCTTTGTGTATCGATCTTCGATACATCGTTTGTTCTAAAGCAGTATTGACTGGTATAAAACGGGATTTCTTCATAATAACCGGGATAAAAGGGAGGAATTTTACCTATACAGGATAGTCATGGATAAACGGGATGTACCTATATTAAGAAACCGGGGAAACAGGAAGGATATCGATCTTTGTGTATCGATCTTCGATACATCGTTTGTTCTAAAGCAGTATTGACTGGGATAAAACGGGATTTCTTCATAATAACCGGGATAAAAGGGAGGAATTTTACCTATACAGGATAGTCATGGATGAACGGGATGTACCTATATTAATAAACCGGGATAACAGGAAGGATATCGATCTTTGTGTATCGATCTTCGATACATCGTTTGTTCTAAAGCAGTATTGACTGGGATAAAACGGGATTTCTTCATAATAACCGGGATAAAAGGGAGGAATTTTACCTATACAGGATAGTCATGGATGAACGGGATGTACCTATATTAATAAACCGGGATAACAGGAAGGATATCGATCTTTGTGTATCGATCTTCGATACATCGTTTGTTCTAAAGCAGTATTGACTGGGATAAAACGGGATTTCTTCATAATAACCGGGATAAAAGGGAGGAATTTTACCTATACAGGATAGTCATGGATGAACGGGATGTACCTATATTAATAAACCGGGATAACAGGAAGGATATCGATCTTTGTGTATCGATATTCGATACATCGTTTGTTCTAAAGCTGTATTGACTGGGATAAAACGGGATTTCTTCATAATAACCGTGATAAAAGGGAGGAATTTTACCTATACAGGATAGTCATGGATGAACGGGATGTACCTATATTAATAAACCGGGATAACAGGAAGGATATCGATCTTTGTGTATCGATCTTCGATACATCGTTTGTTCTAAAGCAGTATTGACTGGGATAAAACGGGATTTCTTCATAATAACCGGGATAAAAGGGAGGAATTTTACCTATACAGGATAGTCATGGATGAACGGGATGTACCTATATTAATAAACCGGGATAACAGGAAGGATATCGATCTTTGTGTATCGATATTCGATACATCGTTTGTTCTAAAGCTGTATTGACTGGGATAAAACGGGATTTCTTCATAATAACCGTGATAAAAGGGAGGAATTTTACCTATACAGGATAGTCATGGATGAACGGGATGTACCTATATTAATAAACCGGGATAACAGGAAGGATATCGATCTTTGTGTATCGATCTTCGATACATCGTTTGTTCTAAAGCAGTATTGACTGGGATAAAACGGGATTTCTTCATAATAACCGGGATAAAAGGGAGGAATTTTACCTATACAGGATAGTCATGGATGAACGGGATGTACCTATATTAATAAACCGGGATAACAGGAAGGATATCGATCTTTGTGTATCGATATTCGATACATCGTTTGTTCTAAAGCAGTATTGACTGGGATAAAACGGGATTTCTTCATAATAACCGTGATAAAAGGGAGGAATTTTACCTATACAGGATAGTCATGGATGAACGGGATGTACCTATATTAATAAACCGGGATAACAGGAAGGATATCGATCTTTGTGTATCGATCTTCGATACATCGTTTGTTCTAAAGCTGTATTGACTGGGATAAAACGGGATTTCTTCATAATAACCGGGATAAAAGGGAGGAATTTTACATCCTATACAGGAGAGTCATGGATGAACGGGATGTACCTATATTGATAAACCGGGATAACAGGAAGGATATCGATCTTTGTGTATCGATCTTCGATACATCGTTTGTTCTAAAGCAGTATTGACTGGGATAAAACGGGATTTCTTCATAATAACCGGGATAAAAGGGAGGAATTTTACCTATACAGGATAGTCATGGATGAACGGGATGTACCTATATTAAGAAACCGGGAAAACAGGAAGGATATCGATCTTTGTGTATCGATCTTCGATACATCGTTTGTTCTAAAGCTGTATTGACTGGGATAAAACGGGATTTCTTCATAATAACCGGGATAAAAGGGAGGAATTTTACCTATACAGGATAGTCATGGATGAACGGGATGTACCTATATTAATAAACCGGGATAACAGGAAGGATATCGATCTTTGTGTATCGATCTTCGATACATCGTTTTTTCTAAAGCAGTAATGACTGGTATAAAACGGGATTTCTTCATAGTAACCGGGATAAAGGGAGGAATTTTACCTATACAGGATAGTCATGGATGAAACGGGATGTACCTATATTAAGAAACCGGGAAACAGGAAGGATATCGATCTTTGTGTATCGATCTTCGATACATCGTTTGTTCTAAAGCAGTATTGACTGGGATAAAACGGGATTTCTTCATAATAACCGGGATAAAAGGGAGGAATTTTACCTATACAGGATAGTCATGGATGAACGGGATGTACCTATATTAATAAACCGGGATAACAGGAAGGATATCGATCTTTGTGTATCGATCTTCGATACATCGTTTGTTCTAAAGCAGTATTGACTGGGATAAAACGGGATTTCTTCATAATAACCGGGATAAAAGGGAGGAATTTTACCTATACAGGATAGTCATGGATGAACGGGATGTACCTATATTAATAAACCGGGATAACAGGAAGGATATCGATCTTTGTGTATCGATCTTCGATACATCGTTTGTTCTAAAGCAGTATTGACTGGGATAAAACGGGATTTCTTCATAATAACCGGGATAAAAGGGAGGAATTTTACCTATACAGGATAGTCATGGATGAACGGGATGTACCTATATTAATAAACCGGGATAACAGGAAGGATATCGATCTTTGTGTATCGATATTCGATACATCGTTTGTTCTAAAGCTGTATTGACTGGGATAAAACGGGATTTCTTCATAATAACCGTGATAAAAGGGAGGAATTTTACCTATACAGGATAGTCATGGATGAACGGGATGTACCTATATTAATAAACCGGGATAACAGGAAGGATATCGATCTTTGTGTATCGATCTTCGATACATCGTTTGTTCTAAAGCAGTATTGACTGGGATAAAACGGGATTTCTTCATAATAACCGGGATAAAAGGGAGGAATTTTACCTATACAGGATAGTCATGGATGAACGGGATGTACCTATATTAATAAACCGGGATAACAGGAAGGATATCGATCTTTGTGTATCGATATTCGATACATCGTTTGTTCTAAAGCTGTATTGACTGGGATAAAACGGGATTTCTTCATAATAACCGGGATAAAAGGGAGGAATTTTACCTATACAGGATAGTCATGGATGAACGGGATGTACCTATATTAATAAACCGGGATAACAGGAAGGATATCGATCTTTGTGTATCGATCTTCGATACATCGTTTGTTCTAAAGCAGTATTGACTGGGATAAAACGGGATTTCTTCATAATAACCGGGATAAAAGGGAGGAATTTTACCTATACAGGATAGTCATGGATGAACGGGATGTACCTATATTAATAAACCGGGATAACAGGAAGGATATCGATCATTGTGTATCGATATTCGATACATCGTTTGTTCTAAAGCTGTATTGACTGGGATAAAACGGGATTTCTTCATAATAACCGTGATAAAAGGGAGGAATTTTACCTATACAGGATAGTCATGGATGAACGGGATGTACCTATATTAATAAACCGGGATAACAGGAAGGATATCGATCTTTGTGTATCGATCTTCGATACATCGTTTGTTCTAAAGCAGTATTGACTGGGATAAAACGGGATTTCTTCATAATAACCGGGATAAAAGGGAGGAATTTTACCTATACAGGATAGTCATGGATGAACGGGATGTACCTATATTAATAAACCGGGATAACAGGAAGGATATCGATCTTTGTGTATCGATCTTCGATACATCGTTTGTTCTAAAGCTGTATTGACTGGGATAAAACGGGATTTCTTCATAATAACCGGGATAAAAGGGAGGAATTTTACCTATACAGGATAGTCATGGATGAACGGGATGTACCTATATTAATAAACCGGGATAACAGGAAGGATATCGATCTTTGTGTATCGATCTTCGATACATCGTTTGTTCTAAAGCAGTATTGACTGGGATAAAACGGGATTTCTTCATAATAACCGGGATAAAAGGGAGGAATTTTACCTATACAGGATAGTCATGGATGAACGGGATGTACCTATATTAAGAAACCGGGAAAACAGGAAGGATATCGATCTTTGTGTATCGATCTTCGATACATCGTTTGTTCTAAAGCTGTATTGACTGGGATAAAACGGGATTTCTTCATAATAACCGGGATAAAAGGGAGGAATTTTACCTATACAGGATAGTCATGGATGAACGGGATGTACCTATATTAATAAACCGGGATAACAGGAAGGATATCGATCTTTGTGTATCGATCTTCGATACATCGTTTTTTCTAAAGCAGTAATGACTGGTATAAACGGGATTTCTTCATAGTGACCGGGATAAAGTGGAGGAATTTTACCTATACAGGATAGTCATGGATAAAACGGGATGTACCTATATTAAGAAACCGGGAAACAGGAAGGATATCGATCTTTGTGTATCGATCTTCGATACATCGTTTTTTTCTAAAGCAGTAATGACTGGGATAAAACCGGATTTCTTCAGAGTGACCGGGATAATATGCAGTAATTTTACCTATACAGTATAGTCATTTATAATAGTGGATGTAACTATGTTAAGGAACCGGGATAAAACACATCAAATGCATCATGAAACATAGCAAACACATCAAACACATCATGAAACACGTAAAACGCAATATACACATCATGATACACCTAAAACACATCAAACACAACAATCACATCATGAAACACAATCAAACACATCTAAACACAACAAATACATCATGAAACACAATCAAACACATCAAACACAACAAACACATCATGAAACACAATCAAACACATCAAACACAACAAACACATCATGAAACACAATCAAACACATCAAACACACCATGAAACACAATCAAACACAACAAATCGCATGTATCGATAATCGCACGTTTCGATAACCGCATTTATCGATTCCAAATTCCCCCAAATTTCCCCATTTATACAAAAAATTATGAATCTTCCTATTTCTCTACTGTTCGAAATTATATGAATTTAATTTTTGATCATTAATAATTGTATGTATTTCATTACAATTCTTTTCTCCTATCTTTGTGACTTATTTTTCATTATCAGTTGCATTACTTCATTATCATGTGATGAAAAACAGCTGAGTATTTTTCACCACTTGGTTTTTCAGTTTTAACCTTCAAAAAACAAAATTAAAAAAAATTTCGGAATGTCTTCTTTCAAAAAAATTAAAGATTTAAATGAGTATGCTTATAATATCCAAATTAAATGTAAGGTAATTTCAAAATCACAAGTGAAAGTTTCAAAATCTGGTTCGGTCGAGTTTTTCTTTTTCAATTTACAAGATGAATCTGCCACAATAAATTGTATTTCGTTTGAGAAGGGATTCCATCAAATTATTCAGGTATGTACTTATTTATGTATTAACCTCTTACTTTATTTTCTCTTTCTCTAATTCCATTTTTATATGTCAATTTTAATTAGCTGAAGAACTATTTACTAAAAAATGTTATGGAAAGTTATTTTAATTTTTCTTGGAATTGATTCTGAAAAAATGTATAAATTTTTTATTTAGTATAGGTATGCGAAGATAAGATTCTGTTGAAATTGTTTTCAGTGTTAACTTTTTTGTTCCAAAAAATGCATAATTTTAAATTTTGAATTGTAAGTTTGAATATGAGATCAGAAAAAAGTGGCTCATTTGAAACTCATTCTAAAATCTTATCTTCGAATTCTTCTAATTTTTTTTAACGCTTTTAGAAAGTATATAAATGCATCATTTATACCTGAAGCTAAACTTATGCTTTTTTCTGAACTATAATTTTCTTCATTTTCCCTTTATTTGTTTTAGGAACAGCTCTGTTATAAATTTTCGAAATTTCGTATTCAAAAACATAGATACAATAAGGAACTTCAATTGGTTTTCGACAAAGGATCTCTCATTGAATTGACTGATGATGATTTAGAACTGAATAATGATCCCAAATTTTATTCAATAGAAGAAATAATTTCTAAAACTAAAGAAAATGATACTGTTGGTAAGTATATTATTTAATTTTCGTAAATATATGATTTGGCTATGAAACAGTGTTGTGTCATATTGCATATAGAATTGCAAATGTCAGCTCAGAAATTTATTGTTCCATCAATCAGCGTTTGCCGAGTTTTCATATCATAAATTTAAGGGATTCTGGTTGGGAACATTATTTGTCGATTTAATGCTCTCACTATCTTCACCTACATTTTGCTTCTTTTTAAATCCGTGCCCAAATTGAAGTTATTTTATAAAATCGTACTCCCTAAAATTTTGGAGATCTGGGGTCTGATTGTTGAAATTGGTAGACAAAGCGATCGACAAAGAACATAAAGGGAGTATGGAGCGATCCAATTGGTTAACCAATTGGTTAGTCCAATTGGATATATCGATATTCGATATATCGTTAATCGTTATCAGTGATCTTCTTTGTCGTGATCGACAAAGATTTCTTCGACCTTTATTTCCTTTTTTTGAATTTTTCATTCTTAGCAAAGTTATTGCGAAAAATATGCAAATTTATGTTTGCCGATTTTTTGGCTAACATTGATCCTATGGACTTGAAATTCGTCATGATGAAATTGCCAGCTGAATTCCCTCTGATGAAGCTGTTTCAGAGGCGTGGCGTGAGGGATTTACGATTTGACTATTGATTCTTATATAAAAGTTTGCGAGAAACACGATGGTGCCACTGGTTTACTCTGAAATCATCTCCCAAGCTCAAAAAAAGCTCTCAAAGTCAGGCCAAAATGGAGGGAATATCCCACCCTACCCTGAGAGTCCACCTCTACATCAAAACAAGACTCTCCATGCAAAGATAGGGAACAAATACATTAGCAGGGTTGCCACTTTATTTGGGGACTCTAAAACAACTTTACAACTTTTACATAAGAATCAATTGTCAAATCGCAAATCCTTCACAGATGCAACATCTCCATTATGCTGAAAGTCGTGAAATATATACATTAAAATACGGAGAATAAATTTCTGCAATTTCCAAAAAAGGGCCCATAGTCTAATCGCTAATTTCATGATTATCACCTCAATTGCCATCACATTGAAAATGAATATATTCTTTCCTACATTTGTGTTTGAAACATAGCAAGTTTTTTGAAGAATTATAAAGCTGAATTCAATGTATGATATTAATAAATCACTATTAAAATATTTTGAAGTTTTTTTTTACTTATGTTGCAGATTTTAGCTAAAAAACAACTTTTAAAAAATGTAAATGTAGGAAACGATAATTGGCATTATGATTGCATATTTTTTGCCCATGAAGTATCAAATTATGTTTTTGAAACATTAACTCATTTTATTCCATTCAATTACTTGACATGTATGTATAAAGTCGCTTTTATATTGCTCTTTGGCGCTCTGCTACCCCTAGACGCCAACTCCCCTAATCTTCCCAAAGCACTTCAGAGAGTTAACAAACCCTCATTTCTTCTAAAACCCCCTGTCGCCACCCTTTCACTGGGCGTCCCCTTCGTCTCCTCCCAGGAGGAACCCAATCAAGCAACTTCTTTGGCAGCCTTTCGTCCGTCATTCTATTGACATGACCATACCAGACAAACTGTCTGGTCATGACGTCGAATATGATGTCATTTTCGACTCCCATGATCTGACGCACTCTTTCATTGCGGACCCAGAGTGACAGCAGAGTGAATGAATTCTTTAATAATTTGATATTGTTCTTCCGTGGTTCCAGATGAACCGTCCCCCAGCTTCTCATCCAAGCGTTTCGTGTACCGAGCCTTACTTGACATTAGATCAAAATAATCAAACAAATTTCACGAAAAGAAAAAGAGACATTTATGAAGAAAATAACAACCAAAGAAAAAAACTAAAAAAAGAAAGAATAAAACAACGTAGAAGCGTAGCAGATGATGCATCAAGAGAGAAACAAAAACATGCAGATAAAGAAAGAAAGGAATGCAGTAGAAGCTTTGCAGATCATGAATCAAGAGAAAAGCAAAAAGAAAAAGAAAAAGCAAGGTTAGCAATTTTACGCTCAAATGAAAAGGAAACTGTAAGGGAAAAAAGACTAAAAACCAATAAAAATAATATGTCAACAAAAAGACGCAATGACAAAAAATATCAAGGTGAATGCGCTTCTGATGATTTAATTCCTTTAATAATTGGTCTTCCAAATATTTCTTGCCTATACTGCGATGCATTATTATTTGAAAACGAAAGTGGTCGGAGCAAACACGCTTGTTGCCACAAAGGAAAAAGTAAAATTGATAACTTACCAACAACACCTTTACCATTAAAAAAATTATTTACTGACAACAACGAAGAATCCCAACATTTCAGAAGAAACTTGCGTAAATACAACAACGCTTTTGCTATGTCGTCTTTTTGCCCAACCGAAGATGCTACTGTTGGAGGTATTGGTAGCTTGAAAATTAGAGGTAATGTAGAAATTCGTGGTACTGCAAGTTTGTTACCTCAAAAAGATGCAGCGCCCTCTTTGGCTCAGATTTATATTTACGAGAAAGAAGATGCTTTAACATTACGAACATTTAAAGTCACCAAAACATTCTTCAAGTAATTCAAGATGTTTTGAAAAATAATCCTTATGCAAAGATTTACAAAAGCTTACTGGAAAAATATGAAGAATCAAACAATGACAATAACGTGAATATAAGTTTTTTGAGGCTGAATGGAGATGATCGTAGACGTTACAACCTTCCAATCAAAGGTATCGCAGAAGTAGCAGCAATAATTTCAACTGGCAAAGAAGGAGATATCCCTACAAACATTGATTTTCGAGTTTATCCAAGGAATGATTTTAATTCTACAATCATTCATAAACTTTCTTCACATAATGAACCAATGTTATTTCCTCTTTTTTTTCCTTTCGGAACTCCCGGATATTCTTTAGATTTAAAGCAAAACAGTAAATCTGACTCAAAAAGAATTACACCTTCCCAATATTTTGGACAAAGATTATCTATGAACAATAAAAGATTTAATCCAATTTTACATGGAGGCCGATTAACACAACAATACATTATATACGGATACATTGTTGTTGAATGGAATCGATTAAATTACATAAGAATGAATCAAAACATTTTTCGACAAGAAACTTTACAAGGATTGACAGATCATATTAAAAATAGCTCTGCGAACACATCAAATTTGATTCGTTTAGGAAATGCAGTTATGTTCTACCATCGACATATGAAGGTAGTCCAAGATCAATGCAACAATTATATCAGGATTCCATGGCCATGACCAGAGAATTGGGAAGACCGGACCTTTTTGTCACCTATACTGCCAATCCAAATTGGCCGGAGATAAAGGAATATTTACAAACAATGCCAAAAGGAACATCAACGAGTGATATTGCTTACTTCGTAGTTAGAGCCTTTAACATAAGACTTTCAGCTTTCATATCCGAAATTACTTCTGGTAAAGTTTTGGGTCCAATTATTGGATACATTTACACAATCGAATTCCAAAAAAGAGGACTACAACACGCGCATTGCATTTTCATTTTGAATCATGAAAATAAATTATTAACTCCAGATAAAATAGATCGTTTCATTAGCGCTGAAATTCCAGACAAAGACGAACAACCAAACCTTCACGAAAAAGTTATGAAACACATGTTACATGGACCACATTCAGAAAACACGCCGTGTTGGAATCCAGAAAAATCTTCGTGTTCAAAAAAATTCCCTTTTAATTTTAGAAATGAAACGGACATGACCTGTGATGGGTTTCCAAAATACAAACGCAATGACAATAGACATGAGCTCAATGTTTACAACAAAAAAATAAACGGAAAACGAGTATTTGTAGATAACTCAATGGTTGTTCCGTATAATCCTTATTTAATCTTAAAATACGATTGCCACATAAATGTAGAATATTGCGGATCTTTAATGGCAATAAAATATATGTTCAAATACCTGACTAAAGGGCATGATCGAATTAAAGTTTCAATTTCTGGAAATGATAATAATCGAAATATCGATGAAATCTCCGATTACATTGACACAAGATACTTAAGCTCAATGGAAGCAGCTTGGCGTTTACAACAAATACCGATGCACGGCCACAGTCATTCTGTTATGCGCTTACCAGTTCATCTGCCCGGACAGCAATACGTAACATTCAAGGAAGGTTCGGAATTACAAGCCATAAGCGAAAAAAATCAAGTAACAAAACTAACTGCTTATTTTGAACTTAATCAGACTGACATTAATGCCAGAAATTTATTTTACCATGATATACCAAAATATTATGTATGGAAAGCGGAAGAAAAAAAATGGAAGAAAAGAATAAGACAGACAAAACTTGTGGTTAGATTGTATTCAATATCTCCGAAAGATTGTGAACGGTTTTACTTGAAAATACTTCTGAGAAAAGTTAAAGGCGCTTTAAATTTTTCACATTTAAAAACAGTCAATAATATAGAATTGGAAACATTCAGAGAAGCAGCATATCGACGGTGAAACTACCAAACCACGTATCTCGGTTTGCGACGTCGCAGACTTCCTGTCATACTTTATTTTTTAAATGAAAAACTACTTAACATCCAGTCTTGAAAATTTCTGTGATTTTTCCTCTTTGTGCGGAGAAAATTCCGTGAAAATTTCAAGGAATGATATTGATTTGGTCTACTTCAAAAAAATAAAATGTGAGCAAAGATTTTTAAACACCGCAAACGAGATACGTGGTTTGGTAGTTTCACCGTCGATATGCGAAAGGATATGGTATGAATAAAGAAGATGTTGACGAAATAATGAACGAAGCTGTCTCTGTCATGATGCCGTCAGGATTGAGATCATTCTTTGTTTACCTTCTTTTAACTTCAGAAAACATCAATGGAAAAAGACTTTGGGAAAAATTCAAGAATTATCTATACGAAGATAGTAATGAAAGTAATGCAATTTCAGAAATAGAACAAAAGTTAAACGGTGAAGAGAAAAGCTTAAAGGATTTCGGAATAAATATTGACAAAATTTCACAAAATTATTTCGATGACGGAATAGATAACACAGATCATGGCAGAATAGCTCATGGAATGATAGATAATTTGAATGAAGAGCAAAGAGAAATTTTTACAGAAATTTCAAAAAGTATAATGAAAACCGACAATACAAACAGGTTCTTCATCGACGGGCCAGGGGGAACAGGAAAAACATTCTTGTACAGAGCACTCTATCACCACTTAAAACATAATAATAAAAAAGTATTATGTATAGCATGGACTGGAATAGCTGCAATTTTACTTCCTGGTGGAAAAACAGCTCACAGGGTTTTTAAATTGCCACTTCAGATGACATCCGAAAACGACATTAAACCGGCAAAACTTACAACAGCATTAAAACAAATATTAACAGAAGTTGATTTTATAATATGGGATGAGGCTTCAATGATATTGTCAACAGCTTTTCAAATAGTGAACGTAACCTTGCAAGATTTAATGAGAAACAATGATCCATTCGGAGGAAAAGCAGTTTGCCTAGGCGGAGATTTCAGACAATTATTGCCAGTAGTAAAGAAAGGAAGCAGAAATCAAATAGTCAAATCAGCTTTAATAAGCTCTCCTTTATGGAAACATTTCAAAATCTTCCACTTGAAAAAAAATATGAGAGCAAACAACGAAGAATTCAGTGAATGGCTGCTACAAATCGGAAATGGAAAGAAAGAAATAGTTGAATTCCCATCAGAAATGATATGTAATGAAAACATTGTTGATAGCATTTTTAAAGAATATAACGAAGAAACATTAAAAACATCAATACTTCTTGCATCCAGAAATTGTGAAGTTGACAGATTGAATGAAGAAGTACTCTCAAAAATGGAAGGAGAAACAATTGTGAGTGAAGGATTCAGTTGGGCAACTGCAGTGGACGGAGACCTGACAGACCAAGACGAGTTAACTCTGAGATATCAACCAGAATACTTAGCTTCACTGAACCCTTCAGGAATGCCAAGTCAAAATTTGAAGTTAAAAGAAGGAGCTGTGGTTATGTTACTACGCAACATTTGTATCGAGGATGGATTGTGCAATGGGACAAGATTAATTGTCTTAAAAATAAATAAATACATTTTGCATTGCTCAATTTTAACCGGAGGAAAAAAAGGAAAAATAGTTTCACTACCAAAAATTACACTTAACACAAAAGAACAAACGAACCTACCTTTTGTTTTGAATAGGAAACAATTCCCCGTTAGATTAGCTTTTGCTATGACTATTAGTAAAAGCCAAGGGCAATCGTTTGACAGAGTGGGAATTTTTATAGATAAAGAAAGACCAATGTTCGCTCACGGGCAACTGTATGTAGCATTGTCTAGATGTAGGACTAAAGAGGGTTTAAAAATAAAAATCATTAATTTTGATGACGACAAAAATAAAAACACAGCAATGAACATTGTTTATCAAGAAGTTCTGCATTAACTTTGTATATTTTCTACTGTTTAAATTGAGGAATGCAAAATGTACTTATTATCTTAAAAACAATTAATTTTGTCCCTATGAACAAACCTTTTTTTATTATGTATATAACTTAACCAATATTATTTTTATTATTTTTATTTTATCGGCGATAAAATCGCAATTTTTCCGTTGAAAAATGCTACTTGGGTTGGGTGATTTAATTTTACCGTGAATAATATTGGTAGATAAAAAATTGTACCATCAAGTCTCCAAGGGGTTTCATCCCCTGGCGTTAACTCTGGGCGTTCTCCGTGCGTCCATCACGTTTACCGGTCGATTTTACCGGTGATAAAATCGCTAGGATCATCAACATATGAGCGATTATCGCCTCAGTCGCCACGGTGGTAGGCCAACGCTTTTCCATTAGGCTATGGCCGCAACATGATTCCCAAGTGCGAATTGCCTCTATGTAGATGGATCGGCGCTTCGCAACCTTACAACTTTTTACATTGCGTTGACTGACACCGAGTTTTCATTGGATTTTTTTTTTTTTATTTTCCCTCCTCTGTACTTTATGAAATACGTACTGTACTTTATGAAATACGGTTGGTAAAATGAGGTTCTACTGGTAATCTCATCATTCTGTCTTTGTAAAATTACCAAGAATAGTGAGATGGCAAAGATATCGATGGACCTTGGTAAAAACGCCGATATTTTTTATCGCCTGTGGTAGAATTACAGAGATAAAATGGTAAATTAAGTTACCGGGAATTGATTACGAATAAAAGTGGTATTCTTACCTGGAAAAATCAGTAAAAATACCGGTCTGCCTTTCTAACATTACCAATGATTGATAAAAAAAAGAGATGGTAAAGTTACCAACGGACCTTGGTAAAAACGGCAGCGGCGGCGGCATAGAAACATGTTTCATAAGCGTCATTCATGCGTTAGTAGGCGTTGATGAAAAATTGCAATTTATTGCAATTTTATCTCTATAAAATCGCGTTCGATAAAATCGCGATTTTATTGCAATTTATCGCGATTTTTCTCCCGATAATATTGCGATGATTCGCCGTCGATAAAATCGCGATTTTTTTATCCGATAATATTGCAATAAATCGCGACGTCGATAAAATCGCGATATATTCTCCGATTAAATCGCAATTTATGGCGATCACTACTACTCGGGAATTGCAGCAGCAAATCCAAAAATTGTTACGCATCACCGCCACTCTTTAATTTAAATATCAAACCGACCTGTGGCCTTTTATCAAGGTTAATATAAATACATCCCGTTTTATTAATGACAAACCTATTATATTTCGTTTATATTATATTATATTCTATCCTATTTGCTTTCCATCCATTTTATTTTATCCCATATAAACCGTTTCAAACTGATTATTCACCTTTTTTTAAAACTCCAACCTTAATTGAAGTAAGTTTTTAGCTAAATTGAAGATGATCTTTTGAATGAATAAGCACTTAACAGAACTTCAGCAGTATTAATATTAATACAATTTACGAGAATAATGTAAATTAAAAAAAATTAAGTGATATTTTCATAACGAATTGACAGAATATACGAGAGGGTTGGGCCGCGGAGCGGCCAGGGGGCGGAGCCCTCTGGTCATGTAAAAATTCGTAAGTATATTAATATTGTTACTATATTCTTTAGAATTTTTATATATATTTGGCAACAATGCATTTACTTTTGAAAATTATTTTCCATGGAAGCAATCTACTTTTCAGTGAGGATTTAATTTTCAAAAAGGATTTTGCTACCATTGTTCATCAATCCGTTCGTTAGTTCGTTTGGTTGACTGTAGCTTGCGGTTATTTATTGCGAGTTGTTCATTTGACGAATTTAAAATATCATACATCATGAGTATATGTAGTTGAAATTTCGGAAATTAACCAATATTCCTTCGACTTATAAATAAAATACCTAGAATGTAATAAAATATACACGCTCTAATCATTTAATTTGTATTACCTTTATGTTATGTACTTACATGTTATACTATTTTTGTAATAAATTTTGCCAACATGCTTTTCAATTAATTCTGCAACATTTCATTCCCACGTGGTAATAATGATTTATAATGCCTATAATCCATAATAATGCATTATAATAGTAATGCCGCATTATAATGTCGTATAATACAACGCAACGATTCATGTTCTACTGATTATGATTATTGTGAGATGAATTCTGTTTTCTCTGATTGTATGTTTCATACGTGCGAAGCACGAACGGGTCGCTAGTCCTCCTATAAAAATTACCCATTTGCTAAATAAACTTCTAGCTGGAGCGCACTTCAGCTATGCATTTACCACTGCAATAGTGTCAAAGGAAATCGACAAGCCCAGCGTGCATGGAGGCTATTTCCATTTTAATCTTCCGTCACATTCTTACGGCGCAATGATACAACTATTTGAACTCTCCGGAATGCGTGAGGTATCACGCCGCATTTGAAGGCGTTTTCAAAACAGCCAAGTTCCGCTATCCGGATAATTGTTTTGCAAAGTTCCTATTATTATGTTTTATTTCCTACCATTTGTTTGTTTCCAATCCTCGTCTAAAAACTTCCCATTCTCTAAATACAATTCTAGCTGGAGCGCACTTCAGCTATGCATTTACCACTGCAATAGTGTCAAAGGAAATCGACAAGCCCAGCGTGCATGGAGGCTATTTCCATTTTAATCTTCCGTCACATTCTTACGGCGCAATGATACAACTATTTGAACTCTCCGGAATGCGTGAGGTATCACGCCGCATTTGAAGGCGTTTTCAAAACAGCCAAGTTCCGATGTCTCGATTATCGTTTTGCATAGTTCATATTCTTTTGTTTTCATTTCTAACCACTTGTTTATTTATAATCCTCCTATAAAAAATTACTCATTTGCTGAGTAAACTTCTGGCTGGAGCGCACTTCAGCTATGCATTCACCACTGCAAAAGTGTCAAAGGAAATCGACAAGCCCAGCGTGCATGGAGGCTATTTCAATTGAGGACACCGTACTAAGAGCAGCCTATAACTTGAAACCGTGTCTTGAGAAAAACGCATTTAAAGTTTTGTTTTTGATGTACTGTGCAGACTTTTCAATGCAGGTACCCTGTTTTGGTGTTTTTGGGTAACCCAACCCTTCTATTGAAGTATGCCGGGTATATTTTGCGATACATTTTGGGTTTACACTATAATATATTTAATTTAAAAAAGCGGTTTTTAGGGCATTATTACGCCCAACAGTCATTTTGGTGGCAATATGAAGTATAAATCATTTTAATCACGCATGATTAACGCAAAATGAAAGAGTATCGATCGTGAGTAATGAAAGGGGTAACTAGCACTTTATAGGCCCTTAAGTTTAAAGGCCCGCTTATAGGTCGTTCTTGTTCCCATCGATCCAGTGGCCTGACTTAACTCGAAAAAAAAGGTTTTTCGACCTCGAGCCGTTACCTATCTATATTCCATCGCTACCACAGCATAGTCCAGGGTACGTAGAATCCGAAATGCAGATGGGCGTAATAACGACCTATACGCCTAAAAGCTGTTCTTGGTTGTCCTCAATAATCTTGCAAAGGATACGTGCCTGTTATCAATAACACTACATGAATCTTTCGGTGGATACTGTGAGTTAATTGCAGCAAGTCAATTTTTATTACCTTTTTGGCGTAATTTTACATTTTTTATCAGGATTGTTCAATGAATAAGATAGGTGATGATAATTACGAATAGTTAGGCTACCTTCTCTTTCCAGGTGATTTATACTTTGGTCATTTTGATGTTCCTTAATCAAATTCTGTAGGTAAACTTTTTCATGGAATGACTATTTCTAAATTCCTAATTTCTTGCGTTATCTAATCACAGTGATTCTTTAAATGTATCTATGAAAATGGAGAAAAAGAAGACGTGTATGTAGGGTTCGGGATGCATTTCGCACAAATCAAATTCACATTCAATTTTGTTCAAATTATGATCAAAATTTACGGGGGGACCAAAAATTTCAAAAATTAAAATGAAGAGCTTGCGAATGGACATCCACTGTAAGTACGTTTCTAAACTTTTGAACTTACCAATTTTGCATATATAAATGTCACTCCTTCTACGCACTATGGCGTTCTGCGACACTCAAACGCCATATGTGCCTATCTTCCCAAAGGTTATAGGGCAAATGACAACGCAACATCTCTTTTGTCAACGCCCTACTGCCATCCCTTCAATGTATGTACCGATTCTGCTGCCATAAATTTCAAGCATAGACCTCAGTTCCTACTATCTTACACGGTTTAAGGTTAAAAATGAGAAATTGCAATATTCATTTTTTTCTACTTGCAATTATCTTGCATCTACGTATATCATAATGTGATCTACGTCCAACAATTAATCGTGTCGCATTTCGAAACTAAGTTGAACATCACTATTTTAAGGAGAGAGACAACTGGCGAAACTTGCATTGAAAATCAATCGAGGCAATACGCTATTGAAACATCAGAAAGCATAAGACCAATTGTTAAATCAAGTTCAAGCGCGACCTTGAAGCGAGTAAAAGAAACTGCTGAGGGAAAAAGTTAATGACCAGTGCATGAATGTCCCCGTCATACGTGAGTCATTTGGCTGCATACATTGTATGAGGAAAATGCGCATCCACCAACCTATCCTATTGGACAGTGATTATTCCCGCCGAGAACACTTGTGAGGTGTAGTGAATGCTGGAATTAAAGTTACGGTACAGCACCATCAGCAAATTTCATTTTTTGGAATCGTCATATCTCAGTTTTTTAGTTCGGGCATCAATTATTTGCAGCATGCTGCGGCAATTCTTGCAATTTGACAACTTCCTTTTTCCTACAATTGAGTGTACCGAGAACAATCAACGTATAAAAATGATTTGCATTCAGATTAAATCGTTTTTCCAACTTGCAAGAATTGTCCCTTATATCGAGTAGGCACACGTAACATTATGCAACTTCTTATAAAGTCACTGAACTAAATTTTTCAAGATTTTTACTCATGTTTCAATTAAAAATTTCCCTATACGATCGGAATGGAAAAGAATTCAAATGACGGTCCAATATTTTGGTCATAAAAAAGTGGTGTTCTGTAGTCTGTAGAATTGGCTCAAAAGAATTCAAATCTCATTATTTTGAAGTCTCCCAATTATTCCTGAATACTAAAAGAGGCTGCTGACTTTGAAAAACGAGGTTCTTGACAAAATTTTGAGATTACAAAATTACTTGCATTTGATCAAAATCAGGAAAAGCAGAAGGTATTAACCCAAGTTGATGTAAAAAACAGCTATACGTCCGTGTAAAAAAAGAAAAGACGAGAGTGTACCCGTGCTTCTGTAAGGGATACCCTTGTACTCAAATTTTTCCTGAGAAAGCGCAAGCCATGACAAGTAAGACAGTCCTCGAAGTGTGACGTCTCAAGTCAGGCTATTATCGCCCGATATATGCGACAACCAAAAAAAAAAATATGTTGGAATGAATGCCGTAAAAGGATCTTTCTATTAAACTCAACATTTGATACGTACCACAGTGCAGTGTCCTTATGGGCGGACGGGAAATAATTCATATCTGATCGAATAATGCATGGAATTCAATGAAATTTTGACAGTGTTAAGTATTCATCATGTACTTGCTTGTATTAAAGTCAAAGTTTCCAAAATTCCCCAAATGATTGAATATGGTGTTGCCAAATTTTGCCAAATGTGCCGTTATTTTTCCACTTATTTTAATGACATGAGTACATTATTTGTGTGGGTAAAAGAGAGAAGACCAACCTGAAATCACAACTAATAAGGCTTACGAGGGTATATCTGGCCCTCTCATAACACCTAAATTTTAAATACAGTGTTGCCAACGCGCCTGGAAAAAGCAGTTTTTTTTAGCAATAATTCAAGGATTCAAATGTATAGATTCACGCAAGCTCGCTCCAAAAATCGACTGTATACTTACAGATGCTAACGATGCATATTTTATTTTTTAACTCTGGGCCTAACAAAACTAAGGTCTATCCTTTCTTTCATTCCGAATTTCAATGCTGCGTGAAATGAAAGCTGAAAAATTCAAATATACACTATAAAATAATGAGGTTTCCGAGGATCAGCATGAGAAAAAGGACGAACACTTGGATTTGGTCATATTACAAGTCTTTAATAAAAAGGAAAAGGCATTTCAAAAAATAAAAAATTCAGCTCAGTAAAACATCACCGAAAATTTACAGCAAAATTAAACTTCACAAGAGACAAGAGAAAAAAGAAGGATAAAGACAAAAAATCCATAAAAATACAAAAAAAGCCATAAAAAATACAAAAAATCCATGAAAAATACAAGAAATTTTGTCAAATTTTCGTCTGAGACACGTTTGTTTGCGAATAGTTCTCGGAGTTTCCCCTCGATTGTTGTAACGTATGGAATGATTTCCGTAACCCTTGCGCGGGGGAGCGCTGCAGTCGCGGGCGGGTGACTGATTCGCGGGGGGGAGACATTCTGGCGGGGGGGCGTATGTGAATCGCGCGCGGGCACCACTGTTGTGCGCACGGGTGACTGATCCGGGGGAGGGGGCCATTGTTTCGATTCATCGAAGAATCGATACACTACAGTGTTGCCAAGCCTATACACCAAATTTTCATGTCTATGGTTTTGAAATGGACATTACAAGTTCGAGTTTGTTCTGAAGATGGAAGAAGAAGAAGTTACTGTTGTTTGTTTACATAGTTCACGAGGAATATGGGGTTAGGTTTTATGCTTCTTTATGCTGACTTTAATTTCGTGAATTACTGAATATCTTAATACGTAATTTGGTGAAATTAAACACCTATTGATTTGGAGATGGCTGCTAATGAGGGAATAGGTAAGTACGTAGAACTAATTTTATTTTATCGCTGACAGTCTTCCGGAACTGTAATTTGGGCAGCCCAAAACATTGCCACAGCAGATAACGTAAACAATCTGTAATCAACGTAATCAAACAGTTAGAACATGATTTTCTGTTGAATGGCGTTGTAAACTGATATGAATTTTGTCGACTCATTTTTTTCCCTAAACCTACGAAACACCAAGGAGGCCATTTCTTGGACTTTGGACATGAAACGACTTAATCTGTTTTTCCACAACCATACATCATTGCACCAATATTTTTATATAGGTATTGGAAGAACTTTCAGACATTATCTTCCATAAAATTATAATGTTTCAATATAGCGATGTGTAAGATTGTTTACGTTATCTGCTGTGGCAATGTTTTGGGCTGCCCAAATTACAGTTCCGGAAGACTGTCAGCGATAAAATAAAATTAGTTCTACGTACTTACCTATTCCCTCATTAGCAGCCATCTCCAAATCAATAGGCGTTTAATTTCACCAAATTACGTATTAAGATATTCAGTAATTCACGAAATTAAAGTCAGCATAAATTTGAAGCATAAAACCTAACCCCATATTCCTTGTGAACTATGTAAACAAACAACAGTAACTTCTTCTTCTTCCATCTTCAGAACAAACTCGAACTTGTAATGTCCATTTCAAAACCATAGACATGAAAATTTGGTGTATAGGCTTGGCAACACTGTAGTGTATCGATTCTTCGATGAATCGAAACAATGGCCCCCTCCCCCGGATCAGCATAGAGAAAAAAAAGGAGGTGTTTGCATTTCGGGCATCTTGGAATTTTTTGATGACTTGATGACGTAGGTGGGTACAGTGTGAAGGGGACGTCTCTGTACCCAGCTGTACCCACCTACGTCATCAAGTCATCAAAATATTCCAAGATGCCCGAAATGCAAACACCTCCTTTTTTTTCTCTATGCCGGATCAGTCACCCTCGCGCACAACAGTGGTGCCCGCGCGCGATTCACATACGCTCCCCCGCCAGAATGTCTCCCCCCCGCGAATCAGTCACCCGCCCGCGACTGCAGCGCTCCCCGCGCAAGGGTTACGGAAATCATTCCATAGTAACGCACTCCTTTTTCGATGCTCGTGTCCACAAGTCGGAGAGATCTAGTCCAGGCGCCTGGTAGCTAAAAATGAGGCTACCTATAATTTCGGGTACACAGCGATTTTTTTAACCTACCTTATGTTTTTTTGGTCGCTGAATCCGAATCTGAAGTTTTCTACCGCGTATCTGGTGAGCATTTTCCGCCATTTTGAAAAAATGGCCTAAAAAGGCCTTTTTTTGCGGTTTTTTTGATATAGCGGCTACGCATGAGAAAAAGTCCCGGATTTAGTTAATGTTTTGAATAGCTGACATAATTTGGAAGAAAATTGTGTGTACATATGCTAGGTTTGCTTAAAAATTGAGGAAGATACAGCATCGTGAACATCGCGCCCATTCACGTTTTCGCGGCGCACCCGTCAACGCGCGATCCGGCTCGCCGCGGTCAGTCAAATCCGAAGCGTTCCAAAGTTCCGAAATCCGAGGTTCCTCAATTTTTGAGCAAACTTAGCATATTCATATACCATTTTCTTCCAAAATATGTCAGCTATTCAAAACATTAACTAAAGCCGGGACTTTTTCTCATGCGTAGCCGCTATGTAAAAAAAAAACCGCGAAAAAAGGCCTTTTTAGGCCATTTTTTCCAAATGGCGGTAAATGCTCACCAGATACGCGGTAGAAAACTTCAGATTCGGATTCAGCGACCCCAAAAACATAAAGTAAGCCAAAAAAAATCGCTGTGTACCCAAAATTCCAGGTAGACTTACCAGGCGCCTAGACTGATCAGAGTTTTTCAGAGCAAGACCTTGAGACAGAAAAAACGAAATAACTTTATTATTCGCAGCCAGACGCAGATGGGACTTGAAAATTCAGAATCTACAGGAAATTTGCAATCATTATCACTTGTCAGGAAAATAGGTTATTTTTGGTTTTTCTTAAAAACGTCTTTAAAGTTTAAGTAAGAGGGAAGAATATTAAATTAGAGTACCATCGAAAAACGTGCTCAAAAGTAATGTTTAGAAGTTGAAAAAATAATTTTTACGATTAAATCTTAATTAAATAACTTACCAGGAGTGTTTGTAGCCATTTTTATCACCAACCGGACATTTGGTACCGTGTCAATCAGCCTTGATCACTGCTATGACAACACTTGCGCGTCATCGGCTACCGGTCACCGCGCGCGGAGCTTAAATCTCATCACCTCCCCTCACGCCAATTCGATGCAAATCAGTAAACAAACATTGAAAATAATACCACCAATGTCCCCATTTTTCGTATATCTCATTACTTTTTTCATTTTATATGTTCGAAAATTTGACTTATTTCCATTGGACACTGCACTGTGCGTACCGTACACTGAAAAAAAAAAGATTGACAGAATTTACCATTCCTTCACGCTGTATTATACACAGCGTGAATTCAGAGTCGATTCTGCCGTAGGAATGGTTAGGGTTACCTGTATATAGTAACGTTTACCTTTTTTCTGGCAGAATTGACTCTGAATTGACGCTGTGTGAAATACAGCCTGAAGGAATGGTAAATTCTACCAATCTTTTTTTTTCCTGTGTACGTGCAGCGCGGTATGATCCCCGAATTTGCGCGGTAATATTCATGTGAATTGAAGGTTTTAAGCCGAGAGCATCGTCTTAAAAGGTACCATACCTTCAACCTAGACCGTGGCCTAGAGTGCGCCACGGTCGATAACCTTGTCTATTTTTTTCCAGTTATCAACGCTACTTATCAGGTCCATTGTCTTTTCATGGCTTAGGATTGTCTCAGTATCGACGTCTTCAATGCTAATTTATGAATATTCCCGTGAAATTGAAACCAGCTCGGATAATGTCACAAGCTCGTGTACGCTCTCGGTTAAGTGGATAATAACACCTATTTCAAGTGGACCTATAGGCAAGCGTGAATTGCCGCTCCGCCTTGCCAAACTTGGCCAACAATTTTACATCCAGAGGTCATGAAATGTATGCGTATCATAGAAAAATATATTGAGCTCATTGATACCGAACAAATCAGTCTAAAATGCCAATCCAAATTATGAAATACGGCTGTTTCACAGATGGTCACCATGAACCTGTATACCTTCAAAATGTTGACAAAACCTGCGAAAGAATGATGGATCAAAATTTTCAGGGTCTGCAAATAAACTATTTTAAATGTATATGGAAACTCTAATTTGAAAAGAAAAAAAGGAGAACTACTATTACACAAAATCTAATTTTGAGTTTGTTTTCTGTGGCTTTGATACGTGGTAAATTACTCAATTGAATTTTTTTTTTCAAGAAAAATAATTTAATGAATATAACAATTAGTTAATTTTATAAGCATTTCCATACGTGGCAAGGGCCTTAGCGATAACTAAATCTCTGGAAACATTTGGTCCAATGGTGCTGAGGGCACAGTGTTTTTTGGTGGCAATTTTTTCCCGAATGTCGGCATACTCGATCGAAATGTTTTGAGAATTAAAAATGAAACCTTTCTCATCTAGTGATTCCCTCAAGTGAGCTCAGAAGGACACTATGAAAAACAAGAATTCAATGAAGTTAAAAAAAAAATATTCAGCCGTTTTTAATGTTTTGTAAAAAAAGACACGCCCACGATGGGATTTTGATGAGTTTTTGGTGCTAAATTGATTACGTTGTAATTCTTGCCCAAACTTGGCAACTGATACACTGCCATACGAACACATTCATTTTTTTCTTTTTTTTTTCAATGGAACTGGCAGCTGAGTCCAAAATTCAGTTGGCCTCGTCCGGTTTCAGATGCAGAGCTTGCAGTTCTGTAGTGCATGTGCTCTTTCCTTCGATACTGAGATCATAATCTGGTCGAATCGCAAATTTTAAGTGAAGTTAAAAAATCAGTTTCATATATTCAAACGATTGTTGGTTTTTGCTCAATGTGCGGTAAAGCCCACGAAAACCTATGTCAATAGTTTATTCTCCTAAATTCTGTGGACGGACATTCATTAATTTCATCTTCGGTGTTATCTTCCTGCTCTTGGAGAAGTATAAACAAATTCCTTTGACTCATTTATTCTAATTTAAAGAAGTGCTTCTTACTGGATTCATTGTAAAGACGTTATCGCCTAAGATGCTGAATGTCTGTAAATAAATTACTATCTAACTAACTAACTGTATAGTTTTGCAGTTTTCTCGCATGCAGTTTTTGCACATCGCAAGTCGAAAAAAAAAATCCGTTGAGTAAACATACCTATATTGAAGATTAATTCTACAGATTCAATTGGCACGATTTATTTTTGTTTCTATTTGAAATTGCAATGAAATACTCGAAAAAAGTCATAAAATAAAATTATTCTTTTGCGATCATTTAGACTATACAATTATACAATGTAATTGTAGCCCTCCAAAATGTATGTAATCGTTTAATCGTTGATAATTGGAGCAGGTCTTTATTCTTAACCCTTTGCAGCCTTTGCCAGGCTCTATATGAAGGTCAATGACACTGCCTGAGGAGTATATTTATTGTTTACATATCATAAAGAAGAGATTCTGTAAAATTTAGCTGCGTATCATACTGCCGTGCTAAGGAAAAACGCCGTATGAACATTCGAGAGTTGACCAATTTCCCTTGATAAAACAATGGATTTGTAACAAAATTTAAACATATTTCCTTAAATTTTCTAGCTATTTTAGATTGGATTGCGTACAGAATTGTCTGACAATTTTTGGAAAAAAATATTTATAATATTTCCAGTAAATTCTGTTTTTATCGAAGGAAATGAGGCATCGTTTGAAGGTTCATACGGCGTTCTTACATAGCACGACAAAGCACGACAGTACACTAGAATGGGTGTTCGCCTATTGCCTTGTCCATTTCGCTTTGAGGACTTTCAATGCAATGCACTGCTCTGGATTTTCTACGAAATGCCAACGTCAAGGTTGAATTTTTCCATGATTTGCGTGCGCCAAGTCGAGAATGCCCTTCTCCCAACTAATCAGACAGCAGGATGGGAACGAGAAAAAAAGACAGTAAAATACCAGGCGCTCTTTAACACAGAAAGCAACATATAATTCTATTAGCTGATCACTGCCCGACTGTGAGAGAGTGCGTGATAAATACCCGAGATTTTTTTCTACGTCCAGAAAAGTCAGTTTTCTGCGAGGAAAAAATAGCGACCAGTGAATGTTGATGTTCACCAAAGCCGAGTTCTGTGTCTAATTTCATGAAGTTGTTTACTGTCACGATCGGTCCGGGCTGGTCGTGGCGCTGGGTGATTATTGTCCGAGTTCCTCTTCGTTCCTCATTTCTAATATGAGACAGTCTTACGAGTGTCTTCGTGACCGGTAGGATATCGTATCATTATTACCAAGTTTCACGGTGAGAACTTTCAGTACCTAAGCTTTAAACGCAGTGCTTCCTTGCTTCCTCTTTCATGAGATAATGCTAATTTTTCCCTTTATTTTTCAAATTTTGAGCATTTTGGCCAACGTTAATTTTAATTGAATCAACCTCTTCAAAAGTGTGCAATATCATTGTAAATTATCTTTTTAAATTGAAAAAATCGTGAATACAGTAAATATACAACCCCGCGTTGCAACACAAAGTTTTAACTTTTTCACATACATCACGTTAAAAATTTAGATTTTTCGTAATTTTAATTACACTTTCAGAAATTTCGTCAAGACATTAATAGCCTCAGCACCTACATGCCTATAAACAATAATAACTAAAGTAATTGTAAAAAGCTGCAAATCAATAATATTCTAGGGAGAAAAAATTATGAAGGCGTTATCATCGAGAACTTTTCCCCGCCCTGTACACGGAAAAAAAGCTGTGGCGTGGCGTGAATTGCGATGTATCGATTGTTCTGCCATTTAAACCTATGGTAAAGAATCGATTATTAAGGTGTTCGCTGCGAACACCCTGTTTATCGATCCTTTACCATAGTTTTAAATGGCATAACAATCGATATATCGCAAAGCACGCCATGCCACTGAAAAAAAGAGCGCGGGGCTGTTGGATGATATGCACCTTTCCGATTAAGGTATAGTACCCTCAATGAATTAGGTTACTGAACCAAACGTTACGGTACTATCCCAACTTGAGCTGCGGTACTATACCACAATTAATTGGAAATATCCATGACATCCAACAAATTGCGGTTGTACCAAAATTTTGGGGATGACCCCTAACACTTTTTTTCCAGTGTATAAAACGAGGCATGATTATTTTACCATCACATTATTTGAAAAGAGGTTATTTTAATCATCCGTAAGTATGCGATCCCTGCCCTACCTTCCACTTAATTTATTCAATTTTTTTCTCCTTCTTAGTGGAAACAAATTTATAATTTAAGTCGCAGCTGCCTACGAGCTTCTCCGCTGTGCTCATTGAAATGGAGCGTAAGGTTAATCGTCTTCTGTTTTTCTTGACAAAAAAGAACCATTGACTAACTCAAAGACGGAACAATGATGGAGAATCTCCCACAACCAATGGAAACTCGGCAAGAAACCAGCAACCCCAGCACCTTTCGGCAGCTGTTGCCTCAGGTAATCAAACTTTGTCAGTTTATAAATAAGACCTCTAAGTTTTTCAAGATAGCAATGATTAGCCGTTGCTCACATGATTGTAGACGAGCCGACACGATGACTTAAATGCAATGTATTGAACTAACCAATCTCTCAGTTTCAAGTTAAATGACTATGACTTTTATAACTTTCTTCTCAGTTTGTATATTTCCACTTCCTATTTGAAAATGATCGTCTGCTTAATTATACCTGTAATAATTTTCTTGCAGAACATATCACACTATTCCTCTTTTGCATTCGCTATGAATCTAAAATTTCCATTCGACTGACCGAGTTCCTTATTAGTTTCTCAATTTGTAGCAGCTAAAATCCTTACGGATGCGGGGATTGCCTCTGATTTTGCACTTTTGAGTAGAAAGAAAAATCTCTGATGGACTTAATAATGATTCACTAACATAGCGAAATCATTTGGACGTATTTCTATCAGACGGAGCTAAGCGCCATAGGGAGAGGAAAGGAGAGGGGGGCTTGGATTGGCTGGTGTTGCGGAACGCGATGCTCGTTCCTTCCTATACTCGCAATGCTTCTCTATGGCGCTTAGTTCCGTTAGACAAAAATACGTCCATTTTAAAATAATTCATGTCCAATTATACCAAAATGAGTTAACAAAACATGGATGAAAAACTGTTAATAATTATTACATACTATACTATCCACAATATAAGTATACCAGTATAAGTAAGTACCATAAGTATAATAGTAGAGGATAGGATTATAATACCATCATCCACCTTTTAACTGTGGAAATTATATTGAACTAGGGATACGGGGCTTTGGCGGCTAGGTGATCGCTAAAGGGTGCTAAGCGGCTTTCATGTGCAACTACGACATAGTAAATAAGGATTATTTGACGGTTTTTGCGTAGGTTCTGGCTTGCTCGGCAAAAAGTGTACTGTATTTGAGTCTGGGTATGCTCGTGGGGCTACCAACACTGCTTATCCCCGACGTGACAGACCCCAGCAACCTGAACGAGTTGTTTTTAGATAATGATCAAGCATCGTGGTACGGTACGGTAAGCTATCAGTCGAATTAAAATATTTTCTTTGTGAAAAATTCCTGGCTCTTTACTAGTTATGAAGCTTCTTATGGACAGTTTTGGAAATTTTATTATTCTGAGGGGGAAAAATGGATTCGTTACGACAAAGAAAAGACATTATTTCGACGGTGAAAGTCGGCAATCACATAACTCGGTTTGCGACGTCGCAGACTTCCTGTCATACTTTATTTTTTAAACGGAAAACTACTCAACGGTAATTCTTTAAAACTGCCGCGATTTTTCTTCTATGTGCGAGGAAAATTCTGCAAAAACTTCAAGGAATCATGTCCATTTGTTCTCCTCTAAAAAAATAACATAGTTGCGGAGATTTTCAGACACCGCAAACGAGTTATGTGATTGCCGACTTGCACCGTCGATTTGGCAGTCTGATGTTAAAACGAGGAAAACGCTAGTTGTGGCATATGGAGGTAACTTACCACGCCAGGTCTAATAGTTTTGAAAACTAGTTATCTTGTTTTTATGAAATTTTTAACAGTTATAATATCCAGAAAAATTAATCGCGATGAGGAATCCTTGGTTATTACAAAGAAAGTTTTACTCTGCGATTAAAAACATGAATAATAGCGACATAGAAGAAACTATTCATTTTGCTGTGTGACAAGAAACTACCAAAAAATCGTTTTTCTTTACTGATGTAGAATGTCATAGATTTATTGAATATCTTTAAAATTATCCATTAGACCAAAGCAATGATTATTCATTTTTTATGCTGTTCTATCCCATGCAAAAGTTCAAGTCTCTATATTAAGTTAAAAATAAATATTTTAAAATTAAAATAATGTATATCTTATTATCGCGGTGTATAATGTATATGCAAAAATGCGCAATTCTTTTTTATTTCAAACTCATTTATTCTGTTAGCATTGCACGGTAACCACATGTTTCGTTAATGAATGCTTGAGTGTAAACAGATAATAACAACATTCCCAATTGAAAGGTACTTATCAGGTACTATTTTAGATTTTTAACCATTTTTATTTTGATTTATCCAACTGAGGATGGCTGAATTTTCAGCCAAAACGTTTTGGTTTTGTGTATGTGAAATTTTAGCCTTATTATCCGCTTTTTAAATTGCTTTTTTTAATGTTAGTCTAGAGTGTAAAGTAACTGCTCTTTTTCAGGGAGTCTTACTTACATTTTTCAACCTCTCGGAAGTTTGGCCTCAGGAGCACTTTTGCAGTCAGTGGGATGCAAAAAACTCATGATAATGGTGAACATACCGCAGTTTGTGAGTTGGATTATGACGTACTATGCATCCTCTGCCCTTGTACTCTACATCTCGAGTGCGCTCGTTGGTCTAGGTAAAACATTCGTGCATGTAATGTTTCTGAACGAAAAAAAGAAAAAAGAAACCAAAGGAAAGATAGTTGGCATCAAAGATGAAAATTGAGATAATCAGTAATTTTGAAAATTTGACAGAGTTAAACAGAAAGGAACCAAGCCACATCGGGATCGAACCGAGAAAAAGAGGCTTAAAGTTTAGCTCCTGCATAAGACTCAATGTAAAAGTTAAACTTCAAGTTCAATTTCTGCAAAATTTGCTCCAACAGAAACTTTGAATTTTTGGCGATAGATAGTAGAGCAGTGGTTGAGTTAAAAACCACTCATAACTCAATTTTTTCCAAAATGTGGGTTGGTTCCTTTCTGCTTAACTCAGGCCAACTGTACTTAAGGTGACGCAGAAATAATCAGTAGAACTTAAAAAATGGAAGGACTATTTCACTGCACCTCTTTTTCTTAGAGTAATATGCACTTCTATTCAGGGAATTTCATTTTCCACCTCTGCGAAGAACAAGAAAACGGGTCTCCTATTGCACATCCCAGTGGCGTGGCGTGAATTGCGATGTATCGATTGATATGTAATTTAAACCTATAATGAAGAATCGATTATTAAGGTGTTCACTGTGAACACCCTGTCTATCGATCCTTTTCCGTAGTTTTAAATGGCAATTCATTCGATACATCGCAAAGCACGCCACGCCACTGCATCCAGACTCGAGTGAGCAGTGACACGAGAGCAGAATTACGAGTGAGATGTGTTGCCTACCTTTGTACCTGAAGGCGATTTGAGGGAACCTCTCGAATCAATGCGGATCAAGAGCACTCAAGGTTACTTTTACAAAGCCATTTTTTCCGTGTTTTTAAATAAATTTTGAGCTAGCTATAGATAATGTAGATGACAAAAAAGTCATAATGCGGACGTAAAACTGATATTAATAAAGAAAAATAATCTTTAAAAACATGAAAGGTTTTGGTGCCCTTCGGTATATTTAAACATAGAAATTGCGAGGAAAACAGGGAATCCAAAAATTTACTATTGACGGTGACTGTATTGTAATCTACTAGATTTATGACCATGATCTAGTCGATCACTAGTCTCTGTCGGTGATACATTTTAGGATTTGAATTTCCTCGTTGTTTTATTTTTCTCGCACAGTGAGTGAGATTGCCGTAAAACGCCGAATCGTCGTGCGTTTTCATTTATTTTAAACCAACAGCCTCGTTTTCGTATTGTATTTTCCTCATCATACGAGTTTCATCCACGTACTGTGATAGTCAGTTCGATCAGAAAACGTTACGTGAGGCATGTCCTGATAGGTTGCTATTTTACCCTTTGGACTTGTAATAAAACTTTTAACGGTATCAATGTTCTAGAACCGTATTTTGTAAAAGCTGATTGTAGTCTTTTAATACATCAAAAATGTCTCTCACTAGGTAATGTTCATCACTTATGACACCTACAATTTCTAAAATAAATTCCCTTAAGATGATGATTTGAATAAAATAGTCGGTCTTGGGCACAAAAAAAGAAGAAAAAAGCACATCAAAATCTTTCAATTATTATGAATTATGAATATGATTGCCTCTCTGAACCACTTGGCTCCACAAACATCCACGGATTACGTTCAATACGAGCGGCAATTCCATGCTGATATTCAATAAAATCATACTTCGACGATGACACAACCAAACTACGCATCTCGGTTTGCAAAGATGCACACTTCCTCTCATACTTTAATTTTTCAAATAGAAAACCACTCAACGTCAATTCTTGAAAACTTGGTGATTTTTCTCCTCTGTGAAAACTTTAAGGGATGAAACTGACTAGTTTTCCTTTGAAAAAATGGAGATGTTGCATGTGTGAGGAATTTGCGATTTGGTTGTTGATTCGTATGTAAAAGTTCGCGAGAAACACGATGGTCCCACTGGGTTTCCCTGAAATCAACTCCCAAGCTCAAAGAAAGCTCTCAAGTTGAGGCCAAAATGGAGGGGATATCCCACGCTATCCTGAGAGTTCACCTATCTACATCAAGACAAACTCTCCATACGAAGATAGGGAGCAAATACATTGACAGGGCTGACACCTTATTTGGGGACTCTAAAACTGAAAACACGGCAACCCTGCTATGTATTTGCTCCCTATCTTTGCATGGAGAGTTTGTCTTGATGTAGAGGTGGACTCTCAGGGTGGGGTGGTATATCCCCTCCATTTTGAGCTCAACTTGAGAGCTCTTTTTGAGCTTGGGAGTTGATTTCAGAGAAAACCTTTGGCACCATCGTGTTTCTTGCGAACTTTTACTTAAGAATCAACAATTAAATCGCAAATTCCTCACACATGCAACATCTCCATTGGGACTGGAAATTTCCAAAGCAGCAAACAAAATACGTGGTCTGTTGCAGTTTCCTTGACGATTTGTTCTAGAGTCCAAATTCGTGTATTTAAGGGTTGCCTTCTTTCTTTGGCAGTTGTGGGGTTGATGGAGGCTCCGACTTGCCGGTACATCAGTGAGATCACTCACCCCAACTACAGGGGTGTCCTGACTTCCTACTCCACGAGCTTCGTCACCGTAGGATTTCTGCTAGTCTATGCTCTTGGGCTTGTGACGAATTGGCGCAATGTTGCACTCATCAGCGCCTCAACACCTGTACTCGCAATTATTGTACTCCTAATGGTAATTACCTCACAGTGTAACGTTCAGAGCTGTAAAATGGCACAACGATAAAGTGGACTACATTTTTCAAGTAGGAACCATAAAGTCCGGCCCGGTTTAAAAACAACGTATGTGCCATTAGTTTCCCCATGCACATAAGTGTTTTTTCAAATGAGCCAGAATTTATAGCTCCAAATTTCAAAATGCAGTCCAAGCCGTAAGATAAATGGACTACATTTTGCAATTTGGAGCTATAAATTCTAGCTCTTCTGAAAATACACTTATGCGCATAGGGAAACTAATAGCACATACGTTGTTTTTAAACCTGGCTATAATTTACAGTTCCAAATTGCAAAATGTAGTCCAAATATGTTTTATCATGTGTCAAAAGAATGTACACAGTAAGAAAAAGTAACCAAAATTTTGTGTTAATATGGAAGGCAAAGTATGAGGTATAACACAAACTGTTAGTTAATTTTTTTGTTTGTTACTTTTCTCTTTGTCAAATTGATCAAATCTTTGTGTTGAAAATCTGCAACCTCGTTAATAACTGAGCGCCAGCCCCCAGGATCGAACCTGGATCACACCGGTGGAGATCTAATCCGTTAGTCACTCACAAATTGCAAACTCTGAGCGACGGGGAGGAAACAGAAAATAAAACAGTCCCGCAGGACATTTATTTTATATACCGATATCTTAGAGTAACCTACTCTTTGGGTCGATTTAACACAAATTTGTGTTGAGCGACCAAGTTCATTGTGTTGATCTTACACAATAAAGTAACACCGGTCACGGAAATTGTTAACTGCGTGGGAGGGGGGGGGGGGGAAGACTTAAAAACTTTACGAAAATTCGCTCCAAGGATTTCATTCAATTTTAAAAATATGAATGAAATTTAATTCATGATCTTGTGTGTAGCAGTAAAGACGCACCGGGGGACCCGGATGGAACTGACCATATGCCGTTGTAATCATTGTACCTTGGGACACATCCAGTTAGCGGTTTCTTTTCGTTTCCTCAAGTATGTTTCTATGTTTATTTAAAGTTACAATGTAATGTTTCCCTCTAAATAAAAAAATACGTGTTGGAGGCTCAAAATTGAGAAACCTGATTATGACTCACACATTCAGAAATCCATACGAAAAGTAGTAAAAAACACTGAAAAAAGTTTTGATTTTTTGCCACAGATTCCAGAAACACCTATCTGGCTGATGTCAAAGGGGCGTTCGGAGGAAGCACTTCAGTCCCTGCAGTGGCTCCGCGGGTGGACGACAAAAGAAGCTGTGCAAGAAGAATACACCAAACTCCAGTTCTACGCCAAAAAACAGCAGGGGAAAACGATCCATGCCTACGGGAAAGAAGTGGATATCGCGGACGAGAAACCCACCGTGCTTAACGGCGCTTCCAAAGGAGATCACCTGGAAGTTGAAGAGGTTGAAGAACGCAGGGGACTTAAAGAGAAAATCAGGGAGCTTACCTGCAAAGAAATGCTTGTTCCCTTGGGAAAGTGCATTGTTCTCTTTTTTGTATCTATTTGCAGTGGACTCTTGTCTCTTCGGCCCTACTTCGTTCAAGTTTTCGAAGAGTTCGACCTTCCTACGGATGGATTAACGACAAGTGTATGTATTTCACAAAATCAAAACTTCACCCTGGTAAAAATTGGCGATTTTTTTTTTTTTTTTTTTTTTTTTTTTTTATATCAGGGACATTCCCCTTCTATCTTTATTATCGTATTTAAATATTACATAAGATAAGTATATAACATAAGATAAGTATTGTTAAAGATATTTAGGCATATAAATAACAACTTAATTACTTGATATACGATAAAAGGACGGCAAATATCAAGGATATATCCATCGCCCAGGTTAGAGATGTATAAAAAAGAGTCTAAGTATTAATTATGTTTACATTACAGATATATATATCACACATAAAATAGAGGCGTTTACGGAAGTCCCGAGGAAGAGGCCCCGGGACCGTCGGAAGACACTACATCGGGGAGAGGTTTACATATTTGTACATTGTTAGTCTTATCTTTATAATATTTATTCTTATTATCTAAAATATAAAAATTGGCGATAAGAGCTGCGTTTCAAAATACCATAGGAATTCTTATAGCCGGCTAAAGAAGGCTACAGAAAATCATATAGCTGGCTGTAGAATGCGGAGAAAATCATACGGCCGGGCTATACGAAGCGATAAAAAATTATGCAGCCGGGCTATAGTTCCTATCGCCGGGCTTTACACTTTATCGCCTGGCTGTTGCTTTTTCGCCATCGATTATAAAAGGCTGAAAAGATTAAAGAGAAGGCTGAAAGATTAAGGCTTAAAGGATTATAAAGGATTATATAAGGAATTGTGTAGAAATTCGTGTGTTTTGGAAATCATTAAGTTTGATACGGAACCACCTTAATATTTGACAAAACACATATTATATTTTCCTTTAATACATATTTTTTTTTTCATCAATTAAAATGAGAATAATCCATACAGGATGTGCAAAAATTTCAAAATCATGAGTTGAATAACGCTGACTCCGCCAGATTAAATATTAGAGCCTAACACAAAGCGGAGCGGCGACGCACTGGCGCCTACAAACCTAACAGGGATACTCCACGCATTGCGCAACGCGTGAAGTATCCCTGTTAGGTTTGTAGGCGCCAATGCGCGTTTCGCGCTGGCTGCCCACCTGCCGCGCTGCGCCGCAGCGTGCCACGGCGCTTGAAGCAACTATTTCACACCAGAGGTGTTGCACAGTATCATACGAAACTGAAGGCGCTCTAATATATTAGTAATGGCAGGCAACCATCAAAAGTACGGAGCTTTCCTCGTAAAATAAATCAAGATACTATGGTCCAAAAAGAGAGCAGTATTCCAAAAACTCACTAAGTCCTAGCATCCGTAATTAGTAACGCTTAGCATACACTTTATCGCCTGGCTGTTGCTTAGTCACCATCGGCTATAAAAGGCTATAAGAAATTGTGTAGCCGGCTATAGAAGCTATTGAAAATCTTACAGCCGGCTGTAGGTCTATGGTATTTTGGAACACAGATTCTACTGCCAATTTTTTACCAGGGCAATAACTTTCAATGTATTTCCCTGCCAGAAATAGTAAGAAGGCCTGCGCTTGTTTGCCAACATTTATCACAAGAAATTGTTCGTATCATTAGGATGATGACGGATGTCAATAGATAAACAATTTTACTCATATCGGTGGAATTTCTTTAAATTTTCTGAAAGTGTCGCCTTTAGTCAGGAACACGGAAAAAAATAGGGTAGTCGACACAATTAGCGGCTAGTTAAAAATGCGCCAGCTGCTGTGCGTTACGATAACTACCGCGGTGGAGGTCACAACTAACCCGGTAGTTACCTACATCATGTAACTACCGGGTTAGTTATGACCTCCATCGCGGTAGTTATTATCGTAACTACCGCACGGTACTTGGCGCATTTTAACGAGCCGCTGCCGCTGGTTGTGTCGACCACCCTATTTTTTCCCCTGAAGCATAATCATATTGAAAAAAAATTAAAATTAAAATTTTTAAAAATAACTTTTACTTAATAGTAAATATGACGATAATGAATTCCTGAAGTGGATTAGTTTTATTTGCTCTACAGAAAGATACTTCTTTTCTGAGTGGACAATATATAAACTCAATTTAGGATCGTCATTATAAAAGCCGTTTACCAGTTCAAACTCTGTTTATACAATTATTATCACAGAGAGGTCAACCATTCAGTTACACTCTGAAAAATAACGAATGTCAGATTTGGGTATTAGTGCAAAAATGTATCATGATCGCGTTGTTTTAGAGTTAGCTTTAAAAACTAAGGTATTTTTAATCGGAACCATGCATCAATTCAAAATATCAAGGAACTTTTTTTTGTAAATTTTTGTTTGAGCTGACTAAATTTTATTGTTTTTTTTATCCACTTCCAGGTTTTAATTTCTGTGATAGCAATTGTGGGGAATATTGTCTGCATGTTGATAATCAATCGTGTGAAAAAGCGGCCGCTGATTATTTTCTCTCTGATCAGCACAGCTCTGTGCCTTATCCTCCTTGCCTTGTTCCTGATGGCTCCCACTAATCCTCATAACAATGCTTCTCTTCGTTGGTGGAGTCTTATTTTGTTCTTGATCGTCAATTTTGTCAACAATTTAGGAATCTACCCAATATCTTGGACCTACCTCAGTGAGATTCTTCCTTACAGGTAAGAACTGAAGCCACTCATAGAAAAAAAACATCAAGGGAAACTCCTTCAGTACAGGAAGAATTTGTAGTTTTACTCTGTGGCATCTATTTGTAATAAATGACGCTTATTTCATACATTTAAATCACATTTTTATAACATTTGTGCGAAAGAAACAATGTAGGTATTCGTAAGTTTGAGAGGAAGTACTTTAATTTGCTCTATTGTTAATATTAGGCATTCACATGAGGCAGTGGAGTGGACGAGTAGCCATGACAAACTTTTAACGAAACCGCCACGAACTAAATTTTGCTCATTAGATTTTCAGTAATTATGTATTTAAGTATAATCAATATTGATCAAAACTCGTACTAGGGTCATTAATGCTTTACTCTCACTAAACTCAATTCCGAGTAAGCGCTTTAAAAGAGTAGACATGCGCCGGAATTTCTTTAAACTTATCTTTTATAGGTTTTCATTACTTCTGTGTGTTTTGGTTTATTTCCAACGAGTAACAGAAAAAAATGAAATAAATTGTTAGTGTAATACTAAGTTATTCATACATCTTAGGGTTGTAAGACGTGCAGTAGAAATATAACAATGATTTTTGGCACATGTTCACAGAGGTCGGGGCATTGCAACAGCTATTGGCTCAAGTTTTTTCTATATTGTCATAGCGGTTGGAGTGAAGACATATCCATCTCTAGAACAGCAAATTGGTCTGGATGGGATATTTCTTCTTTATGCTGTGATTAGCCTTGCAGGCGCCTACTTCACCTACTTCAGCCTCCCTGAGACCGAGGGAAAGTTTCTGTCAGACATCGAAACGCATGGAAAAGACAAAAAAATACAAGTTACTTCTTTTTAAAAATTCAATTCTTGCAAATTATTTAAACCCTTATTGCTTTGAAAAGAAATAAATGAAAATGAAAAGAGCGCTAATGGCAACGAAAAAACGAGACTGGTGTTCATACCCAGACAGAGGGTTAAAAGACATAACCTAAATCTTGGGTGGATACCAAACGGATTGGCATCTAGTCCAGCAACTCTGAGAATGGTGCCTACTACCTACCCAAAATTTAGGCGATGTTATACCCTAGGACTCAGCTGTAGTCTATGGATTTCTCAGTACTTATTGCTTGTTTAGTTTTATGCATGAGTTTATTGGTTATCATTCGTGCAGCGCCGCGGCTTTTAAAAAAATAAAGGATTTGAATGAATATGCATTTAACGGTGAAATCAAATCTAAAGTTTTGTGTAAATTTCCTATTAAACGTTCTAAATCTGGCGGTGTAGACTTGTTTTTTTTTTTTTTTTTTTTTTTTTAAAGGAGGAGTTGCGTTTTGGGCCTTTTCCGGCCCCACCTGGATTTTGCTAAATGTTTCATATTTTCAAAGTACTAGTTTTAGGTAGACTCTGTGCCAAATATTAGACCGAACGGAGCCCATGCAAGGGCGCAGCAGCGCCTCAAACCCAAAATCCTGGAATCGAAAAACAATTATTTTCGTCGACTTTTTCGACTGTTATCACTCTTCCAGCACATGATTCTTATGTATTTTTTTGCGTACTTTTCGTTTCTGGCCTTTTTAAAGGCCTCCGATAAATTTTAAGGGGCCTTATGGCCCATTGTTGCCATTTTTGGCCCATTTTTAGGGGTTTTTTCCATTTAACACATTCAAAACTCAACTTAATCCAAAAACTGTGTACATTTTTGAAAAGTACGTAAAAAAATGAATAAATAATGTTCAGTAAAATTTTTTCCTATGTTGCCAAATTTCCGAGAAAATTGGTCCCAAAGTGTCGAAAACGGCAAAAAATCGATAAATCGCCGCGTCTAAGGTTCAAGAAAGTGGAGTACATTTTTCATACTGTACCAGATAACAGCTCTTATCCATCCATACAACATACTAAAATATCATAGTTGTACCTGGATTCCCACGATGTGAAAATTGACCGAGATGTCGATTTTAGCGGCCTTTTTATACTTGAAGGCAGCTCTTTTGAATGTTTTTCGACCTTAGTCACCCTCTATGGGTGTGTACTATATGTATTTTTCTACGTACTTTTCATATCTGGCCATAAAAATGGCTTCCTGTGAGTTTTAAAAGGCCTAACGGTCCATTGTTGCCAATTTTCACCAATTTTTAGGGGTTTTTTTCAAGTTTACGTGTGTGAAACTTAATTTAATCTAGAAACCGTGTACAATTTCGGAAAGAACGTAAAAAAATACATAGAAATGTGATTTGTACCTTTTCCCTACGTTGCCAAATTTTCGAGAAAAATCGTCCTGAAGCGTCAAAAATGCCAAAAATTGGATTAATCATCACGTCGGAGGTTCCAGGAAGTGAATTATGACATTCATGTGGATCGTGGGACACTTTCTCCACGCATTTTCTGTTCTTCGGTATATTTGGCCTGTAGCAAGCATCTTGAGAACCAAGGATTATCTCGAGGTTACAGGAATAAAGAGGTGAACTGGAGTGAAGGATAAAGTAAAAGCACCTTGAGGGCCCGTTTTGTCACGTTCATCTGCGCCATTACATGTTCCTTGAGATGCATTGCAATTTTCCATTTTCGATACGTTATTTGTAGTGAAAAAAAACTCGAAATTCACTTCCTGGAACCTCCGACGTGATGATTAATCCAATTTTTGGCATTTTTGACGCTTCAGGACGATTTTTCTCGAAAATTTGGCAACGTAGGGAAAAGGTACAAATCACATTTCTATGTATTTTTTTACGTTCTTTCCGAAATTGTACACGGTTTCTAGATTAAATTAAGTTTCACACACGTAAACTTGAAAAAACCCCTAAAAATTGGTGAAAATTGGCAACAATGGACCGTTAGGCCTTTTAAAACTCACAGGAAGCCATTTTTATGGCCAGATATGAAAAGTACGTAGAAAAATACATATAGTACACACCCATAGAGGGTGACTAAGGTCGAAAAACATTCAAAAGAGCTGCCTTCAAGTATAAAAAGGCCGCTAAAATCGACATCTCGGTCAATTTTCACATCGTGGGAATCCAGGTACAACTATGATATTTTAGTATGTTGTATGGATGGATAAGAGCTGTTATCTGGTACAGTATGAAAAATGTACTCCACTTTCTTGAACCTTAGACGCGGCGATTTATCGATTTTTTGCCGTTTTCGACACTTTGGGACCAATTTTCTCGGAAATTTGGCAACATAGGAAAAAATTTTACTGAACATTATTTATTCATTTTTTTACGTACTTTTCAAAAATGTACACAGTTTTTGGATTAAGTTGAGTTTTGAATGTGTTAAATGGAAAAAACCCCTAAAAATGGGCCAAAAATGGCAACAATGGGCCATAAGGCCCCTTAAAATTTATCGGAGGCCTTTAAAAAGGCCAGAAACGAAAAGTACGCAAAAAAATACATAAGAATCATGTGCTGGAAGAGTGATAACAGTCGAAAAAGTCGACGAAAATAATTGTTTTTCGATTCCAGGATTTTGGGTTTGAGGCGCTGCTGCGCCCTTGCATGGGCTCCGTTCGGTCTAATATTTGGCACAGAGTCTACCTAAAACTAGTACTTTGAAAATATGAAACATTTAGCAAAATCCAGGTGGGGCCGGAAAAGGCCCAAAACGCAACTCCTCCTTTGTAGGATGATTAGGGTGCGATGAAGTGTGTTTCATTTGAGAAGAAATTACACGATACAATTGAGGTTTGTAACTTATTTGAGTATTAAACTGTTACTTTGTGATTCCTTTTCATAATCTCCATTGCATACATAAATCCAATGAGCGAAAAAACAAAGTATCTACTGAAAAAACGTTAAGCAAGATAGGCCATTTTTTAGTAGAATTCTGACTTTTTAAAATGTTTCACTAAAATGAATTCGCAAAAGAATCAAACTCAGTTCCAAAGTAACATGAAGCAGGGTATAAAAATGAAACCAATATTTCAGAAAATATAGTGACTTTCGTTTTAAATGTTGCGATCGCCCGCGTGTATTGAATTTGCTCTCTTCAATGTGGACGAATGGTGTATATGAAAAAATGCAAAAACTGGACGAAAGTGTGCCCAGAGCTTTGGTTCCCTCTGAACAGCAATGTGCAATATGTTCTATACAATGAGTTTTTAATTACATCTTGCATATTGAAGAAGAAAATCGACTATTTTCAGTGAACACCCTTTGAAATACTATTACAACCATAAAAAAATCAATTTCTCTTACTTACAAATCATTGTCACATTAATGTTCAAAATCTCACGTTCACAGTAACGAAGACCTCGTTGATTCGTATCACGGTGCTAGTGGCAACCATTACTAACTTTTTTTTCGTGTTCAGCACTTACTGACTTCATGTACTAGGGGGAGGGGGCTCAATGATGATCAAACGCACCGCAAGCTGAACGATGTGCCTTAAAGATAGAAAATTAGACTAGTCCAGCACATAAATGGCACTTCGGTTACTTCAAATCGATTTATCAAAGGGCAGGTAATGAGAGATTTTTCGAGAGATTGATGTGACTGGAGTCCATTTTGTGCCTATCGAGAAGTTTGCTCCCGTAAATCGCACAAAATTGGACGCCACTCCTAAAGACAAATATTGATTCAGTATGTTAACTTCAGTTGACAGATTGTACTAAAAAATCGAATTTCGAGAAATTGCAACATGATTTTAATACTTTTGAGGAAACAAGCAATGGACTTGTTTCTTCACTTCGAGCCAAATCTGATTTTCCACAGTGCTAGGTAACCTGCGATGCAAACAAAACCTAGTTTCGCAAACTTACTTTGCAACTGTTAGATCTCACGTTCATCAATCATTATCAGGCTTATAAATTAAAAAAGTGAAAATGAACCATCATGAAGAAATAATAAAAGGGCTAAAATGCAAAACCGCTTAACTGAAAATTTTTAGCGAAAATAAGTTAGTTATCGCACTCTACAGTACAAAATACGCAAACTGTTGTTTTTAGTTTTTTTCAGACTTTCTCAGACATGGGATCCTTGTAATCACGTGTAAAAAAAGTTGCAAATCAAATCTCAAAATTACAAAAATGGCGATGTGTTTCCTTCGTCTAGTAAAATCGTCAGCTCGCAGCCAGACGGTACTGTTTTTAAGTATTAATCTCTAGGGTTAACTTTTGTATCCATCACTTACATTGCTTAAAATAGAGGTGTGGGGCTTTCTTTGATATAACTTCTCCTTCCGGCCGAAGTATCATAGGCGCCATGCGACGTTTCAAAATTTCTACTTCCATATTATTTTTTTATAGAGAAATTATTGGTTGAATCTGTTTGAAAATATTACTGAATTTTATCACAGCACAAAGAAAATTCAGTGAAATTTTCGGACCGCTTCGTTGAACAGTCTCTCTGTAAAAAAATAAACTGGCGGCAGAAAATTTTTAAACGTCGCAAGGCGCTTGTGATACTTTGGCCGGAAGGTGGCGATAATAAAAAATATTATCTCTAGTAACAACATTTCGTTCGGTATCTCATGAAAGCGCGAATCAAATAATATTTCAAGTCGATCAAACTGAAACGTATTTCTATCGGTAAAGTATTCACCTGGCAACCTTTCGACCTGAGCATGGCTAACTGAGTGGCGGCCCATCTGGAGCAGAGTGTTTGATCAAGAATGAAAAGATTGGTAAAAGGCAGTAAAAGATGTCATTCTGGAAAACGACAAACATAAACGCCAGAACTTCTCGCGGGCATAAAACGAAGTCTGCGCGCCAAGGGTCGATCACAATGCACCCCAGGATTATGGGCCTTCTTCACATTTCTCTTAACTTAATGGATGCCCTGATGGACGATTTCAATTTACGGATACGAGTCAGTGTTGGTCGTAATCAAATACGCTGGTAAATAGATAACACTCAGGAGGCAGAATGATTTTATCACAGGCAAGTAGATCGGAGAAGCAAGAACGCCTCCATTTTTTCCGCAAGCAACATGCACGTTCGTTAAGTTCGAGTAGCATGCATCTCATCTAAAACCGGGTTTTTGTGTCTAGTGTGCTGTCAAAACTTTTGAATGAGCACATGTTATGATTTTCAATTATTTGATACTTGAACTACGCGATGTTAAAAAGACTAAGATTCAAAGTACCAAATTTGTGGTGTTCCATAGGAGCTCTTTATTAAAAAGATTCATAACCAATAATCGTGATATTTTTTCACCCTTAAATGAAAATTTACTGACGTGGTAGACGGAGTCATTACCTCATGCTCATTTAAGATTGCTCTAGGTTGCTCATCTGGTACCCAGAGGCGCCCAAAATACTAAAATATTTTCATCAAATTTTTTTCAAGATTATTCGCCCTCTCAGCTATTGAAGTAAATACAAATGTCTCATTGGAATCTTACATGAACAGCCAAATGTTGAAACCTTTTTTAACACGATTCCGTTATATTTGTGACGGATTAAAAGTATTAAGTACATCATCATGACAACTATGGCTAGTTGTGCGAAGAGCAGCCGAGAACTTCCATCGACTTTTGAGCCCGTCAATTCGTATTCAGAGCTCACAGCTCTTTCGTGTCATTCGCAGACGCCCTGATGGGTCCATCAAATCGTCGCTCCTCTGACGTAAGGGCGTACCTCGATTTCCGCATGAGCCCTAGAATGTATGAAGTTATATGGGAGACAGAGCTCACGTGGAAAATGAGATATGCCCTTATGTCAAAGGAGCGACGAAATCTGCGTACCTCTGATCTTGAGCACATTTCGCTTGCTTGCCCTCTCTATAAAATGTCGGATTCATGAGTCCCCACCATACGAAGTCGGTATACAGGAACGGTCTCTGCCTTGCTAGCTGTTTTATAATGGTCGCTCTTATTTTTTCACTGCCCATAAAAGAACCTCGAAATTTATAAAAATATCTTACTGCGCTTTACTTGACAAAATAACTATCGAACTTACTTTGATCCACTTTGAGACTGGATCCTTTTTCTGGACAAAGAAGTATACGCAAGTAAAATGAGACGGAAGATTGCGAAAATTTAACTAGCATTTGCCTGCACGTGTTAAAAAAAACGTTGAAAGCTGCACCACAACGAGTCTGCGGTAATTTCACGGTTCTTTCGGAAAACTTAATTTCAATTATTTTGAAAAGACGTAGATATGACTGTCCAAGTACATACGTCAATTCATTTTTTAATGTATTTTTGCGGTTATCTAATTAGCGAAGTTCGCTCGCCTAACGCAAAGAAGCATTAACGTACACTCCTCCGCATATCTGGTATTCATCGGACGTTGCTTTAGTACGAATCGCAAGGTATTATTTGAAATAAATCAAATACAAAAAAGAGAATAATTAATTAGATCCTAAATGCGTTTTTATTCTAAAAATTAAGCGGTTTTTCGTCATGCTCCATTACTATAGGCTCCTCCCAAAAGATATAAATTTAATAAAAAAAAAAAATTGGAGCAATCTGACTATTCTGAGACAAACTTGACGATTGATCTCTTCTCTAGCGAATTCAATTAACCCTTAAACCCTTAAAAAATTGGGAACTGAACTTCGCTTGATTTAACCTTGATCAACGTGGAGACTTAATTGAATATGCATCGATGTATACATCCCTTTCTGCCGTGCGAACGAAAAACGCCATATGAACCTTCAGGCGTTGCCAAATTTCCTTTAATAAAACGCAAATTTCCTGATAAACTCATGAATATCTTCCTCCCAATTTTTCAGATAATTTTGTTCGCAATTTCACCTGAAGATTCTAAAAATTTAAAGGAAAAATATTCATAACTTTCCCTAAAAATAAACATTTTATCGAAGAAAATTTGGCAACTCTCGAATGTTCATACGGCGCTTTTCCTTAGCACGGCAGCTTTGACAGTCCAAGGATTGCAAATATTCTAACGCTGAGACTGGGGGGAGTTTCGTAGTTTTTCTAATTTCATAGAGTATATCCCTTTTATTATCGGGATGTAGGATTCTGCCTGAAGTGGTTGGATTTGCTTTATACCAGCAAAGCGTTTCCTTAGAAAGAGCCTCATAGCCTGAAATGCGTTGAACTTATCACGAAAGCCTTATTTGAATCGAGATCCCGTTAAGCTGCTCTAGAATTCGCACGCAGCTCTTTCTCTTCCAATAAAAATAATAGCTTCAGTCACACGGCTATCCCGAGGGATTCAATCGGAGGCTCATGACTTGATATCGGTGAGGATCAAGCGTAATAGCCACGCGGAGGAAGAAAAATACTTTAAAAATTTAAGACTCGTCTTGGTTCGGGACGAAGCCCTTTCTGATAGAGGAAAATTTGGTGTATTTCAGTCCGTTAAAAGAGTCACAGACAAGGAGCTAGTCATATTGTATTTTCTTCCTTTTCTCATATTTTTTATACGTATTCATGTGAGATCAATCTACTCCTCACCCTCATCTCCTTCACGAACAATGAGTAATCAATAACACTTTTATCAATAAGTTAAATGCACGTTGAATCCACAATTTTTCTTCGTTCCTTTTTTCTTACGTATAGGTAATTGAATTTTTTCATATTATCTATCGTATTTAATTTAGTATTCACCAGAGCATGAAGAAACCATTTTTTGACTAAACGTTTTTGTTTCTCTTGATTTTATTTCACGGTGATTTCATGTTAATATTTAATTATGCCTGTATTTTCAACGGTTGTGATAGAATTGCGCGAACGCCCTCTCTTTTTGAATATGCATAGGATTGCGCGAAATTCTCTGATACTGAAAACTCGTATGTTTGCACGAATATTCAACGAAAAAGCGTTAATTTGGCAACCTTGGTAGTTTGTGGTAGATAGCTACATCGCGGAAGACAGTTCATTCCCTATTCTTCTACTGGCTTGTCTCTCTTCGATGGATAGCCCTCGCAGCACGAATGGCCCACAGAGCTTTCGCAGACATTTAAAAAGTGAACTAGGGGCCTCTGGCTGTCAAACACTGAAAAAAAACCACACGTTAAAAATCGTAGAACAACCATGTTCAAGTTGTTTAAGAGATGAATAGATTCAAACCCCCATGGGTGCACCCTAAAGGAAGCGTATATTTATCTCTGATTGCAACGTATGCACCAATTTTATGTTTTATATTTAGTATATGTTTTTAAAAAGCCACACACAGTTTTTCTGAAAAGTTTCCGTGATTTTACCTGAAGGGTCTCAAATAAAATTGTTGAAAATTTCGACGCGATGTTTTCGTTCGTTCTATTTTCTTTTAATGTAACCAAAACAAAATTAAATATCATCTGAGTTTCTGAATCGATACAATGAGGATACATATTTCCTCTGTAATTATGGTAAAAACTTGAACAGAAAGTCAAAAATGATGCACGCAGTCCAACAACATTCCTACACATTCTTGTAGGCGCTGATATGCGTTTCAGGCAAACTGACCGACCGCACTACATTTGGCGCAATGCGAGAAGTGTTCATGCAGTCTTGTAGGCGCTGATAAGGGCGGTGCGCCGACCGCACTGTTTGGCGCAATGCGTGAGGTATTCATACAGTCCTGCAGGCGCTAATATACCGCCGGCTGCACTGTTTGGCGCAATTATTGGAACTCCCGTTACAATAATCGCGGCATCGAATAATAGAACTTTAAAGACCCATGTACACTGTACATGTACATGTTAATCATCCCATTATTTTCTCTGTTTTCCTTTACCTATTTTCCCATATGGCTACGTTCATATCATGGTGACCCCGATGCAATGAAATGCGATTTTAATTGATACAAAATTCTCGATGTTTTAAGTGAAATTTCCCATAAAACTCAAAAAACGTCCACCGGTCGCTAGTGCCAAAATGAAAAGCTTCCAAAATTCCTTTTCCCCAACCTACCGAACTGTCACGTGCTGACCAAAGCTAAGTAATTTTTATCTTCCTTTCATTGCGTTCGGTCCCCGGGAATTAAAATAGGACGTATTTCTATCAAACGGACCCATATGCATTATGACGTGAGCCCTGTTATGCACATATTCTTATGGGTCTCAAGGCTCATGTCTTAATGGACATAGTTCCGTTTGATAGAAATACGTCCAATAGGAGGAGCATAGACCTTCTCATCCCTCTATCCCTGTTCCACGGAATAGGGTGCTGAGGTGTTAAATTCTCTCTCACTGGAGACTCACGTTGTGTGAGCGTAGAAGCCAAATAGTGTCAAAATATATTTTGGAATCTCATGCTAGCAACACGGAATCTATATCAAAACTGAAATTCTGGATTTGCTATTATAATTACATTTCTATCAAAAAATGTCTTATTACTTTAATTTGCGGGGAATGTGAAATAAAAATGATTCATCGTCTGACAGTTTTGCCTCTAATGACATTAGTGTAACCTGTCACCGAATATTTTGCCAGCCGGTCAAGTTTCCTTTAGTTTCAAAACTGACTTTCTTGAAATCCTACAGGTCGAAATTTTTGAAATTCGGAAATTGGAGAGCGTGACGCGGCGGCAAAATTTTAAAGAGACCTTCTGCGGCAACATAGTGGGGCCGAGAATTACCCGGCGCGCGTAATGCCAAGAACACCGCTTTTATTACATTACCCGATGAAAACAGATCCTGAATGCAAATGCGACGGGCCTTCCCGGCCCTTCCCAAACCCCTCCTCTCCCCGCTCGCGATGACGTCACGGTTTGGTGTGAATACCCCGGCCTCATTGCCCCTAGCCCGTGGCTGTAGTGGCCGGAAACTCAAGGACTTCCACATGAAGGGTTTTCTTGTGCCTTTCGGAAACTCGTTACGGATGTTATGACAGTTTCACAAGAAACCTAAATTTGGGATGGAGGACGGTTTGTTCACCTCTTGAGTGCACCGTCAAAAGTTTGAAAGTTAACAAATAAAACTACAACCACTCGAAGACCACCTGATGTCCGAGTTAAAATAACGTGTGGTTCAAATTACTCGAAGTTCAATGAACCACGCTCCAGCAGTTGAATCTGCTACTCTCATGCTCTCTCAGCTCTTCTGCCTGAAGTGTATTTAACTCCGACTGACTGCGTATTGCACTGCAACTCGTAGTTGTATGGGATTTCTCTAATTTCAACTGTCGTATTTACTTCTAAGTAAAAGGCCCATTTCTAACAAGACGGTTAATTGAACCATGTTTGAAACCAACTGATAATCATCAAAGTTGAAGTTTAACTGTTATTATAATGACTGTTTCCTCTCTTTTCAAAATCATTCGTGAGTTCATTTAGATATAATTCTACCAAGAAAAATAGCGTAAATAATACTTGTATGGGTAGGAAAGTATGAGTGGTTGGTCGTCAAGTATATTTATTCTGCCTCAGCAAGAGAACGCAAGAATGTGTCATCCAATTATTTTTTTGTAGAATCACTGATTTCTTCCATTTTGTTCTTTCTCCAAAATTATTCTTGTGCAGTTTTGTTGTTTAGCAAAAACTCACCACAAATCTGCGTTTTTCAAAACTGGAATTGAAATCAAAATAGCGAGACTTGGAGTCAAAATGAAATTTGAAATTTGTGTCTCCAGGGAAATGTGAGGATGTATGTGGATGAGGAGTGTGAAAAGCATTCACTTAAAAGAATTCAAAGATAAGTGGTCGTAAAATTGAAAATAGCATTCATGATTTTTAACATGTATGAAGGTAAACATGCATCAAACCTCAAAAAAAAAAAAAAAAAAAAAAAAAAAAAAAAAAAATTGCGAACAATGCAACCTTAAATGGTCAAGCCAAGGAACAGACGATACTTTTTGACGATGAATGGAATCGATTCTGGAGCCGGAATCGAAATAGAACCGGTTCCAAAATTCATTTCGGTTTCCACCTTGATCTTTGGTTATATTGTCGTGTGTTGAAATACTGTGAATACGCATGCATGTTCGTGTGGAAAAAAATACCCGATCATTGAATTTCTCAGAACATAGGAGTTGTTTCAAAATTAATCATGTAAGGGCCCTAATAGTAATCTCCGCTACAAAACGAAATCCACAAACGAAAAAATGTCATAGAAGATCGTCCGCCATGCACCAAATCAAACTAAACATTTTAATTGGCACAGCAAATGTGTGAGAAGTTGCATCGCAGGCTCAGGCTCATATTTGTGAGGTGGAGAACGCGGCACCTCATCAATGGTGAAAAATGGTTCTCACGATTCATCATTCGAGGTCCCTCGGGATGAAAAGGAGGGTATGATAATGTTCATCGTTTATGAATGGCGCCGTGAAAAAAGAAACTTATTTCGCTCCGATTGCGGTCCGATCCTTGATGCCCGATCGTCGGAGGCGCTGCTGTCAAAAGGGAGAAAATGGTTGCGGATGGGGGAAGAGGGTTATTTATACCAGAAAAAAGGATTGCTTGGCAAATGTATTTCCTAAAAAATATTTGATAATTGACCATTTATAAATAATGGCTCATTCACTTACAGTTAGGGGCTTTAATTACACCACTGCGAAAGCAAAGCTCTTTGTCGAGAAACGCAAATCTAGTGAAATAGGGTAAAATTTGAATTCTAGTGTGAAGTGAGTTCAACTCATTCAAAGGATTCATTGAAAATACACGTGCTGGCATTATGGGCTTTAATTACACCATTGCGAAAGCAAAGCTCTTTGTCGAGAAACGCACTTCTAGTGAAATAGGGTAAAATTTGAATTCTAGTGTGAAGTGAGTTCAACTTAATCAAAATCACGTGCTGGCCCTAAAATAAAAATGTGTGAGACGAATTAAAACAATAATTAAAAAAAGAAAAAAAATCTGTAGTTCTTCACAGATATGTAAGAGAAGATAAAGGGCTTTACTCTATTACTTCAATGGAATAATGAGAAAGTGGAGTTCAGCTGTGAATTCTGCATATCACATTCTTGAATTAGTCACAGGCAATTAGAATTCGTCGGCACTTCGCAATCAATCTATCCACGAGGTGGAAAAAATGGTAATTTATTATGTTTAGGCAAGTCATGATCATAAATCTTTTTGATCAACTTTCTAGCTAAAGCCTTGTATTTAGTCGAATTCAGAATAATTTAACCGATTTTAATGTAATTAAGTAAGTTTATTGGAAACATGGAAGATTTAGAAATTTTGAAATATATAGCCAAAAAAGTTCACGTCATTCTTTTTTTGAAACCATTACCTATCATTCAAATTTCTTTGGGCATACGAGGGCGAAGGGCGCGGCAACCATGTGCCTCGCGTTTGACCGCCCGGGATCAGTGGCGTGGCGTGCTTTGCGATGTATCGATTGATCTGCCATTTAAACCTATGGAAAAGGATCGATAAACAGGGTGTTCGCAATGAGATCCTTAATAATCGATTCTTTACCATAGCTTCAAATGGGTAGATATCGATAATCGATCATTCACGCCTCGCCACTGCCCGGGATGGCTCCCGCGAAGCGAGAAAACTAGACGTATAAATATTTTGATTTATTTCCTGCCGAGTGTCGACCAAATAAAAAAGGGAACCGAACGAGGTTTGGAAGGGTGGAAGGATGAGGTTTCAATTCTTGTCCGGATGGTTGGCCCGGATAATACATTTCGCTTACAAGCGCTTATCGGTGTCAGGAGGGAGGGGTGCCACGCGAAACCCCGCCAAAAATGGGAAATCGGCCCGGGGAGCTACACCGGGGTGCTCAGCCGAATTTTCCACCGTCCATTATGACAGCGCCATGGCAATTACTGAAAGATTGACATTCATAAAGAACATTGGAGGGAGCGGCGAGTGAAACCCTGAGGAATGAAAAAAAATATTATTGTAGAACCTTTTTTCCCTACCCCAGAGGATTTGTGGCATCAATAAGATTGAATTCAATAAATATTTAATGCTAGAGAGGGGTTTCTGTGCATCTTACCATTCCTATTTTTCGTCAGGGCTGATCAGACGGGTTTATTTTAATACCCATGTGATGGTTTTTCTTATTTTTTACTTTCTTGAATTGTTTTTCTTATTTTTTACTTTTTTAAATTGTTTTTCGGCAGTTGAGAATGGCCAGGGTCTGGGTCTCCGGCCGAAACGTCCTGTGTTGATTTGTTGTTTCAGCCTTGTTTCCCGCATTATTATTGCTTTCATCGTGCTCAATAATACATTTTTATCTAATTTTAAGGGAAAAGGTTCTCAAGTTATTACATTTTTCACGGACTTTGGCGCCTCAGATATGAATTCAAACCATATCCGGTGACTGTCCGAACTTGACTTGAGTGTCACAGCTCAAGTTTAATCCGGCTTAGTGATGATCTGCGGGATACTTTTACAAAAAGAGAAGTTGCTACGTTCATCAAAGGGAGCATCAGCACTGTCCAAGCCCCGATCGGAGCTGATGGAGTCTTGGAGAGGTAGAGAAATTAGGTGTTTTTTTCTAACCTTTAAAATTGTGTACCTACTGTTTTTTTTGGTGTTGTCCGATATAGAGAAAAGTTCGAGAGAAGTCCAGAAGTTTTATCCATCCCAAAAGTGAGTTCCCTTTTATTTTGTCTCCTGCGGTTCCTGTACGGTTAGATACCTGATTCCCATTCTGCAAGCACTTAGGTGCAAAAAGTTTAACAAGTTAACCGGGATAGTTTGTTCAATTTTTTTAAGTTTCTAAAATGTATTTCTGGTTCTACGTAATTTGCTTCAAGGTAATTTCTATTTATTTATATTTTTGTTACTTAATTGAATGTAACTTCTTTTGATGATGGTATGTCATTATTGAGCAACTTTCTTTTAATTATATTTTCCTTATGTTTGTTCTCTCTCAATTTTTAAACATTAGGTTGTGAAAAACAATTTTTTTTAAATATCATTATTGCAGTAATTATCTTCAAATAAGCACGTACTTTCTCTTATGGTTATAAAAATTATCCGCTAATTTTTTGTTATTTTTTGCATGGATTTATTTTAAAGTAAAAAAAATCATCGCGAAGGAATGTTAGTTTCTGGAATGGGCGGTTTGAGCAACCTTCATTCTTTCGGAGATAATAACAAATTATACGAACGAGTGACAAGTTAATTCACAATGAAACATGTCCACGTAAAGCGGCTGATATTATCTATACTCCGAGTTCTATTGACACGAGATCCGACGATCAAAGGGTTCCAGTTTCAATACAGTACCGCCTAGATTTGCCGCAATATGTTCCCAGTGTCAAGAGCTTCCACAAGAAGTTTTGGCATGACTTATGAAATTGGTTATTATGCTTTGTTTAACTTTAGTTTCAGAATATTTCCTACATATACGAAATGTCAGTTGAAATTAAAGACATAAAGTAACACTCAGGTCACTGTTTCGGGCAATATTTCAAATTTAACAAGGTTGAAAAAATAATCGAAAAACAATTTTTTTTTTATTTTGATTTGACGGACAACTCTGGGAGTAAGAATTGTGTTTGTTTCCATTCTGAGTTCAAAGTAAGGGCATTTTACTTCTATTTTTAAAAAATCGTCTAATTAGGCCATTGAACATCATTGAAATATCCAGAAATGTAGGCAATGTCATCACATGTACATTAGATAAGTTGCCGTTTCCTAGATTTGGAAAATAAACAGTATACAATTTATTATTGGAAAAACAGTACCACGCGCAACAACTCAACACATGCTCTGTTAACTAAACTAAACTACTTAAATATGTCCAAGTTTCACATGTTAAATTTCCAGATTTAGCTTTCATGCCGGAATACTAAAATGTACGAATATCAAAACCTCATAGAAAACGAATAAGTTTGCGAGAAAAAAAGTGTCGTGAAGAGTTTACGTAAGGCACGAAATATATTGAATTAAGTCACTAAATTATACGTAATTGAGACAAATAAATTAAACTTATGCAGGGTGTATTGGCACGAATATAACAACCGTGCAATATGCTCACAAGTTAAATCAATCGAGAATCATGCCTGCATCATGAAAATTTAGCAGAGTATGCAATTAGTATTGAAGTTATTACTTTGTCACCATGATCCGTCACATGTTATGTAAACTCAACTACTGTTTTTTTAATAGCCTAGAAGTGCTCAATAGAATGCAGTTTGTCTGACAAGTTCTTTTATTTTATTATTTCCATAGTAACATCAGGTTAATAGGCCCAGCAAAATCTTGCTACAGAAAAAGTGAGTTTCTTCTCAAAAAGTGAGTTTACAACTCAACAGTGAGGTTATCTCCAAGGTTTTCCCCATCTCTTCCATGCGGTGAGTCGGTAGTGTTGTTTCTCAAAATGGAATTTATTAAGCACTTAAGGCCGCTAACGAAGGAGTCGGAATGGCCGATTTGGAAAAGAATAATCAGAAATGTGCTAGAAAACAAGATAGGAGCTGTCATGGTTATAGATGGAAAGTTGAAAGATCCAGGTGACCCACGAGAGGATGCAAGTGCTGAGGAAATTCAAAAAATTGATAAGCTTAAAAGTGTTTACAAGAATGCCAACTCTCATGTTAAAGCTCTGCTTGCTGTTACAGTCTTTGACAGGTTTTCTAATTTTATTATTCCCACAAAAACATCAATTAGTGAAGGTAAATTTGTAACTCTATTAATGTATTGCATGATTTGAATGACTAAGCATCTACACCCGCTTTTCGCTAGTTGATAATAATAAGTATACCTACAAATTTTACGTAGGGGCGGGAGAACTTGGAAGATCATCTGATAGGTTTTGTTTTTGTTTTTATTTTATTTTATTTTATTTTTTTTTAGAACATGCTTTATCAACATATAGTTACACTCAATTTATAAACATTGACAGTGATCAAATTCTAAACAGTAATTATCCAACTGAAATAGTTATACTGAATGCATTTTCTATCTGCTACCGCTCTCGTGCTGAGTCCGCTGTGTGTACGTAGAGTTAACAACGGGAAGAGCAAGAGAATTCTTAAAAGTCGAAAACTTCTCAACAGGAGAATCATCGGGCTTAAAAACTCAAAATTTGATACTCTGTGAAAAATCTCACCTCCAAGAACCAAAATTACTAACCTTTTCTGGCCTTCATAAAGAATGGTCGTCTTATTACTAGATGTTTAATCCCTTACACCGCAAGCACGTCATATCCACTACAATAAGGTTTCACCGTCTGCGAAACTCGCTTACTTGTAGGTAATTCAAAGAAATCAGTCAGAAATGCCCCATTTACAGAGGGAAACCCTGAAAGCATTGACAGACAAATATGAAAATAAGAGCATCTTAGTGCGAACATTAATTGTATCACAATTCGACCAAGATTTTATGCGAGTTTCAACTGAAAAGCCTTGTTTTGGCATGTGAAAGCGGCGAGGGGTCAGGAATCGTACAAGGCAAGTTTCATTCTGCGGCATCTTCATTAAGTCAGTACATGCAGGCATTCTATCAAATAATAGTCATAGATCCTCGCATCATACAGGAAGAATATAGCAAGTGACGGACCATATTTTGACGCATTGATTACTGAAAAAATGTCACACAATAGCAAGAGTACAAGTTAAAGAGCCGATTAATTATTTTTAAAGGACTTTGAAGAAATAAATCCTCTTTTTAAATTTTAACTTCGAAAATAATGTGAACGAGCCGAAGTGATATTCATTAGTTTAAAATTCAATAAGATTTTGACGGTATCACCGCGCCAATAAATCGCACAGGATCCGTGGCATTTGTCGCAGACTTACGGTCTACGGGCTTAAGGTTGTCGTTGTTGTCTTTTCGTTTGTTTGTTTTTTTCCCCCAATATCAATATAAATTTTACATGTACATGTTCTTTTTATGTACAAATTCTTGACATGTCCTTTGCAGGATCGATTGTCCACTATTCACCACATTTCAATGCGAACCATTTGGAATATACGCGGAACATGACATCTTCATCCGATAGTTTCCATTAAACTCACGCTTGAGCATCATTTACCTAAACTTTGAGCATTGTGGCTCCATAAGCGCCCTAAAAAGGCACCTGGACGCAGTTTTTGGGAGTGGATGGGGGAGGGCGGAGTCATAAAAAGGGGTGACTTCGGAAGTAGCGTTGCGATGTTTCCCTGGCCCCTCACTGATACTGCCGTGCTTAGTAAAAACGCCGTGTGAACATCGAGAGTTGCCAAATTTCCTTCGATAAAACGTTTATTTTCGAGGAACGCCATGGATATTTGTCCTTGAAATTTTCAGGAACTTCAGGTGGAATTGCAAACCAAATTATCTGAAAAACTGGAAGAAAAATGTTGACAAATTTCCCCGAAAATTCGTGATTTACTGAAAGAAGTTTGGCAACGCCTGAAGGTCCATACGGCGTTTTTCCCTAGCACGGCAGGATAGCCCCGAACAATATTCGTTGATTTCGTCTTCCGAGTGACGCCGCGGATACAAACCGTAAACGCAGGTCGTAAAACTTGGGGCTGGACTGCGACAACCCCCCTCCACCCTCCGTCCGGGGGGTGACCCGGTCGTCCCTGCATCGGATCGATTCAATCAGTGTTGCCCGTGCGGGAGTTAAATTCGTCCCTTTGATGAGAATCACCGGGATTTTCCAGTTCCGTCTGGAGGGAGGGGCACCGAGTCTTGCGACATTACCCGACGACGAATGGGTGCTGCTATGAAGGGCGGGTGTAAATGTCGAGTTAAAGAGTGGTCCCAACCGACGGGTGCACTTATCTTGGATGGAGCAGTCCCGTCAGCAGCGTTGCGCATTCAAAATTCACGTATTCTTGTGACTCAATCAGTTTCCTACGACTAACAGTGGTGCACTGAAAAAAAAAAAAATCTCGGCGTATTTACCAAGAAAAGGGTAAAATTACCAAGAATTCAGGGTTCTATTTGATCCCAGTTTTTCTTGGTAAAATTACCATTTATGGAATTGGTAATTTTAACGAGAAATTTCGGTAAAATCGCGGAACTTTCTCGGTAATTTTACTGGACCTTGGTAAAAATTCCGATATTTTTTATCGACTGTGGTAGAATTACCGAGATAAAATGGCAAAGTTACCGAGAATTGATTACCGATAAAAGTGGTATTCTTACCTGAAAAAAACAGTAAAAATACCGGTTTTTAGGTGAGCTTACCAGTCTGTCTTGGTAAAATTACCAATAATTGGTAAAAAAAAGTAAGATGGTAAAGGTACCAACGGACCTTGGTAAAAATGCCGAGAATTTTTTTCAGTGTGCGTTTTTCGATTTATCGATTGATCTGCCATTTAGACCTTAAGGAAATGATCGATATACAGGGTGTCTGCAACGAACACCTTCATAGTGGATACTTTACTTTTCAAATGAGGAAATTCTTGTGGAAATGGAGAGATGCCAGCTTCCGGAGGATCTCTACCATGACATATTCCTGTGGCGGGTAGGCGTCGCAGAGCGCCCTAGCGCGCCGTAAAAGCGGCTTATACATACATACATTCCGGAAATTTTGCAAAAAGCATTATGCTTTTGTAGAGTTTACTGAGTTCTGGCAGCTTGAACAGCACTGAAAAAAAAGTAGCTTGGATCTAGATTCCAGATTCTTAAAAATATTGACAAGAAAAAATACTCTTGATTCAATCGGATTTTATGCTTGAATCAAAAGGAAATCCGCTTAAATTAAGAGGCTCGGCTCTTCGATTCAAAGACAAAGCGGATTGAATCAAGAGTATTTTTCCTTGTCAATGTTATTATGAGTCTGGACTCTAGATCCAAGCGACTTTTTTTTCCAGTGAGTGGATTTTTGGCTCCAGCTGCCGACGTTTTGGAAGTGCGGATATTTTACCACAACATTTTTACCGTGGGCCTGGTTGACGTTTGCATTCTGAATTGGACTTGATAATACCGGAGTCTGATATTTGACCGGAGTCTGTGCATATTCTCGCAGAGGGATTTATATCACCGGCAAGTGTGAGGGTAAAGAGGGTGAAGTAGGTGAATGTTGGGATCGCCTTCTCCATCTAAAAATGAGGGGAATGGTGGGTGGAGAGAAAGAAAAGATTGGTGAAAAGCCGTTTTTCTTTTTGGCTGTGAAGGAGAATTTGTCTCTTTCGTTTAAAGTGACGGGATTCGCTCAGGTTTGATACATTCGTGGTCACTCTCATGCCGCTCCTATTTATACAATTTTCACTCCAGCTCTAGGTTCTTAGTTTGTGATGTGGGTGCCGAAAAAACGACGAAGTCTTATTTTAGTAAGCGCTAAAAAGTGTGTCCATTTTAATTTCTGTTCGACCAAATCAATGGGTGAATCTTGAATATCAAATTATTTAAGTATTTATTTTGAAACGAATACAACTTTACGAAAAATACTGATCATTCTGGTTTGATTCATTTATTTGACACTTCCATCCTGAGCTATCCGATAAAATATATCACGAGTGAAGGTAAGTTTGCTAGGAGATCCCAATTATAAACGATGTCCTTAAGTCGTTGCTAAGGAAATTAAATTAACCACACCAGCATGTTAACAAAACACGTGAATGTGTGCTCTTGCTTCTCTTGTATTGCATCTTAAAACGAGGCTTAGATTATTTTTTGGCCTGAAGTCAAAAAATCATTAAATTTATACAAACTTTTCGTTCAGTTTTTGGTTTTTCGCTGTTTGAGGAGCTGAACAAAGTTTTACAGTAATTTAGTCATGTTAATATCTTGGTCATTGTCCGTAGAAAAAGTATCAATACGCCTGCACATCAATCCTTATGGTGAAACCAAAAAGCCGCATGGAATAGGCAGTCTAGGACATTTATCCGAACAGAGGATGACATTTTTTTTATTTAATCGCCCATCCTTCTTGCTCCTGCTTTTTGAATTAATCGAGAAAAAAAAACAGAATCAAACTGGAACTTTACTCGCGGAGGTTGAACTTGAGAGCTTGATTAACCATTAGTTGCTCAAGTTGGATCACACTGACCCGAGGCTTCTGAAAAACAGGTACCCCACGATTTGTGTGGCATCGGTGCTTACGAGCTTTGGAGTCGGTCTACAAGTACATCGTAAAAAGTAATCAAGCATCAACTCGGAGAAAAGAAAAAAAGACATAATCGAGTGTCAGTACAGCAAAAGATAGAGGAGATGTAATCGGGCCTCGTTTTTCAACTTTTCTCTCGAATCCGAGCGAATAATTTCATTGGCAGCTTAGAGCGGAGCATTGCGAGTTGACGCGACGCCTCGCGCCATAGCGCCTTCAATTTCGCAGAAGCAACGCGGACATCCATCAAGCACGAATAGTTGTATCTCTGCGCCGTCGTCAACACACAGCCTTTCCCTTGCTCTGTTTCTGTATTGTGTTGGTTCTGTTTGTCGTATTTGTAATGGTAATTGAAGGACGACGTGAGCATCACAGCTAAAGATAGAAAGATGTAATCGTGCCTTGTTTTGTTGTCCGTGACTGTTTCTCAATTACGATTCACAATTATCAGTCTCTACAACCGTGCAATCTCAACAATCTCTTCGCTCTACAATCTGTTCACTGTATTTATTGCTTTGTTGTTTTACCCTGCACTATCCTAATATTACCTAACGTTATTTTGAATTTTAAGACCTTTGAAAAATTAAATCACATTATAGATATATACTGCCGTGCTAAGGAAAAACGCCGTATGAACATTCAGCGTTGCTAAATTTTCCTTGATAAAACATAAATTTGCTGGTAAACTTATGAAAATTTTTCTTCCAATTTTTCAGAGAATTTTGTTCGTATTTCATCTAAAGTTACTGAAAATTTCATGGAAAAATATTAAAAATTTTCCTCAATACTAAACATTACATTAAAAGAAATTTGGCAACTCTCGAATGTTCATCCGGCGTTCTTCCTTAGCACGGCATTATAATAGGCTTTTGGACCTTGTAGTAAACACGCAGTGTTTAAGAATAATCGTGCTACAAAGACGAATGAAGAAATCAACAAAAAACTTTTCTCCTGATATGGGTTCAAGCTCAGTATAAAATAGCATAGTGAGAATTTCCCATTTTTTGTAACAGAGTACAGGAAGGAAAAACAAGTTGTTGAGAATATTCCGAGGAACATGATGAGAAAACAATCGTGGATCGTCCAGAATTTAAAAAATGCCGACCGTGGAGGATTCGCGTGTAAGGGAAGGAGCCCGCAAGACCGAGGGGAGCCCGAATTCAATTTGACTCGACTAAGTACTCCTATAAAAAAGTTTGAGAACACGGGAAACTTTTTGAAGGGAATTTTTTCGCCGCTCCGATTACGGATCTCGTCAGGAGGGACGCCACGCCGCAAAATCAACATAATTTCCTGTTACTTTTTCGTTTCTCCGCCGATTTGTTTACTTCAGTCGTTTATTATTATTCCTTGAAATCATCGTCGAGTTTAGCTAGTGCATATCGTAATTTAAAGCAAAAGAAAAACGGATTGAATTTTTGAGCTTTCGCGCAAAAATCATAAAAAGAAGGGTGGAATTATGAATATCTAATATGACTTGTTTTTAAGGTTTTTTCTGGAAAATGGGACCGTACCAAATGGACGCAAAATGACGGGAAAAAATGATGCTTCTTGCAAACATTTAAACGACGTTTTCGTACGAGCAAAGAATTTTCGAATCGGAATTTTATGACTAATATCTCATTTAATTTTTGAGCAGAGGCGGTCTGGCTAGGGGTGCTAGGGTGCTTCAGCACCCCAGAAATTCTGACGGGTGGCTCAGGGAGCCCTGTCAGGTTTTTTGTAGAGGCCCCCAAAAATGGAAAAACCCAAATGAAGAACGACTTTCGGTTAGCGAAAAGGGGCTCCGAAAACTTATCAGCACCCCCAGAATTTTCGAGCGTAGCGGACTGATTATTGAAATTGATGGACAAAGCTATAGACAAAAAAGACATAGGGAGAAAAGAGCGATCCTATGGGTGGTTCCACAAAGGGAGAAAATGATGGACTAACTGTCGGGTCTCTCGTGGGTCGCCGTTAGTTAGTCTATTACCTACCTCCTTTGTCCATTGCGACCACCCGCTTCCACCAATAGGTTCTCTCCATATCTTTTGTCTCTTTTGTCTATAGCTTTGTCTATCAATTTCAATAATCGGCTCGCAGACCAGTACTGCCTTTACTCAAAAAATCCTTTAACGGATGTTAAAATCTGCGTATTGCGAACAATCTGGCACGCAAGTGTTTCGCGGGCTGTTTCGCGCCCCGGGGGAGCAATGGGGGGCGTGAGGAGACAACTCCATTTGAGTGTAAATTAAATAAAAATGAGTTCAACAAACTCCCCTCTTATCTGCGGCGTGAGCCTCTCCGGTATACCTTGGCTAATTACGAGTTTGTGTTTGCGAGTCCTTTTTTCGCCTGTTCGCGTTGCGTGTTTCTTCCTCGCTTTCAAATCGCGCGCGAGTGTTAAGAGCAACCCTTTCCGTTCGCGGCGAGTTATCTTTCCGCTTGGCTGTCAAATTAGCATGGTGGGCCACCCGCTTAGGTGTACTCGCGGAAAACAAATTGGCGCAAGGTGTTCCGGATTGTTCCAACGCCCTGTTCTTTCCTTGCAATTGTAACAAGGTACACGTCTTAAGACATATTCGAACCGCGTTTAACAGAAAGGAACCAAGCCACATCAGCTATTGCCAAATTTAACTGGGCAATGTAAGTTTTTAATAGAGAACCTTCGTGCGGATTCCTTTGAAAATGTTAATGATTTTGCTTCGCACCATGCAGAGGATGCACTGAAATTTGCACAAAAACCCACACATCCGTTTTCATGTTATATATTAAATTGCCTGATCAAATTTGGCGATAGCTGATGTGGCTTGGTTCCTTTCTGCTTAACGCGGTCCATTTTGTTCTTTCATGATTCACTCTCCACGTCTGTCCTTTTGGATGTGAAGTGCTCGGATAAGTCGTTTTCCGCTAAAGCTGTCGAGTGTAAATATACCGAGTTCATCAGAAAGGAACCAACCCAGATTAAGTTGAAACTGAGAAAAATAGTTTTTTTAATTTTATTCCTGCATAAGGCTCAATGTGAAAAACGAACTTTAACCCCTCTTCTCACAAAAATGTTTTATTTTTAGAATTTCAGTTTTTGGCAGGAGAAAATATACTGCTAGTGAAACTCAAAAACACGTTTAACTATTTTTTTTGAAAATGTCGGTTGGTTACTTTCTGATAAACTCGGTCCGAATTCGATAGAAAATTATAATAACCTAAAAATGTATCGAAATAAATTAAATGAATGAAACGAAGAGAGATCGGAGGGAGGGGGGGGGGGGGGGGGTTGAGCTCGCATTATACGACAAGGAGACGGAAAAATATATAACATTTCAGTAAGTTAGACGGGTCTCCAAGAGAGAGGAGGGCAAGGGGGTGATGTTCGCAAATCAAATTAAAACCTTGCAAACCGGCTGGATCTCTGATTCTGATTAAGTTCTTTGCACTTTTCAGGAAAGGCTTTATCGTGTTGCTTTTGAGTATCACGGAACTTCGCGTGCAAGCTCTGAGACCAGCAACCGCGATAATATTATTGACTCTAGCCAACTCATTGTTTTCTCAACAAATTCGAGCAGGAGTGCCATATCTTGCGATCTAAAGTGGATAGCTTGTCAATTTATTTTGAGGATGAGTGGTTTATGTACTAATGTAGAATAAACTGAGACTGTTTTCTCATATTTTTCGATCTTCGAATTTACTAAATTTTGATTATGCTTCTATTGGGAAAACCTCATATTGATGCACACCAACACAGCACGTCACAACATGTTTGTAATTATATCTCTTTCAGCAAAATGCATTTAATATCACAAATTTTATACATTGAGTCAATGGACTCTTTTTTTTTTTTTGCTTTGAAGGATAATATTAACATTAGAAAACACGACCAAGCAAAACCATTACATTCAATAACATATCCAACAAAATCATCCGACATTTATACAAACTTTGTTTCGGTAACATGGTCCTCGACTAATAAAGACGGAGAGACTAAACAAAACAAAGAATTGGAAGTGTACGCTTTCCGTGTCCAAGACAAAATATTTGAAATAAAGCTATCGGCGACAAAAGATTCTTCACTGTGAAACGTAAAAAACTGCGTGAAACATCTAACCCCCAAAGAATAATAAATTATTAAAAAATGAAATTAACAATGGAATGAGGGGAAAGTCACTACACCTAATACCCCTGCCATACAAGTATCAAAATTTTTAAAAGGAACCTGTTTGAGTTGAAACAGCAAAATATGATGACCGAGATCGAAAGGGTTGTTTCGAAAAGGTACCGAGTCGGATTTTTTCGAAATTGAGTTTTTGATGGGAAATAAATTTTTTGCTACCTCTTGTATTTTTTTTCTTGTCGCCTAATTTTTCTCCTTTTTTCCTTCCAGAGTTATCACTATTTCGAAATGACCACTTTAATCATGAAAAAAGGATGTATACTCTCCCAACGCGTGGCTCTGAGCTCTGTTCTATTCTTTATTGAAATGAATGAGAATACATTTCCGTTTAGCACAATAATCGGAGAGTCCAATGAATATGTTTGCATGTAATTATCACTGAGGCAAGTGGAATTCTACTTCTTTAAAACAAATTCTAGTCGTTTCCAAAAAAAAAAAAAAAAAAAAAAAAAAAAAAAAAAAAAAAGAGCTCTAGTGTGGGAAAGATAAAATGGGCGCTTTTTTCGATCGAAAATGAAATTTTCCTTCGTGTGCGTGAGAATGCACAGCGGAGTTTTACGACTGTGCACGTGGAAAATAGAGTAACGGAAGCAGGTTGAGGCGTAGGTAAGTGCTATTGTCTTGATTTGTATGCATTATGCATGTTAATTTAAACGGGACAAGTGTTGGGTCGGGATAAAAAGTTTACTTCTCTGTCGCACGCTCCGTGCTTTGCCCCGCAGAGAACGGCAAAAGGCGCGTGACACAGTGGTTCAATTACTTCCTCATTCGAAAAAATTAAGTTTGATATAATTTAATACTTTTATAGAACGTCTTTCTTTTTCTAATGGATCATTAAATGACCTTTAGTTGATGCTGTACATTTTTGTCGTTAAAGAACTAGATTGCACAGAAAAAACCTCAACTATTTAAAAGTGGAAGCGCGAAGGTCCACTACTGGACATTCTTCATGCGGGTGCATAAGATTTTCAAACATTTGAAGAGGTATAGTTACCTAGAGTTAACTAACTAAACATTCAGATGCATTATCTGGATTATACAAGATATTGATAAAACAAATAATAAATGAGTAAAATTTTTAAAATTTAAAAAAATCTTACCAATATAAATTTAAATTTCTGTTAAAAACTAGGATTAGATACCCTACTATTTAGAATAAACGTAATTAAAGTAATAAAAGAAAATCTTCAAATTTAAAAAAATTGGCGGTAGTTTTATTAAATATCTTCTCTTCATCTATTTCCTTAATATATTTAAGTGCTGTTTCATGTACAGCACTTAAATATTACTAACTATTTTACTTTATGTATATATTATTGTACCTCTCCTTCTCTATTGCTAACTATTGCTATTGCTATTGCACCTATCATACATCATACCAAACATCGGTGTCAACGTTCTTGATGCCAGAAGCTGAAATAAACAATTATAATTCGAGGGTTTTACTATCCGAGTAAAAAACCAGAGCTGATTTCCTAACATAAGTTAGATGAGATATTTCGTCCAGTTTCATCTTAAACATCTTATTAATATTCTCCGAGCGCAATTTCAGCATAGAAATCCACACTGGTTCTGTTCCTATACTGATTCCTTCCTTTTTCACTTAAAACGGTTTCGTCCGTAGTAGTTGCAAAAAGTTAAGAGCTTTAAGAGAGGAAGAAATAATAATTAAAGGATATCGTAACGAAGAATAATTCCAACAGAGTTTTACAGAAATGCACCAAGTCGCATTTCAAAAACGAATGCGTCGGGAATAGTTTTGAATTCAAGTATATGCATACATTTTTGGTATTAAAAATTCGTGGCCGAGAATAAATATTTTGAACGTTAAAACAGTCGTTAAACTTTGTCTCAACAAATCTCATGAATGAAACTGTGAACATTTTTTCCGCGGTTTAAACTTGATGCGATTCGGAGCGCTTTGTTGAACTCGGTCCAATTATTCGGTCGTATTTATGCTAAAAGGATTTTCGTGCAACATAGTTTCTTTTTAGCATAAATACATTTACTTGCAGGAGAGAAGTTGTTTCATTGTCCGCGTAATGATTTGTACTCCTAATTCTAATACAAGAACTTGTGGAACAGGATCAAGAGCTGTGACTTTATCAAAAATCTGAGCGGCTAACCTAAAATCCATAAATCGAGTCTGAACTGAACTATATTAGGTATGTTTAAAACTTTAATACGGCTCGGATTTATTTATCAAATATACATTAATTTTAGTCAGGGATTCGAACCCTCTCAAAAATTACGTGGGGTCCGGGGTCGGGTCCAAAACGTAACCGTAATACTGCCGTGCTAAGGAAAAACGCCGTATAAACATTCGAGAGTTGCCAAATTTCCTTCAATAAAATATTTATTTTTGAGGAAAGTTATAAATATTTCTCCGAGAAATTAACTTAATTTAATTTTTCAAGAACTTTAAGTAAAATTGCGAAAAAAATTATCTGAACAATTGGAAAAAAAATATTTAAAAATTTTCCCGAAAATTCATGATTCACCTTAGGAAATTTTGCAACGCCTAAAGGTTCATACGGCGTTCTTCCCTTGCACGGCAGAATAGGGTTCGGGTTCGGTTCCTGGTTCGGGAAAAATCTTCGGAACCGGTTCAAAGGAGGTCCGACTTGAAAAGTGAAATAGAGTGCAAATTTCACTGTGCAATTAGATTAAAACTTACATTTACCAAAGAGCAGTGTTGTTACAGTTGCAGTAAAAGGATGTCATGTGAAGGGCTCCAGCGTGTGTCCACAATTGGTTTGAGTAATTTATATTTGCTGATAAAAATCAAGACATTCTGCGTTCGCAGTTTCTCAACAACTCTACGTGCTGCGTTTAAAACTTCTTCTACTCTCTTGACACTCAGTAAATCTAGAACTGCAAACTGTAAATTGTGAGCAAAACAACGTGCACCCAAGACTACTTCTCCGTCTATCAGTGAATTTTACTGAAATACAATTGGACTGCATTTTGCAATTTGGAACTATAAATTCTGGCTCTTCTGGAAAAACACTTGTGTGCATAGGAAAACTAATTGCACATACCGATGGTGAAACTGCAGAAATGCGTATATCGGTTTGCGGCGTTGCAGACTTCCTGTCATACTTTATTTTTCATATGGAAAACCACTTAACATCATTTATCGAGCACTTCGGATATTTTTCTTCTCTATTTGAAGAATATTCTGTGAAAATTTCAAGCCACGATGTTGGTTCGGTTTCCTTTTAAAAAATAAAATAAGAGGGGAGATTTTCAAACACCGCAACCGATATACGCATTTTTGCAGTTTCACCATCGATACGTTGCTTTTAGACCGGGCTAGAATTTATAGTTCCAAATTGCAAAATGTAGTCCAATTATCACCTCGAATACGGTAACTGTGCGGAGAATGGGCAGGCAAAGGATGGTTACCCTCTTCCCCGCGACGAGGGGGTGGGATGGGGTGACATTTCCCGCCAAAACGCAACGCTCCCTGCAAGGCGCGACGATACCGCCCGGCAGCCAACGTGCCCCTGCAAACACGGCGATACCGCCCGCCAGTCGTAACTCAATCATTCCCCGGCGAGGATCCGTGTTTCTCCGCGATAAGATCCGCGCGCGATCTCGCGAACCTCGTGTCTCGGTCCGCGTGTGTGATTCCCGGTGCCCTGCGTGTGAGTGTGTTTCCACAGTGTTTTCAGTGACGCATGGATACTTGTCCGGCGACCAGGGGTAAGAATCTCGATCAACTTATGATTTTAACTCATGCATGGGATGGGTGTTTCGAAATTGCCTCAAAGTATGCACTGGAAAAAAAGAAGAAGAAAAAAAAAAAAAAAAACATTGGATCCAGAGTCCAGACTCTTGAAAACATTGACACGAAAAAATACTCTTGATTCAATCGGATTTTTGCTTGAATCAAATCGAAATCTGCTTAAATTAAGAGGCTTGGTTCTTCCAAGCCTCATCCTGCTACAATCCTGCTAAGCTACATCCTGATTGAATGAATAGAAGAAAAAAAAAAAGGAAAAAAAAACAAAAACACATACACACACACCCTATCTAGAGTCCAGACTCTTGAAAACATTGACAAGAAAAAATACTCTTGATTCAATCGGATTTTTGCTTGAATCAAAACGAAATCTGCTTAAATTAAGAGGCTCGGTTCTTGATTTAAGCTAGATTCTGATTGAATCAATAGTGCTTTTTCTTGTCGATATTTTTAAGAGTCTGGACTCTAGATCCAATGTGTTTTTCTCTCCAGTGTGTCCGAATATTTGCTGAAAATACTAAAATCACGCACACTTTGCTCGTTCACTGAAAAAAAAGATAGGTAGAATTTACCGTTCCTCCACGCTATAATTCACATAGCGTGAAGGAATGGTAAATTCTACTAATCTTCGAGTCGATTCTGCCAAAGGAATGGTTACCTGAACCAGTGTATATTAACTTTTACCTTCCTTCTGGTAGAATTGACTCTAAATTAACGCTGTGTGAAATACAGCGTGCAGGAATGGTAAATTCTTCCAATTTTTTTTTCCAGTTTTCTGTTGCAGAAACTTACGCATTGCATTTTAGATTGATGGAGGAGATATTATTGTTTTCATTTTTACTTACACCTTATGCTTTCCTTTTCTATGCAATGAAAACTCAATGCATGTGTAACAATGCAATAAATTACTAAATGCAAACAGTTGTATCAACACAAATCTTCATAGAAAATAGGAAGAAAACCATAAAGAAACCCTGAGCATTTTAAAAATAGTGCGCATGTAATTTTTAGTGCTGACTCCGAAAATTACATTGTTTTTTTCCCCACATCTACTAATTTTTTGTTTTAGAAAATTTAGATTTTCCTCGAAACTCGAGTTTCTCTAATTAAAATAAATTTCCCGGAAAATTTGTAGATAGTATGAAATTGACGAACGTCATTTTTGAACTGAATATACAAGAATACATAGCGTACACACGCGTACTTACAACATTTTCCCCGTTGTTTCTGATAACGATCTTCTTCTAAGCATGATGATAGTGGTATTATTTTTATCACTTAGTGTTGCAAACAAAGGTAAACACAGAACACAGGTTTTCATAATAAATAATGAATTATACAAATATTCAATACGACAGAACAAAACACCGTATCTGTCCTAGGCAGGAATAGGTGAATGTTGTAGTCCGCTAAATTTTGAACATGCTTGTTGGCAAGGAACAGAATGTTGGGCAAATTAGAAGCGGCTATATTCGACAAGGGACCGTTCACCGGGGAGCCCCACAAGGAACAACCCTAAACTTCACGGAAGTTTAGGGGGGAGAGGAATGTTGGCAGTCTCCCTCTCCATCTTCTTAGCTACAGAAAAAATAATCTAAATTATCCGTCTTAACCTTAACCGCTTTTTAGATATGCATCTTCTCGTTTCTCCTTTTTCTTCTGTGCATCTTTCTAAATCTATAAAAGGTCATAATTAAATGAGGTCAAAGGCCAATGCTTTATCCTCAAAATGTAGGTACCGGATACTTAAATCGGGAGCTTTAAGCCCGTTAGTTTCAAATGAGTGAACCATTGAATTATTGTCGTCTAGCAAGGTTATTGAACATTTTATTTAATTGAAAATAACTCATGGTATTAAGAATTCAGCTCCCTTAAAAACAGGAAAATGAGTATAAAAAAATTCAAGGAACAGAATATCACTCCTTTTTGGGACGCGTTGTCAGGTGACTCTTTTCGAGAAAAATTAACTCTTTTGGAACACGATGAGCTCGTTGCAAAGTATAGAGGGATAAAAAAAAGAGGAAGCATATCTGCTATTTAAAAGGCCTTTCAATACGATTGTATACCAATCGCTATTGATTTTGTACGGATATTTATTCCGTATTTTGCCTCTATTTGGATTATCAAAGGGACAACCACCCTTCACAAGTTTACATTTCTCTCACGAAGAAGATTTGCACAGAGTTGTCAGCTTGAATGACAAAATATATTCACGTTCACAATTATTGGCTCTTATTAACAAATTTGATCTCGTAAATTACATTTCCCGAACGTTAAACGCATTCACCTGTAAGAGTTGAAATATTGAGAAATTAAGTTTGCAGACGAAGAAAAGTATTATATGAATACAATTAAGCGCTTCGTTTTACGATTTAACAATAACAGGCCGGTTTTGAGAGAAGCTCCTAAATATTCGTGAATTATAAAAAATATCTCAAAACACATTCTTCGGATGAAATAAAGAGTGAAAAATACTCAGCATTAATGTTTTTTGGAGGGGCTTTTCATGCATTTGATTGTCTGAGAATTGACGGTTTGTTAATGTGCCTATAATGCAATTTATTATCCATGGTTAAAAGCATTGGTTTATCATTGGGGAAAGTATCTGAAGAACTATTTCCACATAAATTAGAAGAAAGAAAGAAAACAATTAACTTTATACTTGATTGCATTTATCTATCGTGGGAGGTGCATTGTTGCGGCCGTGATAGGTGCCTTAGTGCCTTCATTTTTCTAAAAGCAACATGGACATCCTAGAAGCACGTTTAGCTGTATTCAGTTATTACCACGGACTTCATCAACGCTTCGTCCTGCGGTAGCATATACATATTTACCTGAGAGGCTTTGAATTAATTCCGACAATAGGACAATTTTTAAGTCAAGGCTTGTTTACACCTTTGTTAATATAACCAACTGCGGGTTGTTTCACACTTTTGTTAGTTTTTTTGCTTTTGATTCTGGTAAAGTTTTGCAAGTAAAGATAGCCACAATATGACTAGCTTTGATTCTGGTATACCTTTTAAATAATGAGCAAATGGTTACAAAATGCAGCATGAGTAATTACTTTTTACCTTAAAGATAACAATATTAAATGTAACGCACATAATACTTTGACCGAAGTGTCACAAAGTTTAACAGGCATATGCGAATGGTGTTTAGAGGTAGCCCACAAAACTTTTGGGGCTTAATCATGAGAGGTTACTCACCCTCAAGTCTTACTGACCTCGCTGACCTTGCTCGCCGACCTTTGCTGTGGTGATCATGTTGGAAAGTGATCCAAAATCACCCCTTGCCTCGATCTGCACAAAGGCCAAACCTTTCGCACCATGAAATTTAGTATCAAATTTCCTTTTTCTCCCTCAAAAGACATCGTTGAAGTGGAGTTGAAGGACTCCTAGATCTGTCTACCGCAAAACGGCAGGCAGGACTCGTTGAGATTCTTCGCTTCCCCCCTCCCCGCGAAATGGATATTTTATGTGCGCTCTGCGTCATATTTGGGAATATGAACGGAGACAATATCTTCTCCGGGTTGATAAGTTTATGAAAGTTTGTGAAGTTCGCCCAACGCTCAAACATTTTTTCCTCCAGTTTTCGGAATTTTGTTGCCAAATGTCGGTCTTTTGATAAGAAAACTGGACGCAGATACGGCTCATCCGATTCAATTCGGCAGCACATCTTTCCTCCGTGGAGAATTCTAAGTCGGATAATTTACAAAACCAACCGTGGTTTACGCCAAAGCTTGCTCGTATGTTGACTCAGCACCCTTTCGAGTCCTTTGGCTTCGTTTATTTTTTGCTTTTCAATCTCTTATTTTATTTTTTGCGCGTCCCTCTATTTTCTATCTTCAGTTTTCTAGACTTTCCGGATTTTAAGAAAAAAATGAATGGCTCTCTTTGAACAGTACTGTCGTGCTAAGGAATAACGTCGTATGAGCATTCGAGCGTTGTCAAATTTCTTTGGATAAAATGTTTATTTTTGAGGAAACATATGAATACTTTTCCTTAAAATTTTCAGACACTCCAGATCAAATTACGAACAAAATGATCTGAAAAATTTGCAGAAAAATATTCAGAACTTTTCCTGAAAATTAGTGATTTGCCAGAGAAACTTTGCAACGCCCGAAGGCTCATGAGGCGTTTTTCCTTAGCACGGCAGAGTTGACGTAAGTAAATCTGGGGAAGTGTAGGGAATTAATATTTCCAGGACCCCAGAACTATGCCCTATCATGGAAACGTATGTACTAAATATCTTGTTTTGAAATAATTTTCATAAATCGCGGATCGCCCTCGTTTCTGATAAAGGTTTCTAAGGTGTTCATAAAGTAGTAGGAAGTTAATTAAAATTGCTTTCACAGATTCAAACTTCTGAAGGACTTATTTTCATTATCGTGATTAAGAATTTAACAGCAACAGTGAAGGAATAATATGGTCGGAGGTTTTAGGCTTTATCGTCTTCATTTTTTGATGGGTGAAAAATGGCCAGATGTGCTCACGATTAAAAAGATTTTCGTTACATTTTTAGGCGAACAAATCTACAAGGAAAGTCCAATTGTGAGCTTTTAAATATATATTCCCTAGCTCTCTTCAGTATAAAGTATGGAAAGTTATGGGTATTAAAATTACTCAGTTTCCTTATAAATAAGAAGATTGACGATTATAGGAGTGGAGACGTCAATGCCTATCCGAGCTTACAAAATCCGAGATCATTAAAACTTTTCCATCCCAGCTAGCCCAGTATCTGACGGGGGCTGCGAGAGTTCGTGGTCGATGTGATCACTTTCGAGACGTGAAAACACACAGGGAGCCGATTTCGCAGTCATTCCTTAAGCTTAAAGCTTCTGTAACCATGGCTAGAGCTTCTGTAAATGGGCCTTATAGTTTAAAAGAAAATATGAATACGATCAAAAATGATGTACATTAAATTTGTGTTGAACTTTAGGTGTACATATGAAAATATGTTACTCGGACAGCTTGCTGAAACATTCATGAATCGTCAATTCTATTACTGAATAGAAATGAAGTGTGAACGTATTATCCAAAGGTCATAACTGTATTTCTCTATAGAGGGGCCTCAGATCATGCAAAATAATGTAAAAAGGAATAAAATGACGATGATTAAAAAATGAAAGTATTTTATGATTCTCCAAAATTTTTCGATCACCTGTGTTCTTGACCTAGTTTCAAAAGGATGCCTGCTAAAATTATTGATTCTTGTACTGGCGATTCTACTTAAACTTTTGGAAGTCACATATGCAAAAATATTGTAGGTATTTTTATTATGAAACCAACTATTAACCTCATATATTCTCATTTATTTCATTCTACATATCGGATGGTTCAGAAACTTAAATTGCCCTGGTAAAAATTGGCGATAGGAGCTGCGTTTCAAAATACCATAGGAGTTCTTATAGCCGACTGAAGAAGGCGATAGAAAATCATATAGCTAGCTGTAGAAAGTGGAAAAAAGCATACGGCCACGCTACACGAAGCGATAAAAAATTATACAGCCGGGCTATAGTTCCTATCGCCGGGCTTTACACTTTATCGCCTGGCTGTTGCTTTTTCGCCATCAGCTATAAAATGCTATAAGAAATGGTGTAGAAATTCGTGTGTTTTGTAAATCCTTAAGTTTGTACGGAATCACCTTAATATTTACAAAACGCACATTATTTTTTCCTTTACTACATATTTTTTTTTTTTTTTTTTCATTAATTAAAATGAGAATAATCCATATAGAATGTGCAAACATTTCAAAGTCATGAGTTGAAAAACGCTGACTAAACGAGATTAAATATTAGAGCCTAACACAAAGCGTAGCGGCGGCGGCGCACTGGCGCCTACAAACCTATCAGGGATACTTCACACATTGCGCAATGCGTGAAGTATCCCTGTTAAGTTTGTAGGCGCCAATGCGCGTTTCGCGCTGGCTGCCCGCCCGCCGCGATGCGCCGCAGCTTACCACGGCGCTTGAAGCAACTATTTCACACCAGAGGTATTGCACAGTATCATACGAGATTGAAGGCGCTCCAACAAATTAGGAATGGCAGGCATCCTTCAAAAGTACGGAGCTTTCCTCGCAAAATAAATCAAGATACTACGGCCCAAAAAGAGAATGGTAGTCCAAGAACTCACTAAGTCCTAGCATCCATAATTAGTAACGTTTAGCATAAACTTTATCGCCAGGCTGTTGCTTAGTCGCCATTGGCTATAAAAGGCTATAAAAATTGTGCTGCCGGCTGTAGAAGCTATTGGAAATCTTACAGCCGGCTGTAGGTCTATGGTATTTTGGAACACAGATTCTACTGCCAATTTTTACCAGGGTGTTTCTGCTATTTATTAAACTAATAATAAATGATGAAGAAGTTAGAACTGTTATTATAACTATAAATAGTGTTGCTTCTACTCGCTCTGGCTGGTATCCTCATGCCATAATAATTATTAACACGACAATGATCAAAATGTCGAATATTAAGTAGAATATTATGAATCTGTGAAAAGATCTGAGATGTGTTTCTTCTAAGAACGGAAATAAAATAACAGCGCAGGAAAAGTTAGTAGATCATAGATTTTTATCTACAGTTTTGACCAGTTAACCAAAAGCACAAACAATTTTTTTAAAATGATATCCTCCAAATTTCCCCACTTAGGGAAGTATATGAGTACGTCTAAATAAAAACCCAAGGACAAAAAAATATTACATCATGTATGCATGTGTAGCGGGTCCCCCCTTGATCGCCTTGGTTACCAAAATCTTTATAGTGTCTAATTAACCTCTGTTATCCATCGTGTGTTACCTCTGTTATATTTCCTCTTAAAAAATCTCCGTCGTTTTTTCTCTGTCTGTCTTTGTCTGTTATATTTTTCCTGAAAATTAAAAGGTAAAAAGCTCAATTCAAGTAGTTAAGATTTTATCAAATCCTTCAAAATTTTATTTTATTGAGTTCAATTCATTCAATTTATTGAGCCAACCATACGGTTGGCTCGATATCGGCGAAGGGCCAAAAAATAGAGATTCCTTGTATGGGCCCTAAATAACTTACACCAGCGAAATAGCAGTACGGAGGAACCCTTCAAAGAAGCGCGTAAAACGAGTCTCATCCTTCGGAACTCACTCTCGCTCTCACTGAGTTAAAAATTTCACAATTCCCCGAGACGAGGGTCTCCTTCTATCTATACTTTTTTTATCGTCGGATAGGAGCGCGCCGGAGTGAGTCGCGCGAGGGTGGGGGAGGACGCCCGGTCCTGGCAGCGTGGAAAGTCTGTCAGGTAAACGTTTAAATATGCCGGGGCGTCGTTGCAATCTAGTTTTATGGTCGCCAACGGTTCCTGCTTCCGCACGCGGGATCTGCTTTATTGAAGTCGACCAAGCGTTTCGGGGCCGACGCGCCAGTCCGCCCGATCGGCCCCGGCTCATCCCCCCGGGAACGCCGGATATCGGGCCGGGCTGGCAACGCCGCGCCGAATAATATTTGAAAAATGTCGTCACGGGCACCGACTGCGCTTTATTCCCCGGACTCGGGAGCTTCCTCCCCTGGCCTCGTTGTCAGCTGGCTCAATTCATTTTATCCAGCCTCGTTCGGGGACCCCCGTCCCCCCCACCTCCTGCGGCCGTTTCAGCCCCCCTGGAACAGTTATAATGATTCGATGGATGGTCGCGCGAATGGGCCTGTTGCAAACTTTTGCTAGAGCAAAAATAAGAGTTGTTTCTTATAGATAATGCCTCAAAAATCACGATGAGCGTATCGGCAAAGTCTGAAATGCACTCATAACTTCACAGTCTGCGTAAGAAATTTGCGGTTTTTTGAACTTCCCGCTTCAAAAACGATACTACGGCACAGGTGAACATTTTGTAAGAGGAGTCGCTCCATCGTCGGCAATAATCATCATGGCCGACGCCAATCCGCCAAAACACGTTTGATGGGACGAGATAACACCTGAACTGGATTAGACCAGATAACAATCGGTGTGTTAACGTTCATATTTTCCACGCCCGAATTGATTGACCTTGAACTCTCCTTGAATTACGCGCGGAACTGAGTGCAAGCGTCGGCCATGATGAATATCGCCGACGATGGAGCGACTCTTCTAACAAAATGTTCACCTGTGCCGTAGTATCGTTTTTGAAGCGGGAAGCTTAAAAAACGCAAATTTCTTACGCAGATTGTGAAGTTATGAGTGCATTTCAGACTTTGCCGATGCGCTCATCGTGATTTTTGAGGCATTATCTACAAGAAACAACTCTTACTTTTGCTCTAGCAAAAGTTTGCAACAGGCCCATTACTGGCTGCAACGGTTGCCTCGATACGATGATTGTTGAGCTTGTTTCAAAGTGTTTATTCCATCTGGATTTTGTTGATCGATTCGCGGAAAACCCGTTACTAACGCAGGTGGGAACCAGTGGCGTGGCGTGAATGATCGATTATCGATATCTCGCCATTTGTATCTATGGTAAAGAATCGATTACTAAGGTGTTCGTTGCGAACACTCTAATAATCGATCTTTTTTCATAGGTTTGAGTGGCGTATCAATCGATATATCGCAAAGCACGCAGCACGCCACTGGTGGGAACAAACTCGCCGTTTCTCCGAAGGGAGAGCATGTACCTAAATTTCAGCGCTGCGAAAATTAGGGCAACCGCTTTTACTAAAAAAAAAAAAAAAAAAAAAAACTCTTTTGAACGTTTCTGACATAGTTCCTATCTGTATTTTTTTCAGTTTTTCTTCATAGCAGCTCTCACTTCCAATGTATCAATTTCGCAGACATTTTCGAGACACAGGATCGAAATTAAAGTTGCAAAAACTATTTGTGTAGGTGAAGACAAATTGAGAGAAGTGGTAAATAGATGTACGACTGAGGCAACATTTAAGAGCAAGACTTGTATGAAGAAAACTAGGATGGATTACGACGGAAAATCGTGTGTCCTCGTCCGTCGAGAACGCTGATAGTTTTTATGCGCATGCCTTTCCTTTCAGGGTTCGGCCTGTTCTAGCTATTGTTGGGTTGGTTGTCTCCACTTGTCTTGAATCCTTAGGGATGCAAAGCGCGGGTGTTCCCGTTAATGGACCACTAGACAAGGTACGAATTTAAGCATTCTGATACATATTTCTTAACTTCAATTTCACACAGAACACGATTCGCGCAATGAAAATTACTGATACCAACTCCTAACGGAGATATTAACATTTTTATTGCACATTGGTTACGAGGAATTTGAATTGCCCGCTCACATAAGAAACTCAAAGCTCTACGTGAGTCAAATTGCGCACTACAACGGTTTCAGCAAGCTTCTCAATCAAGCAATGTTCATTTCCAACCATGTGTTGTTCAAACTATAAGTCATTTGCTATAGCTGGGCCAAAAGCGTCAAGATTGAGGTTGCCAGATTTTCTTATCGCAGAGACGTTCATGATAACGTTTAGCGCGCGATGTGAATCACGCAGAGCATTGAGTTTTCATGAGCGGGTGGTTTCAATTCACGCATCACGAATCATTAAATATCTTTGGAAGGAGTTGATTTCGGTAATTTTTGTTGTGCGTATCGTGTTTTACGTGAAATTTTGGTGAAGAAACATATATCAGAATGCTGAAATTCGTACATCGTCTAGTGGTCCATTATCGAATATTAGTCAGGGAGAGAACTCCTAAAAGCTCTTCAATAGCTCTTACTGAAATTCCGTTCCTCTTGTCAATGTGTCTAATTAAGGCTCTGCAGATCAACTAGCAGAAACTCAGTTTTTAATTAAGAGAGTTAACATGATGAAAAAGCATCAAAAAGGTAAGCGAGGCAACGCGGGTTCTGACATGGTCCTATCTGTTTTCTTTCAGTTTTCCCTTATAGCAGCTCCCGCTTCCAATGCATCAATTTTGCAGAAATTTTCGAGACATTTCAATTTCAGGATCGTGCTAGATCGTAAATTTCTGCACTAGCTAGGTCTCAGTTCCGCCGCTCCATAAATTTTGATGGCAGGGAAGATAGTGCATTCTGGTGCTTATTTTTACTGCTTGTTAGATATCTGTACTCTCCCAGAATTTCATGTTTTTACGTGCCACGATAACCTCAATTTTATCTCAAATTGATACCTGTTGACGGTTGAATTATTAGAATTCAGTCGATGAATTCTTTGAACTTTGAAGTTAGATTCCATTAAATTAATCTTGATTTCTCAATTTTTTTTCTCCTCATTTTGAATGAAACCTCGTTGGAAACATTGACATATTATGTTAAAAAAGTTATAGAATTGCTTTAAATGTTTACCCTGCATTACCAATCGCACATTCTCTCTAGTTGGCACTTGTTCGCCATGGTTACAAGGAGAGAGGAGAATAGAGCAAGTAAATTTTTCTTGGTTGATTGTTTTCTAATTGTTGCTGGTGTCTAACTGTTCAAAGTAATTTGACGACTTGTAATGACGATTGATGATTTGACGATTTGTTAATACACGTTGTAAATTCATTGTAAGTCGACTGTATTATTTCTTATTATTCATATTTTATCGCCTCATTGCTGTACTTATGGTTTGATGCTAAAGACAATCTCATATTTTTTTGAATAAAACATGGAGAAACAGCACTTATTCAAAAAATCTAATATAATTATTTATACTTTCCTCTCTATGAACATTAAAATTTACCCCTCTGCACAGGCTGAAATCCTGAATGGAGCTTTCTAACATGCGTGTTTTTGAGTGGGTTCAATCTAGATTACCTAAAATCTTAATGCTTTAAGCGTACATAGTTCGTCACTAAGCGGACGGTGGTTTTCCTCGTTTGCGATTTCATGAATTTTACTCCTGAACCCTATAAAACGACGCACTCATGAGGAAGAAACTCGCAATTATGGGACTCCAAAATTAGACATTAATCTTATTTCTTCTTCAAACTGAGCAGATGACTATCATCCCTCTCTATTTCTCCCTCCCACTCTCCTTCTCCCTCACATCTGTCCTTTAACTTAAAAACCAATCAAATTTTTTCATGACCTTACTCTCTATCATCTCGCAATTTTGTGTCTCATTTCCCTTCAGTTACCAAAAGTAATCGTTATCAAAACTGATTGTCAATCCCAATAATAATTTAAAAAAGCGATAAAAACGTTTTAATAAAAATTAATAAGTATAAACCTCTGATATCTGATTCTCTACTCAATATTCACACATTTCAGGACTTTGAAGTGTATCTGTAAGAGTATTTGAAAACGAAAGTTATACTTTCCTTTTACAACTTAACATACTTTATTCAAAAATAGCTGATCATACTCTTATCGGACATGACCTCGTTCGATAGACGATCTCATTACTTGCCAATTTTTTTCTCTTGGAGGCAAATTCAATTTAACCTTGCTAAAAGTTTAAATGCTTTTTCTTTTACATCTATAACGAGTTTCACTTCTCAGGTAACATAATATTTAAAGTGACTTAATACTTAGATTCCATTTCTTTAGAATATATCGTTCGACTAAGCGTGTTAATCAAAGCTAGATTCACATTATCACTGTTAGGGATCAACGAACATTCTCACTTTGTTTGAAAAATATGTGTTTTTTTCGTGTCCCGATGGACACCCATTAATTCTATCGCAAGTTTATTATGCCTCTAATATTTAACCACCTCGTTTGCTCATTCAACCCATCTTGTAGCGATTTAACGTGCTGGCGAGGACACCGTATGTGGGTGAGCTAATCCTTTGAGACTATTAACGCTTATGATTCGCGATGATAATACTTCCTCTCTTCGGCTTACGCTCCAGGCTATGAGCCGAGATCAGTGACCGCTTTAGTTATCAGTGGCGTGGCGTGCCTGCCGATATATCGATTGACTTGCCATTTAAACCTATGGAAAAGGATCGATAGACAGGGAGTCCGTAACGAGCGCCTTGATAATCGATTCTTTACCATAGCTTCAGATTGGGAAATTTCGATGATCGATCATTCACCCTTCGCCACCGTTGGTTAACTTGTTGTCTTGCCCTATCTAGCCAATCTTCCCTTATGTGCCCTGGGGTGATTTTAACGGAGTTCATTCAACCCACGATGGACCAGAGAATAATTTGTCCATTTATTTTCGTCCTAAATGGAAATTCGTCCAGGTTCCATAAAAATTGTTTGCTTTTACACTGCTTCAGTTTATTTACATAAAAAGTAATCCCCATAACCAGATGTCATATACACACACACTGGAAAAAAAAACACATTGGATCTAGAGTCCAGACTCTTAAAAACATCGACAAGAAAAAATACTCTTGAGTCAATCAGATTTAAGCTTAAATCAAGAACCGAGCCTTTTAATTTGAGCGGATTTCCTTTTGATTTAAGCTTAAATCTGATTGAATCAAGAGTCCTTTTCCTTGTCAATATTTTCAAGAGTCTGGACTCTAGATCCAATGTGTTTTTTTTCTAGTGCAGAGAAAACTCAACACTAAAGTTTAGTTAATTCGGTAAGTGAAACAGAAAATAACCCTAGCCTTACTTCGTTTTCTGTGGACAATTTCAAGAGAAAATGGCAGCTAGTTTTATTGAAGAAAGTTAATAAAAATCGAGTGGTGAAAACAAACGTCGCGATCGGAAGAATGCATTTGCGCTAAAATTCACCGCAAACTGTACCAAGATAACACAAGGTGTGTTGATTTGCGTTCCACTTCCTACATTAGCCAAAAATAACACACGAACACACATTTTTTTATTAGTGTAATGCAGTCTTATCTGATGGGCTGCAAAAAATCGCATGTATACATTCAATGAATAAGAAGCGTCCATAATAACCCGATTTGACCTAAACCTCGATGGACGTTAGGTTTGGCTGTGATGGATTGCGTCACATTTTCTTATCTGGCACGACGATTGAATTGCCGGATCCACTATGCATTTTCAGCATCCATCCATCCATTACTCTCAGTAGCCGTCATTAAGTCGCAGCAACGGGGCTGCATCCAGACAAAGGTCCGTTGCAGCATCGCCAAGAGTTGAGCCGTTGACCCCCGCTCAAAAGCTCATTTTTGGCGCTCGCAAAACCCCTCTCTGCACCGACTTATTAATTTCCTCCTCTTCGCTCCTTCCATTCAGCTCCGCAGCGACTTGGGATCAACCCGCTTATCAAGGCGCCAAGTTGAAGCTTAAAGTTTAAAAAATCGCGCTATTTCTCTGGACTTTTTGGATAAGTAAGGCCAATCAGATGTCTCTATTCATCTCTTATCAGATCATTTAGTATAGAACATGTAAGACGCACAAAATTTAGAAATTGGAGTTCGACATCTTATATGCTTAGATAGGTTATGAAAATATGAGAATCAAGAAATCTATTGATAGTTAGGAGTTTTCAATTTAATATAATGTTGCAATTTCACTACCAGATAGTTTGTCGGTTTGTTCAAGTTTAACAAAAGACTAGTTTTTGCTTACTTGTTCTTCCTCGTTTGGATACCTTATTCTCCTATTATTAGGGATGGCATTTAGTTATTAAAGTACATAATTCATCTTAATATATAAATGTGTAGGCTGCAAATTCAACCATACATGTATCCCCCTGACGGTTTGTCGTAACGACATCATCTGCAAAGAGGGTAATCCCATCTGTAACTTCTGCAATTTATCACCTCTCACCGTCAAACACGCGATTATGGACTGCTCTGCCCTCGGGCATCTCCGCTCACATATTTACTCACCAACAGTCAAAAGGAAAAAAAAAACCCACTAACCTGCGATGAACCCAATGTCACAACCACAATACTGAAACTGTTTGCCTCCCTTGATTTTAAAATCTAAATGTTTGTATATACACCCATCTTTTATATTCTTTGTGTAGACATTAATTACTGAATGTCTTTAAATAAGTTAACTAACTAACTGATAGATCATCGTCTGGTGTCCGTTGTGCCGCCACATGCTAAGAAGAAATCGTCTATTAGATCGATTTGAACGGGCGATCTTAGATGAAATTTCCATCCACCGAGGTCCACATCAGGAGCGATAATTGTAGACTGAACGTCAAGGAAGTTAAGGGGGGGGGGAATGAAGCGTCGCCATAGAAACCAAATTTTTAGTTAGTTCAATCTGTGTTCTCTTACTCGTTTCGTCTCGTAAAATTATCCTGTTCTCTCCTAAATTTTTCCTACTTCCGAATATATATCCTGAATTGTAGAAAGTATTAAAGTAATAATCAAATTATTTAAGCAATCCCAGTAATCGGTATTTACGAATACGAATGCATACAGAAGAACAAAAATAGTTTCGCCGACGAACCGCTCATCCAGCTCTCTGCCGGCAACGCGGCTTTGGACCAATGAAAAAGCAGATTGAGAGACGCGAAATCCTCGGGCAAAGCGACGGGAGGGGGAAATAAAGAGGAGCTTTAAGAGCACAATTAGAAGGATCCAGTAGGGATTTCGCGGCAGCCGGGGGAGGACGCCGGGGGGGGGGGGGAGGAACAGGACATGCAAACTAGGTAATGAGTCGCGAGCTGGCGGATGGTGTGCGGTGTGGTATTCGATTGGGGTAGGTTTTGGGCCCGGCGGGGAGGGGAGGTCGCGAGTGAGTGTGACGTATTTTTGGCACGTGTCCGGGCTCAGACCGCACTGCGTTTCGCTCGCCCCCACAGTTGCCGGATCTAACTGATATTTCCTAGTTTTCCTGACGGAAGAATGTAATGGAAATGTTGCATGTGTGAGGGATTTGCGATTTGGCTGTTGATTCTTATGTAAAAGTTTGCGAGAAACACGATGGTGCCACTGGTTTTCTTTGAAATCAACTCCCAAGCTCAAAAAAAGCTCTCAAGTTGAGGCTAAATTGGAGGGGATATCCCACGCAATCCTGAGAGTCCACCTATCTACATCAAGACGAACTCTTCATGCAAAGATAGGGAGCAAATACATTGACAGGGATGCCGTGATTTCAGTTTTAGAATCCCCAAATAAGTTGGCAGCTCTGTCAATGTATTTGCTCTATATCTTTGCATGGAGAGTTTGTATTGATGTAGAGGTGGACTCTCAGTCCACCAGTCAAGAATCAACAGTCAAATCGCAAGTTCCTTACACATGCAACATCTCCATTGCATTTCAACGTTGGAACATTTCCATCAGTAAATCATAATACTGGGAAACTGACTGAAAAATTCAACAATTTTTTCCCTCACTGGAAAAAAGTCGCTTGGATCTAGAGTCCAGACTCTTGAAAACAATGACAAGAAAAAATACTCTTGATTCAATCGGGTTTTTGCTTGAATCAAAAAGAGATCCACTTAAATTAAGAGGCTTGTTCTCGATCGAAGCAAAAATCCGATTGAATCAAGAGTATTTTTTCTTGTCAATGTTTTATTAGTTACAAGGACATATTTTACTTGCGAAATATGTCACTTCCTTGAAGAAAGGAGTATTTCACATATTGGATCATGAACTATAAAGCAGATGACCTCCTAAAGATGATAATGCCCGATTTTTATTCGTATGGATGTCGAACAAAAGGACTGATTAAAAATTATTTACGGTCACAGCCTACAAACTCGAAATTGAGAGCCTAAAAACGAGAATGAGTTAGCAAATAAGAGAATTTTTCATGACCTACAAACGTAAATGATATTGTTTGTGCTTCACAGCTCTGGATTATGGGTATTCTCGCGCATGGCCTTGATCGGGATTTAAATTAAGAGAAGAAAAATTAAAGACACCTCCGGTATACCATTACTCTAGAATACTCGAGAAATGGAGCATGCAGGATTAGTGCTCCACGTGTGTAAGTACTAATGTCGTTGAACCTATTTTTTACTTAATATGTCGAAACCGCTATTTAGCATGCAAGCATTGTCTGGAGAGTAGGATAAAAATTTTCCACTATGAGACGACGAAATTAAAATGCTAGGTGGCACCTCGCAATGAAAGGATTTAAAAATGTTCTGAGACTAAGACCCAAACGGTAGTTTGTTACCTACTCTGATTCAACATCACATTTTTTTATTCATGACCTGCGAACTTTTATCTGAAGTTAGCTTTCATCAAAATCCTCTATGAGAGTCTTTTTTGTGCTTTACCTTATTTTATTAGTAAATAAATATCGATCATCGATTACGTTTTACCTCACAAAAAATTATTGTTGATGTCTATGCTATCAAATAGAGGACCTCACAAAAATCCCTGGGCCGACAGTGCAGTTCATTTTTTAACATTAATATTATTAAATTTGTATGTATTTTAATTGGGAGATAGTAAATATAAAACAGGGAAGAATATTGAGTCTCAACATAACCGAAGATAGGAGACTTAATTGGGCCTCGTTTTTTCAACTTTTCTCCCGAATTGGAGCGACACAACATTGGCAGCTTAGAGCAGTGCATTGCGAGTTCACGCCTAGCGCCTTAGCGCCTTCAATTCCGCCGATACTACACAGACATCCATCAAGCACGAATAGTTGTATCTCTGCGCCGTCATCAGCGAGCGTCCTTTCCTTTGCTGTATTCCCCTTTTGTGATGATTTCGTTTGATAAAACAATATCTTACTATAGTAAAAAAAAAGTAAGGCCTTTTGTGTGTGTACGTCCGTGTCATTTTGCATTCTCATTGGTCCTTTCATTAACCAATCAGAAAACGTCATTGATAATCCCCGGGAAAGAGTCTCCCAAAAAAGACGCTGATTTTGGCCCCTTTTAAGGTATTCGATTCGACCATCGGACCAAGGTTTAAATGGAAGCTTATATTAACAGAAAACTCAGTAAAAAAATTCAAGATGAGTATAGGAACTGTTTTCGAGTTACGGGGGGGCAAAGGGGTCACAATCCGGCCTAATTTTTTGCTGTTTTCTTGTAGAATTGATGTATCGGCGGGGTTTTTATCGTTGTTTACGCATGTGTAGCACATGGATTCGTACGTGTTTTTACACGTAGAATCGATTTTTAACGTTGCCAAACCGATATACTGATCGGTTAAATCGATTTTGAACGATTTTTTAAGGAAAATCGATGATTTTTCAGGATCGAAATCGTTTAATTTCGATTCATGAATGAATAAATGCACCTGAAATGACTGAAGCACACGTTACCCTATGCATTTTGACACGGAGAATTGATTTTTAACGTTGGTGAGTCCATTAGCTATCGTTTGTATAGAATTTTTGCGATTTTTTCCGGAAAATTGATGACTTTTCGGGATTAAAATCGGGTTTGCTCCATCCGAAAATCGGAGACATGTACCCAACATGATTGGAGCACATCGACTCTTACGTATCTTTATACGTGGAATCGATTCATAGCCTCGATAAGTCGATATACCGATCAATTGTATTGAATTTTTGCGATTGTTTGCGGAAAATCGATGGTTTATCGGGATTGAGATCGGTGTCTCTCCATCCAAGATCGGAGAAATGTACCCTTCATGATTGGAGCACATCAATTCTTACGTATTTCTACACGTAGAATCAATTTTAAACGTCGACGAGTCGATATATCGATCTGACATACACAACTCTTGGGATTTTTTACGGATATTCGATGGTTCTTTTATATGGTTCTATATATATCGATCTTTCTACATCGGATCATTATGGAATCGCACAAAACACGTATCACACGTTCGTATCATCCCTCTATTCATAATGAAAATCACCATTTCATTTTATCATATGATCAATCTCTACGTTCTCATGGTTTTCAATTACAATTTTTTAGGTTAAAATGTTTGTTGTAAAAATTTCTTTCAAAAATTTCCAGAACTATACGATATACTAAAGGTATGTATTATTTTTTTCCTAAAAAAAAACAACACAATTCATTCTCTTTATCTCTTCCTCTTTTATATTTATTTAAAGTAATTTTTACTTTGGAATTATTTACTCTGTAATAAATTATGGTTTTTGAAATCGAATACATTCCTATTTTATTGTTACTTTTTTTCAATGTGTCACTGGACGGGAAAGGACCGTGGTCGGCTCGGCTACGCTCGCTTGCGCTGCTTGCGGGGCTTGCCCGGAGTCTCTTTACCCAAGTTTTTGGGTTTTTTGGAGTTTTTTTTATACGCCTACCTTTAGTGAAAATCTTTTTTTCCTTTCGTTTTGTTATTTTTTCTTTTAACTAATCATTACTTTACTTTTTTCATTTTTTAGGAAGAAAAGACTGTCAAATTGTGAGAATTAAAAAATTCTCGTAACAAATGTATAATAACAAACAAATGTAACAATATATAATAAATTATTGTTGTAAAACGGTAACTCATCAATATACTTAGTAAGAAAAATTGGAATATCCTCAGCATTCAAAAATCCTCTGAAGATTGAGCCATTCTCATATTGACTCGGAGCCATGTCAATTTTCATCTAATTCTAAAATATTTATCTTCTTCTTTGTTAAAAGTCACAGACAACCTGCCGAAGTAGTGCTTTCGAGCGGTTCCGGCGCGTGTCGCACCAAAATTCAAATTAAGAGGTGGATTACTTTTAGCCGGTCGACTCCTCGTTTTATAGAGCCAAACCGACACTACCTAGTACCCATTTGTTTCAAGGCAGAGCAATAAAATATCACAGGAAACGTGACATTCAATAATAATATTCTCTATTTTCACTAAGCTCTTCCAAATTTCTTCCAAATTTTTTCTTGCGCAGTTTTGTTGTCAGGCAAAAACGTTTCTACGGATCAGGGTGTTTCCTTGGAAATTTTAAAACCACCTAGTGCAACACTACCGTGCTGAGGAAGAACGCCGTATGAGCCTCCAGGCGTTGCCAAATTGTCTTTGATAAAACACGAATTCCCTGGAAAACTTGTTAGTATTTTCCTTCCAATTTTTCAGAGAATTTTTTTCGTATTTTGCTCTAAAGTTCCTGAAAATTTAAAGGAAAAATATCTATAACTTTTCGTGAAAATACATATTATATCGGAGGAAATTTGGCAACTCCTAAATGTTCGTACGGCGTTTTTCCTTAGCACGGCAGAATACACACACACGCAAAAAAAAAATGTTAAAAGTGAATATTTGCTAAAAAATTACGTTAGAGACGAAAAGATTGCCGTGAGATTTGGCTACCCGGCTAATATGGAAACCGATTCACGGTAGAATGGGTCCTGCAGTCGGGGACTCTGCCAGTGGCGTGGCGTGCTTTGCGATATATCGATAGATATGCCACTCAAACCTGTGAAAAAAGATCGATTATCAGGGTGTTCGCAGCGAACACCCTAGTAATCGATTCTTCACCATAGTTTTAAATGGCGGGATATCGATAATCGATCATTCACACCACGCCACTGGGACTCTCCTACCGCTCTCTTGTCCCAATCGCCTCTTCACCGACCCCCTTAGCCTCAGCCTCGCTCACACTCGATTAAAATGAAACAACGCACGTGCTCCGGTGCTTACCTCTCCGAGTGTTTTTCATTTTCCTCCGCGTTTCGCGACGCTCTTTGTTTCAATTTGATGATCTGAAAGCCAACTGTGGTGCAGGGATTTATCCGCCGTTTTGTATCGTGTCCCTCCTCGCGAGCTCATCCCTTAAACGGGCGGGGATTTCACCCGGAGATGGGCTCCGTCTGATTGCTCTTTTCGCTCCGAGATAATCAACTTCGTGGCGAGATTTGAGGACTTTCCTTGGACTTTCTTTCCTCGCTAAGGAGGAACATTTTTGACGGCTTATATTTACTTTGAAATAGGCCGCTCTTTATGCATCCGTGAGAGCGAGAGGAGGGTTTCTTAGAATCTGCGCTCCAGGTAAGTTTCAAAAACACTTTCGGCTCTCCAAGATTATTAACAGGACTCCTCATGCATTGAAAGGCCTCTCTAGATCCCTCAAGTTTGAAGCGGATGGTATTGGAGAGGGTTGCACGGAGAGGGTTGAAATTTTTAGAATGATATTATAGTTGATAGCGTGAACAACCGATCGAGTGTCCTATAAATTTTTCTCCCTTTTGTTATTTTGTATTTTTGTTACCAATATAATAACCCAATCAATCACAGAAAAAGTGAGTAATACTAGTTTTTCAAGTTATTATAGTCGTCCGGCCGGGTGATACACCTCTGAAAGCTTAGTGAAAACGGTATCTTAGTCTCCTGGGTCCTAACCTCCAAGCTCTCGTCAAAACTTTCTGCTTCCATCATTCGTCACCTTCCGGCCAAAGTATCACAAGTGCCATGTGACGTTTCAAAATTTCCGCCGCCATTTTATTATTTCACTGAGACATTTTTCAACGGAGCTGTCCGAAAATGTCACTGAATTTTATCGGCAGCCTAAAGAAAATTCAGTAAAATTTTCGGACAACTTAGTTAAAAAATTTCTCCATTAAAAAATGAAAATGTGGCGAAAATTTTTAAACGTCGCATGGCGCTTGTGTTCCTTTGGCCTGAAGGTGACTATTTATCTTTTAAAATTGAACATCATCGTTAGAAAGAATGTATCACGATATTGAATTCGAGGAATTTTCAAATAAATCTATCTCTGTTTCATTTTAAAGTAGGCAAGCGATGCAAACATGAATAGATTTCGTACATGAGAGTTCAGAATTTCTAAGTCAGCACATTTTACGTGAAGCGAGGAATTTATGCGTGCTCTTAATTCGCCCCATCTTACACGCATCATAGTTCATTTTTGAGGGTATCAACCCTTTTGTGGACGCTTTCAGCGCGGAATGAGAACTTATCCACCTGAACTGGATGAAAGCATCCCACACGAAATGATCTTTCACGGGTGATGGAACTGACCACCACACAAATATAGCGGCAGGAGCAGGTTGCTAAGTTTCGCTCAAAATACGCCAAAATGTCCGTCACTTTATAATACATGTGGGGATGATATACAACTACCACTATAGAATCTTGTTAACACATTCGATGCGAACGTGTGTAACACACTTGCAAACCAATCGTGTCGAAGCGTTATTAAGAGAGGCTGCTAATGTTAAATCGCTGTAGGTGCTTGGTGTGAATTGCTTTCTCAATTGACCGAGGTTAATCGCGTGGAGAAGTGATAGATGGAGGACACCGCAATGGGGGCTGCTTCTGAGGGGATTGGCGAGATTCTGCACGATATAATCGGCAATCTAGCTCATACATACAAGTTCGTTATTCGATGAGATAATTAAGAAGCTATTGACCTCTAAGATACTGCGGGGATGTAATTTCACCCGAGATTAGGTTTCACATGCCGTTTAGCGATAATTTTCGGATGAGCCTCATTGCTTCGCAAAAGCGGCTGTTCTCGCCAAAAGTGTCAGCTGGGATATGGGCTGAGTATCATAATGAGGTGTTTCCATGGAGAGGTTTTGTAAGTAAGATTTGTCCTGCTGAGTGAAAAAATTTATCAAAAGATCGGCCTACCCTCTCAAGGAAAGTTTTTTTGTTGAATTTTGTACTTGTTACATTTAAAGGCATTACATTAACCCCTTCCAAAGTAAGTAAATCTTTTCTCATCTCTTCATGAAACTAAAAAGTCGTCAATGTTGCTGAAGTACCTATTAATTGTGTGCAAACATTTTTCATATAATTGTGCAAGAAGATAAATTTCCCCACCACATCTTTCCTCTCTCTTCGTGAAACTTTAATCCATCTTTTTCGAAACACCGTCATAAGTAATGTGCATTTGAGTCCTAGCAAACTGGTAGTATCTTGAAATTACCCTTCGTATTATTTTTCAGAAATCGCGAGACATAGGTACATTAATTTAAAATAATCCTTCTTTTTCACATCAACGTATAGTTGTCCGATTTCTATTTTTGACACTTTCAAGTCATTGTATTTTTTAAAACAGCAGCTCAGAACTAAAACTATTTTGTGTCAGCATTGAAACGCCAGTAACAAATTTGCTAGACGTTGAATAAAAAAAAATCAGTGTCATGAAAAACATTTGAGTATATTCTTGGGAGAGTTTAAAATGTGTGCAAAGGCACATCAAAAGAAATTTGGTTTCGCTGTTTCCTCCCGTAGAATCACAGGTTGGGAAAAGAGGCAGACGGACTCTGGATCCGTAAGAGCTGAACCGTCGATCAAGGGCCGGTCGACCCCTGGGGGGCGGGGGGGATGTTGAAAAATTTACCTATCGATCAGCCAATTTAAGGATGCTTTCAAAACAGAGGCTTATGCGGGAGACTCGGGCGTTTTCCTCCCTTCGGGCAGGGTCCCGTTGACGTTCCAACTCTCACGAGGGCAAAGTCGGGGGAGGCGGGGCAAGGATTCAAGTGAAAAATTAACCTCTCCCTGCACGTTCGCCCCGCTGACAGATCCCTCCTTTAGTTATATTAACTACCTCCAAGTCGTTGAAATGTCCCTCGCTGACCCTCCATATCCCTCCCCCGCATTCAATTCGTCTGATGCTGCCCGCCGAAGGATAAGGGTTGCAAGGGCGAGAAAAAGTTTCCTCTTCTTATTTCAAACAAACTGTTTTAAACCCGAGGAAACTGATCCGCAGCTTTGCGCTGCAGAGATTTACAGTTCCGGTTCGATTCTCCTATATTTGTTTAGGATGGGACTCTTCAGTCACTTCCAATGATACTTAAATCGACGGGAAAGTTAAGAGAGGAAAAAATCTCTGGACGCTCAGCAGTGACGTTGGCTCAGTATGCTTTTTCCAATGGTCTTCAAATGCGTCTTCCAAATGATTCTCAAAATAAGTATGCATCTACGAGTAGATAAAAAATTTGATCATGCGATTTTTTTCAATTACAGAAGTTTAATTATGCATGGGTTTTAGTTACATTGAGATGTGGACCTTGAGAAACCATGACCGTCTTAATGTAAATTTTGATAAATTAAACTTATCAAGTGATGTGATAATTTTTAATAAAACTCGATTGGAAATTGAACTTTACTCGCTACGCATGCAGATTTGTGAGTAACAGGAATTTTTCAATCGAATCGTAAGGGCGTTGAAAGAACGATGCGAAGATAAACATCTAAATATAGTAAGACAACATGTCGGACTCACAACTCAAGACAAACTTTTTGACATTATCCTATTCCCTACGCTTTAGAAAAAAATTGGATGATTTTGATTGCAACTGAAGATAGGAAATTGCAAAGGATATTACAGAGGGAAAATCTCACTACTTCATTTGAGGTTTTAGAATGAAACACTGTGACTTACGGTACAGGTCTTGCTCCTTTTCTTGCCGTAAGAGCTTTGCAATAAACAGCAAACATACCCGAATAGAACCTGCCCCTGGGACTTTACCATGTCAAAAGGGGGAAATACGATGGAAAAAACCAAACAAATTAAGGAAGACGTTGAAGCTGTTGTTTCACCATGGTTACCGATTGCAAGAAGTGAAAGAACGTTTAGGTAAAAATATAAACAATACAAGAGATTACCAAAATTTTTAATATTCATTATTTATATTGTTGAATTATTCTTTTGTTGGATTTGTCATTTACTTTTTTAGGTCTAGCGCAAGATCTCAAAATGTCTGTCACACTCATGATTTTATATTTTTAGCGGCTCTGGTGCTTGCACTAGAGCTGCTACTCCGGACGGAATCGGCGCCATTTTCGACTATGTACCTTGTCATGACTTTATTTTATTGCATATTGTTTTATTGTTAGCCAATGCTATGTTGTGTAGTGTATTTTTGGAATCATGGTGATACAGTCAATAATTCAAAACTTGTCTGTGCTTTAATCTCATGATGGAAAAAATGTACTTTACGTTCAAAATTTGAAATTTTGAATTTTAAAGTTTTCGCGGTTTTTTGGAAGAATGCAGTGGTTGGAGCTTCCTAGGCATATTACTCGATATCAGCTGATAGCAAACAAAGGTTACCAAGGAAACCGTAAACGTTATAAACGTTTAACAACTATCGTGGCCATCGGGGCGATTATTGAAATGACATCGACTCTATGTCGCCGCTTACGACAGGACATAACCCTATCTTATCCGTGTAATATATCGCAATTCGATATTGTTTTGATTTTTAAATGGAGCAATTTATTCATAAAGTTCCGATTAGTTTTGGCGAACGGGCCCCTTAACCTACGTCACTAGGCTCATGGGAATTTTTTTAACTTGTACTGGACGGACTCTTCTGTAGCGCCTCGTTCTTCGTTGTGTGTGTGTGATTTCGTGAAGAAGTTTCTATGGCATTTGCTTTTATTTGTGATCTGTTTTTTCCACGGCATCTTTGAATGGTTCTGATCAATAGAATATACGAATAAATTCCCTCATTCTTGACTACAACTACCGTCGCCAGAGCCGCTTTCCGACGCGAATGCGTTGGAGCTTACTGCTTGTTTAAGTTTATTCTTTTGTATGATTTTTCATTTAATGTTTTTAGTGTAGAGCAACATCTCAAAATTTGCCTTTTTTATTTATTGAAATTAATAAATACATCTTCTTACAACAGTTATTTATTTTTTAATTTCAAGACTGCTGGGTCTATAAATTACTACCATATTTACAAAATTGATACTCGCAAACATGTTTTTTGTTTTTGCTGATGGGTACAACAACAGCCCCCATATGTAAAAATATTTTGTAGCTTCTGAATAATTATATTAAAAAATATAAATATGGGCATAATAGGTATAGTAAAATATATTAATACAAAAGTTATTGTTATAACATGGTGTAATTTCATTAATGACGGTTTATCACCGTGCGAAGCACGGGTTGGTTGCTAGTAGCTAATATAATATTGAATTATCTTGTGCATGTGCATTCATTGTAAGTCGCGAATGTATTCTTTCTTATTATTCATATTTTATTATCTCATTTGCTGCGTAAGGTTTTATGTTGAAGGTAATCTCGTATTATAGAATAAAACATGAAGCAACAGCAGTACCGTCTGAAATAGTAATAATTTCACTAAAAAAATGGGTGTCTAACGATTCTACAATTCCAAAAGCAGCAACCCAGTGAACCGAACCTTTTATATTTGAATGACAACAGCAATATTAAAGTGCTCGAAACAGAATGAAATCCGGTGACAGTTATTTTCTGATTCTATTCAAACGATGACTCAATATTTATGGAAATTACAATTAATGGTGACAAAACTGTATACCCAGATGTACATTATTATCTTTAAAATCGCGAGTTGCTCATTTGAAGTGCTAATCAAGGATACCTTGATTGGAGTTACTAACGAAGCACTTCTATTCACAAGATTGATGACGAGTGCATTCTGAGCCGTAAGCAATCATCCGCAGGAAATTTCCTTGTGGTCATCAGAGTCTATGAATGTTTTCTATTGGTTGATGAAGCCGGCAGATCGACACTTGGCAAACGTTTGTGGCTAATCGTGTATCAAAAATTCAAGCTTTGACATCTAACACACATGCATCCTAAATATGTTCCAGCATCCGACAAATCTTGCTATTAATCGCCGGTGAATCTCGAAAGTAATTTCACGATTTGACACTTAGAACATACCTAATATAGCAGCCAAGCGGATTTGTAACCATGGAAATGAGAGGAATGTGTTGCCCAGAACACAGAAGAATTGGAGGCACGTGCGTGTCTTTAACGTGCCCAAAGAGAAATAAATGTGTAATGAAGCCGCATTTAGGAATATATTAAAACAATAAAAGTTTATGAACAAATCTCGAGCACGGATGATAATTTTATTACGAACAGAATTCCGAACCAGTATGATAAAATATTCACAAATTACACAAAGTCTCAGCCACCCATGGCAAGGCGGCTTAAAAATGTTCATTGAATTTTTAAATGAAAATTTCGCAAATGTTTACCAAATGCTGGAAGAGAAGATACGTTTTTAGTTCAGAGGCTGTGATGAAATCATGTTTCTCACACTGTTCGATAATTAAGAATAAGAAACATGTAGTCATTCAACTTGTAAAAGGTAGTAGTAGTAATATACGTTTATTTTAAAGCGGTGCTTTAGCATCTAAGGCCATTTACACCTCTGTGTGTGGATAAACAGAGAAATTTTGAAAAAGAAAATAATTGATTTTTTGCTAGTAAGGGTATGCAATCAGATATGAGGAGGTGTAGGTAAAACTATACATGACGCTAAATTTGATTAAACGTTAAACTGTAACATAGAAAATTTCAAACGAATCAAAAGACTCTTCTTCGGATTTATTGTAAAAGAATGAAACAGGGTCAGATATTTTCAAACACTGCTGCTATTAAAATACGCGTTATTCAGCTTCAGCCATAGATTCGCTATCGATTTCTCTTCATGGTAAGATGAATTTTTGAAAAAAAAGAAAAAAATCTGTCCCTCCATTTGGTTTTTTCGATGGTTCGAATCCGATTATCATTGGCCAGAAAAAGGGGAAAGAGGCATGAAATACACACCTTTTTTAATTGAAAAATACCAAAGTTTTTCCGGCTTTTCGGATCCGACTTTCAAAGTGCGCTTTTTTATTTCTCACTCATCTTCCCGGTAACCGTGTGTCGCTTAGATTGCAGAGAGGTGAAACGGATGTTATGGCCTGGTCGGGCAGGGCCAGACTTAAGAAAGCTTTCAACCCATTTAGTGGCGCGGCGCAAGGTTGGCGCCACCTAATGCGCTCGTGGGAAACACACGGAACTCCCCCTCCCCCTCTCTCTGACGGGGGAGTCCCCCCGACGGTAAACAAACTTCACTTATTAATATGTATTTATGTTCGTGGCGAGCAGTGCGCTCCCTCCCCGCTACTCGCACCCCAGCGGCGCACAGTGCTCCGAACAATTTCAGTGAAGACTCAGGTTGAAAACGTACCCGGACTTTATCATATACCGGTTAAAAAATGAAAGGTAGTTTGAAGTTGAAGAAGTATTAAAGTGTATTATTGCGACCCCTAGCCACCAAAGTCCCCTATCTCCCCCAAAGCTCTTCCGGGAGCTAGCAAAAGTTGCAAAGAATAATTTTTATGTAGATGATTTACTGACTGGGTCAGATACAATCCATGAAACGATTAATTTGGGCGTGAGACTAAGGTCGATGCTCAAGAAGGGTGGATTTAACCTGGTAAAATTTTCGTCTAATTCAAAGGAAATTCTAATGGCACTTCTAGAGTCAGAAAAGGCTAATTGGACATTAGCTGAGAAAGATCTGACAAGTATTCTCATTGCACCCAATTATTCAGTGAAAACGCTGGGCTTAAAATATGCACCTTCATCAGACAAGTTCAGTGTGTCAAATATCTCTCTGTTTGGTGATGGATCAAGTTCAAAGGTCACTAAACGGTCAATTCTATTAGAGACATCAAAATTATTTAATCCTTTGGGTTTTATTGGTCCGCTAATAGTAAAAGCCAAACTTATAATACAAGATTTATGGAAATTCAAACTTCAATGGGATGAGTCTGTCCCTCATTTATCTTCTACATTTTTGATAACTTCTTGTTGGACAGAATAATTTGTCGTTTCCTAAATGGAAGGAACGTAACTCGATTCCAATGTTGCAAAATTGACTGAAACGATTCATCATTTTACGAAAATAAATCGCGTAAACTTTATCAAACATTTGTCTGATTTTTGTGTGAGGTCAGAAGAAAAATTAGTACAATTTTCAGTTTAGAAAAGTCAAAATTCTCCTGGTAAAAATGCAATCTGCACCGAAAAATCCAGCAACAGTGAAGTGCACTTTCGTTCTCTCGTAAGTTAGTAAAACGACGAATATTTACGAGGAAAAAGCTTGTGTGCTTTTTATGGCAGTTTCAGGTCGGCAAAGCATAGTTTCCTTTTAAGGAAGCACTCAGTTCATTTGATAGGGTGTTGAAATTGGTGAATTTTATGTACAATAGTTGCTCTCAAAACATTCCCCTTGAATATCACAAATTTAAATTTGATCGGAGGATAGAGATGCTTGAGGATCAATGACTATCCAAAAACTGAATTATCAACGTAGGTGGGAGAATATTATCCGATATAACTTCAGAAATTCAGCAAAAGAAAAATGAAATGTCAGCCTTTAAAGACGATTTTTTTTATGTAAGAATGACTTAAATTTCAAATAATCCAGTGAGATGAAGAGGCTGCTTTCGACTCTCATTAATAACCCTCCTCCTTACGAACCTATGTAGTATTTCAATTATTAGGTTCAGTATCTTAATTTTACTTTTTTCGGGCAAAGTCTATAAAAAGCTTTCTGACCAATGACCATTAAATTTGATCAATACACCGAAAAAAAAAGTGAAGTTGATGTAACATTCGCTAGATGTGAAAAAGTGTGCGAGAACTTATGAGATGCTGTAATATCCGTCGTAGCAGTTAGTTTTACATCTTAGGATTGCTAAAATAACTGCCGTAACGGATATTTCAGCCTTTCATACGTTCTCACACACTTTTTTCACATCAAGAATGTTTTTTCGGTGAAGCGACTTTCCACCAGAAAAGTTCTAAAAATAGGTAAATCTTTCTCGAATTAGCTTCCGAATGTGCCTTCATTTACAAATCGAGGAAAATTTCCTGCACAGATGTTAAAATAGTTCTCTCAACAACATTCAGCATGTTTTGAAGTAGGATGTTTTACAGAGGAGATTTTTGGCGTCAAAATTCTCTCTTGTACGTTCGGAGCAGTGCCTCCATTTCCACGAATGTTTCCCTTTGTGCGGCTGCGACGTTTAAGGGCTTTCCGGCGAGAATGCAGCGCGAACGGTTTCTGTTGTATCATATTTTCGTTCTTTTATTCATCCAGGGCTATTTGCTCCACTTTGTTCTCGGTCTTTTACTCCGTGCTCCTCCTTGCTTTGATTCAGACCCTCTCCTCCAACCCTTCCCATCCAGGGAGATCGGCGCTCGTGATGGACGGTATGCAGAACTCAGAGCGACCAGATATTTCATACGGGTCACACTCTCTTTTTAGGCCACTCAGATATATTTTAATTTCAAAATACTGAATCAGTCATTGACATGTAATTCATCATGTACAACTGTTTCGAATTTTCCGCCTAATTCTACTTGTAAAAATAAATAGGGTCCGCTCAAAATTGGTTCCTAAAAAGTTCCTATCTGTTCTAAGTCCCATCAAGATCTGAATTGGATCCTCTCAGTGGATTCGACTGGCTAGCATAGCGCGCAGGACGAACCGATATTAAAATGTTGTATTATAACCCCGATATTGAGGGACCGTTTTTTTTGTACTTGGCGAGAAATTCACTGTAGTGATGGTGTGAACATTCCTCACATTCACCCAGGGACCATCAGTAAAATCCTAAATAGTTTGAACGGGGTATGTTATTCATTTAGCTAGGTTGGGAAGAAGCATTTACTCAGGTGGTCTTCACCTCCTTCTTAGATGCAAATAGGTTTATTGGGTTTATTGGGCCCATACAGAAAAACAGCTGAGTATTTTTTCACAACTCGGTTTCTCAGTTTTAACCTTCAAAAAACAAAATAAAAAAAAACAGTTCGGAATGTCTATTAAAAAAATTAAAGATTTGAATGAATATTCATATAATATTGAAATTAAATGTGAAGTATTAGCAAAATCTCATTTAAAAGTTTCAAAATCTGGTTGTGTTGAGTTTTTTTTTTTAATTTGCAAGATGAGTCTTCTTCAATAAATTGTATTTCATTTGAAAAGGAATTACATCATACCATTCAGGTATGTACTTATTTATGTATTAACCTCTTTATTTTCTCTTTCTCTAATGTCAGTTTTATACGTCAATTTTAATTAGCTGAAGAACTAATTACTAAAAAATGTTATGAAAAATTATTTCAATTTTTCTTGGAATTGATTCCGAAAAAATGTATATATTTTTTTGTGTTTTATTCCCCAGTTTAAAGTGGTAAAGAAGGAGTCATACCTAGAGGATGTCCACCTTGAGTACTCCGAAGAAGAATTCTCAGCTCTCTTGTTAGCGATGCCGAGATTTTTTAAGTAAAAACCTTTCAAAATATGACTCTGCTACTAAAATATCTTATCCTTTAAAAACGGTGGTAACTTTTCTCTTAATATCTAAACTTCCAAAATACATAAAACTTGAGTATTATAGAATGAAAGTGGGCTTGTATTTAAAAACAGTCAAATATATTTCAAATATATTGCCAATATATTGGCAAATGGCGAGAGTGGCAAACCTTAGCAAAATCGCCAATGGCCTATGCCACACAGTAATTTTAAAAGCACCCAAGGGGGGGGGGGGGCTTGTTAAAGCTAATTAAATTTCGACCAGATATGTCTCCGTGGTAATAATATTCTTTATACATACGCATTGTAAAACTATAAGATGCGTGAATAAAGTCATACCTACAGTATTATTATGAATGTAATTATTATTGTGAAGTTTATTAGTTATTCAATAGTTCTGATTGTTGTTAAATGTAATCAACCTACAATTTTCCGCTATGTGTATTTGAAAACTTTTTGCAGAAGCAAAAGGAAGCTTCCAAAGTGTATTGATGCTTTCCACCAAGCCAAGGACTGTAAAGCCTCAGAGATCAAGTGTGTGAACTGTAAGGAGGCTTACTTTCAATCTCGGAATCCTGTGAGTCAAAAAAATTCCAATTTAAAGTCAATTGTATCGTGGCAGAGAATAACGATAGTTATGTAGAAGCAAAGAAGAGATTTAATTCTTTCAGCGAGGCTTATGTTTTGAAAACTCTCGTGGGGAAAATGGATTGAGTGAAAGGGCAGTGAGCAAAATTTTGCCAAGCAACTGAATTGGTTTGAACGACCTATAATGGTTGGTACTAACCCCAAGAAATCGTAACCACGAAAAATTCTAACTATGTAGCTGTTTTTCTTAGTTTTTAATAAGAAAAATATAGTAATTATAAATAAATACCAAAACAATTCTCGGTAGATGTCAAAGACTGACTGAAAACTTTTATTAACCTCCTATGAGAAAATATACATTTTATCAGCTGACACTGACATTGTTGTCAGATGAACATTCTCCCGAGGGAGCGAAAATGATTAAAATGTATACATGAAATATTATAATTTATTGATATATTTGTGGATATCCATTTTATATGCTAATTATGCAATTTTGTGCTGCTATATGCATAAAATGTCACTGTCTTACGGGCGTCCCGTGCAGTTGAAATGTCACTGTCTTACGGGCGTCCCCTGCAGTTGAAATGTCACTGTCTTACGGGCGTCCCCTGCAGTTGAACAGTCCATTGTTTCAGAACTGATTTAGTCCCACAGAGATTCAAACGATCTCTGCATGGAATTATTAGCCCACGGAGATCAAATAGATCACTGCATGGAATTTTTAGACCACGGAGATCAAATAGATCACTGCATGGAATTATTAGCCCACGGAGATCAAATAGATCACTGCATGGAATTTTTATGGATATCAACAGGAAATACTGCCTCATTAAAAACCTTAACCATAAGAAAAACCATTGGATAAAAACATAGGAAAGGGAAAAAGAGTGCAGTGGTACGGTTGAGTTCTGATTTGTTTGATTCGGATAAGGTTTGACAGAATGATTGTTGTCGCCTTCTCCAATGTTTTCCGATGTTGATCTGTTCTTTTCCAATAAGCTCTGTCAGTTTGTCTCAAGTTCACCAAGAGATTGTTTGAAGTTGATGATTGATTTTCACATTTGACTTCAAATGTTTATGCTCTGGGGTACAGGAAGAGTCGCTCAAAAGGGTGCAGCATTCAATTGAATTATACTCTGATCATTTGATTTAGGTAAGCGATCACGGGTGATGATTTTTTATTCTTGAATAATCATTCCTGGCCAAATAAAATTGTTGCGTTTCTTTTCATCATCGATAGGCGATGAGCATTCAATCAGGGTTTCATACAAGATTTCATGCATAGGATGTAGGATATGCATAGGACAACACAAGATGGACAGGAGAACATAGGACGGACGGGACAGCAGAGGATATGGATAGGCTCGGTTCAGTTCCTGCAGTATTTTTGCTCTTAGTTGATAGTATGTTGCCTGAAACAAGATGACAACAGAAACAGAAAAACGAACTATCTATTTTACACATTGATATTAACTTGAGATCATAATGATATATGTCTGATAATATCAGATAATTTTAGTCCGTCTTGCTTCTAAACCTAGTGTAAAATCATATTTACGTTCTTTCTTATCCAGAGATGCCACTTATCTCCAGCTAGAAATAAGAATAGCTTTTAATACTACTAATCGCCGATACGGGAATTTTAATACTTCTTGAACTTTACTCTGTGGCACATTCGATCAATAAGGATCTGCATTTTCATTATGTAAACCACGGAACTCAGACTCATTTGTCAACACAGCTTTTATCTTCTCATTTCAGCAGTATTTATTAGTCTTCCACAGTCTTTCAGCTCTTTTAATCTTTAAATACCTTTTTAAATGTCTTTACTTTTTCTCACAATGAATTTCTCTAGTCTTTTATCTCTATTCAAGAGGATTATTAAAAGTATAAATACATCATACATTTTGGATGATTTCTTATGAAGTTGGGATAGCGGTGGATGTTGATCCGTCGTTACCAGATAACCATAAGTTGCCAGTCTTAGGAAACGTGACCATCTCCCGTGCGGCCGGTTATGCAGCAGCATGGGCCGCAAGTACTTTCAGCAGTAATCCCCCCGAAGTGCGAAACTTATACTGCAGTGCAGCGGCAGGGATCGTTTTAGCCGGACTTGCAGAGACCGTTGGGGGCCGCAGTGATGGGGATTGGATCTCCCGGGATCAAATGGATCCAACTATAACAGAGGCAGCCCCACCAGAATCGGTGTCTCAAGAAGCTATAATCAAGGCTCTCAGTATAGTGATCAGCACCAAAGCGAACCTCTATATGATGAACCACCATACAGGGCAAGGCCCTCTGGCAGGTTATGCCAAAAAAGTGGTCATGGTCCAATATCCATCGTGGCGAGACAACGACAACTCAGTCGTCACATGCGTACACACGATTGGGCACTGGGCCTCCTCAATTGGTATCTTCAACATCGCAGGTGTCCCAGGGGTAAAGGCAGTCTCCGGCCCAACATACACCAAGACAATTAATGTGGTACTGTCTAACGATGCGAAATTGAGATTCGCGGGAATGCCCGCCGGAACCGCTAGGCATTCGATTACTTACGAGGGTGCTAAAAGGCTCGTGCGGAGCATGCTGGGACAACTTTGCCCAGGATTGAACGATTTTTTAGTGCTCCCTGGCATTCGCAAAGCAATCATGGAAAACCGCATACAGTATCACATCGGAGCGAGTTATTTCACAGGAAGGGGCAGAGCTGACTTCGAAGATACATCAGCGGAAGACTTCTTAGGAAGAATTGGCACCTTTATTTTATCCATGATGCCAAAATCAACCCTTGCACAATCCCCCCACTTGACGCAAAACAAAGTAAAAAGTTACCCGGATTACGATCCGCAGTGGGCTAATACCCTAATACAGTTTAAAGCCTCGGCAGCAGCGGGAGCAGGTGAGGCGTTGAAAAAGGTCATAAATGCCAGTTCTGCAGCAACCCCTGAATCATTGGAGAAGATCAAGAATGATTTGTCTTGAGGGGGGACCCAACGGAGCCCCCCAGTGACGACGAGGATGACGATGATGACGATGATAGTCCCATGCTAGAAGAACAGCCAGCGGGGTCTTCCACAGCGCCTCAGAAGACAAAGCCCAGCACCAAGCGCAAGGCGACGGGCAAAGGGCCGTCAACTAGGCCAAAACGCACGGCAAAGTAGATCCGTCCATCTTCTGATTAGAATTAAGAATAAAACGTTATCACTTATTTCCTTGGTATTTTTGTCAGTTTCTTCTCTCTTTTCTTTCATTATAGTGTCTTTAGACTTTTATCATTGTTTCGTAGAATCTTGTTTCAAATTCACTCAACTCATTTGGATTTATATCTGGTTCGATCATTAGAAGTTCAAAATTGGGTAAAGATCTGCTTGGCCTCCTCATAACGAATGTTGAAGTTCGTCTTGTTAACGTTTTTCTTGTGCTACGAAGTTCTCAAGGCTTGACAGCTGATACTTAAGATGAAGTTCTGTTGCCAAAAGGCTGGCTTGTTTCGCTTTTTGCATTGTTAGGCCGAATTACTGTCTGATATTTCCAAATTGAATCGTGGAAATCGATCGATTACTGCACGATTTTTAATAACGTAGGTATGTGGAGACCAATCCATTACTGCACATACTTGGTATTGACACGGAGATCGAGCGATCACTGCATGTCTCAACCAAAAGATGATAATTATCTTTTCAATTCGGCCGTATATTCCACTTTTATGAAAATTTTTAATGTTTGTTGACGTCTTCTAAATTGCGCAGATGAAGATCACGTCGGGGTCACCATGTTTATCTTAGTTTTTAATAAGAAAAATATATAATTACGCAGTAATTATAAATAAATACCAAAACAATTCTCGGTAGATGTCAAAGACTGACTGAAAACTTTTATTAACCTCCTATGAGAAAATATACATTTTATCAGCTGACACTGACATTGTTGTCAGATGAACATAGCTAATGAAGAATAAGGCTTCAGAAAATATTTGGGTTTTCATTCTCGGAACTGACGAGTGGATCTACTGAAACAGATCCCTTTCGGCCTTAATCCCTGGAAATTTGAAAATCTTGGAGCATGGGTGTGTACTGACCATATGCGATGGCTGTTTTTTTTGTAACTAAGGCCAAAGTTAACCCAACCAAGAGAGGGCTCTAGCTCTTGATTTAAAAAAAGAATGGGTTTTATACATTGACATCAAATAAGTGGTCAAAACTGGCTCAACGGCACCTTAATTGAATTGTTCATAAAAGCGTGGATTTAAACAGTTTACGTAAAAATTATAGACGAAAAATCGATGGCCATCAACGTATGAAAATAAAATCCGTGAACCCTTCCAATGTAGAGTATCAAGAATCAAAGAATTTGAACCCAGAAAATCTCCGATCCTCCCAGTCTGTGTTTAGACTTAACGAACGACCAGGACTCCCTCCCCCTCATAGCAGCCCCAGCCCCCTTCATGAGCCTATGCTCGAGCCTTGGGAGTGAATCGCCGGAGATGGGCGCTCAATCACCCCCTCCTTCGTCCACAGGCTTCGACCGTAGGCAAAAAGACCTAACTCGAATGTGAACTCCAGGCAGCTTCGCCGTTTAGACTGAGTGCGGCTGATGGGACCGGCGGAGAAAAGGCGAGTGTGAGCCTGAAATTGATTCACCTCCCGATGTTAATCACCGCTCATAATGACGGCTATCAACAAGACCGAGACGCGCCGACGAACTGCCGCGTGGACATCGGAGACTTTAATTGGCTCTCCCACTCACCCGCCCGCCCGAGGTTGCGAACCTTCGGACGCCAGACGCCATTTTCCGCTCTGAAATACTCTGAATCCCGTAAGGGACACGGCGGAATGGCTACCATGTCGCGGACCCGAGCGAAACCCTGTCACCGGCAAGAATTTTCCTCTCACTCTCGTCGGTCTGTCTAAGTTACGCTTTTCCGCCCGGCGAAAGGGAAATTCTGCTCGGAGGAAGATATTTTGCTGGACGAGAGGAAATACGCGTAATTTTTGGCGGACTGTTGATGTGGCGATGCGCAGCCTACATTGCCGTGCTAAGGAAGAACGACGTTTGAGACTTCAGACGTTGCCATATTTCCTTCAATAAAAAACCGAATTTACTAGAAAAATTGTGAATACTTTTCTTCAAATTTTCCAGACAATTTTGTTCGCATTCTAATCTAAAATATCTGAAAATTTCATGGAGAAATATGCCCGGATTTTCTAAAAAAATACACGTTTTATTAAAGGAACTTTGACAATTCTCGAATGTTCATCCGCGACGTTCTTTCTTAGCACAGCAGTACAGGCCTCTATAATGCGCCAAACGTATTTTTCTGCATACTTGCAGATGTTCCGGGGAAAAAATCGTGAGACATTAATGTTAATGGCATTTTCGCCATTAACATGCGACTTTGATCGCAATTTAACGAACTCCCAGGGTTGATTCAATGACTCATAAGCATGGAACCCAGTGGTATGACCCCCCCCCCCCCCCATCCTAAACTTTCACCCTTTGACGTGTCAAATCTGCCTAATAGATTGGCAAAGAAGCGATTTCCGAAAAAATTTAGAGTAATTACATAAAATCTTATAGTTGTGATCAAAAATCGAAAATTTCTAAGAGTTTCATGCGGCTGAAATATTTGCGTTGGACGCGAGGGATGACAGTACATGAAGGCTATTTCCACTTAAATCCTCCGTCACATTCATACGGCGCAATGATACAACTATTTGAACTCTCCGGAATGCGTGAGGTATCACGCCGCATTTGAAGGCGTTTTCAAAACAGCCAAGTTCCGTTATCGGAATAATCGGTTTGCTTAGTTCATATTATTTTGTTTCAATTTCTAACCACTTGTTTCATTATAATCCTCCTATAAAAACCACCCGCATTGCTAAATACAATTCTAGCTGAAGCACACTTAAGCGCATTCATGACTGCAAAAATGTTCACTGAAATCGAAAAGTCCAGCGTGCATGAAGGCTTTTTCAATTGCAATCTTCCGTCGCATTTCTAAGGCGCAACAAAATGGCACACAATTGGCACACAAGGCGCACAATTGAAAAAGCCTTCATGCACGCTGGACTTTTCGATTTCCGTTAACATTTTTGAAGTCATGAATGCGCTTAAGTGCGCTTCAGCTAGAATTGTATTTAGCAAACGGTTGGTTCTTATAGGAGGATTATAATTAAACAAGTGGTTAGAAATGGAAACAAAATAATATGAACTATGCAAAACGATTTTTCCGATAACGGAACTTGGCTGTTTTGAAAACGCCTTCAAATGCGGCGTGATACCTCACGCATTCTGGAGAGTTCAAATAGTTGTATCATTGCGCCGTAAGAATGTGACGGAAGATTTAAATGGAGATAGCCTCCGTGCACGCTGGGCTTGTCGATTTCCTCTGAACTTTTTGCGGTGGTGAATGCATAGCTGAAGTGCGCTCCAGCTAGAATTGTATTTAGCAAATGGGTGGGTATAAAACGTTGAGATTCCTCTTCGCTCTCTAGCCAGGAGCTTTACAAAGAGGGGTATATATTTCTGCACAAACTGCACAAACTGAGGACAATTCGGAGTCTGATGAAGCTAAATCAGGTATGCAACGACACTCTTCTTAACCACATCCTCGTTTAAGGTATAATCTTTGTTTTATGACGTGATAGATCAGAATTTGTTTTTTCCCCCCATACTTCCATTCAATTTTATACGAGGCGAAGACCGATTCCGACCCGAGATCTAGGACCCGAACCTACCCTTTTTTGGAGAAGTCCCCATCCCTGAATCTTTGAAATTGATCAAGGAAAATAAATAACAACATTTAATGAAATCATGCCATGCAGAATTTTAATTTTCTTTTTCTAATTCACGATCTCTTCGTTGCCATGTTCATTTTCTTAATCCCTCTGTTGTGATTTGTTTCCTAAAATTCGGTTCAATAATCATCTAAACACTAAGGAAACTACCTATTCTTTTTTCTACCGTGGGTTGAAAACGAAGTTTCGTAGTTTGACCTTTACTTATCATGACACCGTGATCCGTATGGTTCTTTATTAGAGCATTTTCTGACGTACATGGCGTCGGTGGGAGGTGAGAAACTGAGCCGTCAAACGCAAGAAAAGGCTTGAGATCCGAGCAACCGACGCAAGGCGGCGACTGGCAACTTGAATGGTGCTCAACAGACCTGTCCGACTGCCAGCGACGGGCGGAGGTCACGATCCCACCCTATTCCCGCAAGTCCCTGCCCCAACCTCTTTGATCTTCAAGCTCAACCTTCGGATTCCCACCGACCGGGGTTATAGCTAATCATCTGCTAACTGTGTTCTTACCGCTGGCATTTCTACCGACTGAAGAATCTTCATTTTATGATATCGGGGGAATTGAGTCTATAAATAAGACACCAACCGTCCAAAAATGATAATTTTCCCTTCGATAAGCGAGCTTTTGATGTCTTTTGCGATAACTACTGAAGATCGACTCACATTAAAATATGAAAAAAAAGATATAGATAGAGGAAAATAGATAAAAAATACATGTCGGGAGAAGTTGAGACAATTTCATACTTCGAGCTGAGACACCTGTGACTTAAATGCAATATTTGGCCCGGTGGTAGGTGGAAAGCTGTTACTTTACCTGCTCACATTATATTTATGTCTGTATTAGTATTTAGTTGGACCTTATAACGTTTGTTGATTTTCATTTATTTTTATTTTATGTCACGTGATAATAATTTTATCTAATTTTGTTTAATGATTGATCGCCAGTAACAGTGAGTGTCTCTGCACCTGTTTGGCGAAATGTTTTCTTGAAATTAATATAGTCTCATTTAGCACTTCCGATAAGTATGATATGCATGCACACTTTCATGGATGTGTCACACTATTTTGCTGGCACTTATCAGAGCTCAAAATTTTTCACTCTAATTGAAATTGTTGAACATTTTGACTTCATTTCCCCAACGCAAAAGAAATCCCACTTACTTTCAAAATTAGTACCATTACGATTAAATTTTGTACTATCATCGGTCATGTCACTCATGAAGGTGTATTTCTTCAATTGTTTCGTCTTTGCCGCTCGTCTTTTTCCTCGGTTCAGCAGAATTCTTCCCTTTATACTGCCGTGCTAAGGGAAAACGCCGTATGAACTTTCGGGCGTTGCCAAATTTCCTTTGATCAAACACAAATTTCCTGGTAAGATCATGAATATTTTCCCTCCAATTTTTCAGATAATTTTGTTCGCAATTTCACCTTAAGTTCCTGAAAATTTCAGCGAAAAATATTTATAACTTTCCTAAAAAATAAACATTTTATCGAAGGAAATTTGGCAACTCCCGAATGTTCATACGGCGTTCTTCCTTAGCACGGCAGTATAGTTCAGCATTATACATATTTTACCGCCTTGTTATGTTAAGAGGATAAATTTTGATTTCATCAAATACAAACAATTTTTGCGCTTGAATATACCACTCATGCATCGCAAGAGTTGCGGTGGACTCTGAACATACATTCCTTTTTGGTGGTGTCCTCGGGAGAAAGCAAAGCGGTGTGACCACTTTTTCATACTCGGGGTTGAAGTTAATTTTGCGGAGCCTGCGAGGCGGGCCGGCGGCGAGCGAAGTGAATCAACGTCACGAGAACAATGAGGGGCGCCACGCGGGCCCCGAGAGGACGAGCGCCCAGTTAATAGATTGAGAATAATTACGAAAAAAAGGGACGGCCCCGGAAAACAATAAGGAAATCAATAGGGTAAATCTGGAAGGGTAGATGGCAGTCCGACGACCCTCCAGCGTTGCAGTTGGGGCGGAAGTCCGAGGCCGCGTCGAGGGGAAACGGGGGTGTTTTCGGACGGAGGCGCCAACAGTGCCATAACGGTCTTGTCCGATGCTCTTTCTTCGACGCTTTTAACCCCTTCCTCCCGCGCGTTCCGTGACCCACAATGAAACTGCATAGCTGAGACCCGTTTGTAGGACGAGCATGGCCCTTGCGATTCGCAACTTTTCCCAGCTTACATTCCTAGCCTTAACGTTAAGCAATAGGACACTGTGCTCGTAAAGGCAAATTCGAAAAACAACAGAAATTTGCCCGAAAAAAACCGGAGGCCTCTCCTGCCGTGTTGGGGAAAATCGCCTTACGAGGCTTCAGACGTCGCAAAATTTCTTTGATAAAACGTGAATTCTAAGAAAAATTGAAAAAGAAAAAAAAATCGGGTGTCAATGCAGCCGAAGATAGGAGTTTTTAAACTTTTCTTCCGAATCCGAGAAAATCCTATTCAGGAAATCAAAGATTAAACAACCTGTCAGAACATTAAAATAGTCATTTTTTCAGTTGAACTGTGTTTTTGATTTGAACTCATCCCTTAAAGTTATAGAAACCTGGCGCTCAAAATGGCAGTTGATAAATGGTAGTTGAAAAATTAACCGCAGATATAAAAAACGACTAATATCTGTTTCAGATTACGTTAGCGGCGTATTTTGGAACGATAATATATTTGAAGTAACCGCAATTTCACAGGGAACAGAATTCTCTGCAGAAAACTGTACTGTGAAGTCCTTAAAGCAATCGAAATTCATAGAAATTACGGCGCAAACCGCATTCAATCTGTTGGGGAAAAAATAATATAATATAAAATTAATGGAATAAATGATTTGATATTTTTTTGGGCTTAGTATTTGGAAATTCTGCAATATCACGTTAATTAATACTTAATCCCTACTGATCGCGATTTATTTAGCTGCATTCAAATTTATCCCGATTTATTTCGCTTAATCTGGATTTATCCTAGTTTCAACCGATTAATCCGATTTTACACAAATTTTCCCATGTTACTCGATGTTTTCGTATGTATACAGATTTTTAAAGAAATATCCTTTTTTTCAGAACTATCCCGAATAGATATCCCGAACTGTTCCGATTCATCCCAATTGATTGAATTAAAGAAAAAAAGAAACAAATTAAATCAAAACACTCACATTTATCCTCAATATCCACGTTCTGTGCAAAGCACGGTTGAACAGCTAGTTACAAAATAAAGCAAAGCAAAGCATCGCGAGTCCACGCCGCGCGCCATAGCGCCTTCAATTTAGCCGACGCAACACGGACATCCATCAAGCACGAATAGTTGTATCTCTGCGCCGTCATCAACAAGCGATCTTTCCTTTGCTCTACCTCCTTATTGTGTTGGTTCCGGTTGTTTTATTTGAAGTGACGCTTTGAGGGCTACGTGAGCAACACAGTCGAAGATAGGAGAGACGTAATCGGTTCTTGTTTTTCAACTTTTCTCCAGAATCTGAGCGACACCATCGGCAACATAGAGCGGACCATTGCAAGTTCATGCCTCAAGCCATCGCGCATCTAATACTGCAGATGCAACAAAATACTAATAATACTTAAAAACTATCAAAATTGATCTATTTAAGGATGGATTAGTTTTTCCCAACTTGGGACTTAGCGGAAATAAAAAGATGAGCATTGTATGCGTTTCCCTAGTTAACTAGCTCCGATTGTATTCTCAATCATGTCAGCTATACGGTTGTTCATGAATATTATATACTAGCAGTCAACCCGCGCTTCGCGCGGCGATATTGCAAAAAACAAATCGGAATATCTCATAATATATGCGTATAACTTTTAATTCACTGATTTTATTTGGATCGCTGGAAAATCAATGCATACTTCTATAATTTAGGACTGAGTCAGGGAAATATAAGGTTCGTTAAAAAGTAACCATCCCTAGTACCGTGTGACACTATTGTTAACGAAAAGTTTTTGTAACTTGTCAAAGAGGTTTTTGAATGATCTTCGAATAACTTTTGATGAGCTAGATGTAATGGTTGTATCGCAGCTCTTGCACTTCTGTTCGATATTGTCAAGAATCATCTGAATTTTAAAAAAGTGTTCGCTTGTTGGATACCCAATATGCTCATTCATGCATAAAAGTAGAAGCGCATGAAAGCTTTAGCAGACATTTTGGAGATGAACCAAGAATTAGATGAAGAATTTATGACTTAAATCACGGCACCTTAATTACGGGATGACCTTAATTACGGCAACTATGTATTGTCCATGAGATGCAGATGGACCCATTTCCTTAGCTCATCAAAAGTTATTCGAAGATCAATTTTATCAGCCACCCGTACGACCCACGTTTCTAATTTCTGGTTGTATTTCGCAACCAGATTTTCCGGATGATTCAACCAGAATTACAGTTGACTCAACCAGACGGCTGGTTGACTCCACCAAACAAATTGAGTTCACAGTGAGTTTTGAGTTTGAGTTCAAATTGAGTTGATTCTACAGTTAAATTGAGTTCCACTGGAATTAATAGTTAAAAAATCCATGATTTCACAACAAACCCACTATGAAAGCAACAACTAAAGTTCAGAAATAGTTAGGAAATCCATGATTACACTAGAAAACCACTATTAAAACGACAACTACAGTTAAATTGAGTTCCACTGGAATTAATAGTTAAAAAATCCATGATTACACAAGAAACCCACTATGAAAGCAACAACTAAAGTTCAGATAATGGAAAATAACTGACCCAAAACATTCAAAAAGATGTTATTTTCATCAGCTGCTCAGTTTAAAAAAAAAAAAAAAAAACAAAGTAAAAACGTTCGTGGGGAGGGGGGAAGGCGAATATAAATATACGAGCAGTAAGCGTAGAAGAATAACTATGGAAACATAAGAAAGCTCAAAAACTTTCATCAGCTGATAATCGGATGAAACATAGAAAGGCCCGCAGTGTTGCCGTTCATAGCATAGAACAGCGGAAATCAAGGGCCAATTACGCGCGCAGCTAAAGGTATCCGACGGCCACCCGGCAACGGCCGCGTCAGGAAATATACCCGCACTGCTACGTCTCTCTTTCCAACACACACGGGCTTACGGGAATATCCGCGACTTCCGACCGCGGTTGCTCGCGAACGGACGGGCGGATCGCGAAAAGAAAGCTTATTGCACCCCTCGGGGACAGTACCCGTCGAACGGCTAAGTTCGCACCGATTCCGACCGGTGGGAGCGGGGAGGCGAGCGTGATGGATCAGTGTATGATCAATGTATTTCCCTTTTATTAGTTAGATTCGTTACCGCGCCCTTTTTTTCTCTCTCTATTTTCCTTCTTACTGACTCTCGTATGACCACGTTCGTATTTTGGTGACTTCAGCGTGATTTAATATGAATAATGATTTGAGAATTGGTTAGGGTGTAAGTGAAATTCTTCAAAAACTCCAAAATCCAAATTTCAAAAATTGTGAGACTGACTGAATTTTACATCCGTCCTCTTGCTTTTTTTACTTTTATTTTTATTGTTTCCGAGAAAAGAGTCTGAGAAGTATCAGCTGATCCGCTTTCATCGCTTGCAGCCATCCGTCACCCGGCAACCTAACCTAAAGGTGCCAACATATATCCAGTCAGATATCTCTTAATGACGTCTCCTTCCTCCTTGCATGCATAGGATGTCTAACTACATAGTTTTATAAGCGCACGATCTAACATTTATTATTATTTTATTCAAGTTCCTCTTTGGCTATGGTCGGAGAATGGACATCTCCTGCGAGAGCTCTCTACGGTTTAATTAAGGGGTGCGTGTTGTTGCTACATAGCTTTTTTTTATTTGTATATGTAGTGTATCTGTTTCTGAAATTGTGATGCGAGTCGATGGAGCCGACACCAATAGTGCGTTCGGTATTCGTGTCGTATGCGGTCTACCGGGGAAGTGCGGTCTATCGAAAACCCGGATGAAGCGTAGCCCCCCCCCCCCCCCCCCATTTGGCGTCAAGGAAACAAAATTTATAGTAGTTCGATCTGAGCTTTCTTAATCTTCGTCCTCTTCTCGTAAAATATCTTATTATCCTCTAAATGTTACTTAAAATTTAACCTTTCCCCTCAACCCTTTAGTATTTTCACTGATGTAACCTTGATTTCGGTGTAAACACACAGAGGTGTAAATGGCCTTAGATGTTAAAGCACAGCTTTAAAATAAACTTATCTTACTACTACTACTACTACTACCTCCTTTTGTTTATATCCAGAACTTAAAAAGGTAAAAACCAACAAAAAAAAGTAAACTTGCTTCCACTCATGAACAAATGATGAGGCGTTGCCAGAATCGACGATTATCATGATCAACGCAGGTATTACAAAAGAGACACTACAAAGTATTCAATTTGGCAACTAAGTAAGCACGAGCAAGCAATAAATCGACCGCATCCGAGCACAGTCCGAACGAGACTCTTCAGTTTTTATTTAATAAATAATCTAAATTTTTAAATTCCTAGAAAATTTCACCGTATGCGGTCTACCTGAGGCGGTACACATTTGGCGCAAAGTGGCATCTATGCAATTGACGAAGTTGTAGCCATAGAGATACTCGTTCGAATTCGTTCACTGTTTCTGTTCCGATCTTATAAAATCTTCCTATAAAATTTCCTGTTAAATTTCTAAATTGCACGTTAAAATTGTGAAATAATCTGAAATGCTGTGTATCAATTTCGGTCTAATATTAATTTGAAAGTTAATAATAATTTTTGGTAAAAATTAGCCGTTTCCGGCTTCAGAAACTGAATGTACCCACAGAGAGCATGCTGTCGCATCTACTGGACAAGTCTTACCTACGTAGCTTATTCTATTCAATAAAGGAGATCTCAGTTGGTAATCGATGTTTCTGTAAAGGTCACGCTGCCAAGTGTCGCCACAGTCGCAATGGAAGCTGTGCCTTTAATTTTCTTTTACGTAGGGTTGCCTCCGATAAAAATTTTCGAAGCTCGCTACTTCGTCGTTCTCAGACAAAACCGGGAGACATTCCTACCGATCATTGAGCGCGAAATCCAACTGGACATCCGACAGATCCCAACGAAGGAAAGAAAAGCTACGGTTGATTTAGATCTTACAGTGCATAATGCTAAAAATAATCCCGTAAGCTCGGATAAAAATCAATTTTAAACACATAGTAGCAACGCTACCTCTGAGAAGTTGCGTAAGCAACATGGAAGACAAACATTCAAAAATCCATGTGTGGAAATCAAAAACCAGTTGGCCCGATTTTCAATTGCTGCTCCCGTTGTTCAGGTCGCTGGAATTAATGAGTTTTTTATATGAGAAAATACTTAAATGACATACAATGGAGGACTAACTTTTTATTACACAGTAGTTATTTTAGGTTACTGAAAAGAGACAAAATTTATCGAACATATGATGCTAAAACATAGTTGTCAAGTTAACCTGTATTTTCGATTACCTCAATAGGAATCTCGCTTAACAGATATTAATCCTACACTTTCATAATATTTATGTGAAATAAGTGAGCTATATTTCGAAAAATCAACTTTTTAGGTATGATGAGTGCATTCGAAATCAAATACTTTGTTTCATGAATAACACGGGAAAAAAGTGTCAAGGGTTATCATCTAAAATTGTGGTACTACTCCAATTTGTTGAATGATATGGACATTTCTAATTAATTTTATTACTACCGCAATTCAAGTTAGGGTAGTACTGCAACATTTGGATTAGTAACCTAATTTATTGGGGTACCACCATAATTAATTGGGATGCTACCACAATTAATTGGAAATGTCCATATCATCCAACAACCCCGTGCTTTTTTTTCCGTGAGAGCTAAATCAAGATTAACAACCTCTCTTACTGCTTCGAAATAGATCCCTTAAGATCATCGCTATTCTGCAGAAATTATAAAGCAGCTATGGCTAAGACGTAATGCCGACAGCTTTGTTTCTTACGTCATTTCACCAGCAACCCAGGAAATAATACAAATGAATTAATTAATCAATTAACTCTAAAGAAAACTCCTCTGAGGAGATAATTTAATTTAGAGAGGAGCTTGCGGAAAACTGGCAGCCAGGGGTTTCGGAGCCCAGGTCTTGTTTGCAATGCCGTGGCGTGCTTTGCGATATATCGAATGATCTGCATTTTAAACCTATGGAAAAGGATCGATAAATAGGGTGTTCGCAGCGAACACCTCAATAATCGATTCTTTACCATAGGTTTAAATGGGATAACAATCGATATATCGCAATTCACGCCGCGCCACTGCTTGTTTGCGTTGACGTGTCTATGACTTGGGGCCCATTGAATTGAAATATCCCTCATTCTCGCCTAGGCGGCTGGGTCTTCGCCCTCCGGGACGGAAGGCCTTTTCGGCTCCGATGGATATTTTCCGAAGTTGTTTTCCCATCGAATTATCGCGGTGCGGCGAGCGCTGTGTCGTTGATTTCCAGTCCGTCACCTAAATTCTCGCCGCCGAGGATCCACTGTTTTCTTGCTTTATTATTTTTGGCTCCGGCCATTTTACGCTTCCTCCTCCTTTAACCGTCTCCGCCAACGATTCTGCTTCCGCGTTGATGCCGCTTGTCAGTGTTTAATTCTGTAAATTTTACGCCTCCCTCAAGGTTTACATTAGCGTACGTCCTTTATAATGTCGGGGCCCCGGTCGGGGCCAGCTTATGGAGGCTTGAAGAGAGAGAAATAATTTAGGCATAACGATGACAGATGGTTTTCATTTTTATAACCTATGATGGTTGGCATTATTATTCACACAATTTTTGTTGTCCGGTACTAGAAAAAAAAAGTTATCAAAAAATTTCAGTTATTTGAAAAGTGAGTCCCTTTTATTTTCTCCTGCGGTTCACTACGATTAGCTGTTTCCCAATATTCCTCACATAATACGTAAAATATTGTGATGATGTACTCGCATGTGTGCATCAATTGTACTCTAGGTTTCAGTGCAAAGCCAGCAAATGTTTTTAAAAGTTACTAAGCAAAACAAAAAACAAAAAAAAAACATCCAAATCCAGCCAAAGTAATCCTCAATATTTTACTATTTAGACTGTACCGCAGGCCTTCAGGATTTGGGCGCTGTGTACCCAAATTCCACTTTGTACCTCTATCATTCAATAAAGAACATTCAAACAATTAATAAAAAAATGAAAAAATGAAAAAAAACACTAATTCTTAAGTATAAAATATAATAATATATTTGCTCTCTCGTGATGTCTCTATGATGTCACTCTTTCATCTAATATCATATACAGGTATACCGCCCATCGCGCCGTACTATTTCAGTGAATATATCTTTCATGAAAATTGAAATTTTATTTCTTCAGGAAATTGATAGTAAGTAAGTAGTGCAAATTTTAAGTTAGTAAATTATGCCATGTGTCTCCAAACAATCATTTTCCTTCGAAAGTCTCTAATATTGTCGTCACGTTAATTTAAAGCTAACTTTACACAATGAGACATATTTTGTTACTATGTTAACAAATTTTATTCTCACGCAACTTAACAATTTAATAACAACTATTAAAATTTAACAAAAGAAAAAAGTACAAAATGTAATAATCTCGCAGAAAGGGTAGATTCTCTGAGTTTTTTTCGTTTGTTTTTCTCGGATCTCGGCCACCAACGTGTAGGTCTCAGGTTTCTTCTTCGATATTTTTTAATTTTTAATTTATTTTCCGACTAAAAATGACCCAGATTTAAGTCGAAACGTCTCGATTTTTCAATGTTGTATTCTTAGCCTTGTTTTCCGTTTTTCTCCCTTGTTTAATTTCATGTTACCATTGTATCGAGATGCCTCGTAAAAATTTGAATCCATGACAGGATTAGCAGGCTCGTTATTTTCGGAAAAATTTACCATGAAATGAAAGACTCACATTCTGACAACAAGGGGGGATGAGCTTGCTACCCTTTCGTTTTTCGGCTGTCGCTTTGAATTAGAAAAAAAGAGGGGCCGAGAAAAACGCGGGGTGTTGCTCTGGCGGGGGCGAGGGGGGGGGGCGCACAATGCGTGATTCCGAGGGACGGCCGGGGAGCGGAGGCTGGATCGCAAAAGGCGCGAACTTCTCGCGGGGAATTTTGATAATTTATTTTTCCCACGTGGTTCGTAGCTTGTCAGTTTGTTCGGCTATCCTGCTTTTTTGCGCCCTTTTTGTTGATCTGTTACGGCGGCCCCCTCTCGAAACTCCTCCCCGTGCTGCGCCTTCGCCCTCGCCGAGATTGCTTTTTCGGGCCCCTCCACGCTCGGTGGGGAAATGCTTTATTGATTAGCGCTGATGTAAATGCGAGGACAAATAAAGAAATATAGGCGGGCGCCGCGATTAGGCGTTGAGAAAGGAGCTTTTGAGAGGCGCAGATTACGCATCCTTTCGCCTGCAGCTTCGTATTTTCGAGGAGAGATAAATTGTTTACCGGGGGTGAGTTTACGTTACGGTATGAGGAGTAGTTGATACGATTTTCAACTCGGGGTCCACGCCGTAAATTCTAAAAAAAGACGCGTTCTCTCCGCCACGTCTATGAAAACCTTATGGAAACTTACGGTTGCTTCCACCCTCCTAGGAGGCATTATCTGCCATAAATGTAGCGAGGAATAAACTTCTCATGATATCACTTTTCTCGTAGGCTCCGACTCCTTCGCGTGATACGATAAATATTAGAATGATGGTATGAACACCCGTGATGCCGAAAAATATAAATAAATATTCACCTTAATGAAGGAATAGGATTTTACTGATGGGATATAAGAAGGGAACAGAAGAATAATTATTTTGGAGTATCAAAACAAAACTTTTTCCTTCGGCCGACAAAACCAATCTACAAAAACTCAAAATCTAAATCATGGGAAGTATGTGAACACCAAGTATGGGACTACCGCTCACTTTTTGTGTCGCAGTATCTCGATTTATTTTGCAAGGAAAGCTCCATTTTCTTAAGCTATGCCTGTCATCCTTAATATGTTGGAGCGCCTTCGATTTCCTATGATCAACACCTCTGTTGCGAAATAGTAGCTTGAAATGCCGCGGCGCGGCGGGCGGCGGGCGAGGGCAACCGGCGCATTGGCGCCTACAAACCTAACAGAGATACTTCACGCATTGCGCAATGCGTGAAGTATCCCTGTTAGGTTCGTAGGCGCCAGTGCCCGTTAAGCGCCGGTAGCACACCGCACTATGGATCGAAGGATAGGACGGAGTGGAAATGTTAAATTGACAACGTAGTAAACATTTTCAAATTGATTTTTAAACTTCCCTCCCCTTCCTTTCTCCGCCGCTAAAACCTGATCGGCAAATAAGGAGAAAAATCGCACACGACAGAATGGCTTTTAATTTGAAAAAGAGTTATATTCCTTACCGTACACTAACATTAAGAAGATAGTCTTCTGTCCAGGGTTTTAACTTCCGGAATAAATCTGACAACTTCTGATAAAGACGCCTGGCCCTCCTCCGCACCCTCGTGAATGCACTCATAGCGTACTTATTTATTATTTCCTAGTGCTTACCTTGATTGCGACCCGTCGCATCGTGGTAAAGTCGTACAAATGGTTTTATTGGCCATCGTTGCAACGTTGCCATGTCTAACCACACAAAGTGCCAAAATGATGCCGGGTCCACACCATTTTGCGCGGAAAACAAAGCCAGGAAGTTCCAAAAATTATAATTAGAGTAAAAAGTAAATTTTTTGAACTCTAATTCTCCACCTTGTTACATACAGTGCGGGGTACCTCTCGGCTCCCCCTCTCATCTATCCACACATTCACACCGAATCTACTTCGATTTTTCAACTTTAGATTTTCAATAAGATAAACATTAAAAACAAACACAAACAAACCCTCACCCTCACTCACCCTCGCTTTCAACAGATTCTTTCGTATGAAAGTTGTAGTGCACTAGAAAAAAAGTCGCTTGGATCTAGAGTCCAAACTCTTAAAAACATTGACAAGAAAAAATACTCTTGATTCAATCGGACTTTTTGTTTGAATTAAAAGAAAATCTACCTAAAACAAGAGGCTCGAATCTTCGACTTAAGAAAAAATCAGATTGAATCAAGATTATTTTTCCTTGTCCGTGTTATTAAGAGTCCGGACTCCAGATCCAAGCTACTTTTTTTCCAGTATGGCATTTTTGAAAAGCTCAAAAGAGCTGCTGAATTGTAAACAAGTTTGAGTAATTACCTTAATTACACGTAGAAATACACAAACATCTTCGGAGGAACTTTTATTTTCGATGAAATTTGCTTGGAATAGTTTAGTTTGGCAGCGACGTTCGTGCACCCTATTACTTCGCGCGATCTCATCTTGACGCCACGTTTCTTTTCCAATTCCGTCGCTGCTTCCAAGTGCAGCTTTCACCTCTTTTCGTTTGGTTTTGAGTCAGTGGCGAGGCAGTGGAGATCGATTATCAATATTTCCCCATTGAAAGCTGTGGTCAAGAATCGATTTTTAAGGTGTTCGTTGCGAACACCTTGTTTATCGATCCTTTCCCATAGATTTAAATGACAGATCAATCGATATGTCGAAAAGCACGACACGCCCCTGGTCTGAGGCACTCGGATCAAAGCGGGAACGGGTCCAAAACATTCAAGTGAACTCTTGAATTGTACCCCTTTTTTTCACCCACATTTTCAACCTTCGTCTACACTTATCAAGACTTAAATTACGGCTCAACTGCCCAGTTATCGCGTTTGATTCTGCACTGCTCTTTTTTAATTGTCCTCGATTCGTTTCCAGGCAACGCCTACCGTATCGTGCCTCATGGTATTTTGAGTTGAGTAAACAGCATGAAATCTGGCGATTGAAGGAACAGCCTGATGTAGCAAATCGGATCGCGTTTAGCAGAAAAGAACCGAGCCGGATCAGCCATTGCCAATTTTAATCGGACGATTAAATTATTCACATGAAGATGGTTGCGTTGATTTTTGGGCAAATTTCATTCAATTTTCTGCACAGTGCGAATCAAATTCCTTTAAGTTTTTGAAGGAATCCGCACAAACATTCTCTTACAGAAATTAAATTGCCCGGTTTAAATTGGCAGTAGCGGATGTGGCTTGGCTCCTTTCTGCTGAACGCAGTCCAATTTTCATATACGTATGAATATCGACGGTGAAACTACCAAACCACGTATCTCGTTTGCGGTGTTTAAAAATCTACGCTCGCATTTTATTTTTTTGAAGTAGACCAAATCAATATCATTCCTTGAAATTTTCACAGAATTTTCTCCCCACGAAGAGGAAAAATCACAGAAATTTTCAAGACTGGACGTTACGTAGTTTTTCATTTAAAAAATGAAGTATGACAGGAAGTCTGCGACGTCGCAAACCGAGATACGTGGTTTGGTAGTTTCACCGTCGATATGTAACCTAGAAAGGTTTCTTTCTCGCTATTATTTTGGAGACATTTCTTTGAAGTGGTGCTATGGTTACAAAAAGTTGCTGGGGCCAAATTTTGTTGGTTCTTCCACAGGCACTTAATAAACTCAAGACGAGTCTTGACTGAACTTAGGTTAGGCTTAGCGCGTCTGATTGGCAGGTGGTGCGGTTTGGACTCATCGACGGATGTTGCATCTCTGTGTAAAAGTCACGCCAAAATTCGGTCCCAGCTTATAATGTATCATCGACGAATAAATCCTGTACTGCGCCTTCCGGACAGTAATTATTTTTATCAAAATGAGTATCGGTACACTGGTGGAATTTGGCGTCATTTATTATACAGGAGATTCACTGAAAAAACCAATTTTTTTTCCGCCAGGAAAAAAATTCTCTCAAATCAAAAATTATGCTACTTGATTTCAGCTACTTTTTTGCTTACCCCAGGTAATTTTTTCTTGTTCCCAGAGCAATTCAGCCCGAATTAAGATGAAAAGAGTGTTGCATTTTCCCCGGGAAAAGCTCCATTTTGATTGGAAATCCCGACCTTTCGGAGCGAAACCGATCGATCGAGAAAAACGGAGGTCATTTTCAGAATCAGTGTGGAAAATTCAACCAGACTCATTTTATATCTTCTTCGAAATTTGATTAATTTTTGACCAATATGATCAGCAGGAGTGAGAATTTGTCTTAATATACGTTTGCCCATTGTAAAACATACGTATTAGATACTTAATACTTTCCAAAATTTCTTCAAACAGTTGCATCGTTTTTTTTTTAAAAAAAAGGGCAACAAAATGCTAAAAATATAATCTTGTTCTACCATAAATGATTTAATAAAAATTTAAGTAGCAACGAATGCGTCTATTCATAGGTATCCGGTAATTATATTCACGTTGGAGGGAAAGAAAAATCAAATATCTATAAAATGCACGTTAAAATGACAATAAAATGAATACAATATTTATTCGCTACTTAATACTCTCCAAAATTGCTTCAAACAGTTGCATTTTTTTTTTTTTGTTTTTTTTTAAGAAAGAGGGCAACAAAATGCTAAAAATGTACTTTAAAGCTACAATATGATTGATTCCAATAAAAATTTAAGGAGCAAGGAGTGCATCCATGTAGTGCTCCCATCCCATGTCCGTTAAAAGTTCCGGGATTCGGAACCTTTTTGTTTCAATTTCTCTCACTCCATGACCGTCAAAACTTTCGCGATTCCCTTTAGATTTTTTCAAAATTTCCGAGAAAGTTCCGGAAGATGTAAAAAATCCAAAAAATTTCGGGAATTTCAAAAGTGCCGGGAAAGATTCTAAAGTTCCGGAATTCGGAAGTGGTTCCAGGAAATGGGAGCACGGAGTGCATCTACACATAGGGATCCGGTATAATTTCATTCACGTCGGGGCAAATCAATTATCCGGGAAATGCACTTTAAAATGACAACTAGCGCCAAGTCAAAGGAGCAGAAAACACACGAGCATTAAACACGCATAAAGCATCCTTGTCGCAGGTGACGGGGTCGGAGGGGGTGGTCGCGGTGTCTCGCAGTTGAATAAATTCGGATTCAACAAATCTCGCGTCAGATGAAGGAACCTCACGGGAGCGGGAAATTCAGCCAATAAATTGCTTTGCAGTTCCTCCGCCGCCCTCAGTTCTCACTTGGCCGCCAGTCGAGAGGTACTCGAGAATAAACTCCGTTTAAGCGGATGAAACCTTCGTGCCCGTCTCGCTCACTCACGCTCTGTCACCTAGTTAACAGGAGCGGCGAATTACGCCCTTCCGGATCCAGTAATTTCACTTGCACCGTTCCCGCTTCAAAACAAATATATCCTTGCGGGTCAACAAATGGAAAACAAATTTGAAAGGGCATGGGTTTGTTTGTTTGTTTGTTTTTTTTTTGTTTTCTTGTTTTTTGTTTTAAATTTTGAAGGAAACACCTAAACCCTTAGAATTTGTAGTGGTTGAACGTTCATTACCATTTTACTTTCAGCGAATTACGCCTTTCCGAGTCAAGTAATTTAACTTGTACCGTTCCAGCTTCAAAACAAATATATCCTTGCGGGTCAGCATATAGAAAATAAATTTGAAAGGGCATAGGTTTGTTTTTTGTTTTTAATTTTGAAGGAAACTCCTGAACCCTATAAGAATTTTTAGTGGTTGATCGTTCATTACCATTCTACATGCAGCGCCGTTCGAATTACGCCGTTCCGGATCAAGTAATTTAACTTGCACTGTTCGAGCGCCAAAACAAATATATCCTTGCGGGTCAACATATGATAAACAAATGTGAAAGTGCATAGGTTTTTTTTTTTCGTGGTTGAACGTTCATTAACATTCTACATAACTACCCTAAGCGGCCGCTACTTGATGTCCGTGGTTATGGTGCACAGTGGATCGAGTCAATGGAAGAAGTTGGACAAAATTTGGGAACTTTAAACGCTCATAACTCCGTGTATATAGAATTTTGAGGTTCTAGGAGTGGTTTCATTGGTTTATTCCTCGTAAAATTTTCCTAACAGGAGCATCCCTTAAATTAAAAATGTGACGAAAATAATATCAAAATTCTCAGTTTTGACAAAAATTTCATGTCTGACCTCTCTGATTGACTCGATCCACCATATATGGCAGGTGGCTGTTAGAGCGACATTTATGCGCGCTTGCCTACTTAGTCACAAAATTACTGAATTTTGGTGCGGGACGATTCTAAAATAGAAAGACTCCACTCTAAATACTACATATTATTCCACAGTCAAAGTCATTGGGTTGCCTTTGACAACGTCTGGCAACAAATTTCAATTCGTGGTTGGAATGGAAAAATTCTATTCAATTCCAATTGTTAACAAGATATTTCGCTTTTCTACTCGTGAAATTAGATAACTACGGTATTGGCAAGTCGAGCGGAATGTTGGCTGCATCTAGCAACGTATGTCCTCCTCAGCAAAACCATTCAGTTGACGTTGACATTTCTTCGCTAAATAATGGAATTTTTCGGTTTCACATTTAGCCAAGTGGTATTTTAGGTTGCTAAGCGTTTCGTTCTTCTTCAAGAAGGAGACAAAAGAACTATAATTCAGTTTGACTTCTTTGGCACTCCTGTCAATCATCACAAAATACCAGTGATAAGTGATACAGATCGGTATCAAGACGTGTTCTACCTCGGGCGGAACAAGATAGAGTCTCCGCAGTGAGGGCATACCACAGTAAGAATTAAAAAATTAAATTTAAAATCTGGGCACTACACATTTATTATAAAAATATGTAAATATATTTTTTATAATAAATGTATAGTGCCCAGAATTCGAAGATACAATTTTCGAATGAGTTTTAAATAAGACACTTTTTGCCGATCTCCTAATCAAACTTACAATTCAAAGTTTAAAATTATGCATTTTAGAATAGCAAAAATAACACTAAAAACAATTTCAACAGAATCTTATCCTCTCACACTTATACTAATAAAAAAAATATACATTTTTTTTGGAATCAATTCAATGAACTGTGGAACTATTTAGTTTAATACATAAATAAGTACTTACCTGAATAGTATCATGTAATTCCTTATGAAATGATATACAATTAATTACAGACGACTCATCTTGCACGTTTAAAAAAGATCTCTACACAACCATATTTTGAAATTTTCACAGGAGATTTTGATAACACTTTACACTTGATTTCAATATTATAAGAATATTCATTCGAATCTTTAATTTGTTTAATAGCCGTTCCGAAAATTTTTTCCGAAATTTTGCGATAATCGCATGTATCGATAATCGCATGTATCGATAATCGCAATACGGCGATCAAACACATCAAACACAACAAACACATCAAACTGCGATACACATGGATTATCATATGTATCGATAATCGCATGTATCGATAATCGCAATACGGCGATGCTGCGGCGGCGCGGCGGGTGCTTAGCAACCGTGGGCACGTTCCTCTCCCCAATTTACCCATTTTTTGACGATAAAATCCCGAATCACGAAATTGAAATAGACAGTGTCACTCGCCAAACCGGGAAGGACCGGTATACAAATTTTAGGGAAGATCGGACGGACGGTTTGACCCCCATTTCGTGAGAACCGTCAAAACCGACCTTTACTTTATATATAAGATTACTAGCGACCCGTACGTGCTTCGCACGTTTGAAACATACAATCAGAGAAAACAGTGGTTTTTATAGGAGGATTATAAATAAACAAGTGGTTAGAAATGAAAACAAAAGAATATGAACTATGCAAAACGATAATCCAGACATCGGAACTCGGCTGTTTTGAAAACGCCTTCAAATGCGGCATGATACCTCACGCATTCCGGAGAGTTCAAATAGTTGTATCATTGCGCCTTAGAAATGCGACGGAAGATTACAATCGAAATAGCCTTATACACGCTGGCTTTGTCGATTTCCTTTCACATTATTGCAGTGGTGAATGCATAGCTAAAATGCGCTCCAGCCAGAAGTTTATTTAGCAAATGGGTAATTTTTATAGGAGGACTAGCGACCCGTACGTGCTTCGCACGTATGAAACATACAATCAGAGAAAACAGAATTCATCTCACAATAATCATAATTAGTAGGACATGAATAACGATTCATGTCCTACTAATGGCGTTGTATTATACGACATTATAATGCGGCATTACTATTATAATGCATTATAATGGATTATAGGCATTATAAATCATTATTACCACGTGGGAATGAAATGTTGCAGAATGAATTGAAAAGCATGTTGGCAAAATTTATTACAAAAATAGTATAACATGTAGGTACATAACATAAAGGTAATACAAATTAAATGATTAGAGCGTGTATATTTTATTACATTATAGGTATATTATAATCATTTCGCTTATTCAAATTTACAGGGCATGCGGGCAGTTTTTGTTGGTGGCTAGCAGTCAGATTTTTCTAAAAGTGATTTAAGGTTCGGAACCTTCGGCGCGTCTGTCCGCGGCCTCTCGGACACCGGCGGAAAATTCTGCTTCCGAGTCGAGGGCGAGAGGTCGCTCATATTTTGGAGCACGGCACCTTAGGAGCGGAATTCGTGGATTGTTTCAATTCTCGAATTTTCGTTGATCGTACAACAATTTTTCGTACAACATTTCGTTGATCGTGCATCCGTCTTAAAATTTCGTGTGCTCCCTCTGAATCACTCATCTAACAAAAGAGGAAGAAACCAAGTTGTCATTTACACGGGGGATGACGTAAAAAAACACTACTTTTCAAAGTGCGATATCTCTGTTAATATTAAACGTAGTAAGTTGCGGTTTGGACGGATCTTATTATTTTTATATAATTAGTTATAACTAATAAAGTAGTTATGGAATTACAGTCATATAGAAGAAGTACTTACTTTCAAATTCATCCCTCTGATAATTGAACTCTTGCCATTGTATTTCTTGCAAAACTGCATAGTGATATTCAGTGGGAATGTCTTTCCAATTATTTTTAGAAGTCAAAATGCAATGAGGAAAATTACACGAAACGCTGTAAAAGAGGTTTTGCGAATCGATACGTAGCTCCGTAGCTTAATGGCACTACTCCAAAAATGTTTGAATACCAACAATAAGGATCCAGAGACTGATTATATTTTCAGGTTTCTTTGCAGGATGAACAAAGTTTTAAAATCTCAGGACCATTTGCAACGTCGAAAAAAATGAATTTCTAACGTCGCTGCACGGAGAACATTCTCAGGTATTTTCAATGGCTCTACACGTATCTACAAAAAAATGCTCATAACAGCCTCCTTAGTTGGCAACGTCGCGTCGTTCATGAATACGCGTGGCTTTCCACTTTGGTATGGTACATACAGAGAAGATATTGGCATAATTAACCCTTTATTAACTAACGATAAGAATTGAAAGTTATGTGACACCAAATATTAAAATACTGGCTGTAAACGGGAAATGATTACACTTAGGATCAGGATTTACATGTTAGCCGAGGGGGAACGGAATTGCGGACTGGAGATCTTGCCAAAGGAGGGGTCGTGTCAGCGGGTCCTGAAACGTTTTATTTCCTCTTTTGTTTACACCTTGATGTGAACAAAAACTTGAACAAAATTGAGCGATGAGATGAGGCCAGCGGGCCGATTATTGAAATGGATAGACAATGCTATAGACAAATAAGACAAAAGGGATATAGAAGGATCCTATCGGTGGAATCGAGTGATTGCAATGGACAAAAGAAGTAGGTAATAGACTAACTAACGGCAACCGCGAAGAGACCCTTTAGTTAGTCCACCATATTCTCCCTTAGTCTATAAGAACCACCCATCTCAACCAATAGGATCGCTACATACTCCCTATGTATTCTTTGTCTATAGCTTTGTCTATCAATTTCAATAATTATCACGCTGAGGTATCCGTGCTCTGCGCTGTAGTTAGCCTACATGGTTTGCACTAAACGGCTCATGTTTGCTTGTACATTCTTTGTTACCATTCTTTTTCCTCTGCATGGTCCTTCTTTTACTGGTTTTTTGGCGTATGATATGCAGTCGAGAAAAACAAGTAACTAATAATGCAGCATGACAGAGACAAATCTGAGAGAGGAGATAAATACCGGTGGTTGGTGAGTTTATCGAGGCACCGGTTAGGCAACCGGGCGTGCACGGTCTCCGCCACGGGCCGTAAAGTTTCCTTCAAGCTGGGCAGGGGCTTCTTGTTTATCGGCGGCTGAGCTTGTGGAGTTATGAAATATTGGTCGCTGCTCCTTCTTTTTGCTCACCCGCAACCCACCCGGCGAGCGACCCGCTTGCCTGCAATAAAAATGCTAAGTCATTCATCCTCGCGGCTGCTATAAAGCCACGTTGCCGCCAGTTGAAGGCGCATCTTCGGTTCGATGTTTTTGCTCCATTAGAGAGGTGTTCACAGCTCGCGGCAAATGCTACGATAAAAGGGCTGCTTAGCTTCATTATATAAAGCTGCAGAACAGGCAACTACAGAGTGGTGAATAATTGCTAATTTTCGATATGATGCCTTGCAGGATATGTATGCACTTAAAGTCGAATGCATAAGATTATATTTACTTGCGATGAACCCAATATTACTACCAAAATTCTGAAACTCTTCACCTCTCTTAATTTAAAAATCTAAATTTTCGTGTATACTCCCATTTTCAAAATTCTATGTAAAGACGTTAATAGCCTGTGACGCTGAATGTCTCCAAATTATACTAACTAACTAACTATTTGATTTGACGCACTTGCAAAGGGCCGCCTTTAAATGGGTTCTCAAGATACATGACCCACAATACAAATGACTTCCAGTTTTTTGGCCGAAAAACGCTCGACAGAATTTTCAGGCGTTATAGAAAGATAAAAAACCCGACCCTCGGCGCACCCTCCAAAGTAAGGCAGCCCTGAGGCACACGATACGCATGAGAATCATTAACAGATAGTACCGGCTAATTGTACTTTTATTGAGCGCCACTCTTGACTCCATTCATAAAGCTCATCTACCTAAAGTTGTAAAGTATCAACAACTACAATCGGGTTTCTTGCGGAAAAAAGTTTTGCAGTATCATCTGCAAAAGTGCCAGTTATTACTTCAGGGTTGCTCGTAGGAAGATCAGCGGTAGGATAAGAATTGAAAGGAAAATCTGAATCAGTAGAATTTTTAGGATACTAAAAATGCTACTGATAAAAATTCATAAAACCATTTAAAAACTAGGATTAGACATACCCTACCATTAGGATTTTTTATACTTAAGTAGTAGTAAAAGAAACGCTCCTCAGTCCTCAGGGCACTTCTCTGTGCCGTCGAAGATCTCCTGTCATTTGTGAAGATCAGTATTCTTCAACAACGGTGTTGAGTCGGCATTGTCTCCAAACCGTTGTCACCCTCTCTATTTCTTTCCACTTCCAGATCTCTTTCCTCTCTTTGTCGTCTCGCTCACTGCGCCCCCCTCCCCCCCAGTAACAGCAACTTTCTAAGTTCAATATTAAGCGAGATATCACGCCTCAAAAAACTCGATTTATGACGTCATCCACCGCGGTAGTACACACCATATCATGCACTACCGCTGTGGATGACGTCAAAAACCCGACTTTTCAAAGGACGATATCTCGGTTAATATTCAACATAGAAAGTTGTTGTTTGGACGGATCTTCTTATTTTAAGCTGATCTACAAGATTCAAACAGCATTAAAACACGATTCTGTGACCAGCGCTACTGGTTCATTTTGAAACTGGAAATTATCCCTTTCTAATAATAGAATGAGAGGGCATTCCAACTTTTGGGGGGAGCGTGGCCTGGTGGGACGTAAGTGAAATTGGGGTTCGACTCCCCGTAGAAGTCGGACGATTCTAGTTTTTTTGCCGCTTGGGGGGGGGGGGGAGGAGGAGGAGGAGGAGAGTTGAGGGTTTCTGGCGAAGGATTTAAAAGGAGTGCTCGAAAACTGAAGCGACGCGACGCAGAGAAGGGACATGGGGGGTGCAAGTGGGGATGGATGTGTGGGTTCGTTCGGCTGTGTGTGTGGATTGGGGAGAACTTGTATCAACCGCTTCTGCTTTTGACTTTGACATGTTCCCTGAAAACATTCAAGAATTACGACAACACGATTGAAACTTGAATGATAATGCCACACCACACCAATGTGAAAATGTCATATTCCTCTAGCACCATGACAACGCTGCTATACACATTCGTAATTTTTGACGTAGATTTGCCGCCAATTTCAATGATTTAATAGAATTCTCATCAATTACGGTATTTTCTTGGGAGCTTCTTCGGAATTTTCCGGTAGTTCCTCCACTCGGATTTAGTCGGGCAACCGACCATTGGTGTTGGGTTAAGACCAGCTTTATGGCCTCTATTCTGCGCGACAATATTCCTCCAACGACATAGATTCCAAGGCTTGCACCGCGTCAAGATGTTTAACAAATATTAAGAGGATAAAAAAGAAATCTCAAATCAGAGCTCAGAATCAGAAATCTGTTTTTTTTTTTTTTAATTTCAGAGAAGGTAGACTGGCCGAAGCCTCACGTAACGTCGATTTCTGATTTCTGATCGAACTCACTATCACAGTATGTGGATGACACTCTTTAACCTTCCGTACGGAAACTAGTCGTTTTTCGGTTATATTTTGAATGAAAACAATTTAAATTTTTTTCAACAATTTAAAATTCGAACTTACAAATCAGGTAGACTGGCCGATGTCTCACATAACGTCGATTTCTGCTGTTTTGACTCTTTTTTACTATTTTGCTGAGAAAGAAAAAGGCAAATGAAAAGACAGGGTCCAAGATTTTGGACGTGATGAGCAACCATTATGTAGGTGATCGTGGAGTCCAATATCATGGACGCGATGCTACATTACCCGACGCGTGCGTCCACCACAGTCAGTTTGCAAATGGAGAGGCTTTACAATGTTGTCGATTGTTACTTCGTCGTAGAATCGTAACGCCTGGCAACGTGCTAACGTAGCGAAGTCCCGATTTTTATCTCCACTACTTTTATTACACTCAGTTTCCCCTTCCCGGGCGTTTGATCCCCGTTCACCTTTTGATTAAACCGGGCAACTTCCGGTTGCCGCTCCACGACCGGTATTGCCAACTTCGCGATCCGAGGGGGGGTGGGGGGTGGCGGGGCGGGGGCGGGAGAAGATATGAAATAAATATTTCGCCAACTTGCGCTCAAACTATTTTTATGATCGACTTTTGCTTTACCAACATGCTCGAGCACTGAGCTGTGAACCTACTTTCGGTGTCGCCGATTTCTCATTCCGCCAACTTTCCACGTGCCCGAGAAACCGAATAAAGGCGAGAACAATGGAACTAAAGTAATTTTGAAGAGGTTGTCTCAACTCGAGCGATCAGATGGGATCGAATGAGATTTGAGCATAGTGTGAATCCCGCAAGACTCCAATCCTTAGACTCTTCCCGTGCTTATGGTATCCAGGATACCATCAACTTGGCAGTTTGGTGTGCGATGATACTACTTAGCGATTTACATTTAAGCTTTTTTTCATCAAAAAGTTGTCGTGGTATAGAGTGCTTGTCTGCCCATACTGAAGCACTATGCAAAAAATTAGCAACCACATCTTTTCAACTTAAAGTTCTTAGAAGTCTAGTTAGCCAGAAAGTTCTTAAAGATGTATACTATGCACATGCATATTCTCATATTTCATCCTGTATAGCCGAATGGGGTAGTTCTAACAAACTGAATGACATTTTCATCTGGCAGAAAAAGATCATCAGAAGAATCTCTGGTCGAGGCAGAAACGAGTCGTGCCGATCCAAGTTCAAAGAAATGAATCTACTAACGGTCCCAAGCATCTATATCTATCATGTCCTTAAATATGTTTTCCAAAACTTTGACGAATTCAAAACTTTCAACAATGTGCATTCTCATAACACTCGGAACAAGTCCAACATAAAACTTGAAAACGCGGTAGATCCCCTACTCAGAGAAGGGAGCAGAATGTATAATAAACTTCCCAAGCACATCAGGGAAGGAGATGGGAACAAATTATTGAAACTAAAAGTGTATTTAATTAATAATGAATTCTACTCTGTAGACGATTTCTTCGATCACAATGTAACAAATTAATGCATAGTGATTTAGATGTAATATTGTTAACATAAGATTTAAGTATCAAATTTATGTTAATGTGACGTGTACGATAACTGCCTGTGTCTATGTACAAAAAGTGGCAAAATAAATAAATAAATAATTATTTTGGGTTTCAATATCATGAAATAAAATATCAGGTGGAATGCAGAAAAAAATGAATATATAAATAAATAAACTAAATATCACACTCGTAAGTAAAATATTTTAAAAACGAGAGGTTGGTTCCAACCTACGGACGCTGGAGAACGTTCACTGCACGAACATTTTTATGATTGTAATATCGATTAATATATAATAATAAATATATATTCAAATTCAAATTTTCAGTTTTTTCCACAACAGTATCTATGCTCAATTGAAGCTCTAGTAATTTGGAGTCTTATTTCTTGAGATTTTAATTTGAGATATAATCACTATCTCTCCTTCCAATAAATAATTGAAGAATTATTAATTAAAAGAAAAGATTAAATGAGACTGTTCTAACAAAGTTACAGGTAAGAGGGTGTTGCTTACATATAGCAACAATCAGAACTATTGAATAACCAATCAACTTTATTATAATAATTACATTCAAAATAATACTGTTGGTATGACTTTTATTCACACAGGTATATATTTTTATGATGCGTATTTATATACAACTTTGTTACCGCGGAGACATATCTAGTTACTTAGCTTTAACAAGCCCCCCCCCCCCCCCCCTTGAGGTTGCCTTAATTTTCAATTTCAAATTTTATCTAAATTTTGACTTATTTTAAACCTTGACTCATCGCAAGGGGTCAATACTCCATTGGGTACTTTTAAAATTACCGTATGACACAGGTCATCGGCGCTATTGCAAAGTTTTGCCACTCTCACCATTTGCCAATATAGAGGCGGAGCATTTATATCTTTTATCAGCACTAGCTCTCCAATCTCTGGTGATTTTTCTTCTTTAAACCATTTAGAAACTTGAAGGTTTTGCAAATATTCTGAAGTCCAGTTTTGCCAGAACTCTTTTGAAGCTTGACATTCAATTAAAAAGTAGAAAAATTCCGGTTGTCGTAACGTCTGTTGACATAAATATTTCATGAATTTGGAACGCATCATTTGCTGTATCTTTATCAATACATCAAATACAATGAGACTTTGAATTGAACTTCGGGAACATTTTCTTTTTATGAACTTCATTATTTACAGGAAATACTGCCTCATTAAAAACCCTAACTTTATGAAAAACCATTGGATAAAAACATAGGCAAGGGAGAAAGAGTGCAGTGTACGATTGAATCGATTTCTGATTTGTTTGATTCGGATAAGCATTGACAGAAGGATTGCTGTCATTTTTGTTGAAGTAGGTATAAAGATTCCTGATTGTCACTTATTGATTCAATTGCTTTGGTTACATTGCTCACCCATTTAGTCGGGTAGATGTGAGTTTTGAAATGTAGCTCTGCACAGAGACCGTTGCGTCGGTATTGCAAGGGGCGCCTCTGGTGTAGTGCCATATGTCACGATTGGTAGGTGATTTTGATTGTTAAGAAGTCGAATTTGGCTGGATTCATGATCAGTTGTTTCTCCAAGATTTCATGCTTCGTTTCTTCGGGCCTTCGTTGTTCTGCCTCATGTTCAGCAAGAGCTTGTTTGAAGTTTTGTTCCTTATAACCAACGAACCAACAACGATGTCTTCTGCGGTCGACATGCATTGGATGCATTGGGAGAGTTAGATGAGATGAGAAAGAATAGATGAAAAATATGAAGTGATAAAAAGAAAAATTGGGCATAAATAATTTATCGTATATATTTTGATCTGGAAATAAAGAGTCATAACTCCCCTACAATCAACAGAAATACAAGCCCCCTTACATGCGATGAACCCAATATTACCACCAAAATTCTAAAACTCTTCACCTCTCTTAATTTAAAAATCTAAATTTTCGTTTATACTCCTATTTTCAAAATTATCTGTAAAGACGTTAATAGCCTGAGTCGCTGAATGTCTCAAAATTATAATAACTAACTAACTATATTTATATACAAAGAAAAACTAGGTGACGCCTATCGAAATAAGGAAACATTTACATACGAGGAGATTACTGTTGCCTGAGTTAGACGGACAAGTTTATATTTGCTTGAGAAGTCTCTGCATTATACGAGTACGTCCTAGGTTGTACTTTTACGGACGACCTTAATATAAATGAGACTGCGCGACCCATTTGGCTTTCTTTTTAACGCTAGGGATGAAAGAGATCAAGCCAACAACGGTCTTTAAATCCCCCTTAAAGGCAACAAAGTAAAAGTTTCAATCCTAAGAAGCAATAAAAATGTCTCGCGTTAAAAAGTTCGACAGTTTTTGGCGCGAAATTTATAGCTAGATGCTCGGAAGTGAATTCTTTCAATCAACTTGTGGAATTTGAATGTATAAATGTTGTGCGAAACGATTCGTTCCTTTGTTTCAACCGACAAAGTAATGCTCACAGTCATTCAAATATCATTATAACATTTATTACTCAATGATAATACTGTCAACTTTTATCTGATCTTCTTTAGCTGTTTTTCCTCGTTTTATGTTCTTTTCCGACTTCTAACCTTCTTAATTTTATTTAATTTAATGAAGAGGAATCGAGTAAAGTCAATGAAAAAATCTCAGAATTAATTTGATATAAAAAGTGTATTCTCTGTTCAATGTACACCTATAGATACCAACTTATTCCTAGATTTTTTACCTGGATTGCATTTTCTGTACGGGTATAGTAGAATAAAATAAACTTAAGATTAAGAAAATAACAAACCCTAGGACGTCTTGAAAACACAGAAACTTCCTGCAGCAACCGGAGAACAAGTATTTGCAGGGAGTTGCTAATTAAATTTGTTCAACGCGTATATTCAATTACAGATTTCTCTCTTCGAAATGAGTCGGCGATTGTCTGCGTCGCTTGAAAAGCGATGCAAGCTGTTGATAAGCTGGATGCTATCATGTATTTCTTAATTAGATAACTGAGAAGCTGATTCTCTACCAGCTTTTTTTTCCACGCTATATTTTTCTGAACTGAAAAAAAAACAGCGATGAAAACTTTCGTGAAATACGGCATGCAACACTTTGGTTACACGTTACTCACTGCCGGTCTCACTCAACAACGCGTATAATTTTGGCAGTATGATCCAAGTCTTAATCGTTCGTCCAACCTAGTCGTCTTAATCAGTAGATAGTCATGAGTAATACTGAATAGGGAAACGCGGAATGAACATCCAGATTTGTCAAATTTCTCCTAACAAACCGCAGATTTTCTGGTAAATTTCTTTCCATTTTTTTAAGAAAGACTAGCAGGAAGCCTGTGCTACGCATTGGAAAACCCCCACGATCAGAAACCAATGTGATTTTTGGTCAGTTGCAATTCTCGTTTTACGCTAATTGGTGCTACTTTTTTTCTGCAGTAGGCCAATATGATAATTATAATGATCAAAAATATTCAAAAAACGTCCTCACCTTGCGTATAGTACTTAAATTGCAAAACACTCATACATGCACCAGCTCCAATAAACTACCTACGTATATGTAATTATGATGTGAACATAGTTTAAAGGAAGAAAGTTCAACAAGTAATACACATTTTCTTACATATAATATTTTCATTATAAAGTAAACTATTAATCTATAATTTCAAAGTATGATCTTGAATTTAATTCGAGGTGCTTAGTATTTTTGTATTCCTTCAAAGTCAAGTTAAAAAACTTAATGGTCCTTGAAGATAAGTCTTCTTTCGGAATGTTCTCAGAGGTGAAAGTAGAATGGCACCGAGATTTTCCTCTCTGTCCGAAAAAATGCAGTCCATAAAGCCTCTTCAAATAATGTCTCTAGCGAAGTCTGTTCCTGCTCTAGTATGGTCAGCTGATACAGAGAAGATGAACCCGTGTATTTCCTCGGTTACCATGCAAATAAAAGTTTCCTGTCGTGAACCTCGTTGTTTTCTCTTCACTTTTGCAAGCACCAACGCTGACTCCCGTACCTCTTTCTCCCACTCCGAGCATTAGCTGCCGTGCTAAGGAAAAACGCCGCATGAACCTGAAGGCATTGCCAAATTTCCTTTAATAAAACACGAATTTCCCCGGAAATTTTTCTAGCCGATTTCTACAAACATTGTAAATACTGTGGCCATTTATGCACTTGTCCATAGGAGGGTTCCGTGGTATAAAGACAGATGGGGAATTTCAAACTGTTTGGAGCGTCTCGGAGCTCGTTCCCTAAATGATTGTGGGCGCTGCATACTAATTTAGCACTAATTTAACGGACCGACCCCTCATTGAGAGACATTGTCTCCAAACCGTTGTCACCATCTCTATTTCTTGCCACTACTAGCTCTCTTTCCTCTCCTGAGATATTCTTTACCTCATTCCGAGGTAAGGAATTCCATGTATGTCCTTCGCCAGGCACTGGCGGATCCAGCAAATTGGCAACATTGTCTTTCCTCCATTAAAACCTACAGAAATCTATCGATTCTTGGAGGGGCCGGGTGCTCAAGATTGACAAGATGACAAGAATCGATTTTTTATCATAGGTTTAAATAGAGAAAATCTGGTGTTGCCGAATTGCTGGATCCGCCGCTGTCGCTAGGGAGGAAAAGGAAGTTTTCAATTGAAATTTAAATGAGATTAATCAATGCAGAGTGTGCTAACATTTCAAAATCATGAGTTAAAAAACGCTGACTATGCGAGTATAAATATTAAAGCCGAACAGAGCGGAGCGGCGCGGCGTGCTGCCAGCGCGAGAGGCTCATTGTCGCCTACAAACCTAAGTGGATACTTCACGCATTGCACAATGCTTGAAGTATCTACTTAGGTTTGTAGGCGCCAATAACGCGCGTTTCGCGCTGGCCGCCCGCCTGCCGTGCGGCGGGGCCTGAAGCACCTATTTTACAACAGAGGTGTTGCACGGTATTATACGAAATTGAACGTATTAAGAATGACAGGCATCCTTTAAAAGTACAGATCTTTCCTCGCAAAATAAATCAAGATACTTCTCGTACACAAGAAAAATGTTAGAGCTTTCAGCTGAGGCAAATATAGAGGTTTATCCGGTTCAGGTATAACAAGGAGGGAATTTCTTGAAAGGTAATTAGGTCCTGTTACACCAAAGAGGTGTAGAAAGTTTTAGTGAATTTTGTCTCATGGAATTGACGCTCCCCTATTTTTACCAAAACATATATTATTCTCCGTTGGACCAAACAGACAAAACAGAAAAAAACAAGTAACTGCTCATTCTTCCAAGACATTATATATTTTCATCCAAAAACGTCGTGAGCAATTGTCGTATGTATTTACATGTGGGCCAATCAACTTTGGATCTTAACTGACACGTGAACCTAAACTCCCGTGCCGAAAAAACGCGTGGACGTAAATTTCTGGAAAAAACAGGTGCGCGGGCAAAAAATCGTCGACGAAATGTCCTATAACCGTTGTTTTGTGAAAATGTTATGTACTATGTTGTTTCCGACGCTCATGATTTCACGTATCCTCTCATTCCGAACGTAATCCTAGGGAGCTTATAGACCGAATAATTAAAAAATTACCAGAATTGAGGACCAGGAGGTCTTCATGATCGGAGTAAAGCGGGGTGCTCGGATGCGAATTCGAAAGCGTCTCAATCGCGATGTAAGCTAAGATATTTCGGACGGCCACCTTAAAGGCGATGAGGGCGTGTTGGATCACATCGTCCCATCGACTGTTTGTCTTACAATGAACCGACCACTTGGAGGTGATCCTAAGCAAACAGCCCCATCTCGATTTCCTCAGCAAACATGTAAAGCGAGCGGAATTTCGCACCGATGAGCACGTGCTGCTTGCATCTCTAGACCAATGGCGTGGCGTGAATGATCGATTATCGATATTTCCCCATTTGAAGCTATGGTAAAGAATCGATTATTAAGGCGTTCGTTGCGAACACCCTGATAATCGATCCTTTTCCATAGGTTCAAATGGTAGATCAATCGATATATCGCAGAGCACGCCACGCCACTGCCCTAGACTAGACTGCCTTGCTCAGAATCCTCGGATACTATCCCCCATCAGCGGCGTGGCGTGTTTTGCGATATATCGATTGATCGGCCATTTAAACCTATGGAAAAGTATCGATAAACAGGTTGTTCGTAGCGAACACCTTAATAATCGATTATTTACCACAGCTTCAAATAGGGAAATATCGATAGATCGCAAAGCACGCCACGCCACTGCCCACCATCCATTACGATTTCGCACGAGGACTTAAATGACTTCCAGAATGATATTTTTCGGTTATTACATTTCATCAACTTAAATAATGTTATTGCGAAAATTTCGTGAATTACCGTGAGTTGCTTTAAAATGTCGGATTCTGATGAAAGATTGAATACGTAATCTAACCAATTACATTTCACAGCATTCTATTTTACCGATTGAAGTGTTAGCCGTCATTTATTTGTGTTGTACAATATTGAATTCATTTCAGAATCCCCTAAAATTTGTTCACCCATTTAACTCAACCAACCTCGAGACCCCGTTTTAAACAATGTTCACTGTTACCAATCTCTGCAAGGATTTTGAAAGTTTTTAACCCACCATATGATTGCTTTGCATTCCTCAGAATTTGTAATATTCTTTTCACTATTTTCTTCAGTTTTCCATTATATCTCCCTTTGTGGATCATTAAAAAAAAAAAAAAAAAAAAAAAAAAAAAAAACCCAGAAACAACGAAAGTAAGCACTTCATTCTAGTAAATTAGTAAAGTAAGCAATCATTTTAAACCACAAAACCATCGAAATGAATGTTGGTTTAAATCTATATTTGGTTTTCCTTGAATGTTTTTCATAATAAATATTAACTCCGACTCATTCCGAAAACTCAGTGAGTATAAGTATAAATTTGACTAAATTTATCAAAAAAGCTTCAACTCTTCAAGTAGCATTGAGTTTGGACGGAGAGAACATTTTTTGAAGTTTTATTCCTCCATACTACACTATACGAAGTTCAAAGTTTAACGAAGTTTTTAAAATTCAGAATATTTTTTCTCGATTTGAATGGTTAACGGGAGAAAATCGTACGACCGACTGAATGCAAAATCTCTCTCAACTCATTTTTTTCCGAAATACGACTCAATAATCCCCGTTAAACCCGGCCCGCACTTGATGTTTTTTCATAGTCAATACGATTCGGTAAGATGCGCCTAAACAATGGTTTGAGTGTTCTCGATTGTCTCTACCTCTCTCAGGCTACGGTTTCGACCTCGGCTCGTCGGAATTTGTGGAAGACATTTAAAACTTTAAGGGAGACTTCGATCGATTCCGAAGGTTCGAAGCCCCCACAAGGGCGACAGGTAATCCTCCAAGTTGCGGAATGCGTAGGCCTCTCTCGTTTTGACCAATTTGTTATTTCCACTTTGCAAGAGAGATGCCAAATCGTAATTTAATTTTTTAAAGAACTCTATCCTGAACAACTGAAATGGTAGCCATTGTTTCTATGTTTTTGAAAAAAAAAATTAAAGTCGAATTTAACGTTCTATTGAATTTTTTAAAATATATTTGACCTGCGCAGCTGCGTAGAACCTGGTTCGATTAATTGGATTACATTTTGCAATAAGGAACCACTATCTCTGACTCTTCCATAAAATCACCTTTCTGCATTGGGAAACCAATAACACATATGTTGTTTTTAAAATGAGCCAGAAATAGTGGTTCCTTGTTGCAAAATGTGGTCCAATTTATCCTCAATGAGTTAGTTGCATGCGATAATTTTGGTAAATAGAGTGGACTCTTTGAAAATAAAATCTCACGGAAATCACGTCGAACACACCAAGAAAGTCTGGTTTAAGTATCACAAACTGTTAAACTTCTTTCTTTTATGCAAACTCTTTTCTTATAGTTACCGGCGATGAGGTTTGCTGACAGGGCGCGATGTGATAAAGCCTCATAAAAGTAAGAAAAAATAGCTATAGTATTTCTCAAGCTTTCTCAAGTCTTTCGCTTGTGTCATTTTAAATTAATTCACATGTGTTTTTTAAAGCATCTGTGAAGCATTTATTCAGAAGCAAGTGAAATCATTCACCGAGAGGGTAGGCTGATATCAGCAGTTTGCAGGACTGCTTGTTTTCTTAGGCTGTATTTTCCTCACGTAACGAAAGCCTGGTTGCCACCGGCCACGGAAAAAGTGCTTGCAGATGTGGAGTGTTTGAAAAGATATAACGGAAATACCAACCCCTTCAGCAACTAGATTTGTAAGGACGAATACTTATAAGCCGCAACCCAACTCTCAGAGATTGCACTGATCTCTCTATGACGTGGCAATCTTGCCTTTAACTCTAGTCTATCCGACAGATCACCGTCATTTCCCTTGTGTCGAACTTTTGACTCCGGAGAGAGGGGCTAAATAAATAGCGACGACACTGATGTCAAACTGTAGAGCATTGCTCATTTTTACCATGCCTCGTCCTTGCGGATTCAATATTTTAGCTTAAAAGTCAACAATCCTGGTTTCCGCGGTTGTCAAATGACTGTCATTTCCCGTTCACATAGAGCGTAAAGATGATGAAATTACCCCTCGCGATTCTGCAGACTGAGGAAGTACATGGCACAGTCTGGTGGAAATGAAAACCTATATGATGCCGTATACTAGATGTGCGTGGGCCACCCTTCTTTTCCTCGGGCCCCAAGAGAAAAATATGCCGGCGAGTCAAGACTCCTTACAAACCTTAGCCCCTTTAGATTCAGTGCTCCTCTCCGGGGAAAAAAATTTGATAAGTTATCGCGGGAGAACTAATGCTCCTTTTTATACGCAGTTTCCACAGATGTCTAGGAAAATTCGAATCATGTCGATTTATATCAAGGTTTTGTGGAGCTACAGACTACAAGTTTGCTACTTGATATGACATAAATTAAGTCCAAATTAGAGGTCTGAATGGCCTCTTTCATCCAACATCTTTAAAACCTATAATACATCTGAGTGTGCAAACGATCCATGATTCCTCTAGAAGTCTCATTTGAAGATATTCGCATGAAACATGATGCATATGCCAATGAGGTTTAATATCTAACTTAATTAAACGTTGTAGCAGTATCTGTCTACGCTTGCGTTTAAGTTGCAATAGAAGAAATATGGTGCAATATTTCAAAATGTTTGCTATCTTTGGATTGTCGCAGCTACATTTTTCAAAATTTTCTAAGCAAATGTATCAAACTGGAGTAAAAAACTATATTTCATAGGGTTTCATTGAGATGCAGTAAAAAACCACTCAAAGAATCGTAGAGTTTCCTCCGAATCTGAATTCTACCTTTGAAGTGGATTTTAGTCATCAATTTCCCCTCTTTTTTGAAGTTTGAAGAGGCGTGCTGCAGAAGGGGTTGTCACGACAAGTGAATTGACTAAATTAAGTGACACGCAACGGCTATCACTGTACGGTTTTATCGTACGTAGATATCGACCAATGATGAGATCACAGTTGATAACTCTTATCCTAGCTTAATTTTTCAAACACTGGAAAAAAATTCGCTTGGATCTAGGTCCAGACTCTCAAAAACATTGACAAGAAAAAATACTCTTGATTCAATCGGATTTCTTTTTAATTCAAGCAAAATTCCGATTGAATCAGGGTATTTTTTCTTGTCACTGTTTTAAGAGTCCGGACTCTAGATCCAAGCGACTTTATTTTTCCAGTGAACGATAAACTTTGCTCTGGCATCCCCCTGAACGAAGTTTTCAATCCCTCATCGCTCTTCTTTCCCTCTTCGTCAAATTCCCATCTCGCTTCGAGATCTGGCAGCACCAATGTGGGTAGCTGAATTTCGGGGCCTATAGTTTAATTTGCGGGGTAAGCGTCCCATCTTCCTCCCCCCCGCCCACCCCACTTTGCCTTCGCTTTTCATAAATGCGCCGGGACCGGCTAACACATCGACGGAGTTATCGCTTTGAAGGGACGAAATTGCGCGAGAAGGGCCGCCACTATTGATGCCCCCCCTCCCCCTCCCCCCGGTGCTCGGTTTCGGGTGCCGCGACGCGGAGCCGGCCAAATTCCTTCATAACGAAACGGGGATGATAATTTAAGTTCGGGAGGAAAATATGAAGTGAAGCGACCGGGCCGGGCCGCGGAGGCGGTCGCGGTGGGGCGGGGGGGAGGCGGGGGAGGGGGGCGGGGAGGGGGGTGTAGGCGGGTGAGGCGGACCAGGAAAGCCGCCCAAAGACGATACAGCCGCTTTGATTTAGCGTCATAAAAAGTCTCCGTAAAATGCGAGCCCTCAATGTGACTCGAGGCTGTAATAGACGATTTTGATCCGGTAGGTTTGCGTATGTGTAATCGATCTCGCGATATTGAAGGATTGCGAGTGGGCTGCGCGACAGTGTAATTTCCGAGGATGGTCTTGATTTGTCTGCCGTCCGAGATCTATTATTTGGTGCCGATAAGGAAATATGATTTTCTATCTCCGAGAAGAGTCTCACATTTTTGCCAGCTCACTCCGGAATGTTCGGAAACGCATGAGACTTTGCTTCATAACTGTGGCCTTCTCGGTGACGTGATCATCGTCAGAATTAAAAGCTTTAAATTTGAAAAAGGGGGTTGAAACTAACACTACGGTGGCATGTTGGCGTGGGTGAAAAGACATGAAAAATAAAATGGATCAAATAAAAATTCTTTACTGCCCCTTCGTAAAGTCCTCCTTCATGAAGTCCCACCTTTGCCATAAAGTGTAATTTAATTTCAACGTTATGAGAGTTGTGGTCCAAATCTGGCTCAGCAGGGGCGGATTTACCTACTTGCCGCCCATGGGCCGCCTGTACTTTTCCGTCCCCCTCCTTCCTTTTTTAAAACATCAATAAATACAATCAAGTGATCGTGCCGGAGGAGGTGAGGTGCATAAGACTCGTTTACTCGTGTTGGACACATTTTTTTGCTTAAGTCCTGTCAACACTATTAGCAATAGTTCACGGAACTTTGCGCGAAAGTGGAGTTCCTTAGACCTATCTCTGTGTGAACGAGGCCTTCCATTTGTAATAAATGAACGTAACAATTATGCAAGAACAAACATAAATGCGGTTTAATCATTTCAACTTCCGCCACCGCGCTGACCGTACTGTGTTTGACGCAATGCATGAAGTATTCATGGCGTCTAGTAGACGCCATGCGTTTCAAGCTGACCGCACTGTTTTTGACATAATGCGTGAAGTATTCATGCAGTCTTGTAGGCGCTATGCGTTTCACGTTGGCCGCCGCTGACCGCACTGTGTTTGACACAATGCGTGAAGTATTCATGCAGTCTGCTAGGTGCTATTATGTGTTACATGCCGACCGCCGCGTTGAGGGCTTCTGATTTTCATATGAATCACTAAATACAAAAAGGGCACATGTCCAGAAAACCAAATTGTTCAGGAGACAAAAAAAAAACGTTTATTTCGTGGTAGATATTTTTTTAAACAGTTTTTTGTGTCTCCTAAACAATTTGGTTTTCTGGACATGTGCCCTTTTTGTATTTAGTGATTCAAATCAAGTCCTCGTCATTATTACTCTCTGCACCGCACCGCTCCATGCTAAATTGCGTGTTTGGTTTCTCTCTTAATTCGACTAATTAGACCGCGTTAAACAGAAAGGAGCCAAGCCACATCAGCTATTGCCAAATTTAATTGGCTAATTTAATTTTTTACATGATAACAGTTGTGCGAATTTTCATGCAAATTTCAGTGAATTTCTCCACAGTACGAAGCAAATTCCTTAACATTTTCAAAAGAATCTTGGAGGGGCACCTGACCCTCCAAGAATCGATTATTTAACATAGGTTACAATTTAACGCATTTCTCGGGTCATCTGAATGTGTATTTACGTCTTTTTTTCAGTCCAGCGACGATGTAATATAAATCCGAGAAATTCCTAAAATCGTTCACTAGTATAGACGCTAGTGATGACGTCATCATAGGAATTCTCCATTATTTCGACTTGGATCCAAACAATAACGTATTATTGACGTATCCATTATTATTCGAATATTTGACTATTTGCCTAGGCACTTGATAAAATACCTGGTGTTACTATTTGCCTGCGACATATATATCGCTTTTCTGTGACGTGGCACTAATATGGTATATACATGCCGGAGCAGGTCAACTGTGTAAAGGAGAGATGGGGGGGGAGGGAGGCGCCACTCCCTCCGTGTCCATCCCAAAATGACGTCCCTGTCGCTCAGCTGGAACCCCTATTTCCACACGATCGGAATGGATGTAAATTATCCGGCTGGCCAGTCCGGAGCCTATACTTGCTGAAGGTGCCAATCGGCGTAAAACGATGATTCGTATGAGTGATTGGATTGTTTGTGTGTTTCAGAGCGGTGAGCGGCCGCCGGTGGCCGCGCCGATGACGTCACTGCTGCGCCTGGACGGATCGGCCTCCCCGCGCGCGCCCAGCGCCCCCGCGCCCGCGCCGACCTCCGGAGGGCGGCTGCCCGCCAAGCCGGGGCCGGCCGGCTCCTCCGGCTCCACGACGGTGGCGCCGCCTAGCGCCCTCCCGCCGTGCGCCGTCGCCGACCTCCAGCTCGACCTCCAGCTCGCCTCCTGCGACCTCGGCGACGTGGAGCTCTTCCGCGGCTACCCCCCGCAGCTCCTCGATCTCGCCTCCTTCGTCTGCATCATGTTCATGTGCGTCGGGGTCCCCGGCAACCTCATCACCGTCGCCGCCCTCTTCAAGTGCCGAAAGGTAAGAACACCCATCACCTCACCTACAACGTAGACAAGCCAAGCACCCTCAGTTGCACGTATAAAATCACAAAAAACTAGTAAGTTTCTGCACGGAGAAAAGATCTAACATGGGACCCGATGTTGAGGTCATATGGATGTCTAAAGTTTTCGGAACTCGCATCCGAAAACTTGAGGTCTAGCTGCCGAAGTTCGGGTCAGCCATCCGAATTACTTCGGTAAGTACCGGAGTGCTCATATGTGTGACCCGAATCCTTTGGTATGTACTTAGGTACTTCAGATGTCTGAACCGAACTTCGGCAGCTAGACCTCAGCTAGACCTAGAGGTCAAGTTTTCGGATGCGAGATCCGAAAACTTCAGAGATCCATATGACCTCAACTTCGGGTCCCAAGCACGAAGTTTTTTTCTCCGTGCGATATTAGCCCTGCGGGCCGATTATTGAGATTTATAGACAATGCAATAAACAGAGCTATAGACAAAGAAGATAAAAGGGATTTGGAGAGATCCTATTTTGGAAGAAGTGATGGGTGGTTGCAATGGACATAGGGGATACGTTATCGACTGAGGGCCGTTTGTAAGATCTCTTGTGTACCTCTGGTCACCAAACCGGTGGCCAGACTCTGGCTAGCCGTCAATCTGCTAATCAGCATGACTACTGGTTTGCGAGGAAGAACAAAGGCTGACCAGGACTTGACCTGAAGAAAACCGGGAGTCGTACCTACCTCTGGTCGAGGTATGGTCAGCTCAAGCCACCACTTTGACAAGCACCTGACCAGAGGTCTCACAATCAGTCCTAACTAACGGCAACCCACGAGAGTCCCTATAGCTAGTCCATCATTTTCTCCCTTAGTCTATAGGAACCACCCGTTTCAACCAATAGGATCGCTCGATATCCCTTTTTTCTTTTTTGTACATAGCTTTGTCTATCGCGTTCAATAATCGGCCCACTGAGATCCATAAGAATACATGCATAACAGGGCTCATGTCACAACGGACTTACAGTTCTTTTTGCTTTAAGTAGTCCAGTTAGTCTTGCATACGACGAAAACTGAACGAATTTCATTAGAACGCTTGGATGCAACTATTCGGGCTCTACGGAAGTCCGTGTTGCATACCCCCAATAACGAAGGGTTTTTCATTCTTCAAGCACTCGGGGGTTCACCCGTGATGCGGTGGGCTGAAAGGCCGGGATCTGAAAAGACAGATCCTTGGGTGGAAATAGGGGGACTGAGGGGGACGCCGTTCCCCACAAATCTACTTACTCCCTCCCAAGGAATGTGACTGCTTTTGCAGCGTAAGCAGTGCATGACACATCTCTCATCTTGGATATAAGAATTGGGTTAGTGTTTCGTTAAGAGCTCCTCAAAATATCTCCTGAGACAACTCAATTTTTAAAAATTTTCCGGGGAACGGCCCCTCAGACCCTCCCGTAAAGCTAACAGGATTTTTCGAAAAAAGTCTTCGTTTATATTACAAAAACATAGCTCCCAGAAATCCATGAAAGCGTACCAAATAAAAAACCCTCTTTTTTTGTCATTCCGTCTGTCTAGCGGGGAAAGTAATTCCCTTCATGCACCAACCCCTACACAGCTATATTAAGAAGAAGTTATATTTGATAGAAGTAGGGAGGAAATCATGAAGGAAATAATCGTACCATTAAGAAGAATATGAAAGTAACGAAAGCAGAAACTAGAGTACGGTGAAGATCGGTTGACTTGATATTTGATAGCCCCCGCAGTATGAGTTGTCTTTAAGGAGAGAGAAAAATGTAACATGCTCGATTCATCCAAATTGTGCTCTTGTCGGTTTGCAATGGAAGGGGGAGGGCGCATTATGAAAAATATACATATGAAAAGGACTCTTTAAAAATACGTGTAAAGCCCAATACACTGGGGGAAAAAACACATTGGATCTAGAGTCCAGACTCTTAAAAACATCGACAAGAAAAAATACTCTTGATTCAATCAGATTGAAGCTTAAATCAAGAAAGCCTCTTAATTTGAGCGGATTTCCTTTTGATTTAAGCTTAAATCTGATTGAATCAAGAGTCCTTTTTCTTGTCAATGTTTTCAAGAGTCTGGACTCCAGATCCAATGTGTTTTTTTTTCCAGTGTACGATGGGCTGGAGGTTGTGTGAGATGAACTCGTGACCTTGAATGTAATTTGTGAAGTATAATTACCGCATGATATGTTCGGACGAAAATTCGCTGAAGAAAGTTATAGAGAGGGCTGCGCGACTTTGGGTCAACCCTTTAAACTCGGTGAGGGAGTTTTCAGGAGGCGAGTGAGGAGGAGGGGATGATGCGTTTTTGGATCAGATATTGCGGCGTTAATGCGGTTTAGGTGTCGTAATTCAGGACAAATTCATAAACTTCCCCTCAAATTACAGCGCTTACTATCCTACTTTATTACATTCATTCATTATGAAGCGTGTTTCGGGATCGTCGCTTTAAAATTCTTCCAGTATTATGACTGCACAAAATCGGCTTTTAATTACGTGCTGGGTCGACCATTTTAATTACATTTTCTAACATTCAAGACGTTATCAAAATGCATTAATGATGAGGACATCTTGAATCTCATACGCGCTTAAAAGCACGTTAAAATGTGCCCCAGATTATTAAATTTCTTTTCTCCTTCGGTTCTCTGAGTCTTTTAGGTATTTTCAAACATAAACTCAAAAGGTTATTTTCGTAGGAGTTTTTAGACAAAAATATGCGCAAAATCGCTTTAAATGAAGCTGTTTATTTCAGTTATTTGCAAATACATGTTGTAAATGTATGTTTTCTTTATTCTGCCGTGCTAAGGAAAAACGCCGTATGAACTTTCAGACGTTGCCAAGTTTCCTTCGATAAAATCCGAATTTATTTATTTATTTTTATTTATTTTTTTATTTATTTTATTTTTTATTTATTTATTTTTGTTTTTAAATTGTGAATATTTTCCCCCAACCTTTTCAGATAATTTTGTACGCAATTCAATCTGAAATATCATCAGAAACTTTCAAAGGAAAATGTACGTGAATATCGTCAAAAATACATTTTTTATCAAGGGAAATTTGGTAACCCTCAAATGTGCATACGGCGTTCTTCCTTAGCACGGCATTATTGTCCCATGCGATTGGCCATCCTAATTCTCTAGCTTCGTGTCTCCGCGGGCGGGAGCAAAAAAATAATGAGATGTGTTTGATCTGCCATCGCGTCGTTGGCTCTTATGAATCTCGAATTAAGGCGAGGGAAGAGGAAGATGGATGCATCGCTAAGTTCTACCAGTGTGACGAGTTTTTGTTGCGGACCGAGTGATAGCCAGCCACGAAGCTGCAGTCCGACGTGAGCTGCTTGTCACCTACTTTCTTGGCGTCACACACCGAGACGCATAGATGCCAGCTCCACCCAAATATGTTTGAGTCTTCAAGTATAAAATATTTATTTTTTGAGGGTGTTATGGCAGGCCTGCGAGGGGAGGACATATTCATTTCAGCCGGGTTCGCGGCGCGGGTGGCAGACCTAATCTCGAGCGTGATCCGGAACTACACCGCCGTGCTAAGGCGAAACGCCATAACAACATTCGAGGGTAGTCAAATTTCACCGGATCAAACTTGTATTTTTGAGGAAAGTTATGCATACTTTGACCTGACATTTTCGGAAATTTTCGATTAACCCGCAAACAAGATTGTCTGAATAATTTGAAGAAAAATATTCACAATTGTCCAAGTGGATTTGTTTTTGATTTAAGAAAATATGGCAACATCTAAAAGCTCATACGGCAGTACGACATAACGTCGAATCTCGCAACCAACAACGAAGCCAGGGATGCTCAATTTACTTGTTTACAGAATCGTCCTCAAACTATGAAGTTAGCTACTTTCTCATTGAAAAAAATGAGTAAACGAAAAGCAGAAAAATTTCCAGAATTGCAGGCTTGCGGTGTGAACACCAATAGGCAACGACGAGTCGTCGTCGACGACATCGACCTCTCAACGTCGAGCTTGAGGGATCGAAATCCTAACCCTAGATTAACTCCTAACCGTGATAATACAATTTTTCATGAATAATTTCCACCATTCCGCTCATGGAAGAAAGAATAATTTACTTGGGTTAAATTACACGCCAAACGTCACTATGATAGTCTCAGTAATATGGAAATATGGCAACTTCAATCTTGACGCTGAACGCAAGTCGTAAATACTTTGAACAACACAGTTAGGGAAAGAAACAATGCTCGCCGAGTAGTTTGCTAAAGTCGTTGTAGTGCACAATTTGACTCGTGTAGGGTTTTGTTTTTCTTGTGACCGGGCAATGCAAAGTTCCCATAACCAATGGACAATAAAAACGTTAATATCTTAGCTAGAAGTTGATTTCAGTAGTTTTCGTCGCGCAAATCATATTCTACGTGAAATTTTGGTGAAGAATCATGTATCAGAAAGCTTAAATTTGTACCAGTTTAATGGTCCGTTCAAAATAAAAAAGTGAACATTTAGCAATTTCCTAACTTTTCTCAGAAAGAATTTTATCGGGAGAAACGAGGCAACGTTGGAATGTTCATACGGCGTCGAAACAGAACATGGGCTTTTTAAGCCCCGTCGTTCGATGCCGCGATTATCCTAAACGCGAGTTCGAAGCGCCAAATACGGTGCGGTAAGCGTCAAACTTATATCAGCGCCTGCAAGACCACTGGAATACTTCGCGCATTGCGCCAAATGACTCGACACTCGACCGCGCTCCGCGCTCCCTTCCCTGGCTTGCGCAACGCTAAAGTTGCCGCAAAACTAGGACCACACATCTTTCTTTGGATGGCCCCTGCCGGTTTTTACCGCAGTTAAAGGCAAATATGTATCTTAATTGCAACAATTCAGAAACTTGGATGTTGAAGGGACTCTGAAACTTGATTCGTGTAAAATTAATTTTGGTTATTTATCAAAAAGAAAACAGAACGAACGAAAATATCCCGTCGAAATTTTCGACGCTTTAATTTGAGATCATTTAGGAAACTGCGAGGAAACTCTTCAGAAAAACTGTGTGTAGCTTTTTAAAAACTGTGATCGAAAAAAAACAAAACATAAAAAGTGGTGCATACCGTTGGAATCAGAGAGGCTTAAGAGATACCTTGGTCCAATTTAGTATATATACATAGGTAATAACACATTTTTTCCTCGTTTATTTTTCGCCACACACACACTCACGTATTGCGTATTGAAAGAGGAAGTATGAGAACGAAGAAAACAATATCAATTAGCCTCATTTGCGGAAAGGTCATGTCACCGGTGTGGAAGAGAGAAGTAATCACAAGATTGCGAATTTACCTTGAGGACGGGAGTTTTGTCACCAGCCTAGGAGCCTTGGAGCTGTCAACGTCATCAAATCGAACTAATCCCATCGGAGAACATTTTGCCACTCCGTTAGCTCCAAATTTACGCTCTTCTGTTTAAACTTTGCCGAAATCTTTTCGGGCCAAGGTCCCTTGGGCCCAAAACTTTATTAATCACCTTGAAAAAGTTGCTTTTTAACTTCATCGTTGTTCCTGTTCATTAACCTGCTTACTCTTAGCAACACTGGTCTAAGCACTTTAAAATACTTTGGAATTTTCAATCTCCTCCCACTTGACTCAGTCAACCCCCACATTGGCGTAACTCTCTTTAAATATTAATTGGAGATAAAAACACCGATGCCAAATTTAAGTAACGTTGAATGTTACGAGGTTGTCTTTGCTTGTTCTTATGGAAATTTCACCTCGCAAAATATTGAAACTTTCGATGCAAAAGACGAACATTTTTTTTGAAAGTATACCCAAAATGAAAAGACGAATATATTATGCTGAACGCGTCCCATGCATGGAAGTATTATAATGCTAGAAGAAACTGTGCATGTAAGCCGTATGCAAACCTCGTGCAAATAGTTGCCAATAGCATAAATATCATTAGCTATACCAGTGACGTAGCGTGAATTGCGATGCATCGATTGTTCTGACATTTAAACCCATGGTAAAGAATCGATTAGTAAAGGTGTTCGCTGCGAACATCCTGTTTATCGATACTTTTCCATAGGTTAAAATGACCGATCAATCGATTTATCGCTAAGCACGCCACGCCTTTGAGCAATACTTACCATCGCGTCGTTGCCATTATGATCGCATTAAAGTCAAGGGGTAGGGATTTACTTATAGAGCACGGTGACTTTTTGCTTCGACTTTTGAGCAGTCAGAGGTACTTTGAATTTTGTTTGCAATCAACAAAAATATTATTAAATGTTTAATATTTAGGTGTAAAGACCATTAAAATTAATTAATTGATCACAATTAATCATTGTACCAAGTGCTGCATATCAACAAAGGAAAAATCTTCAAAAGAGGAAAAAAATGGAACTGTTTGAAAATTACGCGTCATGTAAAATATTTGTGTATCCATGTAATTCAAATGGGACTTATGAAGAATTTTGTAATTTTTCTATCATGATGGTTGCTACTTAGCACCCTGTGCGGACTTTTGAAGGTGTCAGCGATGAAGTGAAATCTGCCTCTTGTTTGGCAAATGGAGGTTGCGAATAGTTTTATATATGATTTTTCCATGAAAGAGGTTGCCAAGTAACTCACCGTTGACTTAGGTCAGCGACTTTATATACCAAATAAAACAAGTTAATAAATTAATAAAGCTGAGACAGGTCAATGTTTTACACACAGACCATCTCACCTCATTATGTTCCACCGTTATTTCTCTTGATGGATACGTTTTCAACACGCGACGTTCTTTCTTTCCCCATAAAATCCAATGTAATCCACTTTGAATTGATTTGTTCCCATGTTCCCTCACCGGGAGTTCATTGGTTTTGTGCTTTTGACATTTTAACGGAGGGATTTTAAACTATACGTTGCAAAAGCGGATTCGACCTAAACGGATTCTGATATACTCAGCTTGAAATGAAAATGAGCCTGTTGTTAACAGTTCGCTTTAACAGTTGGCTTACCAAAAGCTGCTAAAAATGAATTCATCCCTCTGTTTCCGACTCTTCTGCAGATTCGTCTGGATCTTCTCTCGGTGGGTTTAGTTTGAGGCAGTAAGCACGTGCACGGAGATACTTTTTGATGTCGTTCTCGTCATCTGTATCCTTGTAATGGTAATAATTTCAAACGATATTTGCAATCCTTCCCTGATTGGAAAGGTACTTCTTGTTCATCGGTGGTTTGAACTGCCGATGATCCCCGCGAGCTTGCGTGATGATGCGCTCTGTGTCTTTCTGAACCTTTTTCAACTTTTTTTTTTTTTTTTTTTTTTTGCTCTAGCTGTTTGCAACAAACTCATCATTGAAATTGTACTACTCGGAAGGCAAACGCTTTTAGAGGCTGATGAAGCAACACCAAAAAAACCGGAGGCTGGTTATCGATGGTAACAAATAGGCCTGGAATAACTGGGACCCGGACAAAAGGCCTACTACGCGACGTGGCGGGAATTTGTGGGAGTGCCCGCATGACGGTAACCTTGGGCTATACGTTCCTTCTTGACATAAATCACGGTAAATTTTTCAAGGAGCGGCCCTCAAGCGGGAGGGCGTAGCGCGTTCGCAACTCCTGGGAGCTGCGTTCCAGCCTCCCCCGACGCGACGCCGCACAGTGGATCGAGTCAATAGGAGAGGTCGGACAAAATTCGGAAACTTTAAACGCTTATAACTCCGTTTATATAAAGTTTTGAGGTTCTGAAAGTGGTTCCATCGGTTTTTTCGTAAACTTTGCTTCTTAAAGCACCCCTTGAAATATAAAATGTGACGAGATAAACATCAAAATTTGCAGTTTTAGTTTAAAATTTCATGTCCGACCTCTCTAATTGACTCGATCCACTGTGCGCCGGGACCCCAACTTCCAATTGGACGTATTTCTGTCAAACGGAACTATGTGCATTAAGACATGGGCCCTGAGACCCACGAGAATATATGCATAACAGGGCTCACGTCATAGTACACACGGTTCCGTTTGGCGGAAATACGTCCAATTCGGCCGAACCGATGGGATCGAGGCCCATCGCGTATGCTGCCCGGCAGGTAACTCATAAATCACGCGTTCCCACGAGATGACGCGCGCTCCGTCCTACCACGCCCGCCCCAACCGCCACCGTGACACCTGTAAGGCGGAGGTGGGGTGCCCGTGGATCCGTTTAGCATGACGTCACTGGTAACCATTGGAATATCCCCCTGGAAAAATGAGCTTATGCAATAATTTTTTGTTACTGAATTTTTGGAAAGTAAAATGCACTTAGACCTCCACCTCGTAAGATAAAACGCGCTTTGATGACTGAGGAGGACTAGGGGAGAACGCCGTTTAGCATGACGTCACTGGTAACCATCGAAATATCCCTCCGAAGGGAAAATGAGCTTGTTTGATAATTTTTCGTTGTTGCGTTTTTGGAAAATAAACTGCACTCAGACTTCCATCTCGTAAGATAAAACGCGCTTTGATGACTGAGGAGGACTAGGGGAGAACGCCGTTTAGCATGACGTCACTGGTAACCATCGAAATATCCCTCCGAAGGGAAAATGAGCTTGTTTGATAATTTTTCGTTGTTGCGTTTTTGGAAAGTAAACTGCACTGAGACTTCCACCTCGTAAGATAAAACGCGTTTTGATGACTGAGGGACAATACTACCGTGCTAGGGGAGAACGCCGTTTAGCATGACGTCACTGGTAACCATTAGAATATCCCTCCGATGGAAAAATGAGCTTGTTTGATAATTTTTCGTTACTGCGTTTTTGGAAAATAAACTGCACTTAGACTTCCACCTCCTAAGATTAAACGCTTTTTGATGACTGCCGTGCTAGGGGAGAACGCCGTTTAGCATGACGTCACTGGTAACCATCGAAATATCCCTCCGAAGGAAAAATGAGCTTCTTTGATAATTTTCGTTATTGCCATTTTGGAAAATAAACTGCACTTAGACTTCCACCTCGTCAGATGAAACGCGGTTTGATGGCTGAGGGACAATACTGCCGTGCCGCTGCCGTCGCCGAACAATTAAGCTTCCATGATCCGCTTACATTATGTCCTATCAAAATACTTTACTAAGGTTTCCATACTATCTGGTGGTGTCGGCTTCAGCAGTTTGAACACGCGCACCACGTCATCTGCCGGGACGAATGCTAGGGCTAACAATTGTAAAAATCCAATTTTTACCTCTCTGTTATTAGGATTATTGTATTCCTCTTGCAAACCAATCGTTTGCACATGCCTCCAAACACTTTGGGCCAAATGGAAAAAGCAGAGCACAACGCTGAAAAAACTTTCTTGGAAGCGCGTATGCCCATTTCAAAGTCACAAAGCATGGAATGCGGACGTGGAGCTTAAATTCCTAGCTCCACATATTATGATAAGATTGATGCAAGAACTGCTTGATAGGATTGTATAGTCTGGGGAACAGGGCTGGCTGCATGTATACTCTACATAAAGCAAAATCAAAAACGTGCCTATACATATCAATTAACGACAAAAACACTATCACATACATAAAAATTGTTTTTAGCATAGATCTTTTTGGTCCAATCAAATTTGAAGGATTACTAGTACTAGACACAGTAACCTTGTATGAATACTCATTTAGATTTTTACTATCGACCGACATTCCGAAATTCAGGAAATATTCTGCAGTTAAAGTTAAAGAACAAGGTATTAACATTCAGAAATCTATCTCCTCATAAAAGTTAGTATTTTACATTATGCACTGCCAGGAACTTCCTCCGGTATTTGCTGGCAATCAAAACAGATTGTCTCAAACCTGAGAGGTACTTTAATTTGGATTTCGCGACCTTGATGGTCTAATGCTCAAAGTACAGATCTTGGGGTATAAATTTTGGCGAATTTATTAGGACAAATTGTATTATGGTCAATTTTTTGAATCCATTAATGTTAATATTAGAGTGTCATCATGTAAATTAAATTCTTCGGAGAACTAACTTTGAAACTCGCTACACATAGTTGTCCATGAGAGAAACATTGGGTTTATGGTCCCCTTGGGATTTATTTATTGTCATGGTAAACCATAGTTTCAAAGGGAATTGTAGAGATTTGAAGGTAAATGGAAGACCTGTTGGAATAATTTGTATTCGCTGTATGAAAACCATTTCTCCTGTTCCGCAGCCCGTGAAGATCGTTGCTTCTATTACACTCAAAAAAAGCTCCGGCCGTGGAGGCCATAAGCAGCGGACCTGGAGCACGGACTGGATGGGCTATATGGCACTACCGTTCGCCTACGCGCCTGACGGCCGGATTGCTACGTGCGGGGACGATGCGGAGTCCTACGGACATGAAAACCGTAAGTCGCGGCCTCGAGCGGCATAGGCAGCTTGCGCTCTAGGCGCTACTTACGGGCTGGACGGCCGGAGCTCTGCGCGCCGCCGCTGTCCGCGACGTGGTGGATTTTTTCGGAACTACAGCTGAAAATTCACCATTAAAGTACATACTTAGAAAAGAAAAACTTTCCAGCAAAGTTTTAAACATTGAGTGAATTATCTTGTGTCAATTTCTGAACAAGATTTTTTTTCTTTCCTTCTTTTTAAAATAGGTATATATTTCTTTGTTGATAGTTCATAACAATTTAGTTTCAGGAAAGTGATGGATAATTCAATGTCTAAGAAAGAAAAAGAGCATATGAACGTTAGCTTGTTGATCATGTTTCAGATATCAAGAGAGATTTGAACTCCTAGGCTGATAGTTCAGCAAGTCAATTTGAGAAAAGAGATGAATCTTAGAGAAGAGATGATGCTTATTGAGAAAGAAAATCAGCATATGAATGTTAGCTTATTCATCGTGTAGAGATATCAAGAGAAATTTTCAAAAACCTAACTTTAATGTTGCAAGCCTTCGTAGAAATAAATAAAGCACTGGGGAAGCACTGGAAGGAACAAATGTAGATAGATCAAAAATTCATGCTACCTATTTTAAATGTAGAACAGACTGTCCAAGGTATGATAAATTGCTAAAACTCATTGCAGCGAAAAATGTAAATTGAAAAATCATTTTTATCACTTGGCAGCCCGTTCTCAATAAATGTAATTACTTTCACTCAATGAGAATTCAGCATTTGTCAAAAACAAAACCTGGTTCATCCCTCAATAAAAAATACGAATGCAAAGTAGGAAATCACCCAAATGATTAACAAAGGAAAAGCACAGGCGTAGGTCTAGGTACTTACAGATTTTTACTCCTTACGACTAGAAAAGCTTCAGAATCTTGAAAATGAGGTTGAGAATATTTCAAAGTGTAAATTCAGAAGTAAAAGTTGACAAAACTTCAAGATATAACTCTCCGCAATAACTACCGGATACAATTTCCACAAAATATTAGCGAAGAAATATACCACCGAAAATTGTCACACTTGTTAAAATTGTAGATCTTCCCTTCAGCAAACTGAAGCGCGATTCACACAAAATTTTACCACTATTACAGTACACTGAGCTCCCTAGAATTGGGATATGGAATCAGAGAGATATTCACAGCAACAATGTTTGCACTGGCTCTTATCGGATAATCAACGCAGGCAAGATTGGCTTATAGCTTCCGCTGGCGGACAGCTATTTTGGCAACAGAGAAGGGAGGTGTTGGATGTCGGAGAGTGAAATACTACCTACTCTCAATTGAAAACATTTAAGTATAAGCCAGAGATTAGATTGAAATGGAATAAAAAATCAACCCAATCTTATGAGCAAGCAAAGGTGGCACAATGAAGTTGCAATCGGTAAATAGACATTCTTGTGACTACATTATCAGTATTTTAGTGTGGCGGTAATTTACTCTGTGGGAAGATGCGTGGCAGGTAATTGATTGCTTTTCTTGGATTTAAGTTCTTTCCCTTAGTAGGGGGAAAATAAGTGAATTGCAAACGAACTTACAGGAGGAGAGGATATGAGCTCAGTGTGTAGGTAAAACTGACAATTTTCACTTAACTCTCGTCGCATTTCCGAAAGTATTTGACAAGCGTTATCACACAGAACTTAAGAATCAATCGTGCACCGCACAGAATCAAGAAAATATATCGAAAACCTCCAAAATTAAACGAAAAACGAACACACGTAATGAGCAATGACCAACAATGACAAGCAATTTACTAGATTCTAACCTCAATAAACAACGCTGAGTGGTGGCTGCGATCGCTCCCGAAAATGTTCAAGGCTGGCGGCAACTTTAAATTCACGCACTGAATAACATTGACGTAAAATATTGTAATTTTCTGCGAATATACACGTAGCCGTCTCAATTTTAATCTGATGGTGACGCCATTTTCCGAAAACTGAATCTCACCTCACTGCCAACGGCCGTGGAAGCGGTTGGCTCCGATCCTGAAACCCGTAACTTACGCTCGGCTCCTAACCGGTCTTACGGCCATGAAGGCCGCGCGGGGTCCACGGGACACCGGCCGCTGGGTCCAGTACTAGCTGGCGCACAGCGCGTTAACGCCGGGATCACCAGTGTCCAGAGCAACCGGGTCACAGGGCCGTAGTTTTTTTTTTGAGTGTAGATTCTATTAGCAAGTGGAGTAGGGGTTCCTAAAAATAAAATCTTTAAAAAAGAAATTTTTTTGAACTACTTGTTTCTGAGCCAAGGTTTTGAATGAGAGGTACTCGATTTATCCAGTTTTACTGTTCAATTTCAGTGACAATTAATCGTGTATCTCATCTCTCATATCATCAAGCACTAGCGAATGCCATAAATAAAGCTTACAAAGTAAATCAAGGATTGCCATCAATATTATACATGAAAACAAAGAGGTGTTGCGAGATGGGTGCCCTGCTCGGTGCTAAGAACGGAACAGACGCCCTGTTTACTTTAATGTCCCTACAATTATTTTGCAGCGGCTGACTGTCATTCATAAAAACTGTTTCACTCATCAAGGATGATGACAAAGTAATTTAAAATGACCGATGTGCAAAATTAGGTACCTAAAAGGGGGGGGCACCTGAGTGTTGAGGGTTGCATACCTTCGACAACACCGCTATAAGCTCCGTTCCGACGGGCGATTAGTTGAATGATCGTCCAGCGAAGTTAACTTCCACCTCGCCACCCTTCTGCCCCTTTCCCTCCCAAAATCTCACCCCGCCCTAGCTTCCCATCTTCATCCCTTTCGCGGCTGACGCCCGAGCGGTCTCATAGTCTAGCTTTTATGACAATTCTACAACCAACTTACCGGAAGTATGTCTTCTAAATGTTCTGTTACGTCTGTGAACTTCGGAGTCGCCGGTGCATCGTCAATAACTGCAATTTTATGTACGCACAGTTCCATTGAAGAGCTTAGAGGCTAAAGGATGCAACTAGATTGCAGTGTTGCAAAATGCTCATAAACTCTTTTTTGCACACCGGGAAGACACGTGCGTCTTACTCATTTCACAGAATTTTTATCCATTTAAATGAGACGATTCCTTTAAATCTTAAATTCACAAACTTTATCTTTTAAACAAGACACATTTTTATCTTTTGAACGAAAGAAACTAAGAACAAGAGCAAAATTCTGGCGTCGGAGGCCCATAACTAATGTTAAACCAAAGAAAAAAATTCAAGAGGATATTCTCTTTTATTGATAGAAAAAAGAACATGGGTTAAGAGCTATCAATCATATACGGTTGCCAGTAAGCGATTACTTAAAAAAAAATCAAAAATAAAAGGAAAAAAGGACGTGCATGTATGCATTCGCACCAATAGACGCTTACAATTCGGGGTGGAATTTTTGGTGACAGGTGGAGCTAAAGACGAAAAGAGACCCTCCACCAGCCTCTCGGTGAAAGGTGGAAACTTTTACATTCGGGGATTCAACACCCTCTTATGGACAATGTTATTGAAGCAACAGTCATTAAACCTACTAGGCGGATGATGAGCATCAGGTGACGTAATGGACCAAACAAGTTTACCAAACTTCGGTTTATTATCAAAACGAAATACTCATAACGTTGCTAAGTCGCTTATCAATCAAGACAATATCAATGTCAATAGACAAATCTGTATGGATGCTTAGGTACCAACTGTGAATGTTGATATTGCCAAGATTGCAATGGAGGGAGTCTGCGTCTATAGGTGCAGCGCGACTCTGCGCCAGCCAATAGCGACGTTGCTCGGCGCCGCCGCTTCTCATTGGCCCTTGTATTAACGACCGGGCCCTACATGGCGGATTGCTCGTGGCCCGGAGGCCCCCCACGACGTAGGGCTCGGTAAGTGATACAAGGACCAATGAGAAGCGGCGCGGCGGGGCGGCGCCGAGCGACGTCGCTATTGGCTTGCACAGGGTTGCACTGCACCTATCGCCACAAAGTCAATTCCGACACTTACCGAAACAAAATATTCCATCTTGTTACAAAGCTTGGATAAAAATGAACGGAAGAGTTAAATTAACGAATGACATGTAACTTACAAATATCGCACAGTACTCAACTGATGCTCTTTTCTCTTATCATTGTATTTTTCTCACGTAGCCGCAAAAGAAAGTCTTCATGTTGAGACTACTTTCATATTGAATCGTCGAAAGAAAACATCATTCCCGAGATATAAACCTGGGGCCATGGTGCATCTAGATAGGGGGGACCCACTCCTCATGGGCGAAGAATCGTCCCCGAAAAAATCAATTTCAGCCATTTTCAGGAATTTTTTATATGTGAACGTTCTTTCCAAGGAAAATGACTATGGCCACGCCACCGCTCGAGATTTACGGATGGAGTCATGTTTATCTTTGCCTCCGTGTTTCAGGGAAATGACTTGTTTTGCATCCGAAGCTCCGAAGTCTGGCATCCCGGCTATTCCGCCGACGAAAGTCGACCAACTTTGAGCATTCCGCCGGCATGGGCGCTCAATGTCTACCGCAAACTTTAATTGCTTTGTTTTCGGTCGGTTGTGTTGCCGCACGTATTTTTTACTACTCGCATCCAGGAACTCGGCTACTCGGCATCGATGCCAGCCTTTACCAGAAATCAACTTTATTTTCCAATAAGGAATTAAAAACATGCTAAGCTTATTTCAGAAACAACGTAAATTCATTTGATGTTCCTATGCAGAGAGATGAATCTCCTTCCTCCTCGATTCGTCTTTCTCCTTTTCTTTGTTTTTCTTCTCCCTAGTAGTTTATCTCTTTTTCCTCCTCGATTCGTCTTTCTTCTTTTCTTTGTTTTTCTCCTTTCTACATATAGTAGTTTTCCTCTTTTTTCATCCTCTTTTCCTTATTTTGACTGTTGTTCAGCCTCTTTTTCATTAAGGTTTCTCTTTAATTTCGAGGTAATTTAGAATACTATTAGAGATCCACATTTTCCGGAGGAGCTAAATGATATTGTCTAAAATGTTTAGAGATCAATCGCTTCAAAAATCGTCTGGGAAGAACAAAGTTAAATCTAAATAACAAAAAGTAAAAACATATATTTGATCACGTTGCAAATCTCCAGAGCGCGTGGAGCGATACAACAAACTTCTAAAAATATAGTTGGGATAAATGATCCACCTCACACTAATAAATGTGCCAAATTTTGATGGGGTGTGCGTCTTTATTTTGAGATACACTGACTTAGATAAAACAAATAACTCTAGCCCAAACCGAATTGACAAAATTTACGCACCAAAATGAGCTTCCAATGTCATTATTACTACCCTTCGTATGAACGCTACATTTATCTGTCTCTCTTAATCACCTATCTTAGAAAACGTTGCATCGTCCCTATTTATTAAACCCACTCCTCGTTCAAAACGGCAATGGCACCCACCTATACGTCATCCACCGGCGGCGCGGGTCGTAAAACTTAACGAGATTTGTGGCCGAATACATGAATAAATTTGCCCGGCGCTTCCAAATGCAAATACTTTAGTTGTGCCCAAAGTTTTTAAAATTAATCCCCTCCCCGTCTTTGTGGCGTTACTCCGGGATTTTTATGCGCTGGCTCATTCCAAACGCTGCGTGTGCCTTTATTTGTTTAGTTTTTGAGTTTTATGTCGCCGCCGACGGATTACAAGCTTTATGGCAGCGTTACCGTTTCTGCGGGATTTCACCCGTCATTTCCGCGGGAAGCAATACAAAGTAGATGAATATTATCTTCGGAACGGCAATCCCGCCCACCGACGATTTTGCGTGTGATAATATGTTTGCGACGAAAGTTTGCAGACGAATATTTTCGGCTGAGGGGTAGCCTTTGCCCCACCCTGTAACCGGATATAGGCAACTACTTAGACGTTTTTTATATCCTTACAAGCTAACAGTTTGTTTCGACCACTTCCTTTTCGTCTCGCGTGGAATTACGATTTCATCGCTATTGTGTCGTTGAAACGCGTTTTCCTGCGGCAGTTCCTTACTGGTCACGTTGAATCTCACCTAGATAACATGTTTTTAACCAGCCTAGACCATTGCAATGAAACAATCAAGTTAAAGGATATCTTGAAAATCAGCTTGAAAATGAACGTTTCTTCCGGGGAATATCATTTATTTCCCGACAATCAGAGGCGTATTTTCACCCATGAAAACTACGCAATGTTTACTAAGTGACGCCTTCCCCTTCATACAACCTCCGCGACTCCGGCGTTGATTTCTGTGTAGCATGTAGGAGAAATGGTGGTGCTCAGCTATTCTTATACATGAATTGGATTGCATTTTGCAAAAAGGAACCACTAGCATTGCAATGTTGCTAAGATTGTGCAACTTTTTTGTCTTGGAGGAAAAACCCGATTATCCCTTAATAGTTTCTATTTTCCTCGCTAAAAAATGTAAATTTAAGACAAAAATTATCATCTAAATTTCATAGTTTTTCACAATTTCCGCAATTTCATTGCAAAGGATAAAGTTGCACAATCTTAGCATCATTGCAATGCTAGTGGTTCCTTTTTGCAAAATGCAATCCAATTAAAGCAATTTGTTTCTAAATTATCGTAACGGTGATCGTAAAAAAGTTTGCGCCACTTTTTTATTGTCACATTGAAAATAATTTTTTGCTGCGTCAAGTTAGGGCAAGTTTATGACCTACCTTTCATTGGCTGCATAACGTTTGCGCACACTTTTCTTACCGATAACGTTTGCGCACGCTGGACTATTTGGCAACGCTTCAATGATGTGTCAGTAGTATCGCTTCGTGATAAGACAATTACGGACGGATAATTTATAAACGGACGAGGGGAAATTTTCATCTAAATAAATTCCAATAAGCAATCAATAAGTAAATGAATAAATAAGTTAATAAGAAGAAAATAGAAAATGAAGAAAGTTAAGAAAGTAAGGTATATGGTTACTGACAGATTTTTCGCTGTTACTTCAGCTAAAAATGCTGTCACTGTCTTCACCGGAACCATCTTCAGTGCAAGGACGGGTTTTAGGGCTGTTTTTAGGGCAGGTTGCATTTGAAGAGCAAGTTTCATCAGCACCATTTTCAGAAATGGATTCATCAGGCTCGTCTGTATTGAAAGAGTCATTTACAGTCTCCGGGTTATTTTCTTCGTCTGAATCATTTTTGTCGGGGTATTTAACTTCACGAACCATTTCCAGAAACTCCGTAATTTTCAGGTCCTTATCGAGATACGAATTGGTTAAAACAATAATTTCATCATCTTTTTTTTGTTGATCATACCGTTTAGTGAACACCTCATCATTTCGCACAGATTTAATTTTCAAAGACACTATATTCTGAGCGTTAAAAAATTGTTGAGAGATGTATTGCAAGAAAATGTCTTATCATGAAGCGATACTATGACCGCCCGGATCAAAACAAACTCCGGTTTTCGGGTGACACGCGTAGCATCATTGCAGCGTTGCCAAATAGTGCAGTGTGCGCAAACGTTATCGGTAAAAAGTGTGCGCAAATGATATTCGTGAAAAGTGTGCGCAAACGTTATCGGTAAAAAAATTGTGCGCAAACGTTATGCACCGCTTTCATTTGCGTGTTTAAGAAACAACGCATATTAATTCAGTTCCCATGCTCAAATACTTACCTCAAAAAATGTAACTAATCACTTGGCTCATATTAGGTGAACACTATATTTACATCACGTACGGCTCCCGGATGTAAAGTTATTAAAATTCGTTGATTCCCGTATTTCCGTGCTTATAATTTTATATTTTAACAAAGGCAGGAAGAAGCCGCAGAAATAACAGGAGCGCAGCGACCGCATTGCTTGTTTAATTAAAGAAAGTTAATTTTGGCCTGTCATATTTTTAGGTCACATCCGAAAGTTTACTACGACCCAGTGACCTTGTTATCTTATCTCGTCTGTTTTGTTTTCTCGGAAGAAGCACCCTTTGGAAGGTCGAAGAACGGCGAGTAGTAAGCGAATACCTCTATCACAGTCACTTCGGAGCCAGGCAGGGGTAGGGGGTGGGCAGACTCACAAGAGAGGAGCGTTATCTGATGAAAAACACGTTCAACCGCTACGCGGTTGCATCGCTCTGAAATCGTGTCTCTCTAGGCTGCGTTGCAGGTTGCCTAACTGCAACGGTCCGTTACCTGTAATTCGTTACAATTCGAGTATCGGATTTATCCTCATGAGCTAATTTCATGGCTACGTCATGTCTCACGACATCGGATGATTCTGTTTGTTTTTTGTTAAAAAAATAATAATAATAAAAAATTAACATCTCACTCTGGCATGAAAAAGGCAAGGTTATTTCCACGTCTGTTTACATTAAAACCATCGAACAGAGATGCGCACTGAATGACGAATTCACCAAGATCCGATCCCTGGTAGTAGTGAAAGACGCCTAGTCACTGTTTTTGTTTGGATTTAATTCAATCTCATTGAAAATCACCATATTTTCACCACAATCCATACCAGTAGCAACACAAGAATAGCGACATTAAAATTAAGTCAAAATTAGGCATGAATTAAGGACGTATCTCTCTGTTTGCGACCCTTTCAGATTTCCTGTATTTTTTGGCGTATTTATACAAGTGGGTTGATCGTTAATCATAAACCCTCATCTTTTCGTAAATTTGTACGATGATTTTTTGCTTTTTTGTGAATAATCTCTTGATATGTCATATAATTATGGTTTAGTAACCACTTTTGGTCCTAAAAACCATGCAACCGAGCTTTCAAACTAAATCAAGGTACAGATCTTTCCATGATCCAAGGATATGGTATTTATAACTGTGAGTACAGTTCCTGGAATCGAGAGCACGGTGGTATAAACCGAATAGTACGGTCAATACGGAATATCGTAATAGGTGAGTTGCACTACTCTCTAAATCGCATTTTAATGTATGATTCTTGTGGATGAGCTAGGAATAAAAAGATCCGTCCAAACAGCAACTACGTTCAATATCAGCCGAGATAGCGAGCTTTGAAAAATTCGGTTCATGACGTCATCCACTTGGTTTCTTTCATATTGCTTTCATTAGTCAACCAGTTTCAGAAACCAAAGGTGTCGCTACGGCGGTGGATGACGTCATAAAGTAAATTGTCCATTATTCGGCTATCATGGAGCCCCCAAAGTTGGACCCATGTAAACAAACCCCAGCCCCTCCGCCCGTAGTTTGGCCCAATGTAAGAAGATGACGGAAAAGTTCTTCTAAGTTTTAAACGAGATTTCGGGTGTAATAGAACTTTTTTACATTCAACTTCTGAATGAGTTCGGATTGAACTTTGATGAATATTTTTCCGAAAATTAGGATTTGAGTGTGATTATCATTCATTTCTCAGCCGATAATGCGTGTTCCTCTGGGTCGGGTTTGTTTACATTGGTCCAACTTTGCAGCTTCATGATAGCCTGAAACTGATGAACCAATCAGAGAGCGGCACAGAGATGGCAATGCTCTCCATACAGGTACTCTAGCACAACTGACCTATTACAATTCGAGATACAGGATTGTTTTCTTCATTGTGATATTTGTTGCCGAGGGACTTGAGAGTCTCAAGGAGCTCAGAGATGCGGCAACTTAGGAGAATTAACTCTGCAGATATCAGGAGGAAACTAGTTAACGGCCCAAGTTTCCGTCGGGATTCGCCGGAACCCGCGTCGCTTACTTAATTAAAATGCTAAAAGCCCCGGCCGTAAACAGGAGGAAACGCATTTCCGGCCTTTTTCGCGCGATATAAGTTTGCTTTACTCCATAACCTACGGGAACACTGGGCCTCCCTCCAAGAAATGACGTGCAGCTGGGAAACAAAGGCTTTCAGCATCTCGTGCAGAAAGCTGTTGTCAATACTACCACCTGAATGTTTCGCTTGGGAACTACCCCTGAGTTTTGTAACGTTCCACAGATGGCAAGGACGTGCCTCGTCTACCTTTAGGTACCTAAGGTACCTTTTTGGTCTCAAGAGGTGTGGAAGAGGCGATTGGAGCGTATCACATCGACTCTGAAAATAGGAATGTTATCTTCTTTGAATTACGGAATGCTAAAAACGTATGTTTCGTTCAACATTACGGACTGTAACTTGGACGGTAGAGATACATTTAGGGGTTACTTTATGCAACAATTCGTCGCTTGGCTGACAAAGGGGCGTAACTACACATTGAGATGAGCCCGGGAAATCATTGAGTTAAATGGACGATATAAGGCTCATCCAGTGGCGTGGCGTGAATGATCGATTATCGATATCTCGCCATTTGAAGCTATGGTAAAGAATCGATTACTAAGGTGTTCGTTGCGAACACCCTAATAATCGATCCTTTTTCATAGGTTTAAGTGGCGTATCAATCGATAAATCGCAAAGCACGCCACGCCACTAGCTCATCGCGAAATGCAGTTACGCCTTTATTTCAGGAGGGCGACGAATTGTGAGTCTATACCTTGTTAGAATCCAGTTAGAAATACCAGTCAGATAATAATTATCAGTTTTTTTCTCTTAATTATAAAATAGTATTATTACCTAAATTTATAATAATTTTATGAATAATTTTTGATAGTTAGTAATTGATCATTTTTAATCATTTAAAATAGTATAACCCCCCCCCCCCCTCTTTAGTCCTCACTCTTTACGGATTTGGTTTGGGCCCGTTTGCAAAAAGCCTCTCTGGAAAACCCATATGTTTTTGAGGGATTCTAAATCTATGTAGTAAAAATAATTAGTATAAACAATTTATAAAAAGTAATTCGTATGAATAATTTGAAAATCAAATTTTATTCCTGAATCATATACTTGTCGTAAAAACTGCCTGTATGCACGAGCAGTGCTTAATTTTTGGCGAGGAGTCGCATAACTTCCTTTAAGGGCCAAGAATTGCTTTGCCGGTTATTGGTTTTAAGTTTTCCGTGTTTCCAATGATTGATCACGTTTCATTTAACGGCGCATCACTTTCCGCCTTTGATTATGCAAATTACGGGGCGGAGTTGCTTCCCGGTTTGAAATTCATTACTCATTTTTCTCGGCATCTCTTGTCCTACTTTTTTCTTTGTTTCTCGACCCAAGTCCCACGGAAAACCGACCTGCATGGATTTGATTACCGAGCTAAGTCGAGTTGCCGATTTTTCAAGGTTTCTGATTTTTACATAAAATCAACTTAACTTTATTGATTTGGTTGTCAACTTGCATGTCCACTCTTGCTTATGATTCGCACTTCTTAAGATAGCTTCCGGATATTCTCAAGATTCCGTGACTGAATAATACACGGTCATGGAGCATGTCTCTTAACTGTTTCATAGTTTAAGGCGCTGGAAAGCAACTATTTTAACCTCTGCGTCGGTGAAATTGTATCCTCAGCTAATTGAAGGCGCTTACGATAGACACGGTTTACGGTTCAGGTTTACAGATAGCTCATTTGAAGCAAATAGAGAGTGCAAAAGAGAATGCTTAGACGCACGCTACTAATAACAATAAAGTGGACGAAAGTAAACCTCCCATCACTATTTTGCCCTACAAGTATAAAAAATAGTAGTTTTCTTTCACGTTTTAAATAATTCCTCTTAAAAAAAGAGCAATCTACGAACGCAAAAATCGAGTCTCATAGGTACTTATTATTAATCGTAAATCATGAATCTGCATTTAGACTAACACTTTTTCTTTTTCAGCTGGAAAAAGTATTAATTTAGGAATCGAATGTACATACAAATCATTGATTCACTAAATTATATACATCACTGTCAAATTTGCCGAAATTAAAGGTGCGGATATTTCAATGAAACGAGATAGATTTGGAGAAAGGTGTTTATGAAATCTATGAAGTTCACATTATTACGAGAGTCCTAGGAGAAAAATACGTAGATGAAAAGTGTAATAATAAAACTGAAATACACGGTGTGGATTGTAGAACTTCCATTTGCAGGGTCGGTGTAAGCAGGAGGTGGTACCTCTTTGGCCGTTGTTAAAAGAACAGAGGCTTTTGGGCGCAGGAAAAATCCATTCGTTGATACCTTATCGCTGAAAATACAAGAAAATTTAAAATAAAACTGAAGATGTCGCGAGCAAACACCATCATCATACATGTATGTCGATGGCTAACGTCTAAATATATGTATCTCCGACTGCGATTGTAAGTCTCCGCTCATGTTTTATTTCTTGCAGCGAAAAACTGACCATGATTTTTTTTTTTGAAAATTTTCTGTAAATTTCCATTATCTCGTTTTAAAAAAAAAATCACACAATATAGCATGGAAAGGTTCTGATTAATTTTTCTTAAAAAAAGTAAAATTTGATCAGAAATTTTTAAATGATAACATTGAGAAGTTTGCGTACTATACACTCTGAAAATATGAATAAGAATAAATAAGCGTTTTACTCGTGTGGCTGTGTTTTATGAGTTGGAAATGTAATGTTTTTTTGTTCTATGCAAGTATTTGGAACTGGAATAATTTTTATCTATTAAAATATTTAGAGACCTATAATCTGGCTTTCTTTCTTTTAATATGTTCCTTTTGGAATGTACATATTTTTTTTTCTCAAAACAATGTTACTCCTACTTCACCGCTATCGGCGAAGGAAAACTAATAGAAAAAAGTAAAAAAATCCCGCATTAAAATAATGTACTATTTGAATTTTAAATATTCCCATTCGTGTTATATGTTCGCTTCACTTAATCAACTCGTATAAATAGTCATGAAACGGTTGTTAGTAAAATAGTATGCAGAATATAAATTAGCCATCGATTGCATTTTTGTCTGCATTTGCAGTCTTTGAAAGTTACCTCGCAGATGCTCATATGATGGTCTGAAAATAAATAACTTACTTCGGTAAATACTGGCTGTTGACGCTGCTGGTGTGAACGGTTAGAACATCTGGTAGATCACTCATAAATGCCAAAAGATCAATTGATTGTGAGTCACTTCCCAAATTGACCACCACAACGTAAGTTTCACTTCCTTCCAAGCGCCTATGCAAAAATAGGAGAACATAAGCTAATTTATGAGATCGCTCGGTGAATACGCTGGTTCTTATTAAACAAAGAGGTACAAGTAAATCAAAGGGCCATATAATTCACATGCCGTTACTGGCTCAGAAAGGTATAATGTTTTCATATGAATCACGAAAAGTGGCTCGAGAAAAACCAAATTGAACGTAAGCCTGACACTCAAGCGATAGGCCAACCCTATCTCCCACCTTCAAAGTTCCGAAAATTATCTATAAAGCGAAAATTATTCAACCCTGGTATTCGTCCGGCATGACTTACCTAACGAAAGCGAAGACATACTTTGTGAGGACGAATGTTTCCAAATCACCATACAGTATGGTGTCTGTTTTGCGAACGCTCATCAGTCTTTTATAGACTTTCCAGTGGCTGTTTTCACCTGCTTGCATCTGCGCCTTCAGATTCAACCGCCAGAAATTCGAATTGACAGGGAGCCAAGTTTTTCTGTTCGTCGTAAAACCTGTAAAAATTCATAGAATGTATGAGAAACCAACTCCTTATGTACAAATATAAATAGCAGCAATGCACAATTGCTCACCCACCTAATGAATAATCCCAGACTCTGAAAGAATTTTTGTTCTGTAGTTTGTCCCAATTACGATGAACCCTGAACTACCTATTCGGCTCGCACAGTAGGCCTGTTGCAAAGTTTTGCTTGAGAAGAAAGATTAATCGCTCATTATGGAAGATGGCTGAAAGACCACGATGAGTTGATTGAAAAAATCTAAAATTCACTCTTAACTTGACAAACTCTGCAAAAAATGTGTGCATTTTTTTATCTTTTTGCTTCAAACAATATACTAAGGCCAAGACGCAAGACGCAGTTTGATACTTACGAGTTATCCCAATTTCACAATTTCACTCGAAACTATAAGAATGGCAGCCGTCAAATGTCACAATTTGTTCATAAAAAAACTTTAAAAACGTTAGAAAAAAGACACCTGCATGTAAGGAGTTTGGAGGACAGAGCGCTTAAGTGCAGTTTTTGCTATTTCGAGAAATACGTGTTTGAAGTTTCGAGACTACGTGGATCTTTACGGCAGAAAGAAAGTTCAAACTGACTTTTTGATGCTTAAAAATTGGAATTTGAGAGCGAAGTTTTCACACAATATACATTAAAACTAATTTTACTAGAAATCATTAATACCTCAATTTTCTCAAAAACTGCTCTTAAGCGCCCTGTCCTCCAAACCCTTCAAGTCTATATTCCTATTAATTTTTTCAAATTTCTAGTTAGTCCAAATTTCTAGTCTTTCAAATTAGTTTAGCAAACCTGAATTCAAGGAAGTGTCCCACTGGAAGGGAGTCCTGGCTGGGTCACGCGATTTCTGGCTGTACCACTCCGGGCCGCCATGACAGGCCTGCGGATCCACGCCTTGATCAAATCTGATTACCGTATCGTCCATGCCGATCTCGTCGCCGTAGTAGGTGTTGCCTATACCGGGCAAGCAAAGCCCGATCATGTTTACACCATCCACTAAATCCGATCCATACCTCGCTGCCACTCGGCGGTTGTCGTGATTACCCATCTATTACAGTTGAACACAAGAGTGACTCACAATAATTGATGTACGAGATTCTTTACTACAAATACAGGGTGTCCCAAAAGTCCCTACCCCCACCCCCAGTGGTAACTTTTGAACGGTTAGAGATAGAAAAACGAAACTTTTGGAATGTTTCTATCTTAAAGGAAACCATCTTCTAAGGGGGTCAACATTTTTGCCTCTCCTTCGAGGGAGGGGGGGGGGTGGGGCAATTATTTTTTTTCGAATGGTAACCTCTATCTTGTGATACATCATTGGAAACAACATTAAAAACTAAGAATTTGGCGCAAGCCGCATATCAATGATTTGTGATTATGTCAAAGCTTCTCACGACGTTTTAGCAAATTCACCATCAAAAGAGACGCTAAAATTATAATATGAGAAATTTGCATAAAACTGACAGTGCGGATGGTTACGGCATGTTTTTTCCGAGTTCAATGACCAATGACCGATGAAAAAAATTGCCAACTCACCACCCAATTCGGCCAAAAGCCTGCGGGCATACTGTCCATCCAACCCTGGATTGCCTTTTGGTAATCTTTGGCGGGAGAGCGACCGCTCACGTGCGTGATGAAGAAGAAATTGAATGGCATGTGGGCTCCTGGTTTCCCCTCAAACTGATAATAGTCCATTGTTCTATCCAGAGTTGTATATGCTTCTGTCATCAGTACTCTGCAAAAACCAGAAGGTACTCTGATCAAATACATTTCATTTGGAGAAACATTTTTTTAGAATTTCTACTGTATCTTCAAAATAGTAAAAAGTCGACCTATGGACAACCGGACCTTCATTTTTTCATAAAAAAACATTTCCCCTCGAACTTCTTTTCCAATCATCTCGTGATTGATAAGAGTAGGGAAAATTCTTCTCCTAATGTCCGTCTTATGAAGATGCTTACAGTAAATCAACATCTATTATTAAAAAAAATATAAAAAAAAAACGAGTCATGAATCATTTGTAAAAGCCACATGAATCAGTGAATACTATTTGTTCTGGTTATTCTGAATGCAAACACTACAAATGTGTAACGAGAAATCATGAAATACACTTTTGCGATGGATATTTTCAATAGCCACCCCTGAAGTTGTATTAATATTGAACGGAGGATTTACCATAAGGATACATCTTGTTATCAATCTATATAAAATTATATTTCCGGAACATACAATTCAACTTTCTTTGATACATTCATCCTTCTGTACCCTCACATAAAATAAAAATTCGTCGGATATACGATGCTTTTTGTCGATTACAGGTCTCACCCATGTTCAAAGTCGTAATTACGATGTTACGTTCACGGTAACATTGTAACTACAAATAGGAAGTAGATAGGAGCTGAAATTCATCATGAGCTTTTTTAAAAAAAAGTAACCATTCTCCTCTTTCGTGTGATGCAATCTGACTCCGCGAAACTCCATTGACTCATGCATCCTTCTCAAGTGCTACTTTATCGAGAAGTTTGCTTTTACTTACTTTGTTTTCCCCTCTTTCTTCGTGTAGAAATCGAAGACCTCCCTGAACCTTGTTATCAATCTATATGTATTCGGTTGGTCCATCGTCCGCGACCGGTTGTAATTCCAGTAGTTGGTCGGGTCGAGATCGGGCGAGAGCAATTCTTGGTCTCGCCATTCGGGATCCTCGAACAAGTAGGCCACCGCGTCGAACCTCATGCCGTCCACTCCGCGCTCCAACCAGAACCTCACCACGTCCTGTCGAATTGAAACGAAGACGAAACTTGCACTCAATAGAACTTTGTGTCATGAAATATCTCCCGAGTAAAACAAGACGGAGTATGCTCCGATCTTACGAGGAGTAGGAAACAGAAACACACAGTCGAACTTCGATAACTCGAGAATTTCAATAACTTAATAAAAAATCGAACAGATAGATTCTGAGATATCGCTGTAGACAGATTTGGGGACGCCGCACGGACGGACACACATTTTTTCAAGTATGGTTATTTTGACTCCTGGGACCTTAAAACGTCTAGAAATGATGAAATTTCAACTTTTTTTTCTTTTCTTGGAGAATGACAATACTTCCTCTCTACCCTAGGGGAGCGAGAAAGTAAAACGTGGTTATTCCCTTCCGCCAAAGCCCAAAAACATCGATATTCGAAAATACTGTTCCGTTAAGTTAAAGAAATCTTGGGCTCATTTTACCTTATTAACTCATAAAAACCGGTGAATTGCCTCTATAGCTCGAGTTAATCCTCCACAGCTCATGGAGTTACCTCATTAACCCGAGGAGTTCCACGAATTACCTTTATGACTTCAAAGATGAAGGCCTAGTTTATCATGTACATTTGTTTTTCATAATACAGCAATGTCCTATCCCAGATCAACCTCGGTATTTCTCGGAAATTTTTCGTCGCTTTCCTTCAGCTTCGAGTTATCGAGGTTTGACTGTATCTCAATTTATGATTTCATGAAGTTTCTAAGACATTATTTCAGGAAGAACTCGGTTATCATTAAGTCAGCAAATGTAGCCAGTGTTTTTAGTTCAACAGTTAGTATGCACATCAACAAAGTTTCCCAGGTTTTTTTTTTGTACATGCTGTTATTTTATGGTCTAAAAAGAGTGATGATGATGAACAGAAAAAGAAGAATCGAGACTTTAAGTTTAATTTCAAACCGTAGTGGTACTTTATTTTTCACTCGCAACTGATAGTCTTTTATCGGACGTGCAATGGTTTTGAGTCATTCTCATATCAGACATCATTGTTACTGCAGGTGTTCTTCAGAGCTCAATTCCACCATTTCGTTTTTTTTCCTTTTATTTTTCTCTTAAAAGATTAAGTTCATTTTGTGATTTTCTTACTTTGAATCCTTTTCCGTTAAAGCCACGAAATTAAAGAAAACCTTATAAATAAGGAGGTAGCAAAACTGCGCATACATATCCTCTGAATTTCGTCACATTTTAAACGGGAGTTTTTTTTCTTAAAACACGAAAATACACGAAATAACTACAAATCACAAAAAAGGCGTATACCGTGAGAGACTTTAAGGAGCGACTTAGGTATCTGCAAAATATTTTCTTTTATTTTTTTGTTCCATTTGTTTGGACTTGCGGAATTTAGATTTTTAATAAATATCAGGTATTTGACATCAAATTAACAAATCTTTGAAACTACGAAGTAAAGAAAATAGCCTTACCATCATCTCTTGAACCAACTCTTCGCAATCGTAATTTAAGTCTGGTTGTTTCCAGTGGAACTGATGCAAGTAGTATTGATTTCTCTCCTCGTGCCATTTCCATGTAGAGCCTCCAAACTCACTGAGCTATCAAAATTTGAAGATTAAACTTTAATCGTGACGCTCTTACTGCTTTCAAAAAAGGAATGCAAATTTTCCATCATTTCAATTTTAGAATTAAAAAAAAATCAATTTAATTTAATTTTATTTGCGTTGAACAGTACGAATAGAGTTGGCACAATTCGTTAGAGCTACCCTAAAAGTACTGAACACATATCGACGGTGCAAGTCGGCAATCACATAACTCGTTTGCGGTGTCTGAAAATCTCCGCCTCGATGTTATTTTTTTAAAGGAGAAGTAATTGACATCATTCCTTGAAGTTTTTGCAGAATTTTCTTCGCACAATGAAGAAAAATCATGGCAGTTTTAAAGAATTGCCGTTGAATAGTTTTACGTTTAAAAAATAAAATATGACAGGAAGTCTGCGACGTCGCAAACCGAGTTATGTGATTGCCGACTTGCACCGTCGATATGCAATACTACAAATATACTGCAATAAATTATGCAAATCATGGCTATGAATATATTTTATAAAATAAAATCTAAACTAGCTGCTTCAGCTCGCTACGCTCGCTTGCGCCGCTAGCCGGGGGCAAGCCCCCTGGACCCCCAGTTACTCGTTTCGCGAGCCAAATTTTGCTACTACCAGTGCTTAGAGGACTTCCTGGAGGCAAAATGATAAAGTCAAAAACAAAGAATAGGAAACTAAAAATTACCTACTTTTAGAAAAAGAAACAACCTTGAAAAATAAATAACACTCCTGGAAAAGAAAATCAGAACACTTTTTGAAATTGTAACGGTGCGAAAGGGTGAAGATAAATCACCGATTCTCTTGGAAGAAGACATGAGCCGACCCCCGACATGAGTGAAACTGCCGTAGGACCCATGCTAGGGTAGAAGGGTGACACGTGTTGTGAGCAGGTAGGGATGGGTTTACGTGGAGAGGGAAACGGAAAATCAGAGGGTGGGAGGTCCCCCAACCATATGACTCCTCCAGCGTCAAAAACGCAAATATGTCGTTATCAAATCGAGGTAAATTTTGCAACTTCGGTCGCGTAAATCGAAAAACGAAGGGGTCTTGGCACATCTAGACCCTATGAGCTTTCATTTAAAACAAATCCGAGGAAAATCGGTCCAGTAGTTTCCGAGATCGAATTAGCACAAACTGTCCAGCGTCAAAAATGCAAATATGTCGTTATCAAATCAAGGTAAATTTTGCAACGTCGGTCGCGGAAATCGAAAAACCAAAGGATGTTGGCACGTCTACAGCGTAAGAGCTTTCATTTAAAACAAATCCGAGGAAAATCGGTCCAGTAGTTTCCGAGATCGAATTAGCACAAACTGTTTGAGGCCAAAAAAGGCCTTAGGATATTAAATATATAGATGGGTGTATCTAAACTCATGATAGAATGTGAAGTTTTAATTTTGGAATTTACAGCCAACGATTGCCACCATGATTCCTACTTATCAAATGAGCTAAAGAGAAAATGAAAGTTTAGTTTTCTCAAGTATGTCCTGCTGTCTAATGATATTATCTTAAAAATCGCAGAAAGGGCAGCTGGAGAATATAGCATTATTAGATTTGTCAACTTCCGCCTTTTGCCTCAATTATTGTAAAGGGTTTTTCTAACATTTAGTTATAATACTAAGCTATTTTTATTTTTTTTTTCATTATGTAATTTTGATTTAAATTTCGTGTTGCTGGTAGGCACTTATTGTTGAGAAGAAATTTGGAAACAGATGAACAAATCTTTGGGGAGGCATTTTGATCGCTACAACTGGCAACCTATTGCAACTTCTATTTACATTTAAAATTTCATTCAATACTCCAACTTTTATTATAACATATTCCTCATTTCCAAGCTGGATATATTTTCAGAGATAGAAATTTTGTGGGATAAGTAGTAATTAAATTTCAGCTCACCCAATTAGTTGGCGGTTGTCTCTGGCCATTGACTATTTTTGGGTCCTTCCAGATGTAGTAGTTAGTGTAAGGGTCTATTTTTTTCACAGACTTCAAGAACCAGTCATGCTGGTCACTTGTGTGGTTTGGAACGATATCCAGAAAGAGGTGAATTCCTAAATACACAATGATTGCAATTCATTGATAGTATACCAAAAATTATATGATGTGTATGGTTGATTAAATACTTTTTGGTGTATTTTCTGAAGGAAATACACAACTGCGTCCTCTATCCTCAAAATTAGTATGCATATTTCTTTTTATTTCCTCTATTTACAATCACAGTCAATCAAAGGTCGGTGATAAAATACGCGTGCTTGTATGTTCGTCCAAATACGGGGATTAGTGCGTTCGAAAGCATATTATGTTCTTTCCGTCGTATTAATACATTTTTTCTTGCCAAATATTGAAGTTTTTATAATGCACAAGTCAAATTTTCACCATTTTTAAGTTTTGCTGAAATTTTTCAATGTGATGTATTTTACAATACAAAAAAAACAGTCAAAGTCGTTGTTTTTCTTCGGTCAGTTTTTTAAGAAGGTAACATGTGTTCTTAAGAAATTAAGAAATGTATCAAATTACATGATTTTTTATCTCTCAACTGTTTTGCGACTTAATTATTCGCAAAATGTTTCTTTGAGTTGACGAGTATATGGGATATATCCACATAGTATTTTCTCTGCTCTGTATGCATCATGGATTCACGCGGTGTTGCTGACAATGTTCATCGTAATAATCATGATTTCTGTCAGCTCAGCAGAGACGAGTCACCCACATTGAGTGGGAATAGGCAACAGTTTGAAATTTCACACCTCTGAAAGACTGAAAGTGAAACATTTTGAAACCGTACTTGTGGAACTGAGTAGATATTTTTTCATGGAGTTACATTTTGGTTAGAGAAAACAAACGACCAATTAGTCCTCGTTTTTTTTTTCTAAATGCGGATTGGTTCTTATTTGATATACTCTATCCTCTGTCTACTTGAAAATTGTGCAAAAAATACACACCTGCTTTGTATAAGGCTTCTCTCAAGTACTGAAAATCCTCCATCGTCCCAAAAAGAGGATCTAAGTTCGTGAAGTTTGAAATATCGTACCCGAGATCCAGACCAGGTGACTCTAGGACTGGGTTGAACCAAACTCCTGTTATGCCCAGATCTTTCAAATACCAAATTTTCTCAGCTATGCCTGAAATATTGAAAATAAACACTCAATGTAAGAGCACAGATCTCGTAAATAGGTATCACCAATTGGTTCCTGAGGGTCACCGCAACATTCAATCATTCCAGCCCCTGCTCCTCTTACCTGATCTTTTTCATTAATAATGTTCATCCTTTATCACAACCATAACGATGCATTTCAGCGCGAGCTTTAAAAACGGATGAATTTTTAAGAATTTCCAAAAATTTAAATGTCTCTAGTCCATAACACATATTCAAGCACTACTCAAAATGGAACAAATCTAACTATTTAACTTGACATTTTTAAGAGAAAGGTAAAATGACCATTGAATTTAATATTGAGTAAATATCTCACAACATTGAAAAAAGGAAAATAAAACTTGGTGAAAATTAGTTTTGAATTACGTACCTTTTAAATCTCCAATTCCGTCACCATCGCTGTCTTTGAACGATCTCGGATAGATTTGATAGAATACAGCTCGTTGCCACCAATCGAGCTGCTTGTGATCTACGTTCAAAGCATTATAATAGTTAAATACTAAGCTAAAAATGACTGATATAAAAGCGATTTTGTACATAGTTGCGTCTCACTAAAAATTACAATGATGTGGTGGTAGTAGTACATTCAAAGATTTACTGAAAGTAGGACCCTCCTCCAACAATTTATTTCACAGGAACTGCATATTCCAGGTGTTGGTCATCTACAAGGATAGTTACGGCTGTAAAAAATAGTACTAAAAAATGTTTTCACCATTACTGAAAAAAACGACACTTCATAGAAGGATGATTAAGTAGTTTGCATAGCTCAGGATTAACGAGCTCTCACATCGTATGCACTAAACTAGATCTTAAGAGGCACCGTATGTGGTAGAAGATCCACCAATTCTCTGGTCAGAAACTGTCAGTTGATAATTTACTGCTTATCTTGTTAATTTTAAAGATTACAGAAGCAAGGTCAATGTTTTCACATATAAATGTGAAACTGTCTTCTAGAGACTCTCAAGTTGACACACTTGTCATTTTAGTTTAATTAAGAGTTGTAGCAGAACCGTGTGAAGTATACGCGTTTTCAACTGTGTTAAGTAAGAACGCCGTATCAGCTATCAAGCGTTGCTAAACTTCCTTCGACAAATCACAATTTTTCCTGGAAATTTGTGAATATTTTTCCTCCAATTTTTCACAGGATTTTGTTCGTAACTTCATCCAAACAGTCTGAAAATTTTAAGGAAAAATATTCATAACCTTCTTCAAAATTAATATGTTTTCAAAGAAGAAATTTGGCAACATTCGAATGCTCATGAGGCGTTTTGCTTAGTGCGGCAGTATAAGGAGGAAGTGTGGAGGAAACTATTTGTGATTTTGACGGCTTATTAATCGATTCACGTGGCATCAAGCTTTCACCCCAGAGTACCCTTATGAATTAACCTTAAAATAACTTGTGGGGAAGACCAAGTCGTTTTTGCGTTCGATATGAAACGTAAATTTAAAGTATATAAGTAAAAAATTGGCTGTGTCAGGGAAGGGAAAATAGTCGAATCAAACTGATTTTTGCCATGATAATTAACTCTTTTCGGAATATTCCAACTAATCTGTTCCAATACGAATATAAGCTCTGTCTCTTTCCCTATTCTAGATTTTGAGCGAAAGTTTCTTAAAGTTAATTGAAAATTAATTCCAATATTCTGCCTCATGAATTCAAAATTATTTTATGAGTCATTGGCCATACTTCACCATTTACGTCGTGTCATGACTAGGAAGCTTTCGCCAAGCTATCTCGATGAAATCTGGATGGCCTACAAACGGCAGCATGGATCGGAGCGTTGCGAGTTCACGCCTCGCGCCAGAGCGCCTTCAATTTTGCAGATACAACACGGACATCCATCAAGCACGAATAGTCGTATCTCTGCGCCGTCATCAACGAGCGTTCTTTCCTTTGCACTATTTCCCTATTATGATGATTCCGTTTGATGAAGTAATATATAATAAATGATAGTTGTAATCTTTTAAGTTCATCAATACTTATTGAGGAACATTGGAATATCCTCAGCATTCAAGAATCCTCTGAAGGTTAAGCGTGAAAATTGAATTTTATTATTTTAAATGACTGCGCTGTCATCAGCGCGCGTCTCTTTGCTCACGTCTAGTTTTGTTGTTTGGAAAAACTTTTCTGCAGATCTCCTTGTGCGTTTGCTCGGAAATTTTATTGGACCATCTTGAGCAATAAAAAAAAAAAAATGAACCAAAACTATCACTTGTTTCAAACAAACGGAATATTCTGGCTCACGGATTAAAAAAAAACACCCTCTCCCCGGTGAAAATGAAACATTGTCAACATCCTCAAATTATTTCCAGATACGCGGAAAGATCTGCAATGATTATTACGGCAGTTTCCGGATTGTGCTATGGTTCGTTCATGTTACTTATTGTTGGAATTTACTTGTCGGAATAAGCGAGTTCTAGGTATTAAAATGATACGTTTCATTATTTTATGTGCCTATATTTTAAGTCCTCGCTTAGCCAATTTATCTTAACTTTTTAATATCTGGGAGCACTAAAATTCGCAAGAACGCAGTATTTTGATGATTTAGATGTTCTTCATTCTTTGGCCAGGTTAATACAATTTGCGCTAGGCAGCTCTAAGACTATACGTTTGAATATGCACTCGGCACATTTTCTTGGAACCAGTATCAAAACGGTTGCCAAAGGCAGCTCTAAATATACGTGCCAGAAAAAATGGATGAAATTCGAAAATTCGTTAAAGTTTGGCAAACTCATCGACATTTATAGTGAATTGCTCTCGAGAAGGGTGATTTATTTGGTTGCATTCAACTTAGTCGTCAATTTACTGTATGTGTGACAGAGGCCAAAGGGCTTTCTATGAGGATTCTCAACAATAATATTCATTTTGGAAAAAATTATACACTTCTTCCTCCTCCGGAGATTTGTCTATGATGTTTAAGGGCTAATTTGGTATTTTAAATTGGAATTTTGGACCTATTTTAAAGGTGACAGGTTTTATATTTGATCGTCATTCATAAGCATTTTAGCTTTGCTATTCTTTTGGATTTTTAAGCGTGACTTGCGGATAATGTTTCAAGCGAGAATTGTGACCAAAAATTTTCGAATGGCTTCTATAAAAAATATTTTATTTAAATAGTAACTATACAGAAGTTTTATAATTCAAAATGTATGTACATTTTTACAATATATTTTAAATATATTTACAGTTCCATATTACACTCATCTAATCGCAAAATGAACAGTATTTTAGTAACATTCACAGTAAAGGTATTCAAAGGAGTTTGAAATGGGAAGCAACCTTTTAATATTTTATTCAATGTATCTTAATTATTTAAATTATCACAGACGCGCTATACTAAGTATTTACAAAAGAGGAATAAAATGAGAGTCCCAATTGGAACATTCAGCTTCGACGAGCTCGATGTTATCGTCTTATAGGATGGCGGTGGCACTTCTGAGGCAGTTGTCAGGAGAAGGGAGGATTTCGGCCGCATCATGAATTCATTTATAGCCACTTTGTCCCTGAAAAAAAAGAACGACTTCATTATATAAACCTGCAAAGTAATGTATCTTCAACCTGCGTTAGTCGATGCATGAATTGAGCTATTATCATTGCCGGATCCAGCAAATTGGCAACATTGTCTTTCCTCGATTTAAACCTATGGAAATGCATCGATTCTTGGAGAGGTCAGGTGCTATGACTAGAATCGATTATTTAGCATACGTTTAAATAGACGAAATCCGGTGTTGCCAAATTGCTGGATCCGCGTCTGGCCATATCATGTTTCGTTCAATAAACTGCCGTGTTTTAAAAAAGTAAATTAAAATATAAATAATTAAATAAAAAATGCAACTAAGGTTCATCCTAGAATCATGATAAATACGCCCGCTTTCCAAACCGAAATTTAAGTACTCGCGGTTTCATGACAGTGATGCCACTTTTGACCCATAAAAAGATACGCAAAGGTGAAGAATAAAATGACCTGGAAAAATATTTAACCGCTCTGCTGTTTGTAAAGATACACATTTAGTTTTGACATATTCTACATAATTATTATCCTTTCATGTGAGGAATGAAGTGAGCTTTACGAAAAATTATTAATAGGTAACTCAATTTTCCAATATCTAACTCAAAATAATTATGAATAGGGCGTTTCAAATGAACTTACCCAGGTTGATGTTGGGAATTAATGCTGCTAGTGTGAACGGTGAGCGTATCAGGGATGTCATTCATGAACGCTGAGAGGTCAACAGGAGCTGTTTCACTTCCCAAATTGACGACGACCACGTACGTGTCACTGCCATTTTGACGTCTGCGGGAAAAAATAATGGAATCAAAATATCTTTCAGTGCTGAATTCAGCTTTTTACAATCAAAGAGTTGATAACTAAACTGATTGTAAGTTTAACTATAAGTTTATATATAACGATACGAATGTTCAACTTATGTCATCACTTGAAAAAGGTTGTGTCGTTTTTGGAAGTAGAGGATGCGCCTTTTTTGCGAATGCATTAGTTTTGATGACTTAATATTCCCCGGACTCCCTAAACTCTAGCTTATTGAGGTGGCACAGTCCTGCTTCTTTTTAAAAAAATGTCAAAATAATACAGATGCATAGCTCCATACCTAGCAAATGAGAAGACCCATTTAGAGAGAACGTGGGTCTCAAGGGCACCATACAGCATCGTGTCGGTTTTCCGCACATCTATAAGCCGTTTATATACTTTGTAGTGGCTGTTACCCTCAGACTGAACCTGTGCTTTTAGGTTCAACCGCCAAAAGTTTGAGTTGACTGGTAACCATGTTTTCAAACTGGCAGAAAACCCTGAAAAAGAAGGAATATTGACATTAGTAGGTGCATGAGATCTATCTGCTTCAAATATGATCTCTGTGAATGAGTTGTAAAGAGAGTTACAATGTAATTGAAAATATTGAATGGCAATTAATCTCCTGTAAAATTCATGGCTATTCATGCCCTCTATAACTATGAATTTTCTATCAGTTTTTCCGTGGAATTTCTCAGTTTCACGAAAGTTGTAAAGAGAGTTACTATGTAATTGCACATATTGAATGACAGTTAATCTACTTTTAAATTCATGGCTGGTCAGTCATGCCCTCTATAAATATGAATTTTTCATCAGTTTTTCCGTGGAATTTTTCAGTTTTGTTTTAAAATTTAAAATTGAATCATTTAGGACCTAATTTTAAACAGTTAAGCATCCCCCACATTTGCACCATGTCATTGATTTAGAGTCTTATTCACGCCATAGGTAGTCCGAAAAAAAAACAAAAAAAACGACGAAACAACGGAAAATAGTAAGGTTAAAAAACATTTAAGAAATATTACTTTCCGTCTAAAAATGCTTCATAATTGGATGTATTTCTGCCAGACGGAGACCCATACGAATATATGCATAACAGGCCTCACGTCATAATGCACATAGCTCCGTTTGACAGAAATAGTCTAATTATACTAGAAAGATCCTAAAAGGCATACTCTACAGGGATATGTAATTTTCGGTTTCGTTCAAGCAACACATTTTTTCAGGAATACTTGTGCACGAACCAGAGTTTAAAGTTGTGTCCCATTGGAAGGGAGTCCTTTCCGGGTCCCTCGTGACGAGGCGGTACTTCTCCTTGCCGAATTCGCAAGCCTGCGGGTCGACTCCCTCATCAAATCGAACATTGGTGTCTTCCATTCCAATCTCGTCGCCGTAATAAGTGTTACCGGTGCCAGGTAAAAGGAGCCCAATCATGTTCAAACCGTCCACTAGATCAGTACCGTATCGCGAAGCAAGCCGGTGGTTATCATGATTACCAATCTGTAATATTGGAAACGACCCATTGTAAACTGGTGCATATCGTTCAATTAACTTACACTATATTCCGCGGAGTTGATTATCCTGTTTAGTTTCGCTACCGAAATTGCAAAATATCTATCGTGCAGTCGGCAAACAACTATAATACTTTAACGTTAATAAAAGTGTTACTAGCCAATTATTACCTCTGTATAAGGAGAGTAGATATCATACTATTTCGTGTCAAACATGAATTATTGACGACCATGGAGCGCTTTTACTACCGTATGGTTTTTGAGGAAAGATGGTGGAATTTGGTTCTTCTCCATTGGAAGTCGCTAGATAATGCGTATCAGGTGTTGATAATAGTAAACTTAAGTAGTGTACCTACACTTTATCATATGTTATATTCCATGCACGTTTGATACTAGGCTCTTGAAAAAAGCAAGTAGTGCTTGAAACTATTATCTGTGGATGGTATATAGATCGCAAAAACGATAAAAGATGTTGAAATTCAAAATCTAGTTAATAACACTTTGATTTGATGCAAAGACTTGTTCTTATCTAAAGGAGCAACATCCTCAATCTTATAAGGGTACCTCTACGGTTCTGATCGCTCCTGTCTGTCAAGATACGACCACTCTCGCATTTTTGAGCACTACTTCTACAAAAAAAAATTAAAATAAGCTGACGTATTTTTGTTGAAGTGGGTGGTTTTTGCCACTCAAAATTTATTCCAGTGAATGAGGAACTGGATTTTTTTGTAATCCTACATTTTCTCCTTCTGCCCGTGAATAATATATGAAAGCCTTACCACCCAGTTGGGCCACTGTCCCTCGGGCATTCCTGACATCCAACTTTCAATTATTCTTTGGTATTCCTTTGCTGGCGACCGCCCATCAAGAGAGGTGATGAATAGAAAGTTGAAAGGCATATGAGCACCAGGTTTGTCACCAAACTTGTAGTACTCCATAGTTTTATCTAGTGATGTGTATGCCTCTGTTATCATGACCCTGCAACATAAGATGTAAATATGTTATGTTACGAATTGAGAGCTAATCTTGTGCTTGGTACTGATCTTACTTTGTTAATTCCAAGTAATCTCAGTTGGTGCTCAAGTCACCACTTATGTGTATCAGATTGTTGTTTTTTTCCTATTTGCCAGAGCGCACAAAATATAAACAGTAACGTTGAATTAATAAGCATACGTGCTGTGAACCGAAATTAATTTTGAAAGCTACTCCTGTGCAGCAGAAATTCTGGACTCTGTTCCAACACACCTCTGGAAGAAATGCAGGTTCCTATCTCGGTTTTGGGATTTTTTCCAGAAATATTTTTACGTTCCTTGCAATTTTTTTTCTTAAAACGACTTGTGGAATTAAAGCATAATAATTGAAAATATTGGAATAAAGACAACTTTAAGTAAAATTGTACTATGTTTTAAACTTTAGTACGATGGTTTGAGAAAATTTTTATAAAACGTTACGCTGCTACAAAATGGATCATTTAAAAATTCCTTCATTTCGGAGGATATGCAATTTTCTCTCCGGAGAGTTAAAATAGTTGCTCGGGGTAAAAGCAGACTTGCGGCAACAAAAGATATGGCGCGATGCACTGCACCTTGTGTCGACTGCTAAAAATGGATCGTTTCGAAATTCCTTCATTTCGGAGGGTATGCAATTTGATCTCCGGAGAGTTAAAATAGTTGCTGAAGATAAAAGCGGACATGCGGCAACGAATGACATGGCGCGCGGCACAACTTACTGTGGTTCTATAGCCCGATTCTGCTTATATCTCTAGGAATTAAAAATATACTATCATTGCTGATATGAGATTAGCTTGTCTTACTTACTTAGTCTCGCCATCTTTCTTTGAGTAGGCGTCAAAAATCTCCCTGAACTTCGTTATTAATCTGTATGTTGCCGGTTGGTCCATCGTGTGGCAGCGATTGTAGCTCTTAAAATCCCATGGATCTAGATCTGGGGACAGTAATTCTTGATCCCTATACTGGGGATCTTCATACAAGAAGGTAACAGCATCCATCCGAAGACCATCAATGCCTCTGTCTAGCCAAAATCTGATCACATCCTATTCGGCACATAAAAACATCAAAATCATTAAAACGAGAATAAACCGAAACTAAGGATGGTTTCCTGCAAGCACGCTAAAAAACCAATGCATTCTTGAGGATATGTGAGAAAAAAAACTGTGTCTATCATACTTATTGGCAGCTCAATGAATCAATCGTATGTTACTCGAAAAGTAAATTACGGCCGAAATCAAAATGATCGATTAATGATCCGAGACTGTGGCCAAGACTGTAGACCTCAAATCTGTCAATCAACAACTGTTGCAGCACTGAGGGTATCTCATCTATCTCAAAACTAAAGGTGAAATGAAAATTTTCTGACTCCTCCAAACTTTTTTGGGCACATCACGATATCTGCAAATGTAGCCTTAATGAAATACAAACGCCTCTATACTAATAACATTTATTAACTTTCAGAGATAAACAAATAGTCTTGTTCTTTGAGAATATTTGTGTAGTTTGACAATGTAATAACCGCAAAAAAAAACCTCCAAGACTTGGATGGTATTTTTCTAAACCCAACAATAGCATTCAATTAAACATTTATGCATATTTGAAGATATTTTTGTAGGGAGAGACAACATTTCTGAGAGGTTTGGATATGCATTGAGATAATCGCAGAGGAAAAGGAAATACCACTTAGAATAATACACCTTTCGTGGAAAAACTTAATCACTTCTCCATTTCCGTTTTGATTTGTAAACATCTGTAAATCTGAATACTCACCGTCATCTCTTTAACGAGTTCTTTGCTGTTGTAGTTTAGGTCAGGTTGCTTGTAATGGAATAGGTGGAGATAATATTGTTGCCTTTCCTCATTCCAGCTCCAAGTGTAGCCTCCAAATTCACTGATCTGTTAGGGAGAAATGAAATAGTCTCAGGGCTTTGAATATTAAAATTTGCTCATTTTAAGTGATAGAAAGAAAATTCTTAAAATTAGAAAACAGAAAAGAGTGGATGGCGGTGTAATTGTTCCAAAAACCTGGAGGGAAAGTGCATGGGGAAATTTTCAAGGTAATGTCGGATAAATTTAAAAAAATATTTGTTGTCTAAATATAACTAGAAAAAGGCCCAGGGGGTCATGAAATCATAATTAAAGTCCTAAAAGCGCAATTTAACTTACCCAGTTAGTCGGTGGCATCCTCTCTCCTTTCGCGTTGAACTTTGCGTCTTTCCAGACGTAGTAATTGGTGTATGGCTCAATTTTTTTAATAGATTTTTGGAACCATGGGTGCTGATCACTCGTATGATTAGGAACGAAGTCCAGCAAGAGTCGCAATCCTGAGACATGCAAAACGTTAGAGTGTAATGATGGGTTAGGCAAAAATTACATGTTTACCCTTAGACACCAACATTTCTGATTTCCGTCGCTCCGTTGCTTTGAAAAGCTTTTGAACTCGCAACTAAAAACCCATATAAGCCAGTGACGTGTAGCTATGGTGTCGTTGCCTCGACCGGGCTATGCTGTGTTGCCAATTGTTGGAGGATAGGTTAGCCCGGATGTGGCTACCGCCACTCATGATGGTCAGAAGAGTTTGTGTTTCAGCTGGGTAGCTAAAATTTTTTTTTTTTTGGGGGGGGGGGGCATTTTAATTTCATCACCAATTTCTTGTCACCAAAAACCAATTGTTTCTTTCAAGAAAAGAGAGAGAGAAAAAACGATTATTCCATAAATTTCCTTTTCAGCGCGGTGATTTAGTTAAGTTTATTGTATTAATTCGAGCACTGAGGGAAATTATCTGGCATCATTGCTGAAAGCTTCCCAAGGTTTACTTCGGTTTCGGCAAGGATGTGAATGAAGAGGAGAACCTTGAAACTGGCCTGTGATCGTTGCAGAAAACCCTGAAAATGTTTGATTGCTTTGATATAAAGGAGAGGATGTATATTTGTATCACAGCTTACCATAAATTAAGAGAAAATATGAAAGGACTAAAATTATATAGATGAAATCAGTAGAACAAAGCAACATAGAAATTGAATCAAAAGCCGTGATAGAACTTCGTGTTCCATTATTATACATATAAAAAAATACAAGAGCTATCATCAACACAATGTCATTAAATCTGAGCTGCCCCTCTTTAATAGTTGTGAAAATGTCCGTAGAGCAGTTAGTGAACTAATGTGTATGTACCTGCTTTATGTAGAGCGTTTTTTAAGTATTCCAGATCTTCCAATGTTCCGTAGACCGGATCAATTTTAGTATAATTTGAGATGTCGTATCCGAGATCCAAATTAGGAGATTCAAAAATGGGGTTCAGCCATACTGCCGTCACCCCCAGATCTTTTAAGTACCACACTTTCTCTGCAATACCTAGAAGAAAATATTTTTGCTTAGGTGTTGAATTTCAAGAATTGGTTGAGAGTTCTTCCCTAGACTTGTTTTAATAGGGGGGACTTAGCCCAAGAAAGGGAAAAAAATAAATAACAGACATTGATGAAGTTCACTACTCTATTTATCTTATACTCTTTTAGTGAAAATTGTCTCCCTTTTAAGATAATTTGTTTAATTGCCTACACAGTAAACATTTGCTTCAGCAAACGCAAGTAGAAACCTTATATGGCAAAAATTGTGACTGAAAAGTGACGATTCTCGTAATTTTGCAACCTTAGATTTCGTTAATTTAAATGTATGTAAAATTATCGATATACATTTCAACAGACTGCTTCATCTGCAATCGATTATTTGCAGTAGGGTTAAATGGAGGGAACTTGTGTAGTAAACTTAAGACATTGCCCCAAATGGCAATATATTCGCCTTAATTAGGTCATATTTCTGTATAATATATTCTATTGAATCACTTTTTCCTCTCCATCTACTTTATAAGATCTCACCACCTCTGAATGTAACTGAGTAAGCAATCAGTCACATCAATTAGAAATTCGCCCATCCTTACTTGTATCACCCAAAGTTATGACAATAATACTATATATTAGGAGCATTCCATCACATCGTGCATGCGGAGGACCACACATTACAATTACTTTTAATTGGATTTGACATTAATTATTCTAATTAAAATTCAGCCCCGCATACCTCTTAAATCCCCAATACCATCTGCATTGCTGTCACGGAATGATCTTGGATAAACTTGATAGAAGACACCTCGCTGCCACCAATCCAGAGCTTGATTTTTCAAGGCCAACGCCTCACTAAAATTTGTCGCGTAGCCAAAAATAGCCAAATATAACGCAAACTTGTACATGTTTTTGAAATAAAGTTCCTTTATGAAATTATTTAATATGATCATTTGGTGGGTCAGAGGTATGAGGTGCACGAACCACCTCTGTGGCTCTCAAACAATTCAAGGGAACACTATACAATGACTGAATTGTGAATGGAACACGGAGATGAATTACAATGACAATATGATTTCGAGTCAACTCTCCTGATCTATGAGTTATGACTCAAATGAAACTGCAGAGCCGAAGTATTTGGCGGAGAGTGAACTGGTTCTCACAAGGAATGGTGGTTTTATATACCCATAACAAGCACTTGAGTGTACTTAAAAGAGCACTTGAAAGATGACTCTAAACAAAAAATAGTCCCCTTCAGCAGTTGCAAACGCGTAAATTCGTTTGTTCGTTATGCAATGTTGTCGAATGCATTCGAACAGAATGAATTATATTTACTTATTTTCTCCCCTTACTGGCTGGCTAACAGCTCGCTAGCATGTATTATCATTGGCACACAAAGAGGAGGGAGACATGGAACTCCATAAATTAAATCAATGTCACAAGCTGAGCAAATCAATCAAACAGGTTGCAATTTTAAATAAAATACAAGGGAATTCACGAAGAATACGGGAGAAAAGTGTACAATAATTAATGACATGAATAATTAACTCAATCATTTTAATAATTTGATATCGTACCATAGGTACTTTCAACAGAGTATTAATTACACTGTCCGCGGTATAGAATACATCCTATTCAGCCTCTGTTTCGATTTTATTCCGAACGACAGAGATAACATCTTAGGCTGAAAGAGAAGGTAGTGAACATTTCGAGTTTAACTAATTCACCCGCACATTAAAAAATTGACCTTGAATGATTTCCCATCAAATTAAATAATAATCAAATAAAAAATCTGATAGGAATAGGTAAATTACTTAAAACTTTATAATTCAGAAAATTCCCTGAAGGTAAGATATTCCATTTTTTTAAAGCTAGGGTAAAAAGCCACCATAAATGGCTACCATTCCGACTGAACAATTAATACACTTAATACCTATTTGCTCTGCATGCCAATTAAAACCCCCTTATTATTATTAATCCTGAAAAATACCAGGAGATTATCAGTGGCGAAACGTGAATAATCAATTATCGATATTTCCCCATTTGAAGTTATGGTAAAGAATCAATTATGAGGGCGTTCGCTGCGAACACCCTGTTTATCGATCATTTCCCATAGGTTTATATGGCAGATCAATCGATACATCGAAAAGCACGCCACGCCTCTGGAGATTATTATTTTGCAAAAGTCTTGACGTTACGGACAGCATGCATCAGCTGTGCTCATAATTTTCAATTTCGACGAATTTTATCTTGAAAAATTCAGGGGGCTGAATTTTGAACATTCTCAAATAATTATATTAAAGTTTAACCTTTCAGTCATTGACTATCATGGTGAGCACAATTTTGAAGTATTTATTGGCAACGTATTTGAAATCATAAGAAGTGTCTAGATTTTAAGCGCTTTGAGAGGCCGGTATTGCAATAACCCGAAACGGATATTTTCAGTATGTGTGAAAATAAACGGCAAAAACACCCTAGTGCTCATCCTAAATCGCAAGCAAATGCGGGCACTATAAGAGGTTTGCATTCATAAATTATCTTCCACTCAGGGAATGCACCATTTACTTCCCTTATCCAACTTGTTGCATTTACGGCAAAAAGAATGTTTCAATTTCTATTATACCAATCTGTTTTGTAGCGTGTTTGGACACATGGTAAATTACTTAAATGGGTAAAACAACTCATGTGTCTCGACTAAATAAACGTTTTAATGATTATTCGGATGGGGATTAAAATAAAAAATTCAATCATTACTCCCTTCAAATCATTTCTTTAAGCTCCCTGACTCTCTAAATTTTCGGGGAGTAAAATCAACAGGTAATAAGAGAAAAGGTAGAGAGAGAGAGGTAATATAGTAATGACTTTTTGCAAGGACAATATTGTTGATAATGTCTTGTTGCTACAGTCATATTATTTACATTTAGAGGTGGAATTGATAGGGAATAGAGTGCACTTTCTATCCCGGCGACGTTTGTTAGACTTGACATTGCACTCGTTTTTTATGTTCACAAGATAGTCATATTGTCAGCGACTAGAGTAGGTGTTGATTTTCTCATTTGCTCTTTATCAATCGCGCACTTGTCCAACGCTTGCGGCGGCTCCAAAAACAACTAGTAACATCTCGAACCCTCTCGAAGACGCGCTCTTATTTCTCACAATGAAATGACGTGTTCGGACACTCATCAACATATCTACTAGAGCTTTTGAACACTTGAAATTTGATTTCGTGTCGCCTCTGGACGATCGGCGCCGATCAAATCTGAAGAGGAGTCACAGAAGTCATCTATGAGAGCATCGTGCCTTCGATAAACACGACTAGGCATGAAATTTAAGAGCATCTAGAAGTTTAAGAAGTGGTGAAGAAAGCGGCAATTTCAACCTGACCGGTCCCCTTCATGCAGGTATGATATGATATGGATCGAGTTCATCAGAAAGGCACTGACCCATATTTTCGAAAAAAATGAGTTAAGAATATGTTTTTGAGTTCCACTCGTTGAATATATTCCACTCCCAAAAACTCAAAGTCGAGAAAAAAAAATAGTCTGCGTTAAGAGGGGTTAAAGTTTATTCTCTATATTGAGCCTTATGGAGAAATAATATTTCAACTCTTTATCTCAGTTTCAACTTAATGCGGGTTGGTACTTTTCTGATAAACTGAGTCCATATACGAGTCGAAGGTACGGCACAGTATCGAATAAGGTAAAAGTCTCTTTCAAGCTCAGTACTAGATGGACTTTGGCTATACAGAGGTACTGAGAGGCTCATAAAGTACAGGTGACCATTAGAAACAAGCAGGTTGGTATTTGCGCTTGCAGTGGCAATTAATAACATTATCCTTGGAACATCCTCAAAATATATTTGCTGGTGGTTAGCTCCTCGCAGGAATAGTCTTTTATGGGACCAGGACGTCCTCTGGAGCTCAAGAATGAAATCAAAACAAACCTCTATCCACCCACTGACGGCGCTTTAGACGCGATGTGTGGGTTTATTCGGAAATACTGATCATGTGAAGTTCACCTTCAATTAACCCGGCTAGCAAAAAAACACTCAGGGAAGCGGAAATGTTAATCTGTTTTGGTACCACGCATTCATGTCGTTACATGCTTTGATTGATATGTAGGACTATTCGTAGGTTCTACTACCTGAAATTTGCTTTTAATTTAATGGGATACACATAGGTACCTAAATCCTTTGGAAAAATTGAGTAATACAGATAGTCAAAACGTAAAAACAAAAATCAGTTTTCGTTATCTCATAATGCACAGATTCCATTGGACAAGTTTAACGTCATTGCAGGCGCGGCGGACCTGTCAAATCAATACAATGCGATTGATAGATAGCAATTTGACAGAATTTTTACCAAAATACCAACTTTTTGGGTGTCCACTTTGTACTAAAAATGTTTCATTTTCTTTGATGTTGCTGAGATTGTCACGACATGTTTTTGGAGACTCCAATTTTCAGGGTGATGACCCCCGTTTGTTAACCCCCCAAGGATGGGCCGGGTGGATTTGGGACCACGAAATTTGTATCGCTTGGGGTCGATTCCTGATACATCCTCGACCAGGCCCTATACTGTGACTCAAACTAAACAAGAAATTCGTGATCTGAGTCATCCTGTATAGAGAACATCAAGTATGAGCGTTGTTCATGTCACCTCTGAATGACGCTCCCTATGTATTAATCTACGAGTGCAAAACCTTGCAAATGTTTCAACAAGTATTGAAACAAGCAATTCGCGTAATGAGACTGACTTTGTGGCAAGGACTCTTTGCTGACGTTACCAAGGATTGACGATTAAATGACGTTATACTAAGTGCGGCCTTGTTTAGATAAGCAAAAATACTGAGGTCTGATTTCACTCCCACGCGTTAATTGCAATTAGGACAAGGCATCACGATCACGATGCCACATTGGTGATGACACAGTAAAAGAATGAATGTGGATTGCCGAAAATGAAAGAGAGGAGGATATTCAAGTATTACGATTTTCATTTTGAGGAAAAGTAGTCAGATCAAATAGGTTTTAGAGCCAGGCCCAGATAGGATGGAGAAGAGGAAGTAAGGCACCACGTAATGGTTTTCATTTAAAAAATTGTATATTTTGCATGGGTGAAAAATTAAATTATTGTCATTTTTTTCAAAATCCTGGTCAAGACAGGAGAGGAGTGAGGTCAATGGCACCAAAAATTGTACTTTACAAAGCGAAAACTGACATTTATTTAAAACTCAAACAGAAATATCAAGAACGAGTCAGAATGATGAATTTAAAGAACAAGAAGACAAGAGAGGTTGCTTAAAAACTAAAAACAGGAGGCAAATGCACTGTCGTCGCCGGCCGCTGGGTTTTTACGATGCGTTACTAGATGACGTAGGGCCTAACGTTATACTTGGACGCCTCCCTGCTTCTTTTTTGCTGTAATATTTTCATTGAAAATGGGAATTTTCCCGAATAGTTTCAAGTTCAGACACAACTTGTCTCAAAATATTTATAGCTTTTAGTTGCTTGTCTAATCATGATTTTGGACAATCGTAGACACTTTCCTCTTAGTTTTTTGCTATTTTATAACCGATTAAACTAATTATTTCCTTCACTGCTTTCCTTTTTCTTGTGAAACCAATTTTAAGTAAGTAAAATGCTCTCTGAGTCTGCCTAAATACTTAATCCACGTACTATGAACGAATGGAAACTTGACATAATTAAGTGAGACGAATTCAATAATTAATAGTGAATCTGAAATATTCCTCAATCTTTTTCAGAGTAATTTTGGAGTCAGAAGCACATTTATCTGAAAAGAAATTAAACAACTCTGCCGCAAGAAGGACTGAACTGGCTTGTCACGTGGGATACCAAGCGTAAACTTCATTCATCAAAACACTTTCCAGTTGTTGACGCGTCATTGAAGCTTATCAATCAAAACACTCATCTATCATTGAGAATGAAGTTTAAGTTTTCGCTCTTGCAAAAACTACTTTACTTGAGATGTTGTTTACCAAGGTTTCATTTAAACGCGCGCCTTTTCAATTTCTATGTTCTGCAGCATATGAGAAAATGTCATCCAATAATTTCTTCTAGTTTCCCTGGTAAAAATTGGCAGTAGAATCTTTGTTCCAAAATACCATAGACCTACAACCGACTGTAAGATTTCCACTAGCTTCTATAGCCGGCATCACAATTTCTTATAGCCTTTTATAGCCGATGGCGATAGTACCAGCCTGGCGATAAAGTGTATGCTATCCGTTACTAATTACGGCTGCTAGGACTTAAAGAGTTTTTGGACTACCGCTCTCTTTTTGGGCCGTAGTATCTTGATTTATTTTGCGAGGAAAGCTCCGTACTTTGAAGAATGCCTGCCATTCCTAATATGTTGGAGCGCCCTCAATTTCGTACGATACTGTGCAATACCTCTGGTGTGAAATAGTTGCTTCAAGCGCCGTGGTACGCTGCGGCGCAGCGCGGCGGGCGGGCAGCCAGCGCGAAACGCGCCTACAAACCTAACAGGGATACTTCACGCATTGCGCAGTGCGTGAAGTATTCCTGTTAGGTTTGTAGGCGTCAGTGCGCCGCCGCTCCGCTTTGTGTTAGGCTCCAATATTTAATCTCGTGGAGTCAGCGTTGTTCAACTCATGACTTTGAAATGTTTGCACACTTTGTATGGATTACTCTCATTTCAATTGATGAAAACAAATATGTAGCAAAGGAAAATATAATGTGCGTTTTGTAAATATTATGGTGATTCAGTACAAACTTGCGGATTTACAAAGCACACGTATTTCTACACAATTTCTTGTAGACATTTATAGCCGATGGCGAAAAAGCAACAGCCAGGCGATAAAGTGTAAAGCCCAGCGACAGGAACTGTAGCCCGGCTGTTTAATTTTTTATCGCTTCGTGTAGCCCGGCCGTATGATTTTTCCACTTTCTACAGCCAGCTATATAATTTTCTATCGCCTTCTTCAGTCGACTATAAGAACTCCTATGGTATTTTGAAACTCAGCTCCTATCGCCAATTTTTACCAGGGTTCACTGATCTCTTCTAAAAATTTGCCGAAATTTTTTCTCGTGTCGATTTGCTCATTAAAAAAGTCCGTCGGATATGGGTGTTTCCTCGAAAATTTTAAGACCATTTAGTGCGACCAAGAAAAAGGAGCAAAAGATAATTATTTGAACTTCGATGATCAGTTAAAGAAAAATATTAGGTTTAGAAATTTAACACTTAATTAGGGTAGTAAAATTTTGTAAAACTTTTCCCTTCTCGTCGTGACACAGGATATTCGGACATACTATTTGGCTGTCGTTGTATTATAAAGCAGAAATTTCCAAATTTAATGTATTCCTTTCAAGGCATACATTAAATTTTAATAAACTCATTACGATTTGCTAGTTTACAATTAACGTTAAGAAACTGAAATTTCCAACAAAACATTCCAGGTCTATTTCATATAATTTTCCGTTTAATTTTCCTGACGATAGGATATGACCTCCTCCTTTGATCGTCACTTTGCTATTCAAAAATAATTTTCATTTCTTTTCCCTCTTTTTATTGAAAATTAATTTAGACGTAAGTCTGGCACGTACAAAACGTCTTTGGAGATGTGCGCTTGACCTTTAGAATTACGTTTTACGAAATGAAAACTGCACTTCTAGATCAAGAAAAGCATATTTAGAGAAGCGTTGGAACTAACTCTACGTTGAGAGTGTGACCTTTATTGACAAGCTGTTGCCTTATTCATTTATTGAGGATTGAGCATAGCAATATCCTGAACTGCTACGCATGAGAGGATCTACCAAAACAGGATAGAGATAAACGCTGATTTGGTTGGGTGAGCGAGGAAAACAAGGAATCAAAACACCAGCTAACGAAAGAGATATCTTGGAGAGGCGCCGGAGAGCAAAACCCAAAACAAAAAGGACTCCAAACTGAAAGAGAGAGGCCCGCTCTTTTCTGATGAAAAGGAACGTATGCTGTTGCGAAATAAGGCCGTGAAATGTGCGCTGTTTACCTAGCTCGATGGGATTTTCGACGGAATCCGACATCGAGGATCGCAGTTTTCTTCCCGAAAATAAACTTTCCCGACGACGTCTTCCCCGCCTGCCCCGGAAAAGAAAGAAAAAATGGCAATAACTCCTTGAACTAAGATTTCGAAAATTGAGTGGAATATCTTGAAGTTGGTGAAGTTTCAAAGCTTATTCGCGCTTTGTTCGACGGGAAAAATGCTCGCGGAGTCATATGAGGAAAACTTTTGAGCAGCTCCTTTCAGCTTATTAACAATATCCCGCACACATAATGCGATCTCTTTCGGCAAAAAGAGCTTTGCAAAGTATCCAGCTCTATCTCACGATGCTCTCGTGCACACATTCGACCGACAACAACTCAAGTACGCACGTTGCATTGAGTGCAAATCGCCAAACTACGGCTTTTTATGTATTAGTATTTTAATAATCCATTTTAAAGAATTGATTTTAGGCTAGACATCGATTATTTTATATCTTTCTCTATGATATAGAATCATAGGAGTAACGTGTAATGCACAGAACCTAAGAAGATAATATACAAAGAAAGCCCGAATAATTTAACTAGAAAAAACAATGGGTGAACAAGGCTAAAAAAAGAGACATCGAAAAAAAAAAAAAAAAAAAAAAAAAAACTAGGACGTTCGGCAAATATGCGTTTAAGGGTCTTTAGATTTTTATGATTTATTTTTGTTTCCTGGTCGAGGAGGGAGTTGAAATCACCCCGAAACGTCCCAAGTTGGTATTTTTTTTCTCTCTCTCTCTCTCTCTCTGTTTTCAGCCTTGTTTACCCATTGTTTTGTGTTTTTTCTAGAACCTGATAAGTATAACGCGTCGGGGGTTGTACCGCGAAGCGGTCAAGGGGCGCACCTCCAGAACGATTAAATGGACGATAAACAATGTTACCAATCCCCGAGAATCGCCACTGAGAGCAGGAAGAGAAAAATTTCGGATAAGTCCCGCAGTCCTCTTTAAACCACGCACAGCCTTTTCGATTGAGCAAAGAGGGAGGGTGGGGAGAAAGGGATTGCTAAAAATCGGAGCCTGCTTTTGAAGGCGTTGCCGTAAACAAAGGGGGTGGTGGGCCAGTGTGACGGATGGTAATTAAAACTGTTAGCAGTCCATAAAATGAAATATCGCTCTTTTTTACACCACGGGACTTGTGCACACGCTGCCAAGTTTACATGCGTTGAATAAACGTTAGGCGTGAACCCGAGAGACGAGCCAATAATCAGGGGGTTGAACGTACCAAAACATTTTCACCCCATAGCGTCACAAACCCATGTAAACAGAATTGAATCAGTGAGAATGAAAACACACCAACTCAGCAACTCGAAAATGCTCAATTTCCATCACAGACAGTTAATCTACATGAAGATCATTGATGTTATAGCGCATCTATTCCAACTGGAACCTTTAAAGTGTCCATAAGTGCTGTCTTTCGGCAGCAAAAATCTTTTTCTTAAACTAACTTCTTCATCTACTATGCATTCTTGTGTGTGTGTCATGATTATTTTAATTTTTCCTCGTTGGTGTGTTTTCGTTCTCACTGATTCAATTCAAGACTAGATCCAACCGGACTAGATCTATAACTTCGGCTCCCTAAATAAGATAAAGCATCCGTCTCTCTTGCACACGCTTTGATACATCCGAACCATAGGATTCAAACTTCTCTCTTATGTTAAGCGGTGCATCGCGGCTAGAAAAGGATCCAAGCTTGACAACAGAGCTCCAGTGGTCGATGGGTGAATTATGCTCGATCGTAGGCGCCCGAGACTCGGCGTGGCCGTGTCGAGCCTCCCCCTCCCCCTTTCTCCTCCGTGCAAGGTCTATCGGCTTCTATAATATGTGTGTTTAGTGGATTTATTTCGTGCAGCTTTTAAAAGGCTTAATGAATGAAAAGTTTCTCTTCTTCCCCCATTCCCGCATCTCTCGTCGCTGCGAGACGTCCGCAATCCCTGCCCGCGTTGCCCTGTGGGGCCGTTCGTAAAATATATGATGATAAACATGGGATTTTTTCGTCCTACTTCTCGTCCGTAACGCACTCGAAACGCAGGTCAATACCATTCATAAGAAGAAAAAATCCCTTTGATGAATCCTCTCTTGTCCCCCGAATATGTAGAAAAATCACGGATTTAAACAGCATACATTACTTCTCTCTCTCTTTAAAATTGTGAAAAATAAGGCGAAAATGAAAGAGGAAAATATGAGCACAATCAGTGGTTTGAAAATTTGTCAATAATACTGCCACCATTTTAAACTTTTTGGAAACAATGTATCATAGCAGAAAGACTTGTGTACTTTGGGGCAACATTTTCACAGAATTCACTTCTAAATACTACCAATAACTCAACTTGAAAATTTGAGGAGCATAAGTAGAACAGTTTTCATTTTATAGAGCGCTAAGTTCGAAAAAACGCGGGAAAATCTTGATGGATTTACGGCGTTCTTGCTTAGCACGACAGAATAGGATTTAAAAAAAAAAAAAAAAAAAAACAGGAAAATGTAAGAAACATGAGCACCTAATACGGTAATAAAGCAAAAAATCTACCTGAGAATGAAAATGACATTCGCCAAAACAAAAGTTTTAAAACTAATACAACGTTAAAAGGGTAAGTGACACGCCCGTGGATGCCGCCCTCCTCTGTGCAACGCAAGCTCCGACTTGCCCCCCCCCCCCCTCCCCTCCTTCCCACGAGGGTTACTAATTTTACGACCGTCTCCCAAATAACAACGTTCGATGTACATTCCCGCAGAGAGTATGCAAATCACTAGCGATACTGACGGGGCCAACACCATAAAGTCGAATCGTCCATTGTCATAGACGCTGAAATTGGACTACATTCTGCAATTAGGAAGTACAATTTCTGGCTCAGTTTAGAAACATCGTATGCACCATCTGTTTCCCTGCGCACATAAGTGTTTTTATGGATGAGCCAGAAATTTTAGTCCCTAATTGCCAAACGCAGACCAATTTTCTTAAAGGCAAAGGTGCATATTCTTGGTGTTGAGTGAGTAGCGACACTTTTCCGAAACTGTCATATAAAAGGAACTGAAAATAGTAGATGGGCTCTGCATAATTTTCATCACATAAAGTCATTATTATGTTCTTCCTACGTACTTTACGAATACCCCTCGTAGTAGTGAAGGCGACTTTAATGGTTTGTTAGTTAGTTTACGACGATCAGCAACCAGGCTATTTACGTCGGGGACCAGGAATTTACCTTAAATTTTTTATTTTCATTGCTTTAAGAATTTTAAAATTTCGGTGACTACTATTGGAATAGTACATACACCTTAGTTATCCTAATATATAAATTGAGAAATAGAATGAAATTGTGAATTAACTTCTGTACTAATTTCGAGGGGCGTTGGTTCATTTGAAAGGTGTTGTACTCAATGCTTCGGGAAAATTATAAATTATTTTCTGGGGTTTGTCCCCGATTTTTAAATTCCTAAAAACTCATAAATTGGATGAGGGGAAGTAGGGGTTTTTTCTTTTTTGTTTTTCGGAAAAGTTTTGTTGCTTCTTCTTTTTCGATTTCTGCCCTGCTTTTTTTCCAATTTTTCCTTCAACTCTTCTCTTTGTCGTTCCTCCTTTTTTCTTTTCTTTTTTTTCTTCTTTTTCTTTTTTGTATAGTACATACACGATCGTTATTATATATATATACCATACAATGGTACGAGCTACCACAGCATGGTTCACAGACCGATAATCATTAGTTCATATATAACTATTAATGGTATTCCATATTAACCACTAATTGGTTTATAAGCCATAGCTTTTTCTTATTGTCAGTGTAAAATTGAGTTGGGTACCTTTTGGCTCTGCGGTACTGATATAGAGTTATGACACTTTAAAATAAATCAACCCTGCCATTTGAAAAAAAATGTTACCATGAGAAATTTTCTCCAACTCCTTGCGTAAAAAATACCACCAAAACCGTTTGCGGCACTTTTATCCGAGATTCGACAACATGAGCCTTGGAGACGACGCGACGTCCCGAAATAGTTGCGACAAGATGTTTGTTTTATTTCCTTGCTCGCAGCCCACTTTTCTCGGCCGTGTTTCGGTTTGTTTTGTTAGGAGCTCGGCCGGCCCTAAACGTCCCTTCCGCTTCCTTACTCCCCGTGGCCCCTCCCTCCCACGGCGCCGCCCGGCTGAAATTGATTGATCCCCCGAAGGAAGAACGCGGAAGCGTCCTGGTGAGTGGTCACAATCCGCACCCTGCAGTGCCACTATTAGCGTCGTCGCGAAGATTTGGGTCGGTGTGCGGGACAACGAGGTGTTCTACAAATAAGCACCGTATTTTACTTAGATATAAAAACCACAGAAGAAAAATCAAGTTACAGGATATTTTTAGTACGTGAGGAACTTCCCGACTAAACTGTGTACACTTATTGCCAACATTGCTAGGATTGTGCATTAGTTCAACTTTTTAAAGCTCTAAGCTCTGTTCTGAAATTTTGTCTCAAAGTTTCTTTCTATCGTTCTGAATATTTTGGCAGAGAAATGTATAATGTAGGTGATTTCGGATAAAAAAAGGATGTAAAAGGAGGAAGATTGCACAGTTCTAGCGACGTTAACATGAGTAGGTATATGCTGTTGGGTTAGAAAGGTCCTCATACGTAAGTTTTGTCATGTTTTCACATAATGAAGCATTTGCATGCAATTTTTTTTTTTTTGCTTCATCTAAAAGTGCTCAAAGAGCTAACTTCACAGCCTTTTTAATAGTTTTTTTTTCGATTTGGGAAAAAAGTGCAAAAATAGCTTTAAAAGTGAGAAAATATACACCGCCTAGTGACGTCATCTGACGGCATTCCACATTTAAACACACGTATTTTAGCAGATTAAATCATTTTTTGTCATATATTTTCCGAAAATTGTTCAATTCATGAACCAAGGGCATCCGCATGTTCATTTCACTCAGAAGTTTCCACTCAAACACGAAATTCATCAAATTTCAGACACCTGCAAATTCTCTACTCTAGCTTGCGCAACAAGTCCACCGTGGCATTGGGTTTTCCAACAATTAGAACAGTTGAGCATACTCTTGAAAAATAGCCCACGTTTTTAATAAATCATGAATATAAACGAAATTGGTCAAAACAACATACGGGTGTTGTAAAAACACAAGCAGGATCACCAGCTTTGCATTTATTCATTTAACTATCTAAATTGTAGAGTTTTGAATGACTGAAGTTGCTCGAGGCACCTCTTAAAATAAATGTATACTAATCTACTTATACTATTTATTCAGTATATTGTTTCATTTTTTAATTCTAATACATTGCAATAATCTGGCACACATTAATCGAGTGAGATTACTCATGATTGATCAGGCAGATTATGCTAATATATTAACTAGATAGACATGTTGATTGCCCATACGAAAACGGAAGGCACTTCGGTCATTCACACGAAAGCCTTCTACAAACAACTTAATTCAGAGAAAAATTAAAAACACGAAAGACTAAAAGTAAAAATTTAATTATAAACCGAACAAAAAAGTAGGTAACTTCAACCATCGTGGTAAGCATCGTATCAAACTATTTGATCCTTATTACCCAAACTAAAATGATCAATCAAATAATAAAACATCGTTGGACGTCAGGGTTGGACTGACTTGCACCTAAGGGCGTCGACCCTTGGCTGGTTCAAGGGGCGTAATGCGATAATTCCTGGTAAGGCATCTCTTACGTGGAGACGAATTCAGAAAATTTTGGCAAAACAGCATAAGTTTACAATATTTTCAGATTTAAAGTTTCTTAATCGTCCAGAGTAAAAATTGCAAAACTGAACGTATTGAAGTACCAACTAAACGTAAGTAGCCACTAGACGCATCCAAGCACCATTATTTCCGACAGAACCGAGCTAGTGCTGCGGTTTACTCGGGCTTAAGACGTTAGTCTGCAAATTTATCCTAAAAAGAATCAGACAAGAACCTGAAAAAAGAAGAAAGAACGAGTATCAACACAGCCGCAGACAAGAAATACGTATTCAGGCCTCTTTTTTAACTTTTCTCCCAAATCTGAGCGATACCTCATTGACAGCATGTAGCAGAACATTGAGAGCTCACGCTTCGCGTCATCGCGCCTTCAACTTTTCAGATGCAGTACGGACGTCCATCAAGTACGAATAGTTGTATCTCTGCGCCGTCGTAGACGCGCATCCTTTCACTAGCTTTATTCCCATATTTTCTTTGTTTCCGTTTGTATTATTCGTAATGGTGCTTCAAGCACAACGTGAGTAACACAGCCAAAGGTAAAGGAGATGTTTTCGGGTCTCTTTTTTAACTTTTCTCCCGAATCTGAGCAACACACCTCATTGATAGCATGCAGCAGAACATTGGGAGCTCACGCTTCGCTTCATCGCGCCTTCAATTTTTCAGATGCAGCACGGACGTCCATCAAGTACGAATAGTTGTATCTCTGCGCCGTCGTAGACGCGCATCCTTTGACTGGCTTTATTCCCATATTGTGTTTGTTTGCGCTTGTCATATTGCTTCAAACTAGTAGCAAAGAGCAGAGCATTGCGAGTTCACGACTCACGCCATCGCGTCTTAAATTTTTCATATGCAATGTGGACATCCGTCTTGCGCGAATAGTTGTAACGCGTTTGCACTTTAGATGTCTCGTATTTTTGAATTTAGAACTAAAGATATGCTATGATATGTCTAGATCAATAGTCATTTTGAAAAGGAAGAAATATGTTTAAAGGTCTCTTAAGAGGTCTATATAGACCGCGTATGTCTAAAAATCGAACCGACAATCGCTTACACACTAAGAAGTTACACACAGCGAATAAAAGAGGAGGATCATAAAGCGCCTGTATGTCAACAAAAAGGTGAAAATTTCACAGAAAAGTGTTTACGCTTCAGAAAGTAGTTCTTGGACCTCTGTTCACCACTACCATGCGTAAAAGCACATTTCTTTACTCCTAACTCTCTCTGCTCCCGTTCATTTATGAAATTTTCCGCATATATTCTCCGTCGTAATTTTTTTTCTCTTCTTATATTTTGCTATCTGTCAGAGGGGCGCGTTTTCGGCGCGCCAAGGGGGCGTATCTGCCGATGGCAGATTGGCCTTATGGCCAGTCCGAGCCTGTTGGACGTGACTTTAAGGTGTTTTCCTCATCAAAAAGTTTTACTAGTGCATTTGCCAGCTGAAATGTGTATTCTTCTCCTATTCTAACACTGAGATATACTGAGCAAAGGAAAAAATGTCATGAAAATTTATACGGCATATTGGAAAGGCGTTCTTTCTTTCATTGGAAGGAGCGCCTACGTTGAACGCGACTGGATATGTATACGAAGCGTGGCTCTCTCAGGTTGACCTCTTACCCACTGGGATCAAAATCCCCTGCCAATCACACGGAACAACCTCACGACTTGGCAGTTCGGCGGGATTTTTTTCGCGAGCGCGTCAATTACACTGTCGAACCCTGTCCCGGGCCCGGGCCCGGTGTAAATTCTCACCGGAATCGGCGTGCGGGCTCGATAATGAAAGAACCGGCGGAAATCCCTCGCGACCCATTTCCCGGACGACTCGGGAGACATGAGCCCTCTCCGCATAATAATGAGCTATTAAAAGTTGGATCACTGGCAATGATCCCCCGTCCCCCTTCGCGGGGCTCCGTTGTGCGGCGACGTGGTACGTCGAACTGGTATCGCGAAGCAATCAGGGAAATTACAAGTGTCGAAAGGGCTTTATCGCCCGGGCGGGCAACTTCGTCGCGCGAATAACTTCGGCGAGGTTTAACTGGGCGTCATCCGAACGTGAAGTTCCGTCCCGGGGAAAAATTTCGGTTTGATCTCGAGGAGCCACGTCTCCGTTCCGATGTGATCGGATTTGTCGCGCGAGACCTTGTATTTCGAATGAAGTTTTTTTTTTTTTTGGGGGGGGGGGGGGGGGAGTTTTCCTCAGCGAATTGGCTTATAATTCGTCGCTCGGCTGACAAAAATATGTACACGGAGAAAAAAACTTCCTGCGTGGGACCCGAAGTTTATAGGTCATATGGATCTCTGAAGTTTTCGGATTGAGCATCCGAAAACTTAAGGTCCAGCTGCTGAGGTTTAGATCACACATCTGAAACTTCAGTTCTTACATCTGAAGTACTTCGGTTTTCACATCCGAAAAACTTCGGTTCTTACATCTGGAGTACTTCAGATGTAAGAACTGAAGTTTCAGATGTGTGATCTGAACCTCGGCAGCTAGACCTAAAGTGTTCACATGCTCAATCTGAAAACTTCAGAGATCCATATGACCTAAACTTCGGGTCCCACGCACGAGGTTTTTTTTGTCCGTGTAACTGTAGGATATGAGCCCGGGGAAGTATGCAGGGGTGCAGAAAGCTCCTGGCCTGCCCATTTTAAAAACCCTTCTTTTCTGGAACTCTAAACAAGCTGAAATCTCCAGCCCTCGCCGGATGAGGAAGCGATTCAATGTTCCCTTGAATAGTTTATCTATAAAATTTAATCGACCGGAGGCGAGTTGAAATATGGCAATGCCGTGATGAGAGCAAAAATTAATACGTCTTAAATCATCTGAGTTCTTTTTAGTTTTTCATAACCTCACAATCGAGTACTCGATTAATCGACGTTTAAAACTTTGAACGTGTATAAAAACTGTTCCCTCGTTAATCCCCCAAAAGTTATAAATGAGATGCGCTTGAAATGAGATCGAATTCTGGAAAATTGCTCATATGAACTGTTTTTTTGTCCAGAAGTATTTCAACAGAAACGGATCATTTGAAATATGTGATGGATCGGGATATTTTTCAATGAAAGGGAGAGCACAAGAACTAAAACCTCACTAAAAATCAACGTAAATTATTAAAATCGAATCAAAGATTGTTATTTACTTAACTCTTTTTAATGACTGACTTTGATTCATTAATATTATTCAAGTTTTAAAAGCACCGGATAAAACAACTTCAACTATACGGGCAGCTGCTACAAAGCACCCAGATATCTGTTACATTGCTCAGAAAAAAATCTATTATCGATTAAATATGAAAAGCTTATTTGTTTGAGCAGGACTGGAGTCTACTCGCTTACAGAAAAAGGTCCTACTGCAAAGCTAGGAAAACGATTAATCCTGGTTTTTTTTTCATGAAAAAACCTCGAACGCTGTCACTCATAGCATGTAAGCGTCGAGAATGAAGCCCCCACTCCGATTTTATATCACGTTCTATATTACAGTGGCGTTTTTTTAAAATTGCAAATTCAAGTCATTCAGACGGGGATCTTCTTCAATTTTCACGCTGTGACGATCAGAACCAAGAAAAGAAAGAGTTATATTTCGCTCCTCAATATTATAGGATTAATAATGTACTTATTGATTTTACGAGTCAAAGGTTCGATCTTTTTAAAGTTTCGATCATGAATTCCATCTATAAAAAATGTATTTTCATTCTGACGGATAATTGGGCATCTCTATTGTCATGTATTCACCTCCAGTGCCTATCGCATGCATAGAGGGAAGAATATATAGGTATAACGCAATGATGATCAGTACTGAAGAGTTAATTGATGCATTTTTTGTTTTGTTGTTTTGTTTTCAGGTTAGTTATACCGCAATTCAATACCATGCCTAGCGTCAAATGAAAATCAAAGCAGTGACGTACAAAAATTTGGTAAGTTAAAAAGTAAGCTAATGATAAATGCTTTAAGCACCGATAGTCAAATCCCTCGTTCTGTGTTGGCCGATGGCTCTCCTCGGTTAGAGGTTAGTAGGTCTACGGGAATGTGGTCTATTGTTTGTAGGTCTACTGCAAAAAGTCTACTGACTTTGCGTCTACAGAAATGAGTCTACGAGTTGTAAGTCTACGTAGAATGAAGTTGAAACACAGAATTAATACACGCCGATTCAGTCTACGGAAATTAGTCCACACAGTGTACGCCTGCAGGAAAACATCGTCTATAAAAAAAGGCGTCTCTGGAATTTCCTATTCAGGAAGACTAAAAGTAATACTTATTTTGGTATGCTTGAAGATGTGAGGAAAGAGGATCGTCGTTAGGGTACCTACTTGCGTCAGCTACTACGTCGCTACTACCCAGCTACGTCAGCTACGTCAGCTAGGTCTACGTCATAGCTGCTTGCGTCGTCAGAAGAGTTATCATCACCGGCGGCAGCGTGCCGCTTGAGATGGTATCCGATGCTGCGTAAGTACAAGAGGATATCATCCCTGTCTTTATATTCTCTGTATCTGCTGACAATTGATTTGACCTGATTGTGGTTTATTACGTAGGAGCGAGGTATTGCGTGCTTGACACGCCTGTGTCCAGCCAAAATTTGGGTAATTTGGTTGCTAGTGTCTTGTTGGTCTTTTCGCACAGCTTCAAGGAATTTCCACATGGAGGCATGGTGGGAAACGAGCATGCGTTGGAATCGAGAATGCCACCCCTCTGCCTCGTTAGTCGTCCTCTGGAGGTCATTCAGCACTGATTCGTGAGCACACCATAAATTCGAAGGGAATAAGGGGGGTGTCGCACGCCGTCGCCCTCGTGCTCGTCGGCCCCTTACATACGTAGCTTCCACGTACTCTGCGATGGGAAGAACGCGTGGATCCACAAAGGATCCTCGCTGTGTCCACATTTTGATAGATAGACTACCGTAGTAAATAGACGAAAGAATGAAATAGAATTGTTGCAGCGGTACTTAGACTTTAATTTGAAAACACCTCCTCCCGTAGTAGACATTCATTTGGTGGACGATACAAAAATAGAAGTTTTTGTTAGATAGACTTAATATTCGCGGACGTTAAAGTATTATAGACGTTAATGTATTGTAGACTTTAGTAAAAGGAGACTTTCTGACGTAGACCTACTGACCTGAAACCCTCTCCTCAATGATTTTTCCACCTATATTAGGTTGGAAAGCTTCTTCTAAAAGAGGCATACTGTTTTTTTACATTCTCATCTATCTGCATTTATATTTATCAAGCTACAATGCAAAACTTCTATTTTTTATATATATGATCATAAGAGCAACGCGTAGCACACAACGCCTAAGGCACGAAGCGCTGGGAGGAGGGGGTCGAACTGCGACGCAGTCAGTGGGAGTGTCCCCTAGACTACGTTAAAACTCTACACACTTCTCCCCAGTGTTTATAAAAAAATTGGCAGAAAATATTTATATTAAGCACACACAGCTACATGCTACAAATCTTGCAAAAAATTTAAATTGATGTTGGTGAGTGCTTTCACTCCCTAATTTAGAATAGAGGCAAATTAGCAACGCAAATCTGAGCCCGATTTGCGTCAGTTATTAAAGATCATTACAGTCGTATAAAATTTTTCCACCGCATTCATTTAAATGTGGTTTAGGTCTCTCTAAGTCACATGAGATTTTTCCGTCGAGCCCCGAGTATCCTTCCTGTCATGTTCTCGCGCGAATACGTTTAAATGCGACGAAACGAAGTCAATTCACGTCAGAGCTTTTAGCAACACTCAGTTCAGTGTCAACCCTTACTAAACGCGGTTGAAAATATATTGGTCCTTTTATAATGAGAGGATCCAATATTTTTTCCGTTTTTGTGGCATTTCAGTGGTTTCTTCTTGCAACAGGGACGGTGGGTACGATTGACTTTCCATTCTGCTAAGTGATTTTCTTTATTTTATGCTTCTTTTATGTAATCAACCTTTTACTCTTACTGAAGCCGCAAAACATTTTTTTTTTTTTATTAAAGAAAACTCCATTAAACTATTTACTAAAATTATCAAGTTCTCTCTCCTTAAGTTGTCAAACTGTACCTTCAAGACAAACATTTGTGAGAACAAAACATTTCATTCGGGAAAAGGGGCGACAGCCCAAATTGAATCTTTTAACTAAAAAAATCAAGACAAGTATGCCAGTTTGAACTTCATAATCTAACATTGCGAATTGTCAATACATAAGTCATGTCTTTTTGATACTGAAACCATTTAATTTGCCTTTTTGTTTCAAAATTATGTTGTTTGATCTTATCACGAGGCCTTTACATTTCCATCGTGTAAAAAAATGTTAATATAGAAGCTTGCATTTAGGTACTCTCTAAGATATTTACCATTTTTAAAGATTATTTTATAAGAGTGTTACTATTTCAAAATTTTAAGTTTTCGACCATCTCATGTAATACAACCATACAAATAATGAGGGGAACCCTCTGGAGAATCATGTCTAATTTATCATATTTTTAGCTGAACTCATAATAATAAGATATGAGATATGATTGATGCTCCACAGCCCATGACAAGATAAACAATAATAAAACAAATTACACAGCGGGTAGCAAGGCCAATTTTCAAGTAAATACCATCAAAATGTTTCGGCTGAAATCTCAGCCTTCCTTAGTTGGATAAAATAGTAAAAAAATGTAAAAATCTAAAAACGTAGTACTTTTGGTTATATCTTCAAAACGAGAAAAATGTTGTTATGAAAGAAATATTGATAACACAGTTCAGCCGAGTGTGCGCAGCTGAGATTTCCAAAACGTTTTGGTGATATTTACTAACAAATTAGCCTTGTTACCCGATGTTTAATTTGTTTTAGTTTTGAATAAAAATAAAATTCACGGTTCTTTGTGAAGAATGTTATTGGAAGTATCGCCCCTCAAAAGAATCAGTGATTAACGTCTTATTTCATGGTATGTAAACCATGGATTTTCCACCGTTTACTTACTCTGCAATATGCACTAAAATTATGTGTGCACCGAATCTAGTTGCTGCGCAAGTGTATGTAAGTGATGAAACCGAGGTCTAGGAGACCATCATAGGCTGTGATACCATGGTGGTCGATGTCCATTGGAGAGTCTCTCAAATTTCATATATATTCATTTGTACTGGACGTTAAAACCTGGCAGCCTAACTTTTATCGACCCTACGTGCCCATGATTTTGCCTTCAAAACTCGTCCTCACACCTTAATTTTTCATAATCCACTACAGACTGAAATATTTTATTAAAAAATATTTTATTATATTTTCCTCAATAAGGCTGTTCACGTGAGAAGAGACATCAGAAGACGTGGACTTTTAGGATGGCGTTTTTCTGATAATTTTGGTTAAAAAATAAATAGATAGATAAATAAATAAATAAATAAATAAATTGTGACGTCTGAAAAATCTCGATCAGTTTTTCTCAGAATGAACTTTTCAGAACTGCAGAAAGAACTTTGGAAATACTTTTTAAGCAAAATGCACGTGCGGGAGTCCCCCAAGTTCTAAGAAAAGAGATCCCTTCTAATTTGCCCATCACCAAGGCATTGCCAGGATCATTATGCTTCCTGATCGTAATTCATGTGTATAATTTACACACTTTAGTGGGAAAATGCCGCTTTTGCGCCACAATCTGGAAATCTTGTTGCAATATCGCATTCCCGCCAATGTACTACGCGACATCATATTTGCCTGCCTTTTTCCGGCGGATAACAAAACCCCGTCTTGCGAAGATTGGAATACTATCGCGCGAAAGCTTTAGAAATTGAAGTCAAGCATTGGACGCAAATGCGCCGCTAGTGCGCACTTTTACGTATTCGACTTTGATGGAAGTTACCGTTACCTGCATACAAAAAATTTTCCCATTGTTTTTCAGCCTTGATAGTCTTCGCACTATTGCGTGTTATACGTGTTTTTTCAGAATGATTAAAATAAAAGTTTCTAAACCCCCAAACGCACTGAGGCCTATCACGACCTGTAAAAAAAGTATGCACTCGTGAGGGGCCTCTACCGAGGGGAACAGTGGCGGGGCGTGAATAATCGATTGTCGATATTTCCCCATTGGAAGGTATGGTGAAATATCGATTATTAAGGTGTTCTTTGCAAATACCCTGTTTATCGATCATTTTTCATAGGTTTAAAAGGCAGATACGTCGATGTATCGCAAAGCACATATTTATATTCCCACTTTTCTCCGTTACCCGGACAGGAATTTCGCACTTGCTAGATAAAACCTGGATGAAATCCGCTCGATAGTTTTCGATTTTACCCATTACAAAGGCCTGGGAAAATTTACTTTATTACGTACAAGCGGGACCCAGTCTCGCTTTGCAAGACCCTTAGAATCGCGAGAAATTTTTAATCTTAATTTGCAATTAATTCGCTTTGAAATTTAATTAAATGATGTCTTATCTTAATTCCTTGGTGAATTTACATTAACTTCTGTGCCACATCAGTTTAACCCAACAATCCACGATAAAATAAAATCTTATCCCCAATTTTGAAACTGATTATCTCCCCAACCTCCGTTGACTTGGGTTTTTAGATTGTATGTTTGTTATGTTGAAAAAATGGCAAAATATAAGTGGCTTCAGTTTGATGAATTGTCAGTGCAAAATGGTGATTGCGTTGTAATAGTTACAGAGTGACTGGCACGGCATGATGTAAGGTTCAACTTTACAATAAGAACTATGAAACTAAATTAATATCAATTACGAGGATATTGTAATTTTTTCATCAAAACTTACATTTAAGTACTTCAACTTTGACAATAAACAAAACTTCAATTACAAATTATTTATTGAGATGGCGGCATCTTTACACGAGCAGTACGAGCAGTGCTCATTGTGTGAGTTTAAAAAATCACTGATTTTCAGCAAAAAACAGCATTCGGGCATTTTTTACAAACCGTGGACTTTAAACAAAACCTTACAGCGATTAAAAGTCCGCCTACCCAAATTAATCTTTCGCTTTGGCATCAGTATTTATTTAGGCATAATATTAACCGAATACCGCAGGGTAAAATAATTTTCAATCGCGATGATCAACCAATAGTATTCACAATTTCGTAGCAGTAAAAAGTTTTGATGCGTCAAAACCCTTTTTTCTCTCCTTACACGATGAATCTCGTGACGATACTCCGGAGCTTGAGACGATGTGACCTTTCCACTCAAATCATAAAAGCTTGTCGTCTCATTACCTCTGCTAATACGTCGCACCGAACCATGCCGAGCGTCCATTGACTTATTTATAATGATTCACATGAAATGTACTTTTCAGCACAGTTCCAGCGAAATAACTCACGCAGATCGGTCCATTAAAATGCTTTTAAGATTCCATTAGCCTGAAATCGCCTGCTTATTTGAACATTCAACAACTTTAACAGTATGTAGTGAAGCCTTATAAAAAATGCGACATTTTTAGAAAAAAATTATTTTAGAAAAAAAATTCTTTTTAGAAAAAAATACGATAAAACTAGAAAAATACGATTTGAACTGGAGTTATGATTTTTTGAAAATAGATCAAACTTTATCTTTGACCTGTCATAAATCGGTCAAAAATTAAGATATTGATCTGCGGTTTGCGCCAAAATTCTTAATTTTATACGTTCTTTCCAATGTATCACAAGATAAGGGTTGCTATATGAAAAAAATGTTGGGGGCCCCCAACCCCCCCCCCCCCTAAGAGAGTGACAAAAATGTGACTCCCTAGAAGATGGTCCCCTTTAAAATAGAAACATTCCCAAAGTTTTGTTTTTCTATCTCTAACCGTTCAAAAGTTACGAGGAGGGGTACGGACTTTTGGGATACTCTGTATAGCCCATAACTTTTTTTTTCAGTGTATCACTGTCTTTGATAACACGGCAGAGGTGTTATTACTTCGTAATTTCGTTTTCAGACATTCGAAGCCGAGAAAAACTTTGTTCTAAAAGTCGTCACCGATGACCCATGTGCTCTGTTGGACGTCAAGGCTGTGCGAACGGTGGAATATGGACTGAATTACGAAGCAGCAGACACGGCTTGCCGCCAGGCCTTCGATATACTCAACAACCTAAACCCGCATAACTACAGGTGCCGGGATGGTTACTATCCTGGCTGTCACCGGTTGACCAAGACGAGCAAGCAGCTTGGCTGTGCGGTCAAGACTAAATCCTACATGCCAGACCGCCTGATGGGATGCTTCTCGGAGTCCCTCCAGTCCCTCGCTACGTGCTCCGTACCACTTCGCGCAATGAGGAGACGGCGGAGCAAACGAAAAGCTGCCTTCTTTGCCTCGGCTTCCTCATCTGGTACTGAGAAAAGACTGCGACCAAGAGATTTGTAAAGTGGGGGACTTTCGTGATGGATCGTATTCGATATATTAAACAGGCGCTATATCGCTGATATTGTATCGGTATCGATTGGTTCAACATGTAAACATATGCCTCAAAAGTCAATCGAGTAATTTGTAGGAAGGGGGTTTTTGTGATTGACTTTTTATTCTTAGGTATCAGTACTACACAATAATGAAAATTGAAACTGATAAGAATTTCGTCTTCTTCAGTTAAAATTTTTATGTTCCACACCAGTTCAGGTGCCTTATAGCCAAAAGATGCTTTGAAGCCAAATAAATTCTATGTACTACCAACATGTATTTATTTATTTATTCGACGTAATCAGTGCCGAAGTGTAGGATCAACGTGGGGAATAATTATTGCTCTTTTGTTGGAAGGTGTGCGTGATATGAAGCACGACACATTAGAAAGTTAGGTTACTGTTTTTGCTGACATTTTGATGTCTGTGATGAAGAGTGAGAGGATACCGTCGAGGTTCATATGGTTACGATGTTCAAATTCCAAAAATGCTGTCTTTTAAAAACTGTAAGCATTATATCGCTTTTCCTTTATCACGATCGGTAATCATACATGACTACTGAATTTGAAAGGACAAAATGTCCCATTTTCCTCTCTTTGACCTCCCATATTCTATGTCCCTCCTCGGTCCAGGTGCCTCACAGCCAACACTGCAAAAAAAAAAAAAAAAAACACATTGGATCCAGAGTCCAGACTCTTGAAAACATTGACAAGAAAAAGGACTCTCGATTCAATCAGATTGTTGCTTTAATGAAAAGGAAATCCGCTCAAATTAAGAGGCTCGGTTCTTGATTTAAGCAAAAATCCGATTGAATTAAGAGTAGTTTTTCTTGTCGATGTTTTTAAGAGTCTAGGCTCCAGATCCAATGTGTTTTTTTTTTCCAGTGAATAGTTGCTTTGGAGTCGAATTCACTTATGTACTATCACTACTATTTATTTTCAAAATAACATACGGTCGTTACAACGGTAATAGTCATTGCTACAATTCAGTATCATCATCATCATCATCATCATCATCATCATCATCATCATCATCATCATCATCATCATCATCATCATCATCATCATCATCATCATCATCATCATCATCATCATCATCATCATCATCATCATCATCATCATCATCATCATCATCATCATTATCATTATCATTATCATCATCATCATCATCATCATCATCATCACAATGTATTATTCCGTGAGCCCTATTCTTTGGGTCAAAATTCAGCGGGCCGGGCCGATTCGGGCGCGGGTGGCGCCGGCTTGACCGTCCCGGGCCCCCGATAGCTGAAAAAGTAGAGGGTTCCTCCGTGCACCTCGTTGGTTCCATCGGGAGATGCACGATTTTTCGTTATTTTCGGGCGCTTTTTTTCGGTCAGCTGACAATTCGGCTGCCCGAGGCGTTTGTCGTCATGGAAATTGCCATGGATAATGGATTTACGGCGGAAGCGTACTTCAAAATTGTCCTAAATTATCTACATTCACACAACGTGAAGTTCGGAAATCAACGAGATATAAACAAATCTATGACCAAAGTTCAAAGCCACGGATCTCCTTTTGTGACTTTGCAGCAACAGATTCCCTGCCATACTCAACGTAATTTATTTAAAAATATCTTCATTTTCCTTTTCCTTTGGCATAATATTCTATATATAATTCAAGCTATGAAGTTAGCTTCTTTCTCATTTTAAAAAAATTGAAACAAAAAATTGAAAAAAAAAGGCGAGTAAACAAGAAGCAAGAACAATTCCACAATCCTTCGATCCCAGGATTGCAGGCTCGCGGTTTAAACACCAATAGGCAACGAGCATATCGATCACTCGGTCTCGAGCTCGAGGGATCGAAATCATAACTCCAGATTAACTCCTAACCGTGGTAATAATGATTTTTATGAATGAATTCAACATTTTCGCTCATGGAGAAAGAATAATTTACTCGAGTTAAATTGCACGCCAAACGTCACTATGACAGTCTCAGTAATATGGAAATATGGCAACCTCAATCTTGAATCAGCTCAAGCTGTACACACCGAGTAGTCTGCTGAAGCTGTTGTAGGGCGGAATTTGACTCACGTAGAGTTTTGTTTTTCTTTTGACCGGGCAATTCAAAGTTCCCGTAACTAATGGACGATAATTTGATTATCTTAGCGAGATGTTGACTTCAGTAGTTTTCGTTGCGCGAATCATAGATTACATGAAATTCTGGTGAAGAATCGTGTATCAGAGTGCTTAAATTCGTACCTTGTTGAATGGTCCATTCTACCTAAAACAGCGAACATACAGCACCATCCTAACTGTTCTCCCAAAAAAATAGTTTATCTGGAGAAACGAGGCAACATTGGAATGCTTATACGGCGTCGAAACACAACATGGGCCTTTCAAACCCCATCGTTCGATACCACGATTATCCTAACGCGAGTTCGAATAATCGCGCCAAACACGGTGCGGTCGGCGTCAAACTCATGTCAGCGCCTGCAAGACTACTGGAATACTTCACGCATTGCGCCAAACAGTGTGGTCGGCGTCAAACACATATTAGCGCCTACAAGACTGCAGGAATACTTCACTTCTTGCGCCAAACAGTGCGGTCGGAGTCCTATACAAGACTGCATGAATACTTTTCGCATTTCACCAAACGCATAATGCGAGAGTTATTTGTGATAGTTATTCAATTACGGGTATAGGGCACATTGCCGCTAGCCGGATTGAAGGCGCATCACACTATGAAGATGACTCGACACTCGACCGCGCTCCCTTGCAATCCTCTGCGATGTTGGCAACGTAGCGATTTCAATGGCAGGCGTTTCAGCATGCATCACACGATTTGATCCGCACGTATCGTATGCAGCACCGCATCTCGTCGCCCCACATTAATGATAAAACCCCTCCGTCACGACGAGTACCGGTTATTTCACGGCCAAGTTTGGTAGTGCGGTTAATGTGGCTGCGCTGATCCGCGCCACAGAGAGTGCATAGCCCCACACTAAAGCTAGAGTGAAAATGTCCGAGATTGTCCTTACGGATTGTGCCGCCACGCAACAGCATTTTTTCTGAGTCCAAAAACGCTTCTTTGCTGTTGATCTTCCTCACACAGTTGTGGGAGGAATCAACACTTTATACGGTATTTTGTCACAAAAATGAGAAACCGCGTAATTGCTGTTGATTCCTCCCACACATTTGTTGGGGAGATCAACTATAACACTTGTAGAAATACCTCACAGAAATCTCCCCCACAACGCAGCTTAGACGCTCATGCATGCTCATTCATTGAGTTAACATCTATTAAGTATAAGGTTAGGTTAGGTTGGGTTGGTTTGGAGTAGGTTAGTTTAGGTAGGTTAGCTTGGGTTAGGTAGGTTAGTTTACGGGAGTTTAGATTACTTTAGGTTAGGTAAGGATAGGTTAGGTTAGGATAGGTCAGGTTAGGATAGGTTAGATTAGGCGAGGTCGGGTTAGGTTAGGTAAGTTAGTTTACGGGAGTTAAGATTACTTTAGGTTAGGTTTAGGTTATGTTTCCTATTAAAATATACTGCGTCACGAATAACATGTGTTTATTTTTTCCCCGTGTTAGACGATCGAAAAAGTGTCTGGCTTCGCGAGCACAATTTTTGCCTTTTTATGAGCTTTCTGGATCCGAAATTTCTATACCTCGTATTATATGCTGAGGAAGGATTTTGAGACCAGTGGTAATAGCTAAATGATGAACCTTTGAGAAAAATGAGGGTGCGATTAAATATCAGAATCCCCGAGGGATCGCGTCTGAGCTCATTATACCCATCGCCTTACTTTCACGAAATCAATTTTCAATTTATCTGTTTGTTTTCAATTTTCCCTCTCCACCACGGACACTTTTCGTTTAATACCCTCCGGCAGTGCCGAATTTTGATCTTATCCAATATTGATTGGAAGTCGAAAGCATTGATTTTAATGGACCTCAACAGTGTGCAAGCATGTTTTTCTTGAAAAAGGATTTCGCTTTTTCTAGGCTTTGTGCATTTTACACTGATGTTTCCGAGCAGATCGGTCAAATGTCAACTGATGAACAATTAATTTTTTCCAAAAAAGAAGAAGAAGAACAAGTCTCTCATTCTCCCTGCCCTTTATTTTTCATTGTCCCATTCAGACAATTGAATAGGTATAGTTGAAAAAAGGACGTTTCGTTCTGTCAATGTTGCATCTGAGGCTAAAGACATAATGCTCAAAATGCTCAAAATGCTCAAAATAATTTCAATATAACGAGGCCATATGAATCGGTAGTATATTTAAAGTCTGAATGTCTGAATGTTCGATGAATTTAGAACGTGGAAACGTCTAAAAACTGAATTAAAATTGAGCTTGGCGACAAAGCTTTCTTCTCGGGCTCGGTGGTATAATTTTGCGAACCTCGTGGTGGGGTGGCGACAATGGAAATTTGGCGAAAAGATTCTTCTAATTATTGGGGCGTCTCTTCCCGTCGCGTCGTGGCGCAATTAGCGCTTCTTTGCGAGACGGTCAAAAATGACGGCAGATTGATGAAGTTCTGGAAAACAAATCACGGGCTCTAATTCTGTTAGCCGTTCCATCATCAATCCCTAAAATGCACTCACTATGTTGCCAACACAACTCGTTATCAGATAAAAATATATCGTAGGATGAACTAACATTAGGTTGTTTAATTTGACCCGATAGGTCCTCGTAAAACTTGGCTTCAGGAATGTGGAGGTTTTTTTCTGATATGCACTACGAGGTTTGGTTCATTGTACCGCTCACATATCAAGAGGTTTTTTCCCCATAGAAACATTCAAAGTATGACCAAGCATTAATTGAGCGACGAAAATTTAATTCATACTAGAAAAGTTACATGCCTCCTTAAAAAGCTCATAGATACTAAAAATCGGACTCATAATTTCTTTATAGTCTGCGTGTCATTTACATATATTTTCTGGATCTGATTTCATTTTTGCAAAACAAATTTGATGCGATGCTCATCATCTGAACTTAATGTGTACCTAATTTTTTCAACTGGACTGGAGGATATCTAGATATCCAGCAGGAGTTGCAAATCTTCAATTGCCTGGCTGTAAAAAGTAAGAAATAACTGAGGTAGCTAAATTTTTACTCAGTGCACATAGTTGATTGCATTTAAGCTAAAAGGAACTAAGGAAAAGTGGATAAGATGAAATGAATCTATTAATCACGAAATCATATATAACATATCACGTGAAAATGAAGCAAATCGAAATAAACTATGAGGATGAGATCATAGTCCATTTCAATTGAATGCATTTGCACGTGATGTGTTAAACATGAGTACGTTCAATAAGTGCGTTCAATCAGAATACGCTTGAAGATTAAAACTTTTTTTATGAAATACGCGCAGATGCAGTTTTGTACTCTTTTAAAATTAAGTCTTGATGACCCTCCAATTTTCGTTTTCGATCCACATCTGCCCTCATTGAGCGCAACCATGATGCAACATCGGACTGTTTTTATACACTATACTTCATTTTGTTCCATGTTTCACCCTTTTTCATTCATCTCTCAACAAATTATAGTTCTATTTTCACTCTTCTTACCCACCCGCATAGAAGTACATGCTAAAACACTATTCTACGTAACACTGGGCTCTTCCACCCTTCATAAAGGTTTAAGGGCCTCGTATGAAGGCTCGGAAGCACACACAAGCCCCCTGTCCCGAGGCACATAATGCAGATGCGTGATATCTGAAAAGTACAACTTGCTGTCCCTCATTTAGAGTAATTATCTTTCAGATAAATCAGTGCATAGTATTAAAAAGTCTCACCTTGCAGTAGCAAAAATTGCCTTGTACCATAATGAAGGGGCAATTACTTTTTACTCGCCACAGGTTGAAATAAATTTTCAAAACATGTAGACACACCTCTAAGGATTTTTAATTAAACTGGATCCTAGGATACATTATTGTATGTAAACAGCAGGGAGGAATGAAATATCACATGTGTCTGAACTTTCCATGGCCAAAAAACGAAACCTCTTCCTAGATCGTGCGAATTTTGAGCATTTCATCCAAGATTTTCGTTGGGTTTCCCCCCCGTTCACGTCTTTTTGAGAGTGCGACAAGTTTCCACCACACCCTTCTCCACCCCATTTGCACTTTTTTTGCTTTCCCTTCGTGTCTTGCCCGTCATGAAAATTAGATCACGAATTGCATCGAGTGAAAAGACCGAGGAGAGAAAGTGTCAAATCGCAGAGGAGCTCGCGATGGAGACGGTTTGATTAATTAAGGCGGACGTCAACGCTACGGTCATGCGACCGGCGACGAGACAGCCAATCAGCTTTGCCGGATCGGGCAAAGTGCATCCCTTGTTTTCATACCTCACACAGGCGGAACACTGATGATCATCACTAAAATCGTTAAGCCCATTTCAGCGGTGAAACTTCAAAAAATCACGGGAAAAAAGTATTATGTGCTGGTTACACGCTCAAATTCCCATCAATTTCCGATCAAATGGTGACTGGTGCGCACCACGTACCATCAAATTTCTGCGGCCTGCAAAAATTTGATGGTAGATGATGGAACTGTGGGGCTCATCCTTCATCTGATTTCCACATAACCGTGCTTATTTCATGCTTATTTTGATCAACACGCTGTTTTAATTAATTTTGCTCATCAATCTAGGTAAGTCTCGACCGCAATCTTGGTCATCATTTGATCGGAATTTGACGGAAATTTGAGCGTATACCAGGCCGCTAGGGGTTAACCCCTAAAATTGTGGTGCTACCGCAATTTCTTAGATGATATAGACATATCCAATTTGTTGTGGTAGTGCTGCAACTCAAGTTGGGGTAGTGCCGTGACGTGTGGGTTGGTAACATAATTTATTGGGGCATTACCACAATTAATTGGAAACGTCCTTATCATCCAACAACCCCGTGCTCTTTTTCCGTGATGCGTGTCTCTTTTGCGGTGATTCAACATCTTCGCCCCCCCCCCCCCATTTTACATAATCAGAGGACAACGATTATCAAGAGGAGTTACGATTTAACCAAATGAAAAGTGCACCTGAAGCTACTCTCGGAAAAACGCTTCAGGGACCAATTCACAAGGATGGTTCATTTGAGGAGGGGCGTAGAGGTAACGAATTTCTGCTTCATGTTCATGTTTACGATGAATTGTTGAATTAGTATTTTGACGGTGAAACTACCAAACCTCGTATCTCTTTCGCAGTGTTTAAAAATCTCCGCTTCTGTTTTTTTTTTAAAGGAGAAAAAATCAACATCACTCCTTGAAGTTTTCTTGGAATTTACCTTGCACAAAGAGGAAAATTACCGAGGTATTTAAGAATGCACGTTGAGTAGTTCGAATCTCCATTTAAGAAATACAATATAACAGGAAGTCTACAACGCCGCAAACCGAGATACGTGATTTGGTAGTTTCACCATCAATTTCCCCTTAACTTGAGCGTTTCAGACACGAAAGAGCGTATCTACATTGCTAGGTTGCAAAATTGACGCATATCACTAAATTTTATAAAGGTATATGACAGTCCAATTTCTAGGTAACATTTTCCATTTTCTTCACGTAATCAGGGGGGAAATCGATGAAATTCTTATAAAAAAGGACATATCCTCAATGCTAGGTTGCAAAATTGATTCATATCATTAAATTTTATACAGGTATATGACAGTCCAATTTCCAGACAAATTTTTCAATTTCTTCACGTAATCAGGGGGAATAATCGATGAAATTCCTATAAAAAATGACATGTTGTTTTCTGGAAAAAATACTATTTGCTGGTGGAAATCTCGCAATGTTACGATACAGTTACGTTCCTTCCTGTAAGGAACGACGAATTAGGAGCCGGCGGAACTTAGCATAACGAGGCCGTGAAACGATGATTCAATCAACGACACGAATATCAGGCAAAGTTCTCGGATAATCCCATTCAATTAGGGAACATGTGTTTAATGGCACGGTAGGAGATAGCGCAATTTGTCGCCCGGTCCAAAGTTTCCCGCGCCCGTATTTCAGGGCAACCAGGAGACAAATGACATAAATTAAGAAGTTAGCCGTCGACGACGACGACGAGAGTCGCGGGGTGCGCGGAAAAATGGAGCGCGGAGCCAGCGCTAAAAAATCGTCCGCCCCGCGGCCCCCCCCCTCCCCCCGGGTGGGGACCCGGGGCCGGGGCCGCGGGGCACACAAAATTCGCGGCAAATTGAGGGGAAAATAAGCGCATGCAACTCACCGAATCACGTCCCCCCATTTATCAATGCGTTCAGCCACGTTGCCGTGCGTTAGAAAAAAATCCAGCGATTTTCTGCAATCTTATTTTTTGTGGAATAAGCTGTATTTTCACACATATGGATTACATTTTGCAAAAAGGAACCACTATCTCTGGCTCTCCTATAAAAGCACATATCTGCATAGGGAAACCAATGGCATGTATGTTAATTCTAAAATGGGCCAGAAATAGTGGTTCCTTATTGCAAAATGTAATCCATATGACGGTTAATGGGAGAGAGGACGTTGATCAGAGGAGGAAAATCTTCGGTAAGGTCATTTTTGTTGAGTGGGGTTGAAAGGTTTTCCAGATGTTGACGGAAAACACTCTCTCAAAATATGTTGCGAGCAGATTACACTGGGAAAAAAAACACATTGGATCTAGAGTCCAGACTCTCGAAACATGGACAAGAAAAAAATCTCTTCATTCAATCAGATTTAAGCTTAAATCAAGAACCAAGCCTCTTAATTTTAGTGGATTTCCTTTTGATTTAAGCTTAAATCTGATTGAATCGAGAGTCCTTTTTCTTGTCAATGTTTTCAAGAGTCTGGACTCTAGATCCAATGTGTGTTTTTTTTTTTTTTTTCCAGTGTAGCTAATTTTTATATTTATAGAGGGAGTATCGTTGCCTTATCATTCAACAATTTTTTCTTTAAATATGACGGATCAACATTTTAAATAGCTGTTTTTTTAATCACCTTTTTTAAAGTGGGAACTTCGGGTCGCTTAACTCTGGTTTGCCTTGAAGTTTGGTGGAGCGAGCTTCCTCTCAAATTTTCCATAGAAAACCCCTCTATTCTCTGACACCAATAATTTAGCTTTTTTTCAGCTTTGAGGTACACATTTTGTACACAGTGATCGTATAAACAACCATTCTAAAACTTAAATGTATAATAATTAACTATTTATATACTTAATTTAATGAGACGCTCATCAGCAGCTATGACCATTTACGCGAGAGTCCAGGAGAATACATTAAATTCTAAGATTTAGTTGCTTAAAAAGTTTTAAAATTTCAGCAATTGCCTTTGGGTTATAAATTGATACAACTTAACTTTATCTTAGTTGTTGTAGAATATTCTATTATTCTCTCTACACTTGTCGTGGATGTACACATTTTTTGACGTAACAAATCATTTTTACCATCTGCTTACGAAAAAGTATTATTTCACTTGAATGAACCTGAGCTTGGAGAGCGACATTTCCTCCTGATTAATATCAATTTAATCAACCATTCACTCTTTTTTGAGGTCATATACTCACACAACCAACCAGCCACCCACCTTACATCATGCTTCAGTCGCCCGTAATCCTGTTATCCTGTCCGCTTAACGCTCCAACTCTCATGTAATCGAAGTCTCATCATGATTAAAGTCTCATTGAAGAACGTGATCAAAGTCTCTAAAAAATTTGATCAAACTCCAATTTATATTCTACCCCGTTCCTCTGTCTGTTTTCCCATTAATCACTTCGTTCAGCCAGGATAGTGAGAAATAAAATATTCTTCGAGGAAAGTGGATGTCCCATGGAGTACCGCTGCTGCATGCGTTTCTCTCATTAACGATGTGTTCAGACGAGGTTGTCGTTTGGCTCTAATTTCTTTAGGTGATGCATCGCGGTTTCTGACTTGGTCGAACTGGCATGCGATATATCACATCAATCGAGTAAAAAGTCTATGCAGACTCTAAATTTTTAGCAGACAAAATGACAAAAGCTCCCGTGCATGAGCTTAAAGAATCATTCTAAACCAAAAAAATTGCTTAAGCTAGAGGAATGAAGGTAGGATCCTGCTTGGAAAAAACCTCCCATTTGGTACAGTTATCGATTTTTCTTCATTCTGTAAAATTAATGCAGTGTAAATCTATACTTAAATTCACCATAAACTAACATATCATATCATCTAATTAATTTCCGACGCAAACTAATCGCAACACAAGTTCAATTTTTTCATGCTATTCTCGCGGTCTTGCAAGTCTCTGATAAAATTAGAGGTGCCGTCGGCTAAGTTGACAGTTGTTTACTTTCGGTTTGCAAGCGCCAACGACGAATTTGGGCCTCTGCGCAAAGCGGGGTTCGCTATAGTATCCTCTTTGGAAACATCGGTCTCATGATCATATCGTAAAAGAACTACTTATCAGTTATGATTCGCGACTTTCATATGGTTGTGATTTCTGTGTTGCTAAAAATTAAAGTGTTACAAGGTTTGAAAGTATTAAAAAACTTATCTAAGCTTGTGTTCTTGCTTCTGAGAGAGTCGGATGTTTTCATATGAATAGTAATGACGCGGAAACGCCTGCAAACCGAAAGTAAACAACCGTCAACTTAGCTGACGACACCTCTTATACGGTCACAAGATGGCAAGCACACGTCAACTTCATGAATGAAGTTATCGATCGTGTTTTACAGCATGCGGTATTACTGTTGACATTGGACAAAAAGCATGCATGGCGTTCGGGTGGAACTCCTTATTTTACATCATTTTGCAAGCTGCAATAACATAAATTCAATATTTCGGCGCGCTTTACAGCTGTCATATAATCCACTATCAGAATATTTCTACAGACGGTGTTGAGTGAGTAGCCAAAATATAATTAATCCTGCGCAAAAGAACCGCAGGAAAGGGACTGCAATAGGCTTTCGTCTTCTCCCAGACAAAGGGACGTAACTTAGTTCCAAGGTTATAAAATTGACTCAAACAATTCAATTTTTTACGAGAATGCAACTCTACCAACTTCGTTCAAAATGCCTCTGATTGTTGTGTGAGGTCAGAGGAAAAATCATTGAAATTATCAGTTTAAAATGTCCAAGATTCTCTCGGTAAAATGCAATATGCGAGAGGACATTTCACTGGTAAAAAAACCTCTTGGGCCAATGCCGCGGTGCATTGACTTAAGAGTGCAGTTTCTTGTCGCCGGATTTAAGAGTCTTGAACTCTTGTTTCAAGCGGATTTTGCATTGATTCAATTCAAAATCCGCTTGAAACAATAGTCCAGACTCTTAAATCCGGCGACAAGAAACTGCACTCTTGAGCCAAGAGGTTTTTTTTTTTACCAGTGATATTCGAGGGGACATTTGGCGACATTGAAATGCAGTTACGTTCATTCGCGATTGAAACGACCGTCTGATCCGAGAAAGAGAGCCAGTTCAAAAATTTGCTTACTTGAAAAATGTGCTTTGATGTTGCAACGCAGAATCGCAACGACTCTCGTGGAGCAACATCCCCCAAGTGCCACTGAGGGGGCGAGGGGTGGGGAATAAACGTTTCTCTCCCCAAAGCTCCTCGGGAGAGACGAGAGGGGATGCGCCCATAAATCTTCCCCGAGGATCTTCGTCGCCCAGATTAAAAATAATCAAAACAAGAGTGCACGGAAAGTCGCCGAGACCCGATACAGACCGGCTACGGGACTGCGGGCTGCGGGGGGCGAAAAGAGCTTTAAAGATGATATGAATAATTGGCGTGGAGAAAGTTTTCCGCGCGCTCGCCGCCGTTCTCAGGTGAGGGAGGGGTCGCGAAAACTTTCATATTGGACGTTTCTTTTAATGGTTTGATAAATAGTTCTTTTCGGCTATCGAGTGGGGTCGGAGATTGCGGTTCTAGATTTTCGGACGGGGGAGGATGCTGTAGTTCGAATCAAATTTTGAATGAATTTAGACTTTTAAATAAGGAGAGTGGAACTTAAATTTGGTTAATTTACCATAGTTAATTTTGAGTGAGAGTACAAAAAACCGTTTTTTTGTAATAGGTGTAAAGGTTTTGTTAATTAATGGAAAACAACAGAGCGGAGAGACGAGCGATTTTATAATGAGCAATATGATTTTTTGTTGTCACGGAGACGCAAATGGAGCATTGCTGCTCCCCCCCCCCCTCCAAACTGGCGGTTTTTACATAATTTATCAACGATCGTTGAGGATCCTCATTATTTGATTGTTCATGTCTGAATGACTTAGAAGGTCAAGGTTTTGCCTCTATTCTCATGAATTTTTGAATGATGTGATCCATTACACTCCCTTAAAAAAAATTCATTTATCCCCCCAAAAAAGTCAGTGACTCTACAAAAATTTCATCATCAGCCGGTGTGGTTCGCATCATGCGGAGCCGATTGAAAACTATTTGGTACCCCGTTTGGAGCCTAGAAATTTTGTTTCCAAAGCCGGTTCAGGCTTTGTTCACTTTTTCATATACTGCATTGTTTCAGCGGAAAGCTATTCAACTTGAAAAACTCCGTGACATCCTTCTCCTCACAAACCTTTTAAGGGGTGACGTTGATTCTTCACGGAGAAAAAAGAAGTAGGGGTCGCAAGTCCCAAAATGTTGGATTATAGATGGAAATTTCAAATTAATTGTGGTAGCACCCCAATAATTTAGGTTGCTAACCCAAGTGTTATGATACCCCAACTTGCCCTGGTAAAAATTCGCAGTAGAATCTGTGTTCCGAAATACCATAGACCTACAGCCGACTGTAAGATTTCCAAAAGCCTCTATAGCCGGCAACACAATTTCTTATAGCCTTTTATAGCCGATGGCGATTAAGCAACAGCCTGACGATGGACTACCGCTCTCTTTTTGGGCCGTAGTATCTTGATTTATTTTGCAAGGAAAGCTCCGTACTTTTGAAGGATGCCTGCCATTCCTAATATGTTGGAGCGCCTTTAATTTCGTACGATACTGTGCAATACCTCTGGTGTGAAATAGTTGCTCCAATCGCCGTGGTACGCTGCGGCGCATCGCGGCGGGCGGGCAGAGAGCGCGGAACGCGCATTGGCGCCTACAAACCTAACAGGGATACTTCACGCATTGCGCAGTCCGTGAAGTATCCCTGTCAGGTTTGTAGGCGCCATTGCGCCGCCGCTCCGCTTTGTGTTAGGCTCTAATATTTAATCTCGTGGAATCAGCGTTGTTCAACTCATGACTTTGAAATGTTTGCACACTATGTATGGATTACTCTCATTTTAATAATTGATGAAATCAAATATGTAGGAAAGGAAAATAGAATGTGCGTTTTGTAAATATTATGGTGATTCCGTACAAACTTAAAGATTTACAAAGCACACGAATTTCTACACAATTTCTTATAGCCTTTTATAGCCGATGGCAAAAAAGCAACAGCCAGGCGATAAAGTGTAAAGCCTGGCGAAAGAAACTAAAGCCCGGCTGTTTAATTTTTTATCGCTTCGTGTAGCCCGGCCGTATAATTTTTTCCACTTTCTACAGCCAGCTATGTGATTTTCTTTCGCCTTCTTCAGTCGGCTATAAGAACTCCTATTGTATTTTGAAACGCAGCTCCTTTCGCAAATTTTTACCAGGGTGAGTTGCGGTACCACCAACATTCATCAGAAATGTCCATATCGTCCAACAAATCGGGACAGTACCACAATTTTCGGGGATAACCCCCGACACTTTCTACCTTGGTTCTTCATCAAAAAATGAAAGAAGGGTAGAGATGTCGAAACACCGCAGTCCAAATGCGTGGTTTAGAAATTCAACCGTCCGAGTGTTGTGGTGGCTACGTTCTCATCATGAATAACGACCCATTTGAAGTAATCTGTCTTTTAGTGGTCGCTATTACTACCGCTGGGACCATTGTATCGTTGCGATAGCGGTTTCTAGTAGGCAAAAAGGAGCCGGGCGGTGAGCGTCACCGTAACTGGAACAAGGAGAGAAGGGAACGAGACATGAAGCAGATTTGCTCTGGCGCCAGGCCAAAAGTTTTGCACGGGGCTCTGGTCGCGACTCACCGGAGCTCCTGGGGAGGGGGAGGGGGAAGAGGTAGGGGGAGGGGCGCGGACGGTAGAATCTGAACTTGGACGGCAAGTGGTCGGCGAGGAGACCGGATTATTTGCGACCCCTCTCCCCCATCACAATCTTCCCCCTGGACTCACTATAGATAGCCCATACGCGATTTGAGCCCTTTCTTGGCGATATATTAAATATTTTGATATCCTTCGTGCAATATAAAAAGTGGTCGAAATAAATGTCATGAAACCGACACTTTCGACGCACCATGAATCTTCGGTTCAATGGACTACCAGGCAGCGATCAATACACAATGCATTATCTATTCATAATCATTTGTATTGAATTTCAATCGGAGGTTTGGTATATGCTCGATCATTCGCAATGTACCGTTGCGAAGATAATCGAATATCGCGGATGAACAATGAAAACAGTTTGTTACTTAATTTACGACAATCAGCAACCAGGCTATTTACGTCGGGAATCAGGAAACCTTAAATTTTTAAATTTAATTGCTTAAAGAGTTGTAAAATTTCGGTGACTCCTATTGGATCATCCGAGCTTAAAGGATGGATGTTATGAGGGAGGGAATTTTATGATCGGTAGTAATAAGTATGAAATTAGCATCGAGATATAATTTGTGTAATTCTTCGTACTTTAGACAGAAATTTTCATTTTGGAAATTTCGGTGAAGTAGGCCCTGTTAGAATGAATGTTGAATTTATTTCGAACTTGATTACTTTTACTCTGAATTGGTATTGGACGCCGCTGAATATTGGTACGCGGCGAATCCATGGATACGCGAATGACTGCAGCGCTACGCACTTGACAAACGACGACGACAACAACTCACATGAACCCGATATCCCAACCAGAGTTGACTTTCATTTTTATTTGTTTTTCCAAACATCATAAAATACACTTTACACAAAATTTGAAGGTACTCGATGCAGATAAACATATCTGCGATGTATTTTATTCCTTTGAGTAGCAATGATTTCACAAAGTTCAATTAAGTACGATCACGAATAATGGTGCATGTACCATTGAAAAAATGGAATCTCCCCGCCAAACAAAAAGTTACGGGGAGCCCATGAGACATTGTAAGCATGCGCCAATGTATCAATTGGAAAGAAACGAGGCGAAACCTCTGCGAAGGACGCAACACTCCATAAGGAGGATGCGCCCTAAAAAAGTTTCTTTGAAAAAATCGAGGATACTCCGAAATCAAGTGTAATTAAAAACTGGAAGAAATTATAAGATCTTGTTCCTCCATTGGTTACTATTAAACTGAAAAGCTGAGACCAATTTCAGACAGAATTGGAACACATAGTGCCATGGATTACCGAATTATTTAATTATGTTGAAATTGCCAGTTATCATCCCGGCCCCTTACTTTTACAAGTATTATTTCATAAGCCCTCATGCTCCGCAAGATCTCAATTAAAGTAGTCTAGCTATGACTTTACTTTTAGCCATTTTAGTCCGTTTATGCTATATTATCATTATTACTAATGATGTGGAAACTAAGTATTTACCTGGATATTTCGTATCAATTGAAAACCAAGCGCGACAGAAAATTAACGGTCAATTCGAAATAGAGATTAGAACTGCGCAATGAAGGCATCTTGTATTGCTATGTTCAACGCATCAACACTCACTAATTCGTCTTTTGAAGCGCCTTCAAATGAGCATGATACTACAAAATATCACCGGAGTTCGAATAGTCGCATCTAATGAAATAACCCTTTTCCAGGGCGAAACGATGATTGTGTGAAGCTGTATATATTATTCCTCTCATTTATATCGAACTAATAGCTTTTATCATCTATTAGCTTCTCAGTCATCACATTCTCTTCCCTCCTCGTGACTAAAACAGAGTGTGGAAGAGGAACTTTCCGGTCATCCAGGAATCCCAATTTATCGACAGAAGGTGCAAAAAGCAATGCAAGAACTCGTACAGCTGCTACGCTCGTATTGCCGCGCTACGGAAGAGTGCCGTATGAGCCTTCAGACGTTGCCAAGTTTCCGTCGATAAAAACCGAATTTACTGGAAAAATTGTGAATATTTTCCCCCAAAATTTTCCGGCAATTTTGTGCGAAATTTAATCTAAAATATCTGAAAATTTCGAAGGAAAATGTGCATGATTGTCGTTAAAAATACACGTTTCATCAAGCGAAATTTGGCAACTCTTGAATTTTCATACGGCGCTCTTCCTGAGCGCGGCAGTACGCTCGTAGGCTCGAGGGAGCCTGGCGAGCTCTGATTTAGGCAATTTGCAGCTGAATGCCCCGAAAAGTTTGGCGGCAAGTGTCAGTCAATGTCGAAGCCGTTGCGCTTATACTCCATAGGACGAAGGAGAGAGGTGGCTTCAAAAGGGAGTGGAAAGAGGTGCCGGTATGGGTGGGGAGGGGTGGAATGTGGGTAATTTACCTGGCGACAACGACAAGGCGGGACACGGCGCGAACCAACTGTTGCTGTTTATTCGAGCGAGTCACTCAAAGTGCGCTATTGCCGCATTGAAACCGGCAAAATTTCAAAATGATGGAAACAAGAGAGAAAGAATCAAGTCCAAACCTGCCCTATTAGAATGTACTCTTTTATTTCTTGTCTTATATGCCAGCTAGAGTAATACACCTACGGGAGAGTAATGCCATCTCTGTGCCGCTCTCTGATTGGGTCATCATTCTAGGCTATTTCATGTATATATTTAATGTATGTTTCATGAATACAAATCCACTAACATGCAATGAACCCAATGTCACAACCAAACTTCTGAAACTCTTTGCCTCCCTTTATTTAAAAATCTAAATTTTGTATGTGCACCCATCTTCAAAATTCTATGTAAAGACGTCAATAGCCTAGGATGCTGAATATCTGTAAATAAAATAACTAACTAAGTATTCATTGTTTATCAGTTTTAGGCTATCATGGAGCTCCAAAGTTGGTCCGATGTAAACAAATCCGAACCAGAGGGACACGTATAATCGGCTGAGAAATGAATAATAATCATACTCAAAGGTTAATTTTCGGCAAAACCACCCATCAAAGTTCGATCCGAACGCAATTCAGAAGTTGATCATAAAAAAATTTCTATCACGTCCAAAATCACGTCTAGAACTTTGTCGCCATCTTTTTTGTTTACATTCGGCAAAACTAGGAGCGGAGGGACTGGGGTTTGTTTACATTGGTCCAACTTGTGAGCTCCATGATAGCCGACCAATCAGAGAGCAGCACACTTTTTCTGTAGTAAAAGGATTGAGATGGCAAAACCAGTCCATACAGGTACTCTAATGACGGCCCTTCTCACTGCCACCAGTAGACAGAGAGAAAACCCAACGCAAAAGTTTTGGTTAATACGGAAGGTAAAACTCATAATAATCCAAGCCCTAGGTTGATTCTGGGGTTTCCCAGTCTCTCCATCGTGTGCTTCGCTAAATTCATCAAAAACTGTACCAAAATCAGTAAAAAATTTGAGTTGGTTTATACCTCGCTTCCGATATTAACCAAAAGTAACAAAAGAACACAATTTTTTTGGCAGTGCAGCGTAATTGTTGAAATGTTGTATTTCTGGACCGAGTAGGAGAAGATAAAGCACACGAAGACAGAAATGGAGTTTTATGATTGGTTAGCTTTATCAGTTGTTCCCTTTGTCATGCAGAGTCGGCAACAAATTATGTTCTTTTGAGAAGTACAGGTTCTCCTGTGTGTTATCTTTCCGAAGTCTTGGATTAATTTTCGTAATTTCAAAAGCCAATCTGACAACTGCGAAGGAGCTCTTATAGCGGCCTCCTTCTTGTGACGTCGCTTTTTTATTATTTCAGCCTTGCATCCTTTCCCTTCGCGGAATTCTCTCCCCAAAAACACCGATCGAAATTTAATAAATTTCTGTCTCTGACGCGCCAGATTATCGCGGCCACGCGTTGATCCGTAAATCGTCTAAAACTCCGTCGCATTCTCCGAACTCGTCTTGCCCTGCGGACGGCTTAAATTTGGCCCAGAGCTTTCTCGGGTCGATCTCATGGATTGACTCGAGAGCATTAGACTGTTACTGCGCATGATTGCACGGTATGGCCTTAGCTGAGGAAGTGAGATTCAAAATCCAGATTCATGTGAATGCCTTCCACTCAAATAACTGCAATTAAGAGTTATAAATGAACACCAATAAGGAAAAAGAAAAAAAAGGAAAAGAAGAAAAAAGTTTGTCTTTATTCTATAAAGAGAACTGAAGTAACTGTCAAAAAAAAATTGTTTCTAATTCTTACAAAAAAAAAAAGGAGCACCTGGCATGGAAACTTCACTGGCATAATAGGATGAAAAATCTGGATTTGAGGATGATCCATTCTTTTCACTGGTTTAGCAGCGATACTTGGATCATCTTCGTAAACGCAAAGAGTGTTTCCCCTCAGTATCTAGTAACCCAATCTAGTAACCTCGAACATGCTTTTCTTTCCGTGTAGTTTATCCATTTTTTTTTTTTTTTGAGTTTCATTATGTTTAACTTTTCATGATATTTTAATGTACTTTCATTCCTTAATTCATGAATAAACTTACCTCCGTCCGGAGGCTCACTCAAAAATGGACGCTAGAGTATAGAAAAATGTCCGTGTACCTTGTCTTTCAACTGAACTGGCAACCAACGAAGTCGTTGTCATTTTGCAGCACGCGCGTTAATTGGGAACTTTCTGCGCGGTTGCCAGCTGACCGGCTGATTCACCGATTTTGCAGCAACCTCTACGGAAAAATGGAGGGCTCCGTCGCGTGGTTTGGAGACAGAGCCGAGTGGGGTTGATGGGCGCCCGACAATGGGCATTCGAAACGACGCTTCCGCCAATCCCCGGCTCTGATTAGTTTCCTCTCCTGCCGACGTCGATGTGTTCGTAACGAAGCTACATAATGCACCGAGGGTTGCAAAAGTTCAAACGCCGACCATCTCAGCCCTCACTTTGGAAGATAACTCCCGGATCCTCGATAATGGGATGAGCTCATTCTAAAAGAGAATATGCATGCCCTTAGAAGAGCTCTGTGTCGCTGATACCCGTAGTCACTTCATGGTTCATCTGAGAATGGACACGTTCCTCTCCAGGAACAAGGGGCCCGAAAAAACAATTGCGCGTGTCTGCGAGTTGGAACGTAATCGGCTTATTATGCGCATTATACGGCTCGAGGAAAGCGTTTTTTTTCTGCCTCTTGATGTAGGTGAAAAAGTCCCTTGCCGGCTTTTTTCAGAACCATTGCAAATTTAACAGGATATTAAATGAACGATGATAACAATGAGAGCACTGACTTTTTCTTGGAGCTACTTTTCAATAACTATAGGTTGAAATCGTTGTGATGACAACTCCCAGGGAAAAAAAGTAAAAACTATGACATTAATAATTCTCAATATTCGTCAGGATTATGAAATGTAATAAGGAAGCTGATCGTTTACATTGTCTGTAATTATCCTGATTAGAATCACATAGCTACCTAATTAGATATTCCAACAGTATTCATATGTCACAGAAAATCCAAAGCTCATTACCGGTGAAAGTAGAAAATTCAAGAAACAACAATTTGCTTTCCCTCTTAGTTTCTATGGACAGATCATTTTATCAGTGTATGAGTCACTGAACAAGAACTTACAATGTTCTCACTTTATGATGGATCAAGAGGATTATTTCATTCAGATTGTTTTCCCTTTTTTAAATACTATAGAGCCACGCCCCTAATATCTTGTGGAATCCTAATATATTAGTATATCCTATACTACTTAGTCAACTAGATTGAGACAGACGTCTTGAACGTGTCACGAAGTAAAGGAACTAACTAATGAACTTACGGAGTGGAACCGCTTGTGTCATCTTTCCACAGAGCTGGTAGTCCGCATGGTTCCGTCCATTGTTTCATTATATGCATTCCACATGGCAGGGCGCAACATCGGCGGCACGTTTCTTCGTAGTAGTCTTCTACCACCACATAAGGTTCCTCGACGTACGTCAAAGCTGAGCAGAATCAGGAACCGCGTTAGCTTTGATATCCCTGAAAACTATGTTGGCGTCACTTAATTGGACGTAGTTCTACCAAACAGACCTATGTGCAATTTTGAAACTTTCCAGTAGAACAAGGTTTGCAAAAACCATTGGCGTTTCTGTATTAATGAACCGATTTTCGATTTCTATGGCTTGATTGAAAGCTGAGGAGTTTCCCTAACTATATCTGGTGCGAAAACTTCTGAATTATTTGTATTAAGCGAGATATGGGTGGAAATGCACATAGTTCCGTTTGCTGAATTTAAAATCCGCGGTAGCGCATTCTATCAAACAGACCTATGTGCACTCGGCAATTCCCGACTGCTTCCGGCTACGCTCGGCGCGACCGATTCGTTCACCTTCGTTCGGGCGGTGTTGACAGTTCATCTGATAATAACGAATACGTATGTAAACATAAACAAACTACTTATCAACACTTGGTACGTACTTTTGGTGATGTGATTTGTTATAAAAGTTTCATAAGTGCCATTATTGAGATATGAATGCGTGTTAACCGTGTCCTATGGATTCTGCCTCTCATGGTAAGTTCATTATCAACAGCTAAACGATGAATATACTCGTAAAATTCACAAATTGGCTGTGGATGAGCCACGCATGCAACAAGTACCTATAGTCAGCTAGACATCTTAAATTATTCACCCTACGAAGTCAAGACTCTGAGATTTTAATGCATTGTGAAAAAACCAACTTGTATTGAAGAGTTTGCCTGTAGAAGGGTATGTCTGAAGAATATCTGTTTGAGGAAAAAGCATTTGAAACGTCGAGAAAGCAGTTTTGCACATTTTGGCCTTTCCACTTAGTAGGAGCATATCCTATCCTCAAATTTGTATAAAACCCTTATACAGGGAAACTCTTGAATTAACTTAACTGTAGAATACGTTCCTCAGAACTTTCCACTTCAGAAGCAGGCCTAGTTTCCAGCCATTATGAGTCAACACCATTCTTTTTCAAACCAAGCTTTGTACGTATAAGGTATGTCAGGTTTTTGTGAGTCAGCATGGATTTAAATTACCTCCATGGGGACATGAGTCCTATCATGTACGCATTCTTATGGGTCTCATGGCCCATGTCAGGATGGGTATAGTTCTTTAATTAAATTTATTCATATGGACGGCGAAACTGGAAGAACACAAAGGTATCTTGTTCACAGTGTTTCAAAATCTACCTACACACTCATTTCACATTTCTCAAGGAGAACAACCATTATTTTGGCTTGAAATGACTGAATCATTGAATTTGGCTCACACACAGAGAATATAAATCACGGAAGTTTTCAATATACGGCTTCAAGGGGGTAGTTTCCCAGTAAAAAAAATGAAGTATGACAGGAAGTTTGCAACTCTGCAAACCGAGATGCGTGTTTTCGCAGTTTCACCCTCATGTAAGTAATGGATTTTAACATTCTTGCCTGATGATAGTCTTCTCTCTAATATTTGTTGGGAATGAGCTGTGGAGCACAAGGAGAAGAATTTTCTTGGCTCAAGAATCAAATACTTTATTCTGTCTCTTTTCATTTATTTGAAGATCCCTAAAAAGCTTCTGTTTATTGTTTTCCCAGTTCAGGATCCTTGCTCCTGCTGTATGGCCTCACCATGTGCAGCACCTCCTAGAAAGGTAATGATTTATAATCTCTTGTTGTTAAGACTCCAATAAACTTTAGCTGATCCTGATTAATGAATTTTTTTTTTCTTTTATTATTATTGTTGATTATTGTCTTATTAAAAGTTGCAGAAAAATGAGCGATATGTATTTATTATGATGATATGATTTTAAAATCTTAGATTTTAAAAAAGTGACTTGATGATTTGATCAGATGGTACATAGTTACCCTCCGAGTTTTTCAAAATTTCCTATTTACTCTTTAAAGAATTTTTAGGTCTGGATCAGTGGGGATGGAATAAAGAAACAAAACTAGGTAACTTTTAATTTTGTGGAACTGTAAACTTTTAACTTTGCGTACAAAAAACAACACTGAGATGTAAACTTGCAACCCCTTTGCATACATGGAAGCCAGGAGCAATAGGTTATTAACACATATATTTTTGCAGGATGGAGATTCAATGTGTGAGGAATGTAGGAAAGAAAGATATTTGCATCATTTGGTGTGCCTTAAAAAATCGGAAGAAGAGATCGAACATTGGAAAATGATGTATTATGAGGAAAAGAAGAAAGGAGAAGCATCAGATAAGAAAATCAAAGAACTAGAAAGGAAACTGAGAGAAACGGAGAAAGCAAGAGAAGAATCGGAAGAATATGCAAAAATCGATGAAGTCATTAATGAATTCTCTGACATCCGAAAACCTCCCCCCAAAAGAAAATGTTTAAGAGGCACTCGCACACATGTACTTTTACATTGATGAACCCAGAGAAATGTTTCTTGTAAATTACAACTGATAAGCATAAGTTTGAATTTTTTTTAGGGGGAAGGGGGGCAGGAGGGTCATGAAAGGAAATATTGATTTTCTTGATATAAACAGGATCAAGTTAGTATCACTTTCTTCTTTTCAATTTCGCATTCATGTAGTTTTCCTGTTTCTTGATTTTTGAAATAAATTTCATAAGGAATGCTTTAAGTGGCAGATTTGTTTTAATAACGGCTAATGATCTCTTCTGAAGGTTTTTGGACCACAGAGAGCAACAAGAGAATAATTGGATTTTGCAGGGGGAAGGAGAGACATTTTTAAAAACTATTCCAACAGGCTAGTGATTAAAATCAAATAAAATCTTTATTGTTACTTTACCACACCATCGATTAGGAACTTTGGTAATATAATTTAATAATTTTTACTCTCTCTTCTTTTCTTTCCAATATGTTTGAACAAAAATACAAATGAAAGTAAAAGCTTCATCAAGAAAAGGCACAAAAAAATTATAAGTTTCTCACTCGAAATAACATGATTAAACATTAATTTACAGAGATATTAAATTCTGTACATAAACTACACAACTTAAGTTACAAAAGTTACATAGGTCAATGAACTCATACTGCTAGCACCTATCTAATTTGTATGTTTGTCTTTGTTACAGATTCCTTCAGACTTTACAAAATTTCTATTCTGCTGGAGTCCGAAACCTCAATTTACTTGAAAGAAGCATAATTTCTGTTCCATCAACCTCATTTTCGACTATTTAAATAAACGTAATTTTTAAATTATCTAGTGTGTCATGGCATTTGACAATGCTCCGCTGTAAAAACGCAGATCACTGCAAGAAATAGGATGCTTCAACTTCATACTGACTTGTTTTCAAAAGATTGTTGAAGTTGAAATGAAGATGTCTCAGAGAGAAAGAAATAGTTACTTACAATAATTCAATCAATTACCATCACTGTAAAAATGTGACAGATGTTGGTAATTTTTATAATGACCTTCTTGTAAATAATGAAATTTACCTGATTATTATTAACTTTAAATAAAACTGGCTAGTTAAATGATAGAAGTTTTCCTCTTTAATCCCTCTTTAGCCAAGAATCCTGATCATAGTATTATATAGACTGAAGTATGACAAGTATTTCTACCAAATGGAACTATGTACATTATGACGTGATCCCTGTTATGCATTTCTTCTTATGGATCTCAGGGCTCGTGTCTTAATGCACATAGTTCCGTTTGGCAGAAATACATCCCAGTTTTCAGTCCCTGATAAAAAATTCCGTGACATTTTTAAGCAATAAATTTTCTTGCTGAATAATTCTTTGCTGCTTGTAAGCCTCAGTGTCAGGCTGTACGCTAAATTTTACTTCTTAATTTTCAATTGGTAATCACAGTTCAACATGATACCGTCATTGAAATCCATTGACTGTTGGATGCATTTAACCAGAATCAACCTAATTACAACAGTCGTTGTCTAATCGCCTCTCATGTTTGAGTTTCCTTACGAGAGAAATTGGCAACTTTCTATTTTTAGATTTTTGGAGTTCATGTTTCATAATCTGGGGGAAATTTCCTTGTTCTTTCAAAGCATTTCCATTAGAAGTTTTCTTCTGGATAGATAAAACATGAAGGAAACCAGGTATCATCGAATTCAGTTAGGTTGATTTGTGTCAGGCTTGACCAACCATTAGGTCCTAAGTATCCGAAACTAATCCCATTCTAACCAAATTATAGTGAATGTCGCAAGATCGCCTTGTATTGAGTTTTTTTTTTTTTTTGGGGTTCTTGAAAGTTCTAAAAATAGGTAATGAAAAATGTTTAATGAGCTCGGTTGCATGAAGAATTATTTGCAAAAATATATCCTCATAAGGAAACTAAATAAATCATCAGTGAATGGGTAGTGGATACTCGAAATACAAAATGGGACACCTCAAGAAAAAAAGTAGTGGCTATTGAATTGACATTGAGGTTTTAGAATAATTGAAATTCTGTACATCATTCAATGATAATCAAGTGCTAATTCATGTGCTTAAGGATAGAGTAGATGAGTAGTAGTAAAGATGTAAACTTTGCAACAATAAACATAGCCCCATTGTATGGATCTAATTTAAAAAAAAGGAGCCAGCGCATTTACACTGTTATAAAAATGTTGCTTTTTCATAATTATCTAAAAAATCTTCCAGAATATCAATTAATAGCCTTGACTTTCCACCCAAAAATTGTTGATTTTAAAGGAGAATAATTTTGTAAATTTTAATACTGTACATATATTAAGTATTTTTTTTTTTTATAAAAAAGGATGAGTTGGACGATTTTGAAAACATTGTAATCGTGCTGGCTCTTTTTTGCTAAATGAGATCCGTATAATAAACTGATCCTCTTGAAAATATCTTTAGATTATCTATACCTACATATTGCAAATTGTTTTAATGACAATGACATTTACTTAAAACTTAAAATAACAATAACATTCGAGAAAATGAAAAGAACACTAAAAAAGATTAAACCAAGGAAACAATTGGTTCGATTTTGGCATTTTACTTATAAACCAAACTCCGTTCGTTTGCACGGTTCTCCAGGATGTGAATGAAAACTTTTGAAGGTAACGGTTTGGAGGAAACTGAATATCCTTAATCCTGTACCGAGCTGTGCGTCGTGGGATGAGATTCTGGAAAAAAAAACAGGAAATATAAAGAATTAGATTAAAATAAAACAGTAATACAACTGAAAAGGAAAGAAGAATAAAATTGGCATCAGAGGGGCTCAGGAAAGCGTAGTCGTGGATATTAAGAGTTATGAGCAGTACAAGTACTTGAGGATGAGGGCAATTTCGGACAGGAAGGTGGATAAGGACATTTAGAACCGTAATCTTCAAGGATGGAAAGCTGTCAGCATGCTGTGTGGGATCCTTCGAGGTCAAGGAGATAAGGTAGGCGCCATTGAGGGTGCCCAGCTAAAGGTGGATGAATGACATCCAAAATGAGATGGAGAGATGCCATCTTCCGGAAGAACTCTACCTTGATGGGTTCCAGCGGCGGTTCAGTATCGTAGACCACCCTAGTGCCAAGTAAAATGGATTTCCACATACATACAATTTGGCCCATGGCAAGTGTAAAAAATGGAAAAAATTAAGTAAAATCTAAGACATGTATTCGCTAACCCTATTCTGATAGATAAGAAGGGAAAATTTGTAGTCTTCATACCTTTTTTTTTTATTAGGTTATTCTCCTACAATAATATAAATAATAAAAAAAAAAAAAGGTTTCCGGGCTACAAATGTTCCCTTATTATTTACAAAATAAGATACCTATACAGAGCTGTTGAGCTATTCTGATAGGCCTAGGTCTTGAGACTCCTTACAGACAGGTGAGGACACATTAGAAGTTTAAAGAAAGAGAAGGTGAACAAGAAGGAGGAGACATCAGGGAAGAGGAAATGGAAGTTAAGGAGGAGGTTAAGAGAAAAAAAGGAGAAAGAGGAAAGCAGAGAAAAGTAATAATAAGAATAAAGACAGAAAAGGCAGAGGATCCCAAGTAGCACACCTTGCAAAAGGCTTGCGATAAGATTTTGCAATTTCAATGTTTGACAAAAATTGCAATTAAATTGCGTTAGTACTTGAAATAAAATTGCTTTACATCTATGTCAGGCCTCTTGTCTAGGGAGCTACCATTCTTGAACAAGCATGAAAATTGAGGCATTACCTAATTTTTATTTCAATTTTTGTCTCGAGAAAATTGCATTTTTTTTTTAACAATCTGATTGTGAAGATTTAGCCGATAGTTGCATTTGGACGAATTTATTAAAAGGAGCTACGATCACTGTAACCTGACCCCTGTGGCCCATAAAAATACATCCATGGCAGGGCTCATGTTACAATGCATTTATAGTTCCTTTTAATTTAAATGAGTAAGTATCTATGCTAAAAGAAAGTATGTTGCATGCAAACCCTATGCACTTAGTTCTTTTTAACATAAATGCATCCAATTATAATGTGATTTGCTTGGAATCAAGTTGAAAAATGCTACTTGGGGAGAAGAAAGAAGAAAAAGAGAAAGACTTACTCACTCGGCCCTTGTGGGCCTCTGTCCCCCTGATATTAGCCTTTCCTAACATTCTTCAACATCTCCTCATGTTTGATTCTTCGCTCTCTTAGGTCACATTCTTCACAACTCCTCATGCTCAAATCTTCGCTCTCCTAACATTCTTCACATCCCCTCATATTTCATTCTTCTCTTGCACATCCAGATCTTTTCATACTTCACTCATCAATTTCAATTTCGATTGGTCAACACTCATTCTCCTCTTCAATCTCAAAATCTAGGGATCCGTCAAACCCGTCAACGTCATCCACTACTGTTTCAGAGGTCAACAGATTCTCATAAAACTGACGGCAGTCGGCTGGGATTAAATGCAAATATGATTGGATATCAGTTAATTTCTCGGCAGAAATTGGCTTTCCCTCAGGCCATAAAGGGGACAGCTTAGAGTGGAAGAAAATCCTTGGTCGGGAAAAATTAGGGCTCTTCTTTTCAATGTTGATTTCCTTAAAAGGGCCGGAGAAATTTTCACAGACAAGTATTGAGTGGGGTTTCTCTCTCCTTAATTGTACTTGGCGGAAATGTAGCCAATTGATCTTCCTCCCTAGAGTGTCTTTTTTGCGGTTTGTGATATTCTTTTCTATTTGACCCGTGCCAAAAAATTCTGCTGAGTCCACTTTTTCTACAATGAAGGGCTCTTTGGTCCTGGCCATTTTCATGATAGATACATAATCGTCTGGCGTGTATAGACGTGGACATCGTTTCAGCACACACTCGATATCCCCGAATTGGGAATCGTTCGGCAAGAAAGTGTGCCCTGGAACGAGGTACTTTAGCGTAATGGTTTCAATATTTTCAAAAATTTCTAATGCAGCTTTTAATATTAAAACAATTTTCACATTACGGTTTTGACCACCGCAGGAATCGCTCCACAGAGTCACGTGTTGGACTGTGCGAGGAATTTTCGCAAAATGTTTGAGTAGGCAGGACCCAACCTCCTGGGCTCCTCTTCCAGCTGTGCCTTCCACCCACAGATAGCAATGCCCTCTGTTGCTTTTACCAGAGTGTATTCCGCAATTATACAACCACAACTTCCGTTTGTAGAACATTATACCTGTGGATAAGGCCGGGAGAGGTTGAGTTTTCTGCAGATCAAAAGTCATTGTTTCGTTAGAAGCACTACTTTTGGCTACTTTGAGATCTGCATTCATTTGATTTCTCGCCTCCTCAGCGAGCGAGAGGTGCAGCTGGTGTTCTTTAGTCGCCTTTTCTCGGTCTTCCTCGGTGCTCGCTGATCTCATGGCGCAAAGGTACGTGTCACATTTTTCACACGTGTCCTTTTTCAAAGGCTTGCGGCGTAGGTTGAATTCTGTGGTGAATACTCTTCTATATGATGAGAAAGAGAGTGGCTTCGACACTTCAGCTTTGTACGCATTATACATTTTTTTCAGGGTCATATCATGCGGTAGGAACATTGTATCTGTCTGGCTTCTACAGTAATGACTCTTGTAGACGGGGATTTTCTTTATTTGATCGATAACTTCAGCTTTTTCTTCTACAGAGATTTTGCTCTTACCAGTACCGCCTCTTTGGTCCAACAATGAGGTGGTCCTCTGTCTTTTTAATGCGGTGTTAATCCGCTTATTTGACACTCTCAATGTCTGGCAAAAGAAAGCAGGGCAAACCTCCTTTTGTCCAAAAGTGTACGTTCTTGAGTATTCTTTTCTGGACTCCTTGTGTTTCGTCCGCCGACGCGTTACTTGAGTTTCCCGAACAGCTGCACAGAGAGCGGCAGTCTGTAGGTTGTAGTTCGCTAGATTTTTGAATCGCTCGAAATGTACACGCCTCTCTGCTACAGGTACTCTCTCATGGCATTTTCTGGGGCACAGGCAAATGTAATCGCGGAACTCTTTTTCTTGATATTCTCGGCCCTTTGCATTCTTATAAGTTTCATAATGATATTTCCTCCTTTGACCCTCTTTCCTGTCATACTCAAACTTTCTTTTTCTTCCTCGCTTGGGTCTCCCTGAGTATGCCGCATCATTTGTTTTTGCGGAAATACTTCCTTCAGATGGCGGAGACTCTGATGGTACCTCAGATGGTACAGGTTCAACAGGTTCAGGAACTGGTTCAACAGGCGATTCAACTGGATCTGCCTGCGACTCCAAAGGGAAGAGGATGTTGCCAAATGTTTCTGAAGAATAATTTTGCTGCTGCACAATTGCTGCAGGGGGGTTTAAATTATTGGGAACAGGTTCGGATGATGGAAGGTTATTCATAGTGTTGCTCAGGGTGGATAAAAAAAACTGCAATTGGGTCATTAAGGATTGGCCTTGCTGAAGGAGAGGTTGGAGCGAGGATCTTGTATCCTATCAATGAAAAAAAAGAAGCATTCAAATGTTGAGACATCAGTCACTATGATTGGAATACTTGCAACATTAGGGAACTGAAGAAACCTGCTATTTTTAAAGTAGAATTAGAGAAAAAAAAACATCATCTTATTAAATTTTAATCAAAGGAAAATTTGGCCAGTCACTTAGCATTTCTTTCCTGATCACTCTGAAAATTGAGGAAAATTTCCTTCTCGTTTTCACTCAATTTTTGATAGACTCTTTATTCGAATATTTTGTCTTCACTGTGCATGAACCGTTTCATCGATTTTACCCAGCCATTCCATAAGCTGGTCCACAAAAAAAGACTAACAGGCAAAAAAAAAAAAAAAAAAAAAAAAAAAAAAAAAAAAAAGAATTAAACGCAAAGGCAATATAAAAGCCCACTCATGATCGCCTGTCTTAGAGAGTGATTTCATCAAGTTTGGCTTTATTTTTATGAATAACACAGCACAACAAATTTCGAGTTTTGGTTTGTCCTTCGAACCAAACCGATTTTTTTCGATTCCTAGATGCTAAAGAAGCCTGAAAATGACCATATTAACTTCAGTAAAGTTGGCTGGTCCTCAGGGCGCCACCATTTTGAATTTTTCAAGATTTAGAAAACCCACGATTAGATTTTTGCAAATATCTCATCAACAGTTCATCTCACAAAAAAAAACAAAGAAACCAGCAGAAAGAGCATAAAATTTCCAACCAAAATCATTCTCTTTTGTTTTTTCTAACTTACTTTTTTTGTCGTGAAATTAACGTTTTCTTCAAAAATTAGCTTAAAAAAGGCGCATTTTTGCTGATTTTAGGAGAAACTTTGCTTCATACCTTCAGCCACGATTATCTGAGAAAAAAACTGTTATGTTCATTGAAAAAAGCGTAAAATTTACTTCTAGAATACACATGTCCATAGTTCCTAAACGTGATTTAATCCTGTGAAACAGCAGTTTATTAGCTCCGCCCTTAAAAAGTGATTTTTTCAACCATTTTCCTTAGAATCACGAAAAAAAGAGAAAAAACCCTAAAAACGTAACCCGAACTGTGTTAAAAGGTGGCAAAATAATGATGGGTCCACACTATTTTGAAAACAAAACCAAAAAGTTCCAAAATTTTCAATCAGAGTCAAAAATTTTGAGCTCCAATGAGTATCAGTACAAAACTGAGGGGGGAGAGTGTGCAGCTCAGGCAGTTTGCATTGGAATATTAAGGTGAGGTAACGTCGAGTGACCTCAAAATTTTTGACTGATTGAAAATTTTGGAACTTTTTGGTTTTGTTTTCAAAATAGTGTCGACCCAGCATTATTTTGCCACCATTTAACACAGTTCGGGTTACGTTTTTAGGGTTTTTTCTCTTTTTTTCGTGATTCTAAGGAAAATGGTTGAAAAAATCACTTTTTAAGGGCGGACCTAATAAACTGCTGTTTCACAGGATTAAATCAAGTTAAGGAACTATCGACATGTGTTTCCTAGAAGTAACTTTTACGCTTTTTTTCAATGAACGTAACAGTTTTTTTCTGAGATAATCGTGGCTGAAGGTATGAAGCAAAGTTTCTCCTAAAATCAGCAAAAATGCGCCTTTTTTAAGCTAATTTTTGAAGTAAAAGTTAATTTCACGACAAAAAAAGTAAGTTAGAAAAAACAAAAGAGAATGATTTTGGTTGGAAATTTTATGCTCTTTCCGCTGGTTTCTTTGTTTTTTTTTGTGAGATGAACTGTTGATGAGATATTTGCAAAAATCTAATCGTGGGTTTTCTAAATCTTGAAAAATTCAAAATGGTGGCGCCCTGAGGACCAACCAACTTTACTGAAGTTAATATGGTCATTTTCGGGCTTCTTTAGCATATAGGAATCGAAAAAAATCGGTTTGGTTCGAAGGACAGAACCCATGTTGACCAGTGTAATTTAGTCGATTAAATGCAAGTTTTCCTTGAGCTAGTCTCCATTCAAACTAAAAAGTAGGGGTCAAACCGTTTTATGATATCTCACAAGATTTGTGCCTTTGTTCCATCCCTTCATCATTGTGAGCCTGTGAGAATAATTAAGCATTCGAAAGAATAAGCTTTGCAAAAACTCACCGTATTTTCATAAATGTTCTGGTTCCCGATTTGACTAGATGACTGAATGAGACTAGCTGTGGAGAGGTCCATGAATGTCCTCTGAAAAATGATAAAAACAATGTTCAATATAATGGAGAGGTAAAATTAACCGATTATAACAGTGGTGCTCTGAAAAATTGGATGAGTTTTGTAATCCACTTAACTTACTTGGAGTGCAGTACAATTTTTTATACCTACATTGCCTGGTTCAGCAAATGGCGGATTAAAAGTCGGCTGCAGATGGAGCAAAAGATCATTCAGACTCATTTATGCTGCAAGGAACTACGCACAAATGAGCAAAATTTAAGGGAACTACATGCACAAGATTTTGCGAGTCTAATAATTCAATGTAATTTAATTCATTTGTATATTGTTCCTCTCAGCGTAGAAAAAGTTCATTTTGCATGAGCATTGGCAATCTTTTGTGGGAAAATATCATACTTGAACAAGGAACTTTAGCAAATCAGTAAAGTTTAGGAATGCATCACAAGTGACATTGAGTCTCAATCTTTTTTAACATACTTTTACTTTCAATAAAAATGATCTAAGACGGGAAGGAAATGGTGACTTTTCTCATCGACCATTCTTAAAGTTGTTGTGATAGTGTGTGATTTATCGTTCAATTTGGAAACTGAAGATGGTGTTGTGCTCATCGACAATATAGTATATAGGTATAAAATATAGTCGTTTTACTACAATAACCAATAATTTTATGGAGTCCTCAAAGAGCGCAAAATATCTCCTCATCAAATTTCCAATGAGACCTCAATATTTGGCTAATCTCCTATAAATATCAACTGAATCATCATTTCCTTTTCTGAGCTTAAAGAAGGATAGTAAAATAGTGATAGGTCCACACTTTTCCGAGGAGGAAGACAAGGCCAAGGTAGACCATAAATGGACGTATTTCTGGCTAACAGAAGTATGTGCATTTCGACGTGAGCCGGGTTTATGCATATATTTTTAAGGGTCTCGGGGCTCATGTCTTAATGCACATACTTCCGTTCGCCAGACAAATGAACTGAATTGAGTAGAAAGGACCCAAGCCACATCAGCTATTGCCAAATTTCATTGAAGAATCCATTTTCCTACAGGAGAATGACTAGAGAAATTAAATTTCCAAATTCATGTGAAATATTTGCCTCTAGTTTAGAAGAAAATTCCATGAAATTTTCATAAGAATCTATCCAGCCGTTCTCCACCAGAAAAGAAATTGCTCAGTAAAATTTGGCAATAGCTGATATGACTTGGTTCCTTTCTGCTGAACTCGGTCCAAATTTAATAAGAAGTTAATAAAAATCAGTAATAGATAGGAGGCTGTAGGCTATGTGATCAAAGCAAATAGACCAAATGGATGCATGTAAATAAAAAAAAAAATATATATATGTACATCTGTCGCAGGCAAATAGTGAAATCAGGCATTTTGTCAAATGCCTACGCTGATACTTAAATTTTGATGGTCTATAAAATTTAGTGAATTTATGGCGAGGAGGTCGCAAGTTTTTAATATTTTTTGGGAAAAGAACTCATCAAACCTACCAACTCTTCTTGGCTTTTCCTCTTTATTTGCCTCTCATATTTTTCGATGATGAAATTCTAAAAATTCTGTATTTTATAACATGCTGAAAATTTCCAGATAGGTGTCTATGAAGGAGCCAAATATGCTTTAAAATACTATTGTGCAATGCAAATTTTTACTGAGAATTCTTTCTTACAAGGGAAACTAATTATTTTGTCAAAAATTAGGAGAAGAGGCAGAATTTCAATCTAAGTTGGAATATTTGACTGTTTGCCTAGGCATTTGACCAAATGCCTAATTTTACTATTTGCCTGCGACATATCCGTTGTGACTTGGGTCCTTAGACCCATAAAAATACACTCATGACAAAATTCATGCCATGATGGAAATATAGATCCTTGTGCTTGAAACCAGTGCAAATATTCGGCAGAACTGACTCCTGAATGATTAGCTAAGTATTACATTCAGATGACAGCATAATTACCTGGTTTTCATGAATGATAGGGGGAACGAATTGAATATTTGTGTAATTGCAAATTGGAAATTGGATACTGGAACTCGGCACGGCATGACTGGAACTCGGCACGGCATGACTGTAACTCGGCACGGCATGACTGTAACTCGGCACGGCATGACTGTAACTCGGCACGGCATGACTGGAACTCGGCACGGCATGAAATTCCTGAAATGAAACCAAAAATTAAAACACACATGTACAAATTTTCCACATTAAGATTTTTTTCTCAGCGTAATTGAATCTTTTAAGGCCCGCTCAACACTCTTGGGTCCTTCAGAAATTTCTCTTTTCTGGCTCCTTTATCTACTTTCTGTTTTATGATGTCCATTCCTCTGATGCCTTACATCTCTGAATTCCTTGCTTTGAAAAAATCTAAATTGTGCTCAAGAAAGGTCAAAAATAGTCAAAATTAAATTCAGTATCTCTTGCTAAAAGTCAATCATTTTGAAAACCTCAGCTCCCTGGACGCCAGATGAGTAGAAATTGAACGTATTTCTGCCAAAAGGAACATTGTGCATCCAGACATGAGCCTCGGGCCTGAGATCCATAAGAATATAATGCAGTATAGGGCTCAGGTCATAATGCACACACTTCTCTTTGGCAGAAATACGTCCACTTAATGGGGGCATTTGCAAACCCTGAGACGAAAATAATTGTCAGTATTGTGAGAGAGAAAAAAAAAAAGACAGCATTAAAAGGATACGATAAAAGACTGATAGGTTAAGATCTCATACATGATTGAGTACCTTGTTCTGTCCAATGGCCTGTTCATTGATCACCGGCACTGGGACATTTTCAATACTCTGACATAGTATACGGCGGGGAGTATTTGTTGCATAAAATTCCTGAAATGAAACCAAAAATTTAAATAGACATGTACAAATTTTCCAAATTAAGATTTTTTTCTCAACGTAATTGAATCTTTTAAGGCCTGCTCAACACTCTTGGGTCCTTCAGCAATTTCTCTTTTCTGCCTCCTTTATCTATTTTCTGTTTTATAATGTCCATTCCTCTGATGCCTTACATCTCTGAATTCCTTGTTTTGAAAAAATCTAAATTGTGTTCAAGAAAGGTCAAAAATAGTCTAAAATTAATATCTCATGTATCTCTTTGCTTAAAAGTCAATCAATTTGATAAAACCTCGAGCCACCCTGGCCGACTATACAAAGTCCGTTAATATTAACGTCGTCACAGTTTTTGCCAGGGATCAATGATGCAGACCTTTGGAATACGGAGACAAGGTACTTTATATCTTTGTATGAGGCATCTTACGGGACAATCAGTCGCTTTTTTTCGTTTATCCTTTTATTTGTGTCTTATTTTTCCCTAATAAATGCTGACGTGATTTCTGCCAATCAGAACTGTGTGCGTTGTGACCGTAAGCGTAGTAATGCCTTATCTATTCCTATGGATCTCAGGCCCGAGCGGCTCATGTCTAGATGCACAATGATCGTTTTGGCAGAAATACGTTTCAATTTTTTTTCCTTTTTTTTTTTTTTTTTTTTTTTCCGCTTTTATTTTTTTTTTCCATTTTTTTTTATTTTTATATTTTTTTTTATTTTTTTTTTTTTTTTTTTTTATTTTATTTTTCTTCATCTTTTTTTTTATTGATTTATCTGAGTAGAAGGCCCATGGTCAGTTCTCTCCAGGGAGGTGATTTTCTAAACTGATGAAGATTATTTATCAAGAGATTACTTATTATGTCCTAAACTCAGTAATTCCAAAAGAAAATCCAATCTATCCCCCCAAACTCAGACACCACCCCCCCCCCAATCCCCACTCTCCAATCCCCTACCCAACACAACGCTACAGCACCCCCCCCCCCCCACCCACACCCCAATCACCCCCCCCCCCCCCACCCCCCCCCCCTCCCCCCCCCCCCTCCCCCCCCCCCCCCCTAGACCCACGCCCCTCCCACCTTTCCCCATCGCGATGGGTTGCGAGTATGTGTCTCCCCCCCCCGAGACGCACTATAATTGTGATTGTCGGGCGGATGGAAATTGAACGTTATTTCTGCCAAAAGGAACATTGTGCATCCAGACATGAGCCTCGGGCCTGAGATCCAAAAGAATATAATGCATACTAGGGCTTACGTCATAATGCACACAGTTCTCTTTGGCAGAAATACATTCAATTAATGGAGGCATTTGCAAACCCTGAGACGAAAACAATTGTTAGCATTGTGAGGGAGAAAAAAAAAAGACAGCAATAAAAGGATACAAAAAAAAGACTGATAGGTTAAGATCTCATACATGATTGAGTACCTTGTTCTGTCCAATGGCCTGTTCATTGATCACCGGCACTGGGACATTTTCAATACCCTGACTTAGTATACGGCGGGGAGTATTTGTTGCATAAAATTCCTGAAATCAAACCAAAATTTAAATAGACATGTACAAATTTTCCAAATTAAGATTTTTTTCTCAACGTAATTGAATCTTTTAAGGCCTGCTCAACACTCTTGGGTCCTTCAGCAATTTCTCTTTTCTGCCTCCTTTATCTATTTTCTGTTTTATAATGTCCATTCCTCTGATGCCTTACATCTCTGAATTCCTTGTTTTGAAAAAATCTAAATTGTGTTCAAGAAAGGTCAAAAATAGTCAAAATTAAATTCAGTATCTCTTGCTAAAAGTCAATCAATTTGAAAACCTCAGCTCCCTGGACGCCAGATGAGTAGAAATTGAACGTATTTCTGCCAAAAGGAACATTGTGCATCCAGACATGAGCCTCGGGCCTGAGATCCAAAAGAATATAATGCATACTAGGGCTTACGTCATAATGCACACAGTTCTCTTTGGCAGAAATACATTCAATTAATGGAGGCATTTGCAAACCCTGAGACGAAAACAATTGTTAGCATTGTGAGGGAGAAAAAAAAAAAGACAGCAATAAAAGGATACAAAAAAAAGACTGATAGGTTAAGATCTCATACATGATTGAGTACCTTGTTCTGTCCAATGGCCTGTTCATTGATCACCGGCACTGGGACATTTTCAATACCCTGACTTAGTATACGGCGGGGAGTATTTGTTGCATAAAATTCCTGAAATCAAACCAAAATTTAAATAGACATGTACAAATTTTCCAAATTAAGATTTTTTTCTCAGCTTAGTTGTATGTTTTAAGGCCCGCTCAACACTCTTGGGGCCTTCAGAAATTTTTCTTTTCTGGCTCCTTTATATACTTTCTGTTTTATGATGTCCATTCCTCTGATGCCTTACATCTCTGAATTCCTTGTTTTGAAAAAATCTAAATTGTGTTCAAGAAAGGTCAAAAATAGTCAAAATTAAATTCAGTATCTCTTGCTAAAAGTCAATCAATTTGAAAACCTCAGCTCCCTGGACGCCAGATGAGTAGAAATTGAACGTATTTCTGCCAAAAGGAACATTGTGCATCCAGACATGAGCCTCGGGCCTGAGATCCAAAAGAATATAATGCGTTATGGGGCTCAGGTCATAATGCACACACTTCTCTTTGGCAGAAATACGTCCATTTAATGGGGGCATTTGCAAACCCTGAGACGAAAATAATTGTCAGTATTGTGAGAGAGAAAAAAAAAAAGACAGCATTAAAAGGATACGATAAAAGACTGATAGGTTAAGATCTCATACATGATTGAGTACCTTGTTCTGTCCAATGGCCTGTTCATTGATCACTGGCACTGGGACATTTTCAATACTCTGACATAGTATACGGCGGGGAGTATTTGTTGCATAAAATTCCTGAAATGAAACCAAAAATTTAAATAGACATGTACAAATTTTCCAAATTAAGATTTTTTTCTCAACGTAATTGAATCTTTTAAGGCCTGCTCAACACTCTTGGGTCCTTCAGCAATTTCTCTTTTCTGCCTCCTTTATCTATTTTCTGTTTTATAATGTCCATTCCTCTGATGCCTTACATCTCTGAATTCCTTGTTTTGAAAAAATCTAAATTGTTCTCCAGAAAGGTCAAAAATAGCCAGAATTAAATTCAGTATCTCTTACTAAAAGTCATTCATTTTGAAAACCTCAGCTCCCTGGATGCCAGATGAGTAGAAATTGAACATTTTTCTACCAAACGGAACATTGTGCATCTAGACATGAGCCTCGGGCCTGAGATCCATAAGAATATAATGCATACTAGGGCTTACATCATAATGCACACAGTTCTCTTCAGCAGAAATACATTCAATTAATGGAGGCATTTGCAAACCCTGAGACGAAAACAATTGTTAGCATTGTGAGGGAGAAAAAAAAAAGACAGCAATAAAAGGATACAAAAAAAAGACTGATAGGTTAAGATCTCATACATGATTGAGTACCTTGTTCTGTCCAATGGCCTGTTCATTGATCACCGGCACTGGGACATTTTCAATACCCTGACTTAGTATACGGCGGGGAGTATTTGTTGCATTCAATTCCTGAAATGAAACCAAAATTTAATTAGACATGTAAAAAATTTCCAAATTAAGATTTTTTTCTCAACGTAATTGAATCTTTTAAGGCCCGCTCAACACTCTTGGGGCCTTCAGAAATTTTTCTTTTCTGGCTCCTTTATCTACTTTCTGTTTTATGATGTCCATTCCTCTGATGCCTTACATCTCTGAATTCCTTGTTTTGAAAAAATCTAAATTGTGTTCAAGAAAGGTCAAAAATAGTCAAAATTAAATTCAGTATCTCTTGCTAAAAGTCAATCAATTTGAAAACCTCAGCTCCCTGGACGCCAGATGAGTAGAAATTGAACGTATTTCTGCCAAAAGGAACATTGTGCATCCAGACATGAGCCTCGGGCCTGAGATCCAAAAGAATATAATGCATACTAGGGCTTATGTCATAATGCACACAGTTCTCTTCAGCAGAAATACGTCCATTTAATGGGGGCATTTGCAAACCCTGAGACGAAAATAATTGTCAGTATTGTGAGAGAGAAAAAAAAAAAGACAGCATTAAAAGGATACGATAAAAGACTGATAGGTTAAGATCTCATACATGATTGAGTACCTTGTTCTGTCCAATGGCCTGTTCATTGATCACCGGCACTGGGACATTTTCAATACCCTGACTTAGTATACGGCGGGGAGTATTTGTTGCATAAAATTCCTGAAATCAAACCAAAATTTAAATAGACATGTACAAATTTTCCAAATTAAGATTTTTTTCTCAGCTTAGTTGTATGTTTTAAGGCTCGCTCAACACTCTTGGGTCCTTCAGAAATGTCTCTTTTCTGGCTCCTTTATCTATTTTCTGTTTTATGATGTCCATTCCTCCGATGCCTTACATCTCTGAATTACTTGTTTTGAAAAAATCTAAATTGTGTTCAAGAAAGGTCAAAAATAGTCAAAATTAAATTCAGTATCTCTTGCTAAAAGTCATTCATTTTGAAAACCTCAGCTCCCTGGACGCCAGATGAAAAGAAATTGAACGTATTTCTGCCAAACGGAACATTGTGCATCTAGACATGAGCCTCGAGCCTGAGATCCATAGGAATATAATGCATAACAGGGCGCCTGTCACAACGCACACAGTTCTGATTGGCAGAAATACGTCAGCATTTTAGGGGAAAAAAAAGACAGCAATAAAAGGATACGAAAAAAGACTGATTGCGTAAGATCTCATACATGATTAAGTACCTTGTTCTGTCCAATGGTCTGTTCATTGATCACTGGCACTGGGACATTTTCAATACTCTGACTTAGTATACGGCGGGGAGTATTTGTTGCATACAATTCCTGAAATGAAACCAAAAATTTAAATAGACATGTACAAATTTTCCAAATGAAGATTTTTTTCTCAGCTTAGTTGAATCTTTTAAGGCCCGCTCAACACTCTAGGGTCCTTCAGAAATTTCTCTTTTCTGGCTCATTTATCTATTTCCTGTTTTATGATGTCCATTTCTCTGATGCCTTACATCTCTGAATTCCTTGTTTTGAAAAATTCTAAATTGAGTTTAAGAAAGGTCAAAAATAGTCAGAATTAAATTCAGTATCTCTTACTAAAAGTCATTCATTTTGAAAACCTCAGCTCCCTGGACACCATATGAGTAGAAATTGAGCGTATTTCTGCCAAACGGAACATTGTGCATCTAGACATGAGCCTCGGGCCTGAGATCCATAGGAATATAATGCATAACAGGGCTCCTGTCATAATGCACACAGTTCTGATTGGCAGAAATACGTCAGCATTGTGGGGGGAAAAAAAAAAAAAAGACAGGAATAAAAGGATACGAAAAAAGACTGATTGCTTAAGATCTCATACATGATTAATTACCTTGTTCTGTCCAATGGCCTGTTCATTGATCACCGGCAATGGGACATTTTCAATACACTGACTTAGTATACTGCGGGGAGCATTTGTTGCTGTCGATGAGGACAATGTTTTTTCACACTTCGGTTGTGTTCCCTGAAATTAAAAATGATGCACAGGCTTAAGATATACAATGGGTGACAGCATATTGTTGTCATAAGGTTTTAGCCCCCCACAGAAGGAAAGGGGGGAAAAAGAAAAAAGCATCATTATCCATCACTGTAAAATTGAGAGCCGCTTAGTGCTTAGTGTTTATTTCCTTAAGATAAATGAGGCAGATCAACTTTTCACCTATACTGGTGGAACACTCGGCATGGAAGAGTGTCATGATGTCAAGATGGCTCATTATGTATGATGACTAACGCACCTCGATGTATAAACATGATGCATTTGTCAAGAATGATATTTTTGCTGCTACAAATATAGACTACAGACTCAAATGGACGTATTTCTACCAAACAGACCTATGTGGAGGTGAGAAATATGGGGTGTGCTCGTCGAAGCTGCATAAGAAGCAATGTAAAAGTGGACGTGATTCCTTTTGAAGAATTGGAAAAGCGGGATTTTACATTCTATCAAACAGACCTATGTGCCAACTGAATGCGGGATTCATGAGCCGCAGGCATGGCAAGAGAGCGTTCTGGACAGGGCTCATGAGTTAAAGACTCCCTCCAACGATCTCCCCGTCGTTGCGCGTCTCGTTCGTTGCCGCTGACGTCACTGGCGCTTTATTATTCTCATTCACTCTTACGCAAAGAGAACTAACGAGCACACCCCATATTTCCCACTTGCACATAGGTCTGTTTCGTAGAAATACGTCCAAATAATAATTATCGGCCACAAAAAGTGCCCCTGTCATGCCAGAATAATACTCTTGGTGGAGATTCAAAATTCTTCTCCCTTTATCACTTGGATTGCATTATGCAATAAGGAACCACTATTTCTGGCCAATTTTAGAAACAACACACATACCATTAGTTTCCCTATGCAAATATGTGCTTTTGTGGGAGAGCCAGAGATAGTGGTTCCTTATTGCAAATGTAATCCACTTATTACTCAAATTGGCTTAGTTAATTGGTAAAAGCTAGTGAGGAAAAGTACATCTTCATTATTCTCTTAAAAAGGACTAAGAACATAGATTTGAAAAATAATGCTCTACCCCTCCTGCCACCATTTCATCTTTCTTTACCTTTGATTTGGAGGATGATAAGGAGTGAGATCCATCCCCATCATGGGAGTACCAATCTGACCACATCTTTTTGGATATCAGCTCTGGAGAAAGAAACAAAATAAAATTCAGATTACTAAGTTGGAGAAAATGTTGAATATAAACGGTACTTTCAATTTCTGGAAATTGAATACTTTAGTCGTTCAATTGGATGCATTTAAATCAAATTGTTTTTTACTTGAATGGATCAAATTTGTGTGAGTAGATGGCCTTTGCATCTCCGCAGATATAAATGGATACCTGCAGATGCCACAAGAGGTATCTTATCATCACCCTAACTTTTTTATGACTAAGCTGTGAAATGCACTCGCATTTCTCAGCACAATCTCCATTTTCAATGCCAATTTTTCATAAGTAGGCAATGCAGAGCTTATATGACTTTGATACAATACTAATACTGTTTCAGAATTGATTGAGTATCTATGACAGCTGCTTTCTAGTTTCATTTGGACGTATTTCTATCAAATGGACCTAAGCGCCATAGGGGGAGGAAAGAAGAGGGGGGCTTGGATTGGCGGGTGTTACGGAATGCGATGCTTGCTTCTCCTATACTCGCAATGCTTTTCCGTGGCGCTTAGGTCCGTTTGACAGAACGCGCTATCCGGGATTCTAAAATCTTCAAAAGGAACTCAATTTGGCGCTTAGTTCCGTTTGACAGAAATACGTCCATTTGATGAGTGCAGAGGGACATTTTGAAACAACTCAAAATATGACAAACCATGACACCTTCACTTAACGTTCCTTTGAAATTTGTTTGATTTGAAGCGAAAGGAACTATGTGCATTGTGATATGGGCCCTGTCATACTCGTAGCCTTAGGGGCCACAGGGCTTAGGTTACAATGCACAAATTTCCTTTGAATTTGAATGCTCCCATTTGTAATCATACAGTTCTTATATGGACGTATTTCTATAAAACAGAAGTATGTGCAGGTGAGAAATATGGAATGTGCTCTAGAAAGCTGATAATGATGTCTGGTGCTCATGAGTCCACCCTGAGAATATATGCAGTTACCATGAGCTGCAGCCCTTTTGTAGTAACTCTTTGGTGGAAGCATTGCATTGAAAAGTGTGGTGAGCGATTGTGATTGAATAAGAATTGGATGCATTCATATGAAAAGGATCTATGCGCATTGTAACCTGAGCCCAGCAGCCCGATTACTGAAACTATGTTGGCACAACATGACACGACTCACTTGGCTCTATCTCAACAATGCAATATATTGCATATCAATGTCTCATCAGGCTGTTTTAAACTTTCAATAATCAGCCCGCTGTGGCACAGAGGAATATATGCATGATGTGGCCCATGCCAATATGAGTGCACAGATTTCCTTTTGATCGAAATACGTCCACTTTATTGATGATCAGTAGTGCTGGTGTTGGGATACAAAGCATCCACTTAACCTTAAAGAAGTCATGCTGAACTCTAGCTCGTGTGTTGCACATTTATTTATTCACACGAAATTCATTGGAGTAGGAGAGCACAATCATATGGAATGCTATGCATAAAACTTTGCCAAATCAAGGATTAAAATTTTCCTTTAAATGCAATTGAGAATGTTTGTAAACAAGTCTGAAGTATGTCAAGGCCGTTCAAGGCTACTTACCTAGTGCCAACACCAACTTGAGCGACAGCTACAGAGAGCAACACTGCACTGCAAGAAACCATTCACATTCACTATCACAACAGCCAAAAGTGAAAAGTTAGGCCGTAACTTTGAAAATTGCTAACAAAATTAGAAATGAATCTTTACATTGACTCTTAAAGCGCACGCGATTAGCAATGTAAACAGAGAGAGCGTCGGCAACAGGGCAACAGGTTCAAACTCGTTCAAACCTCTCATTCGCTGTTTCCGCAGAGCTCCGCGGCTCCGCTGAGCGCGCGTCGATCGACTGCACATAGGTCTGTTTGATAGAATGCGGTATCCCGGTTAGCGCATTAAATCAAACGGAATTACACATAGGTCTGTCTGCTTTAATTCGTCATCCCCCATTCCCGGTTTCATGATTTCTCATGCGCTGTTCCTACGGGATGAAATGAGTATTTTCGGGACATTGTCATACCTCTGAGTAGCTTAGGTGATGCAGAATCCAAATCCGTTAAAAACTGGAAATTGAAAATTTGGCGCTTAGTTCCCTTTGGTAGATATACGTCCAATTGCGCAAAAAGTGAACTTAAAGATATGTGCGGGCTGATTGTTGAAATTTACAGACAAAATAGACATAGGGTATGTAGGGGTCCAGTAACTATTGATTGTAATGGGTGGATCCAAGACTAAGGGAGAAATTGATGGACTAACTATAGGTTCTCTCGTAGGTTGCCGTCAGTTAGTCTATTACCTACCTTCTTTGTCCATTGCAACCATCTGCTTCCACCAATAGGATTCCTCTACATCCCTGCTTTCTTCTATGTCGACAGCTTTGTCTATCAACTTCTAGAATAACCCCGGTGGATGTCCTGACGAATTGATGGAGTCTCTCGCGGTTTATATCGATTTAAACATTTCGGACTTGAATGTTAATTTTGGACATGTCATCTCAGAAGCCGAGGAGTTTTGTACTCGTATTGAGCCATCAATGTAAGATATACGGTTGTTTTTAACACGGCCATATTCAATGGCTCCTTTAGTATTTCTTATCGTCTGCAGATAACTGCAACGCAACTGATGATGACACACAAAATTTTCCTCAGTTTAAACCTAGGAATGCACCCGTGCAGTAATAAATGGAAACATGGCAAGAGCACGTGGTGCTCTGTCTTGGACGTGACGGTAGACCCCCGCACGCCCAAATCGGAGCGTAATTAAAAGAACCTCGCAGCCTCCTCCCCCCCCTTCCAAAGACATCTCGTGTCCCCGAGGAGCCCCCGTTTATCTCGACGGTTCCCCGCCCGAGGCATTTTGCGAGGTGAAAATGGTCGCGAAATCCTCTCATCTCTCCTTCAAAGGGTGAATGAGAATGGCGGACGGTGTTGTCTTTTTCAACAAGTCCGTTGCCAAATAGCGTATTCTATGCAAAAAGGATAGAAAAAAGCTGTGACGTGGAAATAAATACAAGATAGGATGTTGTATCAAAATCAGGGATCATAGTTTTCCCGGAGAGTCAGTTAGTTGCAGGGATCGGTGTTGGCGCATCGTGTATTTACACCTACAAGACTGCAGGAATAATCTTTCACGCATTGCGCCAAACATAGTGCGGTCGCCAGTCGGTTGGAAACGCACAAGAGCGCCTACATGAGTGCAAGAATACTTCACGCATTACGCCAAACTCAGTGCACACGCCTGTCGGCGCGAGGCGTATATTAGCCCCTACAAGAGTGCAAGAATACTTCACGCATTGCGCCAAACACAGTGCGATCGCTGGCCGGCGCGGGGAACATATTAGCGCCTTCAGGAGTGTAGGAAAACTTCACGCATTGCGCGTTCACTACCGTGCGCGCTTTAATCATTGAAAATTCGTAATATCTCGGTGCCGGATCTACATCCGTCTACACTATTCCCGACCACTGTGCACTCCGAGTCTGCAGTAATCCTAGTATCGAGGGATTGTAGAGATTTTGCACCTCTGAATGGTGTCTTAAACACGACCTTGGTCTGCCCAGACCGTTAGTCAATTGGCTGCATTTTTTGTACAATTAATATTATAGCAATTCAAAATTAAATTTTAAGCCGTCCACACATTAATTATGAGGTGATTATTAATGACGCGACGTTTCTTAAATACGTTCTACTTCTTCCCGAATGGGGCTCTAGAGAGGGTACGAATGAAAATGATACGCAGCATGTTATCTCTTCGAAATTTTACGACAAAAACGAATCAGGCAACGGGGAGTCTGCAATTATACTTCTAGACACGATATAAGCGTTTGCAGTTAACATTCGTGAATGGCAAAAGTACAAATGACGTCATTTGTATAATCTAACTTCCATTTCATCTGTGTTAAAAATATTTGCCACTATCTCGTTCAAAAGTTGATTTCTGGAATTCCCGGAATTATTCGTTTTCTATGTAAGATTTTGAAGAGAGACTTTATAAAGTTAATTTCTAGACAAGGTGGAGAAATTGTGCTTGCTCCACACCATTGGCGGAGAAAATAAAGCCAAGAAGTTCTAAAAAAATGCTCAATTTGAGTCAAAAGATGTTTTTGCTCTAATGAGTAACAGTACGAAACTGAGGGGGAAGAGTGTTCAGCTAAGGAAGTTCGCATTGGAATATTAAGTTAAGGTCGCGCCGAAAGATCTATACCGGTTTGGGTCTTTTTAGGCCTCATCAGTAGATCACACTCGTCAGTGAACCGAACTTAGCATCCAACAAAATCCAGGACGACATTAAAACGCCGTCATGAATATGACCCGAGGCATGACACAAAAGTATGATCCTCGCGCCATCCACCGTCGCACAATGAATCGATTCAATTGTAGAGGTCGGACATTAAATTTTTGACTAAAACTGTAAATTTTGATGTTTATTTCGTCACGTTTTAAACTGTAAGGCGTGCTTCTAGTAGAAAATTTCAAGAGAATTCCTATGGAGCCACTTTTAAAACCTCAAAGTTTTGTTTGAACGGAGTTAAAAGCGTTTAAAGTTCAAAATTTTGTCCGATTTCTCCTATTGACTCGATCCACTGTGCGTCGCTGCTGAGCAACTCTCTTATCAAAACAATGGATAACCCGAAAAAATTATTATTTTTTTGGAACTTCTCGGCTTTGTTTTCTCCGCGAAATGGTGTGGACCCAGCACTATTTCTCCCCCTTGTTACATACAGTTCGGGCCACTTCTTAGTGTTTTCTTTCTCAGTAAATATCTAGTTTAGACCCTGTCCATTGTTCGTGCGTGAGAAAACATACAAGCAGGTACGCTGTTCAAGACCTTGTTCGCTGACCCATATTTCTACCCATGTTTGAGGTTAAGGAGCGGGTCAAGCACTCCGATAAAGACTAAAGGCGCAGATTTAATCAAATCGAGCACCGCCTCGGGAGCTGCCGCCTCGAATTCGCGATAAAAGGAATTCCCGGGGGGATAACCCCGTGTTTGGGATTGGCATTGGCTCGATTAAGAGCAGATTCGGTTGACTGGTCATGACCACCGCGCTAAGTGGAGAGGTGTGAAAATTCGCCCCTCAGGATTGCCAATCCAAGGAGAACGCTCCGACTCCATCCATTAGAACTCATACACAGGCCGCCATTATTCGGTCGGGAAATGACAACGAATGCTCGCGGCTCACTCAAGCGTGACGCCGACACCCTCGGACCGAGGTGCTCGATATTATGGTTCCCACTTGCCACTACTCGCCGATTATTTCTTCATTCCTCCATTTGGACGTATTTCTGCTGAAAGGAACCATGTGCATCGGGATTGCGAGTGACATAGTTCCTTTCGGCATGAATACGTCCGTTCAACTTTCTTAATGAAGACAATTGGACTGCATTTTGCAATTTGGAACTATAAATTCTGGCTCTTATGGAAAAACACGTATGTGCAAAGGGAAACTAATGGTACATACGTTGTTTTTAAACCGGGCTAGAATTTATAGTTCCAAATTGCAAAATGTAGTCCAATTTAAGTTCCGGCTGGTTCCCTGAAATATCGAAGGCTGCAATGGCGAGGTGCGATAAACAACTATCGATATTATCCCTTTGGAAGCGATGGTAAAGAATCGATTATTATGACATTCATTGCGAACGCCCTGATAACCGATATTTTCCCATAGGTTTGAATCGCGTGTCAATCGATACATCGAAAATCACGCCACGCCACTGGAGGGCTGGTGTGATCAGCGAGAGACTTCAGGGAGCAAGCCCCTTCTTCATCTCCTTCACTACTGCCGTGCTAACATAAAACGCCGTATGAACATTCGAGAGTTGCCAAATTTTCCTTGATAAATCGTGTATTTTTGACGAAAATGCATATTTTTCCTCGACATTTTTAGATATTTTAGATTATATCGCGTGAAAAATTGTTTAAAATCTCTGAAATAAAACATAGAGTTGCCCATACAATTCGGTTTTATCGAGGGGAACTTGGCAACGCCTGACGGCTCATACGGCGTTCTTCCTTAGCACAGCAGAGCCCTAAAACTAAAATGGTGAGAAAGGGATTTGGCTTGGAGCAGTGGCGTGGCGTGCTTTGCGATTTATCGATTGTTATACCATTTAAACCTATGGAAAAGGATCGATAAACAGGGTGTTCGCAGCGAACACCTTAATAATCGATTCTTTACCACAGGTTTAAAAGGACGTAAAAGTTCGGTTTAAGATCGGTAATAGTTTAAATGGCAGAACAATCGATACATCGCAATTCACGCCACGCCACTGGCCTGGAGGAAGGACTGATCTGGCAATGAGGCGGGGAAAATTGAATGAGCATTGGAGGCTAATTATGATTCGATTAGGGAGTCAGCCGCGGGCGCTGGGATCGAGGGACCGGGACCACGATGAAAATGAAACCCTCATCTTCCACTTGTAAATAATATTCCGGCTCCTTGCCGCCTCCTCGGCCCCCCCGCCCCCCCACTATCGCCGAGTCCTCTTCCCACGGCTAAATTGAGTGAAAGTGCGAAACCCTTTTTAAAAACAATTTGCCCGGCAGAGTGCTCCCAGTCGCCTACCTCAATGGATCCCATCAGATGAGCCTTCGTTGCGATGTCGCTTTGTTTGCTTAGAGTACCTATGCAGGGAGAGTATGGACATATCTGTAATTTTGAGGATAGGCCATGGAGCTTTTTAGGGCCCCAAAGAAAGGACAGTCTGAAAAAGATTGATAAAGCTGAACTTAATGCTCCGCAGGAAATAAAGGAAACTCGCTTTTTGAGGATTAAAACAAACTGTAATTTTTACCCATGAACCAAGGGTTTTCAAGAACGAGAAAAAGGTCAGAGATGACAACGAACCTTTTTCCATAGTTACCATCTATTTTTCGCCCTCCTCCATCTACTTACCTTGATCGGGACTTGGACACAGCCTGTGCATTCAAATTATTCTGCAGAGTGATCTATTATTACAATTGAGGACACCGCACCAAGAACAGCCTATAGGCGTATAGGTCGTTATTACGCCCATCTGATTTTCGGATTCTACTTACCCTGGACTATGCTGTGGGAGCGATAGAATATAGACAGGTAACGGCTCGAGGTCGAAAAACCTTTTTTTTTCCGAGTTAAGTCAGGCCTCTGGATCGATGGGTACAAGAACGACCTATAAACGGGCCTATAAACTTAAGGGCCTAAGGTGCTGGTTACCCCCTTCTTTACTCACTATCGATATTCTTTCACTTTGCGTTAATCATGCGTGATTAAAATTATTTATACTTCATATTGCCACCAAAATGACTGTTGGGCGTAAGAATGGCCTATAAACCGTTTTTTTTTTAAATTAAATATATTAGAGTGTAAACCCAAAATGTATCGCAAAATCTACCCGGCATCCTTCAATAGAAGGGTTAGGTCAACAAAAACACCAAAACAGGGCACCTGCATAGAAAAGTCTGCGCAATACATCAAAAACAAAACTTTAAATACGTTTTTCTCAAAACGCGGTTTCCAGTTATAGGCTGTTCTTGGTGCGGTGTCCTCAATTGAAATAGCCTTCATACACGCTGGCCTTGTCGATTTCCTTTGACAATTTTGCAGTCGTGAATGCATAGCTGAAGTGCGCTCCAGCTAGAATTGTATTTAGCAAATGGGTGGTTTTTATACGAGGATTAAAAATAAACAAGTGGTACGGAAAATGACAAAAGAATATGAAGTATGCAAACCGATTATCAAGGTATCGGAACTTGGCTGTTTTGAAAACGCCTTCAAATGCGGCGTGATACCTCACGCATTCCGGAGAGTTCAAATAGTTGTATCATTGCGCCTTAGAAATGCGACGGAAGATTACAATTATTGTTATAACCCGTCGCTTGTTAGACACGTATTTGACTTACTTGTTCCATTAATTTACTTAGTTTTGCGGGAGAACGCTCATGAATGAACATTCTTGGCCATCTTGGTTTGATATTGGAATCTGCTGATTGCAGGTGACTTTTTTTTTGTTTCAAAGGTTGACTGCCATTTTGGGCCCTACGAGCCCCATATTTTGACATCGTCACCTTTCGGCCAAAGTATCACAAACACCGTGCGACGTTAAAAAATTTCCGCCGCCATTTTGTTTTTTTACAGATAAATTTTTGGTTGAATCTGTTTGAAAATTTCATTGAATTTATTCGGCAGCACAAATTCAGTCGAATTTTTGGTCAGTTTCGTTTAGCAATTTCTTTATAAAAACATAAAATGGAGGCGGAAATGTTTAAGGTCGCATGGCGCTTGTGATACTTTGGCCGAAAGGTGACGTCATGTCCGTACTTTCCCCATATGGGTACTCCAGTGTAAGTGTGAGGTACATTCGTTCTGCGTTCATATAAAACAATTCCAACAATATTCCTGTTAGCTCGTTCCTATTTGTAACAAAACTTTAAAATTAGTCGAATTCCAACAAAAACATTCAGTGGTGTTATCTTCCTCCTCAGTCTGATCCGAGCGCCGCACAGTGGATCGAATCAATTGGAGAGGTCGGACATGAAATTTTTGACTAAAACTACAAATCTCGATGTTTATTTCGTCACATTTTAAATTTCAAGGGGTGCTTTAGAAAAAAAAAATTACAAGGAAACCAATGGAACCACTTCTAGAGCCTCAAAGCTTTGTATGAACGGAGTTAATAGCATTTAAAGTTTCCAAAGTCCGACTTCTTCTATTGACTCGATCCCCTGTGTGGTGGCTGGATGCGGGAGCTCGGCAATGGTCTCCGTTGTTTTCGGCCGGGGCGATTCAAATAAATTTACGCGGTCAACTACACGAGGCCGAGGTTTTTGCCGCGCGCGGGCGCGGGCTCGCGGCGAGGATCGCGTGTGCTCAACGCGGCGGGGGGTCGTAAAGATCCCCGAGTCCTCTTCCAAAATAGCCGGAATAATAGGTAGGAGTAGTTCCGAGTCGTTTCCAAACTTTGACTCCAGCCCGGCAGCGTAATCCCAACTTCTCTCTCGGCAATTGGCTCATTATAATTGATTTTTATTGCCGCCACTGATGGGCTCCTTTTTTCTTGCTCCCTCGTCCCCCGCACAAGAGGTCAAACTGCTGAGAGTGCGCTAAGTTCGTTGCAAACTCAATCTAAAAGTTATTTTACTTGAAAATATATTAATAATTAAGTCAGAAATTTACTCGCTTTACCTCCAAAGCTGCGTAAAATATTCGCGTATATTTTATCTTCTCGCTTTAAAAAAATAAGCATTACGCTGCCTGGCAAAGGAAGAACACCGTGCACTGAAAGAAAATATGGTAACATATACCATAAGTCTATTTGATTTTTTACATAGTGATACTATCAAGTAAAAGTAACCAGAACTACGGTATACTTCTCACCAGAACTCTGGTGATACCATAATATGGTAAATTCTACCTTAGAGTCTGGTGTTTACTGTACTCGTTTCACCGTGTCAGAGTATTGTAAAATCTATCATATTTTTTTCAGTGTATGAGCCTTTAGACGTGGCCGTATATCCTTGAATATAAACCGAATTCACCGAGGAAATTTTGAATATTTTTCTTCAATTTTTTTAATTTTGCTCGCAATTTGATTCAAAATATCTGAAAATTTCACGAAAAAGTATATGCATAACTTTCCCTAAAACTACCTACTGGGAGGAATAAGGAGGGTAAAACATGTCGAAAAATTGCGTGACGTGATTTGAAAACGCTTCTCTTGCACTTTTTTTGGAGAATACTTCCTGAAGCGTGATGCTCAACAATATGTGTTTTAAGAATGATGATAACAAAATAAAAGTGTAAACGCACTAAATTCCATGCAAAATAACGAGAATGCTGGCAAACTTAGGAGGTAATCATTACTTCATATATAGCTCTTAGTGGTAAGTTCTGATGAAAAAGCTTGCTCTTCAGTTCTATCAAAGTTGTGGTTGAAAGAACAGGTTCACTTCCTGAGCAAATGCTACTCTCTGATATGAAATCACGGATTTGAATTTTGACCTGAAATATGGCCGAAAGCACGTTCCTTTCCTCATTCCTATCATCATTTTTGATAATATTTATCGGAACTCGGGATGGAAACCATTCGGAATTTTTAAGTCGGCGAGTTATGACATCCCTTTTCACTCCTCATTTCCGATCACTTGCACTGTAAAATTTTAAGAGTCAACTGTTGTCCCGAGCATCCCGCATTAGAAATTAATGTAAATTCAATGTTCAATCCCTTTAATTCTCCCAGCTTTTTCAAGTCCCATCGTGAAAAAAAAGTGGAGGGGGACCTTTCGACATCGAAGCTGCAATTCTCAACACCCGCTTTCCTGCATGACCACTCCTCTCCTTGTCGTCTATCCTCGGACTCGCTTTCTCAGACACGTCTACTTCGAGTAGGAAAGCAGAAGAGAATGAACTCGGAAACTAGATTAAAACTCGCCTAGCACGAGCATTGCACGTACTGAGCGACTCAAATGTACGCTTAAAGGCTAAATCGACCCATCCAACACCCACTGGTGAAACCCACGGGCGGAACATCACCAAAGTACCCCACGGCTCATGAGTCAAATGGTTTGGGGAAGCCGGGTGCTTATACGGATGTCCTGCCGGACACTGGGCGCCGGCCACTGTGTCCCCTCGCGGTCATTTTTTCCTAACGAGTTAATGTCTTTAATATCTCTTTCGGCGACGCTCCCTTTACGATAATGCGTAAGATGGCGTTAGCCGCGATCTTTGCGACTTCTCACGCGGGCCGGGGGGAACATCGACTCATCGGGCTGTGAAACGGCGGCAGGGATCACGTCTCGCGCGAGAGGGTTGCGAGTTTTTATTTTCGGTTCATCCGCGACCGTCTTTTTAATAATCTCCGCGGAGGGGAGCGTGTGGCGGATCGGGGAGGGGGATGAAATGTGTTCGGGGGCAACGATGTAAGCCCTGCTCGAGGTTTAATTTTATGTACGACAAAATGACTCGCATTCTTGGACGCGAGAATCCGACACGGGACTCCACTCCGCTTCGCAGCTTAGAGGTTGTCTTCCTTTGCGTATGTTTGCGTGAGTTTACAAGCCCGTAAGCACGCGTGTATGTGCCGCGTTTCGTTCGTTACATAACTGATTATTGTAATCGTAACCGAACATTGGGACTTAAGTGATGGAACAGAAGTATGTTGGTGAAAAATATCGATGCCTCAAGTCGAAAAATGTAGATCGCTGTTACAACGTTTCAAAATCTCTAGAAATATTTTATGCATTTATAATAGTTTTGTTCGTTACATAACGTGTTATTGTATTCGTCACCGAACACTGGGACGTAGGTGATGGAACAAAAGTATGTGGGTAAAAAATATCGACGCCTCTAGTCGAAAAATGTAGATCGCTGTTTCAACGTTTCAAAATCTCTAGAAATATTTTTTGCATTTATAAAAGCACGAATAAATCTCTGGAAAAAAATTTTTGAATACTTTTAAGTGAGTGACAAAAGTGGATCTAGCAATTTGACGGCATTGGCTCTTCTCCATTTAAACCTGTGTTAAATAGTAGATTCCTGTCGGAGAACTTAGCCCTTCCAAGAATCGAGACCATTCTATGGGTTCAAATGGAGAAAAAACAATGTTGCCAATTCGCTGGATCTGCCAATGCAGAGTGAGGAGAAATGAAGGGCAACTTTGACGGAAATTGTTATTTTTTTCTATAAAAATAAAACAGGGGCCAACACACGCAACTTCGCAGTCAGAGATACGCATTATTTTAAGCGTCCCGGTAGGGCTCGTTTTTAAGCGTGCCAGTAGGGCTCGCTTTTTGAAATCACTCGGATGTACCATAGTACAGCACACCGATCAACCAATGCTATTCAACGGGCCGTCCAAATATTTTTTTCCTCGGACCCGTTTTCTTGTCTTTGAACCATTATACTGTCAAGCCCTGGTGGTCTCTTACCAAAAAACCGAATGAACTGCTAATTGGGAGCCCTTGAGAACATTTTCCTGTCAAAACCGTATTATTCCATTTGACAAAAACCTCATAGAAGCTTTCTTACGCTCGGAGGACTCAACTCTAGAACCTTCTTTCCCGCCAAAACTGTTTAGCCAATGAGCGTTTTGCACTGCAAGTGCAATCTGTGATGAGCCTCGTGACTCTTTATACCATGTACTAACCGTGGCCCCTGCAGAAATCCACTCAAACCACTGCAGTTATCTCCCGATATAGCTTTGGGTGTCAGGTTTCGAGCAAGGCAATAAAAGACGGCGAGGAGAGGGTCGCCTCGTCGAACCTGTTATCTTCCACGCCCGATTAACCATTCACCGTGACGCCAGGATCCACCAAATTTTCACAAAAATTGTTTTCCGTCTATTTAGCGAGTTTTTCCTTACTTTCCGTTAAAGTACAAATAAAAAGAGACCTCATTTGTAAAAATCGGCCGAATAGGAGAGAAGTTACAGTTCGAAATCCAAAGAGATTAACTCAACGCGATTTCGATGCACGGCAGTTCGCCCAAATCACGGTCGTGCGAAATGCCGCATATCAGCTTAAAATCAAGATAATTGGACGGAATCTTTAAAATCAATTTACATTCAACGTTCATGAATCAATATTTTCTCCCAAATTTAGCAAAAAGTACCAATTGATGCAAATAACAAAGACGTGAAAATAGTAGGTATGTGTCCAACATTTTAGTTATTCGGCACGCTTTTCCAACATATTCATGTTGGATTTTTCTGCTTGTTTTACTTTCGCACCGACATCCTCTTTTTTGCTATGACTTCAAAGGCTCATTGTTCAACTTTTTCTAATTAACCGCCCAGGCCCCAGCTCTGCAACTATTTATGATTCAGTTCAATGAATTGAAGATGAACAATAGAGATGATTTCGATGTACTCTTTCTCCATAGGTAATGTGCACATGTGTTCAAAAATAATTAGTTTTTTTAATTAGAACCAGAATCGTGCTTGACTGCACCTTAGAAAAACTCGAATGCATGATTTGTGAGAGTCGCTAATTGGAGATTATCGATGTTTTCAAAATAAGCTGATTAAGAGAATAACTGATTTAAAATGCACTATTCTTGTCTAGGTTGGTACAGCTTATTCCAATGAAATAATTGACCATTGTGAGCCCATCGTGCTGTCCCTCACGACATCGGTTTTTTTTCCCCCACGCGTCAGTGGTGAGCGACTTTCTCGTGTGTTTTAATGCATCAAATTCGCGGATAATCAAGTTTTGTGCATTATTTTACCTCACTTATCTAAATTATCATTCAGAATTCAAAGAAAGAAGCAGTATTGAGGTATAAAATTTTATTGATCAAACAGTAAAAGATACTTTAAGAACTTAATCTTAATTCAAATAAGTCGAAAACTTCAGACATAAGAAAAACTCGAGAAAATGACGAGAAAAAAACATGCTCCTACCCGCCGTGGTCTCCGCTGATGCTGATGAGCTGCTCACCGAGGACCTGAGCTGGGCCACGTGGCGCCTCAGATCCAGCAGTATCAGAATCCACCTTCTTGCTCTCAATCTCCTCCTTTTCAGTCTTCCCATTTTCTACTTTCTCCTCCTCAACCTTCTCCTCGACCTTTCTGTCTCAATCTCCTTTTCTTCAACGTTAGGTTTCTCCACTTCTCCTCTAGGTTCTTTCTCTTCTTTTTTGGGAATCACGAGGTCTTCATCCACTGATTCATACTCTGATTCGTTGTCCGCCTCAGAACTTCTCTCTGCTTTTTCACTCCCAGACGCCATTGAACATGAGCCACAACGCCATCCTGCAACATGAGCAAATTATTTTAAGAATATGACACTTGCACCTGTCAATGACACATGATTTTTAATAATTAGAAAATCGCATCTTGCGTGATAATAAAGTATGTAAAAGTAAGGTGTATGTAAAAGTCATTTTAAAGTATTTTAAATAGTTTTAACGGCAAATTTGACTTCCTCGGTTACATATTGTAGAACGAAATTCCCTCAAATAGTTCCATCAAATTGAAATTTTAAAACGAAAATTGTTCCTCCTTAGAAATAAAAAAGAAATTCCACAAAAATCAGACCCCACGTTCTTTCCAACATTGTTCCTCAGTGCCAAACGCAATCCAAATTATATTTAAATCAGAAAAGAGGAATTAGACCGAGGGTCCCTCGAAAGATAACACGCCCCTGAGAAGGATTCTAAGCAAATTAAGTATTTTAAATATTTTTTACGGCAAATTCGACCTCCTCGGTCAAAAATTGTAGGAAAAAATACCCGCAAAAAGTTCCATCATATTAAAATTTTAAAACGAAAATTGTTCCTCCTGAGAAATAAAAAAGAAATTCTACAAAAATCAGACCCCTCGTTCTTTCCAACGATTGCTCCTTAGTGCCGAACGCGATCCAAATTATATTTAAATCAGAAAAGGGGAAGCTATTCGACCGAGGGTCTCTCGGCAGATAACACGCTCCTGAGAAGGAAAACTAAGCAAATTTGTCGAAGCATCCTTCGGCCATCGGCGTGACGGTGTCTTGAATGGCCGCGGTCGTGCCGTGATACGAGCGCATAAAGGAGCTCACGTGCCTAATGGACCCTTCGACGTGCCCTCTCCGAAGTTGTCAACGCCTGGAAAGTAGGCAGCACGATGAGTCGGAAAAACGATCACGAGGCGCGAGGTTCAAAAGTCGATAGTTGAATCTCTATCGATAAATATCATTGCTTCGATAGGGATTTATCGAACGGTTCAACAATCGAGGAATTCCGGGAGGGAGTCCTCGATATCGAGTCTCGAATCGGTAGAGATCGAAGCAGGCTCGACCGTCACCTACTTTCGCCCGTGGGTGATTGCCGTGTTTTTTGGCCGTCCTAATGTTGAAATAAAAGTTTAACGGCTCCGGAAAAAGCATTTTAAGGGTTGCACGGTGAGATTCGAGGGGACGGGGTGGCGAGAACGACGGGGAGATGATATCTGGACAAACAAGCCGGGCTTTAGTCCCACGAACAGATTCCTTTTTAATGCGTCGACAGAAATTCGTTCTTACGTGCCGAGGGCCAAAAGCTTTCCGTGTCTTCGGAAAGGCGCAATTTCTCGGTCTTAGATTTAGTGATCCGGCGAGAACTGGGTTTGTCAAATAGTAATAGAACACCATATAGTTTTATTTAACCATTGAGGGGATATCCGATTATTCTTTTTCAATTCATGCCTACGATGGTCTTAGAGATTATGAAAAAATTGAACAAGCTCAAGTAGTTGTATTCGTAGGGATAAAGAGGTATTAGGAAAGAGAATAATTCACTGGCAGTGCGTATTCATTTTGTGTGACTTTAGCGGGAATCGTGATCGTATGCCATCAAGTCGAAATCGAAGCGATTCTGTTGCAGGCGCTCTGAGCAACTATTCCGCCACAGATGTATTGCACAGTATCATACGGACATGCAGGCGCCCTAACGTTTGTAAATTGACCGGTATCGTTTACCACTGTGTTTGTATAGAGTCGTCGCACTGATCCCACGATATGCGGCTCCTGCTGGATCGATTTTTGTGATATTTGGATTTTGAAGGTATTTCATGATGGAAACTTAATTTTTTAGACAAATTTTCAAAATTTCAAAATCCAAGATGGTGAACGTGGCCTAAAACGCTATCTCGGTTTCTGCTCGATCAATTTTTGTAAAACTTGGTATCAGAGAGTATTTCTTGACTTTAAAGTCAAATTTTCAACATTTCAAAATCCAAGATGGCGGGCATAGCCTATAAATGCTACATCAGCTTTTCCAAAAGTATTTATTCTTGAAATCAAAATTTGTATGTATTTTCTGTTCATTTTCAAAGTCAATTTACCCGTAGCTAATGTAGATCTTAGTATGGGCGCGCTCTTCAACACTCATAGTTTTGCTTGTATCCGCAGAATTTTCGTCCATTTTTCAAATTGTATCGCTTGCTTATCCTCGCTTAGGGAAAGGGTAAAAATGCAGAGCAAAAATAACGAAGGAAACATCTGCGAGGAAACCAAGTAGAACAGAGGAACGCCTGTTGCTCTGCAGAGGTGTCGCAGAATTCCGCGAAACCATGACTAACGCATGACGTAAAGATGATACGCGACGTGTTTATTAAAACCATAGAGTTGCTTTGCTTTCTGTCACCATCCAAGATTGGCTCTCAGCAATACCGTTTTCTCGCACCTACAGTACTGTAAAGGCAACACGCAAACCCCCTTTGAAGCATATCATATATTCCATGGGAATCCATTGCACGAAAGGAGAGATGAAACTAAGATGTAGATCAAATCCTTGCACCAGGAATTTCCGTGTTCAAAGGGCCTCGTTTGCATTCTATGAATCTCTTCTCATGTAATGTTTTAGACTATATAAAAAAACAACGAATATCAATTTTCTATTACTAAGGCCCCGATGCCTAGCTAATGATTGAATGGTTTCTACTTTGTAGTCGTTTAGAGTTCTAACTATTTGACTCTTCAAGTCAATCGTATTTTTATACGTTAGTTAATTACTGTGTATTTGGCAGTATAAAGCGAAGAGGGCAGCCGTAAATTTTCTTATAGTTATAATCGTCCAAGTTGTATCCTTCTCTTTCGTTTAAACTTCGGTGTGTGTGAACATTGTGAATCTGAACCAATAATGAAAAGAGAAAATGTAGTGTTTCAACGGTTTTTCTCCTCACTTTTACGAGGTAACTAACATGTAACACTCCTCGTATGGCTTGAACTGTAGTGACTTACAGAATTGATATACGTGAACCTTGGTAAAGGCGAGATCTTGCTCATAATTCACAACTTTTACGAGGCTTTAAAGTATCGTAACCAAGATAGCTCCGAGACATTAGACTTCAAAGAGCTGCAATAATAATTTGATAGCTGGGAGCTGGCACAAAGAAAGGTAGTTGATGTAAGCACTTTTTACGTGTAAAAATTTAAAATAAATGTGATTTCGTAGAATATTATTGGACCACATATTTTTCTCTAATTGCCGTCCAAAAATCTAAAATAAAACACGCTGTGAAATACGCGACTGTGCTTTTAGATTGTACGGTTTCTGTATGATGATTTTGCAATGCTATCTTTGTTTACAGACTATCTCTATTGAGATTGATTCCGGCCAATAAATCTTGGAAGTTACAGGAATGAAGCAGCAAGCTTCCCGCACATTCAAATATAGGTCCCATGTTTTATTTGTCTCTTAATTTTCACTGAATATTCACTCTCAGGTCTGAAATTTTCGATCGTTCCACTTAAGCGGTAGGCACAGTAGGTTAAAACAATAAAACTTTCAAAATAAATATTTCATCACACAGATTACACTATAATGCATTAAGTAAGCTGGTTTCTTAGTGGGCACTGCTGATCAGTTCTCTAATATGACATATTACAGGCGTCTGTAAAATGTTGGAAATTTTTTATCAAACCTCGGCGAAAACATAATAAATACCAAAACTGTGCGATAAAAATCTTCTATTCAAGGAAAATCTCACAACTTGAACAAATCTTTATATGCATTTTAAATGAATATAGGTCAAAGGTACTTCCAACACACCGCACCGCCTTTACATCAATTAATATGACTCTGGAACCATAACTATATCTCTTTGTCTTCTTCTTCCCACTCACCAAATGGCTTCCATCTTTGAATGCTCGATCTGATGCACAGAAACTTATTTTATAGAAGCTCTGTAACGATTTTTCCATAAATAATTGAGAAAAATTTTATTTCCGCAAAATCTTGAACATAAAATGGTACTTTATGCTCGAGTTTAAGTGAGGCTGCGACATAACAATGCACTGATGTCAAACTGGGATGTAAAAGATATTTTTTAGACCTAATTAAAGTTGACTATAATGGTGTGGCCGACGGTCGCCACATACAGATACACGTTGCTTTAATGCTATCATTAAAAAGCAAATTTATTCACTCAGACTGTATAATCATAAAACTCTGTATGCGCGAGCTAAAAATCAAGACAAGATATTTTAAAGTTAGATAAAGTACAAGAAACAGCTCATTTTTTCCTTTTCCTTATTAATCTGACTCCTTTTTTTCTGAATTACACAGATCCAATCTTTATAGCCCGAAAATAGGGAAAATAAAAATACGCTGTAAATGCATGAAACTATGGAATGACTTCTCAGTTTTCAAACTCATTCGAGTTTGGTCGAGTTAGGAGGATAGGTTCCAGTGTGAAGCTATGCGGTGATAAAATTAAAAAAATCAAAACCAAGTAGCGTCAGGACCAACTGGACGTATTTCTGTCAAACGGAACTATGTGCATTAAGACATATCAGCCCTGAGACCCATAAAAATAAATATGCATAATACAACTCACGTCATAATGCACATGCATACTCGTAGTTCCGTTGGGCAGAAATACGTCCAACTAAATAATCACTCGGGCTAAGAATGGTGCTCTCAGTAATCTATACTATAAGCTCCAAGACCTCCTAATTTTGCGAAGCTGGTAACGCTTAGTTCCAGCGTTCTACCGGGCCGATTTTCATGATTTTTGCGGCTATCGACGGGCAATTGTCTCTAGATAAGCCAACTCTTTTCAGATTTTCAAAATATGGCCCAGGTTTTTTTATATTACGTGGTAAAGTTGCGAATTCTCCCATTTAAACAATGTAAATTTATACTTCTTGTCATAGTTCGTTTGAGCGTTCTACCGGGCCGATTTCCATGATTTTTGCGTAAATCGACAAGTAATAGGCCCTAGATGAGCCCGCTGTAATCAGATTTTGGAAAAAGGACCCAGGTTTTTTTTAAAATCACGTTATAAAAGTGAGTGAGTTTATAGAATGCTCCGGGTCTGCTACCGCTATGCGCGGGAGGATGCGCAGTGGTCGAGGAGGTTGCGCAGTAGCTGTGTAGCCTGCGCATCAGCTCTACACTTATCTACACAAGATTCGCACCGAGACCCTCACGTCGAGTGGTGACCGAGTCGTCTAAGACTTTCGAATGCGTCCACATTGAACTCGATGTAGGTTCGATTCCCGACTCATGAAACCTTAATTATTATCTGACTATCATTGTTCATTGTTTTACTGCAATATTTCATCAAGCAGTCATTCCAAAACGCGTCCTTTTAATTTTAAAGTAATTTTAAGTAAAGTTTAAAATTAAAGTATACCTCATATCGTAATTGTTTAGGGGAAAAATAAAACTAACACTGATAGGAGGGTAAAAATAGGGCCGCGAAGCGGCCCATCGATGGCGCGGAGCGCCTTCAGGGGGTTGGGCCGCGTAGCGGCCAGGGGGCGTAGCCCCCTAGTAAGTTTCTATAGATTGAGCAAAATAAAAAATACACCTGAGTAATTTGATAAGTTTACATCATAATTTTTATTTCTGTAAGCTCTCTGACCATCCAAATTTTCATTTCCATCACAGTGCACTCAAGCGTTCTACTGGGTCGATTTCCAAGATTTTTGCAGCTACTGACGGACGAGGGTCCCATATTTAGCCCATCTTTTCAGAATTTGGAAAATTAACTCACAGGGACCCTCAAAGCGGGCCGGGTGCGAAATTCCTACACTCCTGTAGGCGCTAATGCGCCTCGCGCCGACCGGCGATCGCACTGTGTTTGGCGCAATGCGTGAAGTATTCCTGCACTCTTGTAGGGGCTAATATGCGTTCCGCGGCGACCGGCGACTCGTCGGTGGCGAGCGTACTGCGTTTGGCGTAATGCGGGAAGTATTCCTGCACTCTTGTAGGCGCTCATGTGCGTTTCCAACCGACTGGTGACCGCACTGTGTTTGGCGCAATGCGTGAATTATTCCTTGAATTATTTATTGACCAGATGATGTGATAATACTGCAATTTCATCCTTGAAAGTTGAAATTTTGCATGAAATTGCGACTTAATTTCAACATTTCGCTACTTGGGCCCGCGGGCTGATAGTCTATATGGATAGACAAAGAGGACGTAAGGAATATGGAGCGATCATATCGGTCAATAAGGATGGTTTTTATAGTCTAAAAAAGAAAATTATGAACTAATTAAAGGGTCTCTTGTAGGTTGCCGTTGGTTTTAGTTAGTCTATCACCCACCTCCTTTGTCCATCGCAACCACCCGCTTCCACCGGTAGGATCCCTCCATATCCCCTTTTTTTTTTTTTTTTGTCCATCGCTTTGTCTACCAATTTCAACAATCGGCCCGCAGTAGAGGCTCATTTTAGCGTCAATGAGAAACCATCTAGGTAAAAAATCTTATCATTACTCACACTGCCGTGCTATGCAAGAACGCCGCAAATCCACCAAGATTTTCTTTCGTTTTTTGGAACTTATACCACCTTATAAAATATAAACAGTTTAACCCATACACCTCTAATTTTCATGTTAAGTTTTTGATCGTATTTGCGAAAGAATTCTGTAAAAACATTGTCCTGAGGGACACAAGTTTTTCGGCTATGATACATCGTTTCCAAAAAATTTGAAATGGCGTTTACGGCGTTTTTGCGTTACACGGCAGTACAGCATTACACGGAAAAAAAAAATTGCTGATTCAACAATTCAATTGCTAAAAACAGTGAGTGCAATGTTTCAACACAGATTTTACAACAAAAAAATGCTACTTTAACCACCCCCGTGGTTAAATTAGTTTACAATGTGGTTGAAGTAGCATTTTTTTGTTGTAAAATCTGCGTTGAAACATTGCACTGACTGTTTTTAGCAATTGAAATGTTGAATCAGCAATTTTTTTTTTCCGTGTACCTTGATTTTTCATCATCGCTTTCTGAGACGACTGCTGAGCTCTCGAAGCTCGAAAACAAAGGTGAGGCGCGAAAACTTTTGGCCGAGTTTCAATGACCCGCCCGCATGACCAAGCCCGATCGGCGATACCTCATTACGGAGTAATACCGCCTCCTGCGGAATTTATAGCCGTCCAGGTTGAAATACTGTTATGATCCGGGCCACAATTCGGGGTACCGGCTCCGGTGATTCACCGAGGAAAAGGAGCGGGTGATTCGACGATAAGTCCGGTCATAAAGGGATTTTTTAGGTCAGTCTCCGGACTCGCTCCCACTGTTTTTCTGTGGCTTGACTAATTCTGCCGTGCTGAGGAAAAACGCCGTATGAACCTTTAGGCGTTGCCAAATTTCCGTCGGTAAATCACGAATTTTTGGGAAAATTTGTAAATATTTTTCTTCCAATTTCTCAGATAATTTGGATTGCATTTTGCAAAAAGGAACCACTAGCATTGCAATGATGCTAAGATTGTGCAACTTCATCTTTTGCAATAAAATTGCGGAAATTGTGAGAAAACTATGAAATTTAGATGGTAATTTTTGTCTTAAATTTACAGTTTTTAGCGAGTAAAATAGAAATTGTTAATGGATAATCGGGGTTTTCCTCCAAGACAATAGAAGTTGCACAATCTTAGCAACATTGCAATGCTAGTGGTTCCTTTTTGCAAAATGCAATCCATTTTGCTAGCAATTTTATCTGGATTGCATTTTGCAAAAAGGAACCACTAGCATTGCAATGATGCTAAGATTGTGCAACTTCATCTTCTGCAATAAAATTGCGGAAATCGTGAAAAACTATGAAATTTAGACGGTAATTTTTGTCTTAAATTTACAGTTTTTAGCGAGTAAAATAGAGACTATTAATGGATAATCGGGTTTTTCCTCCAAGACAAAAGAAGTTGCACAATCTTAGCAACATTGCAATTCTAGTGGTTCCTTTTTGCAAAATGCAATCCATCTGAGGTTCTCGAAAATTTCTCGGAATAATATTCATGGCTTTCCTGAAACATAAACATGTTATGGAAGGAAATTTGGCAACTCTCGAATGTTCACTTGACGTTTTTTCTTAGCACGGCAGAACCGTTCTGAGCCATGTGTGCTACTCTGCCGGAAAGAGATTTTACGAGGTTTAATATACGAATAATGGATTGAAAAATACATGTCGTGTATTGTTGTTTCAAGATATTATTTTTATTTGATTTTAGAAGAAAATTGCCATGATTCTTTTGAAAAATCTTTTGACAAGTAATTATCTACAACATCAAGGTTGAGTAAAGTTGAGGTAAAGAATACGAATGATTATGCTTAACTCTATCGGGGAAGAAATGAAGGAAGTAACTTCGTCGTCAATTTGTATACGATTCGTTTTTCATATTCCTTATACATTTTTAGCAATCTATTGATGGCTTTTTCTTTTGCTCCTAGTAGAATGTAAGCTCCTTTCAGAAGAACAATTGGAATTTTTTTTAACTTCTTAATACATGGATCTTAGAGGATGGTTAGTGAGTCAATTTCATAAGACGATCAGCACTACCTATGGCTATTTACGCCAGAATCCGGGAAAACGCATTACATTTTGAAAAGTTATTTAAACAGTTTTAAAATTTCAGTGGTGACTTTTGGTTTATCAAATATTAAAGGGTAGGTGTCTGGAAGGAGATAATTTTGAATTGTGAAGCGTTTACAGAAGGTTTTTGGGCAAAATAGTAAAATAAGGTCGAATGTAGGAGGAGAATGTATTGACTGACAATGTAATGAACTGTTTAAGTCGGTTATATTCTTCTTCTCAACTAACTCCTGTATATACCTCACATTTTTTAAATGTTTTAGCAAGAATGGCCTCTAATGTTCACTCGGCATGAAATTGCCATCATAAAAAAATTAACCTTCCCGAGGCTACACCGAAAATATAAATAGGTGATTTTGGTTTTATTTAGACCCTTTCAATTTAGTCGGACCATAATCTGGCAACAGGGGAAGAGCGCCGCGTGGTGGCCGACGATTTATGACGCGATAAGGCGGAGGGGATAATGAAACGCAGCGAATAAACGATTTAATAATGAACCCAAAACAATTAATGGAAACATTTATATTAAAAAGTGGGAAAGGGCGGCAGACTGGCCACGCCGCGCGCGGCCGCGTCGTAAGGGTAGGTGGTGGTGTGAGGGCGGGGGAGAGGTCGCGTGAATTTTCGTTTTTAATTCAATTTTCAATTCATGCTCACTTAACGCCCACCCCCCTCCCCGACCAACTTCTCTCCACCCACCGCCTTTACGCCTTCATTCACGCCACCTTTAAAAAGGAGCCTCGGTTTGTTCCACCTGGGTTTTCAGGACTTAGAACAACATCTTACTTGAGCAACAGTTGTCTAATGCAGGCCCGTAGTTTTGCACTTATATGATCCCTCTTAGTCTCTTCCTGATTATAGTATCAAACAAGGTTGTTAAGTCTAACCCACATTGCCACTCTGAAGTCTAAACATCTCTTGTTCTCAAAACAGTAAAAATTAAAGCTTAATTTGCTTAATATTTTAGGATGAGGAGTTATTATGCAAGGCTGAGAAGCTGGAGGATGCCTGTTTTCACCTACTGATCATTCGGATCTGCGTTAAGCTACTTGTAATTCCTCATCCTGAACTTTCCTGTAGACACTTTTCCCCAAGATGGAAGAAACACAAAGCGAGCAATAGCATTAGGGAAAACTTGCAAATACGCATCTATTAGGGCTTTTTCAAAATTACTGATGATGGTCGTTACCTGGGGCGCCACATGAATGTTTTTCGTACTACAATAGTTGATGAGCGAGCTCATTTAGAAAACGCTTGTAAATGTGCTCAGTCTTATTTGGTAAAAGACAATAAACTAAAGGGAATTAATACTTGCAATAGAGCCCGCGGGTTGTGATGATTCAGATTTTCACCAGCTCTTTTTCGAAAATTCTGCACGACCTTTCTTACTCCTAACTCAGCGTGTCTGCCATAGTGTGTGCGGGTGCCAACTTTGAACCCCATGATTCCTGCATTAAGATCACAGCCCGTGACGCACGTTGCGTTACATGTACCCCTCATGGAACATCTCCAATAAGTTTTTCCCCCGTTTTTACTGCGCTTCCGTTCAGTGTAATCGAAATCATCGTGGATAAAAATGATTTTTTTTTTTTTTTAGTTTTTATTGAGGGTAAGTACTACGTACGTCCTCATCATACGTACATGAATTTCGTCTATAATAACTTCACAGGAAAAATATGAACGAGAATTTGAGAAAAAATACAGAATATACGAGAAAAAATACACCATCATCACTTTAGAATACTTCAACTTTACTTACCAAAAAAGAACATCATGGTCATTTTTTAATGCCTATCCTTGCTTGAATTTGCTCACTTTGCTCCAACGCTTTGCTCAGGGAAAAAACCGGACGGATGTAAGAGGTCGTAAATATCCATGGCAACAACATTTCCGTATCATATACAAGGAGATGAACAACACCTGCACATATAACAGAAAGGAAACTTTGCCAGATCGCATATATATTTATCACAATCGTTGCGTACATTGCCAGGTGGACAATTCTCTTGCGTGGACTTTTGCGTAAACATTAAAGGCAGTCATACATAAGAGTAGATAATTAGACATTTTAACCGTAGATATTTTATGGGTAGACTGATGTAGACTAAAAAAAAGTAGGCTTTTATGCAGTAGACAACGTAGTAACGTTGTTTATTGTACCGATGAAATGCAGTATTAATTAAAAATCATGAAAAAGCATTAAATCATTGATGACACGGATGATAATATCCGAGTAAACACGATCGATGATACATGATAAGAAGTATATGCCACAAAAATTCGTTCCATCACAAGTTCATCTCACGGATTCTTCCCATTTCTAGAATGCGACGTAACTAGGCACTTTCAGCTGCAAAATTTTTTGAATGAGGTACAATTTTTGATGGTGACTACGTGGTGTCAGTGTTGTCAATTTTTGTCACAAAATGAGATTTATGAAGAGCTCTCTACGGAATCACGATGCAGCACGACACCTACAGAAATGGATTACGTACTTTGACGTCGTGGGTGGACACAGCGGTCTTTGAGCTCCGCGAACATGATCACGAATACTAATTTTCTTGCGACCGTTTTTATGAATTATTTTTAAAGTTTTCATATTGATATTGTGACGCCTGAAAAAGTTCCCCAGAGAGTGTGGGAGCCTTGTGACCTTTGGTTGGATGATTGAAAAATTGGTCTACTGGTGATTTATCAACATTGATTTGCTGAAGAGTTTTGAAAAGAGAAGTGTCACCAATGAAGAAAATAAAATAAATTACTGTAAAAAGTTCGCTAAATTTGATGCATGATTTACACGTAATTGAAAGTGTATCATGCTCTACGAGGTGTTTTATATGTAGTTTTGTTAAAATTTAATTTACATCTTCATTTTAATGCTGGTAACTTTAATATGCTCACTTCATACTGAATTAAATGCAAAAATGCAAAGGAGAGTTTCGGAACGCACCTTAAAAGCGCAAATATCTAAAGAAAGTAAAACCTGAAGAAACGTTTTATGGTTCGTCAACTTTCTTTTTCTTCCCCTGGGATTTTATCCGATGAACTTCAGACCGCCACCTTTTAAATACTTTGACATCAATTTAATATGTTTAAACCCGATCTACTATAATGTTTTAGTTCGATAACTCTGAAGCAATCAGTAACGTAAGAACTTTTTCTCTACAAGCGCTGACTCTGCCACACGGGATTCTGAACTGACCGCGCGGTTTATATACATTTCTGACTTGGCTTTTTCTAACTCTTCCGGAGAACAAATTATGTCGTTTAAATTAAGAAATTAGTTCAAATGGACGTACTTAAACTAAAAAGAACTATGTATGCACATAGTTCCTAGCAAATACGTATAGTTCCATAGTTAGCAAATACGTCCAAATGAAATCCGGTGTATCGAGCTATTCGTATCAACACTCAACAGCATATTTAAAAGAATAATGTATGGTTGCTATGCAGCAAACATTTAAAATCCTAAAAAAAGATGACTCCGCAGCTACCTTCTTTTCTTTTTAGATTTTGTCGGCCGGCATCATTGTGATTCAACGAAACAATCAATGCATTGTTCGGAGAATTGACAATGACGCAATATAAATCAGTAATAGTGCACTTCATTGGCACAATGGGTGCCGTTGAAATTAAATTGAACTATGGTGTGAGAGATAAACGCGAAGCCTTCTCAATTAGCACTGCATGCGAAGAACAATAAACTAGTCATTATAACGCCTGATTAGTGGATACAACTATTCGAACTCTACGGATGTCCGTGTTGCATACGCACGGAAGCGAAGGCGTTTTGATTCTCCAGGCACTCGTCGCTTCATCCGCGTGGCCAACGCAGTGCATGAGCCAGCAGCAGTGGTTTGTTCTTGTGTTCTTGAAGATGCTGCACCTGGATTAGTTTTACGAAATATTATCAAATGGTTGTACTAGGAGGATCCGAAAGGACAGGAGGCCTTCAGTACTTCGTTGACACTACATGGATATCACCTAGGCACGAATCGTTGCTCAAATAACCATGCTCAGCACAAACTGTAAGCGTACAACTGTAAATGTATCAAAATGAACCACTAGACAAGGTACGAATTTAAGCACTCTGGTGCATATTTTTTATGTAAAATTTCATATAGAGCTCGATTCTTTTATCAAAATTTACTGAAATCAACTCCTAACTAAAATATTGACGTTTTAATTTTACATTGGTTACAGGAAATTTGAATTGCCCGGTCACAAGAAACTCAATACTCTACGTGAGTCAAATCGCGCCTTACAACGGTTTCGGCAGGCTTCTCAATCGAGCACTGTTCCTTTCCCACCCTTTATCGTTCAAAAAGTGAACAATTTCCTATAGCTGAGCCAAAAGCGTCATGATTGAGGCTACTTTATTTTCGCATTGCAGAGACTGCCGCATGGAACGTATAGTGTGCGATTTCACGCAAACCATTGGGTTTTTATGAGCGAGAGGTTTGAATTCACGCGTCAAAAAACATTAAATATCTTAGTTAGGAGTTAATTTCAGTAATTTTCGTTGCGCCAATTGTATTCTGCGTGAAATTTTGGTTGAAAAACATGTATCAGAATGCTTAATTTTGTACTTCGTCTGGTGGTCCATTGTAGCGCACATAGGATACTCGCATCTTACGTCCGTGTACAATTCTGCCGTGCTAAGGAGGAACGCCGTATGAACATTCGAGAGTTGCCAAATTTTCTTCGATAAAACACGTATTTTTGACATCATTTATGCATACTTTTCCTCGACATATTCAGATATGTTAGATTGAATTCTGAACAAAATTGTCTGATAATTTTGGAAAATAATATTCACAATTCCCCCTGTAAATTCGGTTTTTATCGGAGGAAACTTGGCAACGTCTGAAGGCACATACGGCATTTTTCCTTAGCACGGCAGAATTATTCGTGCTTATTTTCAGAAAATTCACGATAAGTATACGATATTTAACGAAGAGATGAGGGATAAGTGACTGATTTGATTGCATAGGGTTGCAATTAAAACGATTGCACGAAGGTTGAAATAGAAGTTACTCCGGCAACTGAGCGCATACGCGGTGTCGGTAGCGCGAAAGGGGGCACGCGGAATCGCTTTAAACGTCACATTTACATGACAATTATTATCGGGGAGTCTCTCTCGGAATTAAATTGAAATACCTCCGAAAATGCCTGTCACCCGCCTATAAATCAGACGGTTTATTGATGCTCCAAGCCGGGAGCGATTTTCAGCATCGGCTTCAATGTTCTCGGAACGGAGTAAAAGCGTTGGAAAACATTTTTTCAAAACTTTCTAAGGTAAAGGCGAATGTCGTAGAATATTTTGTGTTCCTCGGGATACTCTTCGGAAAAATTTGAGAATCTTTCAGCCGAACGAGGCTTGAATTAGTTTCTATTTTTTTAAATTTTATTTTTATTTTAATGTGTTGACATAATGTGCTTTAAAAAGATTTAACTATAGACGAGAAGTAGTATTTTTCTTATTTTTCGGAACGCGGTTACCAGTTTTACATTGCTTACTAAAGAAGAAGGTCTGGGCAATGGTAAAGTTTAATTTTGTAATAAGGAAGCTGCACTGCTCAGAAAATAGTGTTATTTCGCTTGAAAATTACATTAAAACTTGTTCCCCAATCTTCAAGTGAAATATAGTATAATCCAATCTACAATGCTGAGGAAAAACGACATTTGAACACTCGAGAGTTGCCAAATATCCTTTAATAAAACGCTCATTTTTTAGGATAGTTATGAATGTTATCTCGTAAAATTTTTAGATGATCTGATTGCAAACAAAATCCTCTGAAACTTTGGAGGAAACATCTTCACAAGTTTCCCGGAAAATTCTATTTTTATTAAAAGAAACTTTGCAACGCCTGAAGGCTCATATGACGTTTTCCATAGAACAGCAGCATTGCAATTGCAACCCATGAGAGATCGCCCCTAAGAATTTTCAAACGGTAGGTGTAATATCAGCATCTACCGTGAGCCAGTCATACACGCAATAAAATAGTCAATGCTGATTACTTACAGAACCTCTTGTTCGCAGGGCTCTTGCATTTTCTCTCTTATACTTACAAAAATTTTCTGTTATGAGAACAGAGCATCGGTCGCGAGGACAGAGTACTTTATGTCCTCAAAGAAATTGCAGGAGCTTTGTAAACAGAACTATTTTTTCAGTGATATGCAAAAACACAATGACCATTTGGACCTGGTTTATCAGAAAGGGACCAACCCACATTTTCGAATAAAATTTAATTCGAAAAACGTTCGTTGAATTTGAGTTCGAAATGTGTCTTTGAGTTTCACTATAGCCGTAAATTTTCTCCTGCCAAAAACTGAAGGTCTAAAGACAATAATTTTGTTGTGAAAAGAGGGATTAAAGTTTATTTTTTACATCGAGCCTAATGCAGGAATAAAACTTCAAACTTCTCTTTCTCAATTTCAACTTAATGTGGGTTGGTTCCTGTCTGATGAACTCGGTCCATTTTATACTTTCTCGCTCACTGCAGAGCGTCGATTCGCAGAAATAGTTCAATAACATCTCAAAAAGTACGAAAATTTACCGCTTGCATCGTCCTGGTAGAGTCTAAACGGAGAAGAAGAAAAACAAAAATGGCTGCGAACGAGAGGGAACACGGTAAATCTTTCGTGGAAACTTGCGGTCTACCCCGGCAGGCGAGAGTGGGTGGGGTGAATATAGAAGAATCTCATTCCTCAAACTTAACGGGGACCTTGGACCCGGGTGTTTTATCGCCCTCGCAAATGTGTCGTGCTCGTGAGCGTCTTTATGCGACACCAGTGGCGTGGCGTGCTTTGCGATACATCGATTGTTATGCCATTTAAACCTATGGTAAAGAATCGATTATTAAGGCGTTCGCTGCGAGCACCCTGTTTATCGATCCTTCCCATGGGTTTAAATGGCATAACAATCGATATATCGCAATTCACGCCACGCCACTGCAAAGCGCGGGCTTTGCTTGTGTGCGGCTTGCAAACTGATTCGACAGGGCATTTGCCGGCGTCATTAGCTGTTGGCTGTTTATGTGGCTCAATAAAGGCTGTTTCGCTAATAATAGTCGAAATATGGCCGTTATTTATGGGTTCGAAGACCTCCAATAAACTGTCTCGGCTCTCTCTTTTTTTTGTAATATTTTATATTTTATAAGCCCCGCGGCCCGCGCGCTTGTTTACGTTGGGCTTTAAACTTTAATCGGGAGACAGCTTGCACGATTCGCTGCGCGGATCGATTCCGTCCGCGACGTGCCTACGCAACGGTGAAATATCGAGGAATGATTAATTGCTTTTCGATTCATCGCGAGGTTTGCAGCCTTTGGCCGGCGAAAGAACATGGACGCGTTTTAAATTGGCGCCCATTAATCTTTTGTTATAAGGTAGACATGGTTGCCAATTTGTGGAAACGTTATTTAAATTGTTTCGGTTCGCATTGAAATGCAAAACACTTTTTTGTAAAACACGAACCTATGTTTCTTAAATTCATTTGCCAATAAATTCTGCCCCAGATATATCGTCTTTGGGTCATTTTTGTTTGCGTTTTTTTATAAATATATGAATTGATAGAAAAATGATGATTCTCCTGCTATCATGAAAAAGGAAATGGTCACTTTTGAATAATCATTGATTTTCATCATCTCAGGACTAGTAAGTGCCGTATGGGGTGTTATGCGATGTATCGATTGATCTGCCATTTAAACCTATTAGAAAGGATCGATATACAGGTTGTTCACATCGAACACCCTAATAACCGACTCTTCACCATATCGTCAAATGGTGAATTATCGATAATCGATCATTGTACCCCTTGCCACTGCTCAGGATTCTCAGAATCACAGTTTGCGCGAATCGTAGATAGCTTTTTGAACGATGATGGATAGATATGCAAGTGGATTAATGATAGTTAATCACTGCCATAACAATCTTGACCATTCGCAGTAAAACCTCCTAAATAGATTTATCTAATAATCATGCAAATACTGGTCCAGTGTTCTAATATATTTTTTTTCTTTTCTTTTGCAAACGCGACATCTAACCATTCCTGATTGCAACTACATAGTATTTTTCTCCGAGTATATATCAAATGCCGAATATGAACCAACTCATTGTCAATCGTGAAAGTTTTATAGCAATCAATGAAATACAATATATATGAATTCCTAAATTCATTATTTATCAAATAATGGGGAAATTATTAATTTATTAATGATAAAGTAAATCACCATTGCGTAAGGTGTTGATCTAGGTTATAAAGAAAATATTACATTCAAATGACAAAGCTCCTAATTTTCAGTTTATAAAGAGAATAGGGAATAAAAGACGAACTCGATTTTCCGCGGCGGCACACAACGTTATGGACACGAGTGTCTCTCAACCCGAACTTTTGTTTCTTCTTTCTTGGTCTCGAGGAAACTGGAGCAAACTTCTCTGGAATTTAGGGTACAACAGACAGTTCCACTTCGTTGCCAAAGTAAATAAGATGCTGTTTGTTTCGATATCCCGTTGGGATATAGAAAACTAGTCAAGCACTTCGATATTACAATCTAGGTATAGACGTTGGAAATAGCTACGACACAAATAGTTCTCTGTAAAGTCCACGCCTGATAAGTGTGCGCTTTTTCAGAGAGGGGTATATGGTCTGCCATTTTCATTCTTAGGTATTTTTACACTCAACGCTAGATTGAAAACATCAGATTTCTCAGCTCATTTTAAAAGCGGAACTTTTTTGCGTGAATTCGCAAGAGAATTATTCGTATTGTAGCTATTTTCATCTTTTTGAACTAGACTTGCAATATTCACGGTTAAAATTGCGAGTCCTAATTGGGCACCTAAGCATATCTTCGACAGATGATTATGATTATCATAGGTAAACATGGCCAGCTATTTTTTGATCAATCGCGCAAGTTTTACACGACGGTCTATGAAGCATATGACTTTTAAATATGCAAACATGGTAAATTAAATTACCTGAATAGTGATTGAATACTGATTGAACACTTAAAACTGATTGCAGATCTGATTCTTTGTTTCAGGTAATTATCAGTTGAAATAGTTTAAGAATGCACTCAAAATAAATGGACGTTCAAAATCTTGACGAAGTCGGACACGGCAACAACATCCTTCGCAAACTTTAGGTAGTATCTACTTTGGCCAGGTAAATCACTTCAAATGTGTATAATATCATGGTTATGATAAAACGATAAATTGGGTGGGAAAAAAAACTCAACAAGCTAAAAATTTACTAGCGGAATCGTTGCCGTTTCTAAGAGTTTTGCATGACTTCCGTTTAAAATTGGGGGGTAAACTATTCCATCAAAGTATGGGATTTAGACAACACTGACTTTTGGCACCCCAAAATGTGCACAGAAGTTAAAGCTATAGTTCCATCAAAAAAAAAAAAAAAAAAAAAAAAAAAAAAAAAAAATGCAGGGCTGGAATCGGCCTTGACAATAAGTATTTATTGGTTCTGACGCGACGTTTTGTTGGTCACTGGGTTTTATGAGCTGTAAAATGTTCAGTTGTTCACGGCCCGATGAGTTTTACGCTTTATCATCTGTTACCTCGCAATAACGTTTTAACGAGACTTTCTTCGAAGGAAAATAAACATTATTGCCTCAGGTGAAAATCCAGCTCGCGGTTTTTCAAAAACAAAATGATAACTAAGAAAAGTCCAAACGCGACTCGCATCCCAGATCAACATCAACATATTAAATGGGCGTATTTATTCTAAAAGGAACTACGTGTGTAGGTATTGCGGGTAACTTAGTTCCTTTTAGCATTAATACGTCCAAATATCCGACAAATCATAATGATCGACCCTGTGTGCGTGCTTACAATAAATTAAATTACAGCGAGTATCAGGCTGGGAACCCGGTGGGTTTTCGGAACCGGTTCCGGTTTTGGTTCCGTTCGTCCAGAAGCTCGGGTTCGGTTCCGGTTCTGGTTCCGGTGGTCTAGGAATTCGAGTTTCGGTTCCGGAACCGGTTCCAGCTGTAGGTTCCGAGGCAAATGAATCTAGTTTTGAAGAAGTAAATTGCAAGAACAAGAACGAAAAACGATTTCACGCATGTTAAAATTTTAATTTCTATGAGAAAATTAAATGCAATGACATTTTATTTTGAAAAAAGATTTTCAAAAGAGATTCTATGTTAAAATTTTAATTTCAATGAACAAATTAAATGCAATGACATTTTATTTTGAAAAAAGAAAAAAAAATGCTTCAAATGGACCTCAGCAGCAGTATGCTACCGAGCAGGTCTGGTGCCATGCTTGATCTGAGGGGCGACAAACCCATTCTCCCCGAGTAAGGGTTTTTCAAGAAAAAAACAACGGAAGAAGTTTTCAGTTGATCTGGACTTATGTAACAACATTTATTTATATTGTGTGTCGAAATACATGTTCACAATACACATTGTCGATGAAACTGCAAAAATGCGAGTGTTTCAAAGTCATATTTTATTTTTTAAAAGGTGGTCCAACTAACAATAGGACTTGAAATTTTCACAGAATATTCATCACATAGTTTGCAAGAAATGACGTTCGGTAGTTTTCCACGCAGGTAATAAAGTATGGCGCAGGAAGTCTGCAACGCTGCGAAGAGATTTACGCCCTTCTGCAGTTTCACCATCGACGTACCTGTCCAAAATATGAATATACCTGAGTCAGAGCCTCCAGAATAACATTATATCTTTCGAACCTACTAAATAAGTAAAATATACAAATAAATTTCATCAGTAACGTGACATCCTTGGAAGACGAGAGGGGGTCATCTCAGTCGGCGCTGAGGCAAGAATGTCTCATTTAGAATCAGCTCGATAATTCATTTTCTGGTTCAATTATCGAGTTCCTTCTGCACTTCGAATTTTCCACCACGCACCCCGAAGTCACGCACTTTTATCCTCTTCCCTCAGCTCTCTCTAAACTCGATGCTTTTTGTCTCATCGTTAGTATAGCCCAAGTTTCATTTTTTATGCAGGTTCAAAGTAGGGAATTTTCTGCTCCCTATCCCGTCGTCGATCTCCTTGAAGATCTTCCATTTGATCCAAATATCTCAGTGTGCCTATCAGATATGTGAGATTAACCGTCTTCTTTGTATAAGTGTGGTGAATCTGTGCAGCTTGGGGTGGTAAGCACACAGGCGGAGGGACTTCTTTACTGAGTTTGTGTCCTTGTAATGATTGTTATTTCTGACACTGTTGCCAATCATTGCCAACATTACTGAGAGTGACAGTGCCTGAGTGCTTTATCGTGTTGTTGGGTCGAATTTGAAGATGAATTTTGAGAACTTGTTGACTCTGTTTTATTTATATTAACTGCACTGTCTTGATGCAACAGATGATGATGTTTCTTTCTGCAGATAGTGCATCCTTGCTGATAACGCTCTCACTTATGCTTTTTCAAACACACTCTGCACAGTGATTGTGTGTTTGCGATTACCTACCATTCGATCTGGTATTGAAATTTTGCCAAAAATAGCACATGCTTGTAAAGGGTGCGTGCCGGAGCAATACTCACAATTTTTAGGTGGAAATGTGGAAGTCTTGATTTTCTTGTTTCCGTGTTGTACAAAAATATGGGCATGTGTTGAGTACCGTCTTTTTAGCGGAGATGTAACTACGGTGGTTTTCATCTTTTTGCTTTCATAATTGCTCGGGTCGATTCGTCGATATTCCATTGATTCTAAGACACGAATTCTTTTTTTAAAAAAATCGAGGAGTTCTTTCTTGGTTCGGTTTTTTACTCTTAAATTACATACGGCAAAAGCGTGGGATTTTTAGAAATCGGCAGTTTTAGCAGTTTTAATGTTGACGTCAACTTGGCATATCTGTTGTCGCTTGCTGTTTGATGCGACGTTATTTGTTGATTCGTTGTTTGTTGCCTACATTCAAAAATATTATTTCGAATAGCTATTTCTTTTTGCCTACATGCATTTCCGCTTAGATTGGTCTTTTTGCGTAAATGCAATTCGTGCTTCGGTGTATTTTTTTATTTTTTTTTTTTTTTTTTTTTTTTTTTTTTTTTTTTTTTTTTTTTTTAAATGTAAGGGGTATGAATAGCTTTTTAAATTGATGCTCATCAACATATATTTGATACATGTAAAATTACTCCCAATTTCCATCTCCGGATGAATGGATCATTGTTTGTTTTTAAGTGGACACATTACCTTGCTGGACAGTACAAAATGGGATCTAAAAACGCTGGACGAACAAAAATAAGGGACTACGTCTTAACTAGGACGAATTTCACTTGTGTTAGACGAGATTTCGAGGGCAAAAAAGCTATGGAAAAAATACGTCGGACGAAAAAGTTCATGGGAAAAAAATAGAGCCAAAAGTCCTGTAACCATTTTCTTGACGCTTCAAAGAGCTTAAGGAAAGCGAGAGCGCCTTCTATATTTTGTATATGCAATGCGGACATCCATCGAGCACTAATAGTTGCATCAAGGCGTTACAGTCCACGGTAAGTCTTACGTCGAGCGTTGTCAACAGAAATACTGACTGACGGTTAATTCTCTGTTTTGTATTTATCATAAATAATTTTTCTTTCCTTTTCTCATATATGTGAAATAGTTTTAAACAAAAATATCATTTTTTTTTTGCAGTTACACCAAATTATTGTAAACCCGTTAATTGTTCTTGGTTAAGCAAATTTTAAATCTTGGTTATGGAACCAAGTTTTTGTCTTCATGTAAAACAATCAAACACCAATCTGTGATTTTGTGGTACATATTTTTAATGAAAAGCTCCTCAGTTACTTGATCTATGTCACTCAAATCTTTTCAAAGTCCAACTTATTCTATGTATAGAATCTACCGTGAGATATGAGAAACCGCGCAGCTATGTAGGCGAAAAACTCGACAGAAAATAAAATTCAAAAATTATGCATCCGACACAAAATCTGTGTCTGACGAGGAAATAAAATTAGCTCATTCGTGAATGGAGAATTTTATCCAACGGTGCCATTGTCACTTAAATATGGTGACCAACAATCCATCCCCAAAGATCTATTCCCTCACTTGAAACCTGCGAAAAACACTACTATGATGGCTCCTAAAGAGTGATTACAACTGAAATCATCGCCAAGCGAGGGGGAATAAATATAGATCCAGCCGGCAATTTTTCGAACACTTGTCAAGTCAAATGGGCGGAGCGTGGAAACAGCTCACGAGAGTGTAATAACCTTAATCCTAATACCATTATCTTTTATGACATTAAGGGTGTGGATTTAGGTTGCCACTTCACAGAGAAAAGTCTAACAAATAGAAAGGAGCGCATAATACAAGGTTGAGATTCTACATAGATCAGTAGCACTAGGCAAAAGGAAAGGAACTTATATTTCGCATCAATCGTGCTTATATTTTAATTTGCGGTGAAATTCAGAATTGCAAATTGACCTAGAGTTTTACGTTCCTTCATTTTAGCGTATCATTTAGAGGGTAATAATGCGAAAATTTTATTATAAAATGATAAGAAATTAATCGTCAAGAAAATATATTTTATTATTTTCGTCGCCAAAGTTGTCCAGCACAAGGAAATCTCTGTGCTTACTCGTATGAAGCCGAGGAAAGTAACAGAGGTACAATAACTTTCCCACAAAAATATCAATACGTGATGGACAAAACGAATAATAAAGTTTATTTCGCCACCATGGAAGAAAATGTATTCGTCTACCTCAAAATATAAAATGCTTTCAGTGCAAAATTTGCACCTCGCCTTAAAGACTGATTTTGTGATCACAGATCCACCATGCACGCGAAATCACTTTTAGAATTATTTCAACAATTTTTTTAATATCACCTGACATTTATGGTAGAAGAGAATAACAGCATCTACTCAAATCATTCTTCCCAGTCTAACTGCAGCAATTTACTATATTTGACACCGCATTGTAAGCAACATATGAATGAATATCATAAAAAAGAACCATCTTAAACCAGTCGTCACTAGTTTCCACTCTCGGTTAATTTTTTCAGTGAAATCTGAGAACATGAAAACAAAGGAGTAGAAAAATCACTGTTCGGGTTTCCCTCGCGAAAGAGGGAATGAAGAAAAAGGACACGGATAAAAAAAAAAAACACACGAGTTTGTCGCGTGATACGAACGTTTCCAATTAATTGTGGAAGTACACGAATTAATCGTGGTCGTACCCCAATAAATTAGGTTACTGACTCAAATGTTGCGGTACTACCCTATCTTGAGTTGCGACTCTACCACAAATAATTAGAAATGTCCGTATCATCCAACAAATTGTGGTAGTACCACAATTTTAGGGGATAACCCCTAACACTTTTTTTCCGTGGAACTTGGCAACGGAAAATATGAAATGGTTCTTCGCTGCCCAATCCAACACATTTATAATTCTTCAGGTCTTCAGATCCTCACCGCACATTTAGTTACTTAAGGGATTAGAAATTAAAGAGCTCAATGTCCTGTTGTCGTGCTGTTGAGCAACGGGATCCTGAACAACACGAAGGGCCTCTGTCGTCGATCCTTCCCTAACGGATCCGGCGGCTGATAGAGGATCGGAAGCCTTTGAAACTGGTTGCTCGTAAAGTACAAATATTTAGTATTATCAACGATATCCAGTCTGCCGATGAAGCCAATCCGTTTGTCGCGTACGAAGGGAATTTTGTATCCCGTTGAAGTATCGTATACCGTTATAGCGGATTGCTCGGCGTTACCCGAATAGATGTAGCCGGAGTCGTCAATCCCAATGACCGGCGTGACGCCTTGCATAGTGACAACACGAACTGCCGCGACTATCTCGAGTGCCGGCGTGCTGCGATTGCGCAGGAGATCCGTCGGAACGGTGTACAAGAACCGCAGCGCAGTCCCCGTGTAGTACAACGTGCTGAAGTCGCTCGATATGGTCAGTCCCTCGACACCGATCGAGATAGACTCGAACCCGACGATTTTCCCAGACCCACTCGACTGGACCTGGTACAGCGATTGGCCCCAGACGAACGGCACGAAGTTAGGTAGTGCCACGACTGAGGCGTCACGCATGAGCACACGCCAAGAATCCCCGTCGTCTAGATTCAGAACTATTATCGCGTTGTCCCCTGTAGCGCTGAAATCGGTGATGTAAGCGTAGCCTTGGCGGTCGAACTCTACGTCACCCAGGAACGATTCAGGCGTGACGACATCCGGGGGGAACTCGAGGATCGGATGATGGAGTCGGTGTTCAGATCGACGGACACGAGCTTCGGGCCTCCGGGGGACGCTTCGAGACGGACGCCGTTGTAGATGCATCGGCCGTTGTCCAGAAGGTACAACACGTCGTTCTGGTCGAAAGCTACGGTCGGCACGCTGAGCAGATAGTCGGAGAGGCCTTTCGTCCGTGGGAAGGGTCCTGAGAAGTTGACGCAACCTCCGGGTGGGTTGTTGTAGGTTTCGTTGGGGTAGGCGGTTTCCGTGTCGAAGCCGGTCAGCTCGGCGACTTGGAACACGTTGTTGGTTCCGTTGTTGGAGTTGAGCTCGTCGTTCGCGGCCGGGAAGCAGGAGAAAATTCGGCCCGACTCGGATACTGCGACCCCGGTCGGCCATTGGTCTAGGTAGAGATGGACGATCTCTAGCCTGTCGTCTATACCATAGGGGTCCTTTATAGGGGTGTTGCTGTTAGTTACCACCAGTAAGGGCAAGGTGAACACGAAGAGAGTGATGGTTCCATATTTCATCTCGTCTGAAAGCTGAGAGAAGGTATGATGAGGATATCTTGGTGTTGAATATAAAATAAATGGACGTATTCCTACCAAATAGAACTAGGTGCGGGTGGAAGAGATAGGGTGTGCTCGTTAGTTCTCGGGCGGTAAGAATGAAAAGGAAGTATAAAGCGCCAGTGACGTCAGCGGCAATGAAGCCGCTGCCGCGGTCCTCCGTGGTGATCTTTAACTCATGAGCCCTGGCCACAAAGCTTTCGTCCCATGCCTAACGGCTCATGAGCCCTGCATACAGTTGGCACATGGTTCAGTTTGGTGGATTAAGCTTCTCGCTTTTCAATTCCACCCGAAGGAATCACGTGCGCTTTTACATTGCTACTTATCCAGCTCACCACGAGCACACCCGATCTTTTCCACCCGCACATAGTTCTATTTGGTAGAAATACGTCCAAATGACGCTTAAATTGCGAGAGATCACGGTAGTACCACTTAGCAGTCTCTACTTACCAACGCATTTACACACATTTCACATGAAATCAGAGCAAAATATACAGTTCACGGGGCACCTACTGATGTATGCCTGTCGTAGCTTCAAAAAATTGAAAACAAAAGATTCTGATTTAGCGAGAGCACCAGGAAAGTAAGGAGAGAGCTGGCTGTAGTCTCTCAAATTTTAGTTCAGAGTTAATTTTGGGGATTAGAGACGGCCCCTGCATACTAACGTAATTTTGGGGCCGCGTAGCGGTAAGGGGACATAGCCCCCTAGTAAATACTAGCGGCTTACTTGATGTAAGTCTTGTATAAATCCCTCAGAAGAATGGTTTCATCGTAACTGTGATTTTCCTCCTTTGAATGAGGTTAAAAATAAAATGTGCTAAAACAACAACAACAAAAAAAAAAACATTCCGAGACAAAATCTGATTTGCTTACGATCGACCGCACATTGCGAAACGCAGCCTCTAAATTTGACTAGAAATTGTAAAGAATGTATCTTAACTCAAGTTGTACGCATAAGATGAACTCCCTTTACAGCTGGCTCGAACCATCTTTAGTTTCTCAGCGGTTCAAACCATCAGTCAGCGATCGAATAACAAAGTCGACATCCTCGCCGCAACTTTCAGCCGCACGTAAACCGATCAACAAGATTCGGAACCTGATAGCTTAGAAGATTTTGAATTTTATGTTACCAAACGGACGATGTTTTTCTTACGTACTCGCCGTTCACTCTCGTCGCAGCAACACAACAGGCATTATGAGGCACACATCGACTGGAGGAAATTTCTTTGAAATCAACTCAGTGCTTATGTGCGTCGTCGCACGGTGGATCGAGTCAATGAAAGAGGTCGGATAAGAAAATTTTGACTTAAACTGCAAAGAGCCTTGCACAAAAAGGGCTAAAATTCGCCCGTTTTCGGGCCCTCGAAATTGGGGTCGGTGTGAGGTATTTTTTCATCTATAGGGTGACCCTTTACACATAATAAAATTTCAGATTGAGTATACGCACCGTTTTTGAAATATGGGGGGGCAAAGTCCCCGATTTTTACTCATATTTGCAGGTATTTTATAGTCGAACTTCGGCTGCTACAAGGTACCGGATGTAGATATTGAAGCGCGGTTTGCGGTGATTTGTCAAGCTATTTCTGGATTATTTTTTCACATCTTTTACAAACCCGCAAATGGTTTTTCGGGGGGGGGGGGGGGGGAGCTTTATTCATATTATCATGACCGTTCGTATACGTCTTACTGGCATTAATTGCTTCGTTCTCGACTCCTCTCCACGCCGTAATCATGATGGTATTTTCTGTTAGGAATCTTTCTTCTTCTTTATATTTGACCAATTCTAATGTTGTCTCCCCCTTTTTCCCTTTTTAACACCCCCCCCCCCCCAATTCTAAACACTCCCTCTCAAGTGTATATTCCTGTGCGGCAGATATGAAGGTGTTATTTGTGGGAATTATTTTCTGTCTTTATGGTTGATAAACTTTGACCCCACCTATTTCCTCCTTCCCCCCTTTACCCCTGTTTTCACCCCCCCCCCCATTTCCACCGTACCTTACTCGAAGTTGTCTGCTCCCTCTGCAGCAGAAATGAGGATGTTTCCGGTAACTATTACACTATCCGATAACTATTATACTCTCACAAAAAAAAGTATTCAAGCATGTAAAAAAGAGAAAAGAGGGGGGGGGCAGTGGAAAGAGGGAATAAGGTAGGAAATATGAACTAGTGAGGGGGGATGGGAAAGAGAAAAAAGGGTGGGGGGTGTCTCCCTTGTATTGAGTTTAAAAAAGTAAAAAATTCTTCGCTGGAAACATCCTCATTTCTGCTGCGGAGGGAGCAGACAACTTCGAGTAAGGTACGGTGGAAATTGGGGGGGGGGGGTGAAACAGGGGTAAAGGGGGGAAGGAGGAAATAGGTGGGGTCAAAGTTTATGAACCATAAAGACAGAAAAATAATTCCCCACAAATAACACCTTCATATCTGCCGCACAGGAATATACACTTGAGAGGGAGTGTTTAGAATTGGGGGGGGGGGGGAGGTTAAAAAGGGAGAAAGGGGGAGACAAACATTAGAATTGGTCAAATATAAAGAAGAAGAAAGATTCCTAACAGAAAATACCATCATGATTACGGCGTGGAGAGGAGTCGAGAACGAAGCAATTAATGCCAGTAAGACGTATACGAACGGTCATGATAGTATGAATAAAGCTCCCCCCCCCCCCCCCCCGAAAAACCATTTGCGGGTTTGTAAAAGATGTGAAAAAATAATCCAGAAATAGCTTGACAAATCACCGCAAACCGCGCTTCAATATCTACATCCGGTACCTTGTAGCAGCCGAAGTTCGACTATAAAATACCTGCAAATATGAGTAAAAATCGGGGACTTTGCCCCCCCATATCTCAAAAACGGTGCGTATACTCAATCTGAAATTTTATTATGTGTAAAGGGTCACCCTATAGATGAAAAAAAACCTCACACCGACCCCAATTTCGAGGGCCCAAAAACGGGCGATTTGTGCATGGCTCGTTTGATGTTTATTTTGTCACTTTATAAATTTCAAGGGGTGCTTTCAGTAGAAAATTTTACGAGAAAACCACTGAAACCACTTTTAAAACCTCAACATTTTGTGCAAACGGAGTTATAAGCGTTTAATGTTTCAAAATTTTGTCCGACCTCTCCTATTGACTCAATCCACTGTGCGTCGGCAGCGATTTGACCATTTTCCTCTTCCATAATCTCTGGCTTTTGTACTCCTAAACAAATTAGCCAACTTATCTTTTTCTCGCGATGAACTATTTCTGATGACCATGAAGCATTCTCGTCCTATTTTTATGTAAAAGGGTCATTCGGGTATTGTTTTTCTGAAAAACCGAGTACACTCGCTGTTGCCAAAATTATTCCGACAATTTATTTACTATTTTGTTTTTCAAAGAACGATTGTACCGATCATTTGGGGGAAAAATCAGGAGACTTGATGTATGCCACAGAAAAAACTCCCTGAAACTTTCAACCTCTATAAATGCTTCGCGCTCTTTAAAAACTGCTTGCAGTGATAAGAAACGTGGGTTATAAAGTGAAAATTTAAAGAGATTCAACTTTTATTAGGACTGCATTAACCGATAAATAATTTTATTTTTTTTATTTAATTGCTGCATCAATTTATATATTTAGATATTTAAAGTTGTAAAATGAATAGGGTAAATCTTGAGGTATAACTATGAGAAAAAATTAAATTTTGGTGGGCAGCCAACGTGTCAAAAAAATTTGCAAATTAGAAAAAAAAGAACCCGCAAAAATTAGAGGTAGGTTATCATCACTGATTATTGACACTACTTCCTCTTCCAGTAGTTGCACATGATTGGAAAACAGATTAAGTAAGTCATACTTCCTAAGAAAAAGAATTCCTACAAATTCGACCGGAAATTCCAGGCACGTCAAGAGGACAAGAGAAAAATTCCCTGGAAATATCGCAACGTCCACGGTTCTCGGATGCATTTCGGAACACATACGTGAAAGCTCTCTTTGTATCATCTCGGCAGATCTGCAAATATTGAACTCTGAACTTTTTACGTCTGATATCGAGTCGACAAATACTCGGATCGAAGAGTCGTTTTCTTTTTTTCCTCGCTTTTCGCGTTCGAGAGGAGCGTTTCTGCAGCTTCTCTGTCGTTTCCATCCATTGACTCATACGAGGAGGCGAACATCATCGAGCATAGGGATTCGAAGTCGCTCATGCACCGAGAGTGCACTTTAATTCTGCAGCTCTTGCCTGGATTCAAAATTATGGTAATTCGTTCTTCTACCTCTCTCGTGCCATCCTTCGACAACTCTCTTGTTCCATCGTCCCAGACTAGCTTCTCTAAAAATATCTTCATAGTCAAACTAGAGGATCGCCCACTGGCCGCTGCGCGGCCCAACCCCCGTGATGCGTTTCTTGCAGTTGTCGTTGTTTTTTTGTCGTGTTCGTTTTTAAGACAAATATTGGTGAAATACGGCGAAATAAAGTTTTTGTAGTGATACATTCTATGGTCCAAATGCAGCTTTTAGGCAAACCGTTGAGCTGGACGAGCTATATTTTCTGATTCCAGGGCCGGGTTAAGGGGGTGGCCACAGGGGCCGCGGCCCATGGCGGCAAAATGTAGGGGGCGGCGAATTTTGTAATCTTTTTGAATGTAAGTATCAAAAAAAAGAAGAAAAAATCGGATTCTGAAAATAAATTACAAACGAGAAAAGAAGACAAAATCTCTCATTTCCTGAGAGTAAAAGTATATTAATTTTTAATGTTGTCGTCTTACGGTGATACAAGAGACAACACATTTAATTAGTCGAGTTAAGAGAGAACCCAACACGCAATTTGACCTTGAGCGGCGCGGCGCAAAGAGCAATGGTGGCCCTCGGAGCGGCGGCGGCGCGGCGGTCGGCATGACACCCATAGCGCCTACAAGACTGCATGAATACTTCACGCATTGCGCCAAACACAGTGCGGTCGGCGCAGCGGCGCGGCGCGGCGGAAGTTAAAATTATTAAACCACATTTATGTTTGTTTTCCATAATTTTTTCGTTCCTTTGTTATACATGGAAGGCCTTGTCCAAACAGGGATGGGTTTACGGAACTTAACTTTCGCCTAAAGATCCGTGAACTTTTGTTAGTGTTGACACGGCTTTCACAAAAAATGTGCCCAACACGAGTAAACGCGTCTCATACACCGATCCTCCACCGGCACGTTCGCTTGACGAATTGGAAGGGGGCGGAAAAATACAGGTGGCCCATGGGCAGCAAGTAGGTAAATCCGGCCCTGTCTGATTCTACACCTCATAATCGTCAAGAAAAAGTTTTGTCCAACCCAAAATTCATAAAAAAATATTGGAGATAAGTTGAACCTAGCAAGCATACAGAGAGAGTTTATGACTCCTTTTCTCTTGTAGTATGGTATCTGGGTATAACTTCAAATGATGGTCTACTTTAAGGTCCGACTTCCCTTCAATATAGTTTTAATGAATTTTTCGCTAAACCAAACTTTTTCTTGACGATTATAAGGTGTAGAATCAGAAAATATGGCTCGTCCAGCTTAACAGTTGGGCTAAAAGCCGAATTTGGACCATGAAATATATCACTGCAAAAACGTAGCCTTAATCTCGCCGGATTTCCCCAATCCTTGCTCCGAAGTTGATATATTACCTCTTGTTGAATATTGACTAAAATATTTATTGGAGCATTATACATTCAATATTTTATTGTTTATTACTCTCACATCATCATTATAGCTTGCAAAGAATAAATTTTTGATCGGATCTTCGCGAGATTCATAGTATTTCCATAAATATCAGTTACAATGTCGTTACTTCCGAATTATTTTTTATTTATTTTTTTCCTAATACGGATGAGGTTACGGGGATCAGTCAACCGTCGATACCCGATTTGGGGTTACACGTGCCTTAGCTTCGTCCCACTGTACATATGTTCGGATTTGCGACCTCCATGCGGTACTAAGCACTTGGCTTTCAGGTCGCAGACACACCAGTTACGCTATATTTGTACGTCAAATCTACATATCTTAACAAACACAATTCAATCCAATTATTATTCAATATAAGATTACGTCCCTGTAAACGCCTCCTTCGTCACTTGATACGGATAGTTGAGGATAATGCTCGCATTATGACAATTAATCCTGATATGAGCTACAACTATTTTTGAAATAGGATGAATGTTCCGCCCAATTAAGATCAGAAAACACACTTGAAGCGCGAGTTGCTTCCTCGCTACACTTATGAAATTGCATCAAAAACTCGTTGTATTCAAATAGATTGAGATCGCACGGCTTTTTGGTGGAGCTGAGAATATAATCTTGAAAAACAGGGATGGAAGAGGGAGGAACGAAAGAGACAGAGGAAAGTATGCACAGGGATAATCTTGTGGTGCGCGGTAATCATCCGATCCAAATCTGTTTGAACGGAAACTCTTCTTTAAGCTTCGTTTGCGACTCGTGTTAGAAATACCCAACAATTGTCAGAGAACGGCGTGGCTGGTTAACCCCTACTGTGAACCCCGGCGTGAGGAACGAAAGTTGCCAATTTTGTGCTTACGCGGGTTTGTTTGACTTGATGTAAATGACAGGGGGGACGAATTTAATTCCTCGGTCTGTTCTTTTCTAGAGTAAAAGATATGAAGAATGTAATTAGGATAGATAACATAGAGACCCGTATGGAAGCCTAAGGGACTAATGAGAGTACAACCGAGAGTTCATTACGACGATCAGCGCAACTAGGCTATGGCTCTAATAAGACTTAGGCTCATATACATATGAACAATAGTTTGGAATAATGTTTTGACAAGCTTTAAAATAATGAAAAAGAAGGTGTTAGAACGAAAGACTGGCGAAAGACAAAGGGGCAAGAGATGTTGAGAAAATCAATCCAAAGAGGACATAAAAAGGCAAAAAATAGAAAACAAAGGGAGGGGGGGCGAGAGTAAAGGTGTAGCACACGCCGGGGTCGGAGCTTCCATTAGTTCAGATTTTATGAGGTGCCACTAACTTGGGACGAAGAATTGAAAATACGCAAATGAAAAAGTCGTGGAGAGGTATAAAAACTGGAGGTCTTCATTTCTTAGTGAAAACCATAAAGAATGAGGGTGCCCAAAGATATTAGAGGCGTTACTGTTTCGCTTAATCTAGTGTTCGTAGGTTCGCTGGAAGCCGGAGTAGCGCCCCCCACCAAATTTATTTGCAACTCTCTCTCTCTCTCTCAGACAAGCCACCGCATTTTCGGGCGAGCCTAAATATTTTGGGTAGGTGCCAAACTTTCGGAGAAGCGCCGGAACGAGCAACCTGCGACTCTTAAAGAAAATTAGAAATCAAAATCAACGAGAAAAATCGTCAAACGAAAATAAATTTATTCATTTTGTAACAAGGTGAAGAAACATTGTTACATACAGTTCGGGCCATTTCTTAGTGTTTTTTTTTTCCTCATTCATTCATTTTGTTTATATAAATATACTTTTTCTAAAAATATATAAAATTATTAAGGTTTTCTGGTCTCCGACGTAAAAAGCCTGGTTGCTGATCGTCGTAAATTAAGTAACTAAATAACTAAGTGTACTTACATTTCTTACGTTGATTTTAGTTTAATCATGCGAGGTCTTTAGAAGTTCATGTAATCGGCAAAGTAAGGTAATTTTATTTTAGAACTACCTAGATTATTTCTTAAAAACTGGTACATATAGATATCAACCCTCACGTTCATCTGCTGAATTTGCTCTTCTTTTACATTCTTGATGTTCTATAATCTTCTTTGAAACCTCCTTTTAGATCCTGATCTCTTTTTTGTAGACTGTAATCTAAAGGTCATCTGGATGAAGGCTCAGCCTACTTTCACTTACATTTTGTATTACGCAAGATTTTTTTTTTCTCTCTCTCTCAAGTAAAAAAAATAAGAACAATGAAATGGAAAGAAGAACAAGCAGTGAACTCCAACACAATGTGTTGATAAGGCGCGTCATTAACTCGCACATATCAACCCCTTTAGTTTTCATTTACAGAGATTTCAAAATAGGCAAACAGCATAAAAAGAGAATTCACGATCCAACACTGCGAGGTCAAAGACGCACCTTGACGAGACCGTGTATTGTGAAAGTAGAAAGCTATTCGATCGAATTTAAGTTTTTTGATCTGCCTCAAGCAAAATCTTATCAGATTCTTGAAGAAAAGTGCTACGGAATAATTTAAGCGAAGAAAGGAAAAATTCTGTCGAACTCCTAGAAGATAAAGTCGATTTAAAGGTATTTTGGGGCTAAAATACCCAAATCACCGGTAGTAAAAATCCCGTTATATTATTGAAAAGAAATTGACTCGATATAAATGCAATTGCATTAAATACGTCTTGATTTTGTTATTTTAAACGTCTTTCCATGCAAAGAAGTTCAACCATGTCGTTGCTTTATTCATTCATGAATTGAAAGTAAGCAATCTACATCCCGAAAATCTACTGATTTGCCGTAAAAAATTGCAGAAACTTGATATACCAGGTCGATGCACCCACTCGTTGAATTTACCAACCAATTTTGTGAGTGCAAATGTGTAAGAATCAATATGCTATAGTCATTTTGGGTGCATTTATTTTTCATGAAACAATAATAATTTCAATCCCGAAAAAACCATCAATTTTCCGTATAAAATCGAAAAAATCAAAATATGTCAACTCCCCGACGTGAAAATTAGATTCTACGTATGTAAAATGTAAATACTTATGTATCGATATGCTGAACAGAACTATGTGTGGACAGTCAGAAGCCCGCGGCAACATTAATTCAACAGAAAAACTGTAAAAATTAGATAGGATTTTAGCCGCTTTGCCCGCCTCTCCTCGCTACTTACAACAAACCGTTCTTATACTCATCTCAAAATTTTTCTCAGAGCTTTGGGTTATTATCAGCTTCCATTTAAACTCCGGTTCGATGGCCGAATCGGCTGCCAAAAAAGCAAGCCACTGTTGAGGGGTTCTATGAGAAATTCGTGATATTATCGGCTCTCAGGAAATCACCCCATGGCTAAAATTGGTGGTATAAATGTTTAAGTGCTTAAAATAATCGTATTCAAGAAACTAAGGAATTAAACTATGGAGTCAATTTCTTTTTAATAATATAACGAATTTACTACCGGTGATTTAGCTATTATAGCCCCAGAATACTTTTAAAGCGCCTTTGCGTTCCAGAATCTCGACGGAATTTTTTTTTTTTTTTTTTTTTTGCTTAAACGATTCAAGAAACATTGTAGTTAAAAATATAAAGATTTTTCGATTTGGACGTATGAAAAATGTTTAACTCGTTCAGGCACACCGTGTATTGTATGGAGTACTGCTGTTATTCGACCGTTGTCTTCAGGTCAAAATTCTTACAAAGAAGCCCCTTGCAAGAGGCAAATTTTTTGTAATTTCTCCCAGTTTTTTCAGCGTTAGGTATATAAATGAATTGTTTGTCAAATTTTGAGGTCAATTATATTTAATTGTAATTTATACTTTCTTTTTTTCCCCTTCATTTTATTTTTCGTATCGAGGAGTCGAGGTTTTGTTGATTTCTTCGGATTTCGATTACTGTAACTTCTCTTCTATTCGGCCGATTTTTATGAATGAGGTCTCTTTTTATTTGTGTTTTAACGGAGAGTAAGGAAAAAATTGCTAAATACATGCGAAACAATTTTTTTTGAAAATTGGATGAATCCTAGCGTGACGGTGAAATGGTTAATGAAGCGTGAGTAATTGGGGTACGGGTATCGGCCGCGTTGGGACCCAAGGCCCATTGTTCTTCGTGACGCCGACGCAGTGATCAGGAGCGTGGGGACGAGAGGGCTTAGTGGACTCCTGTATGAGCCACGTTTAGCAAATGGTCTAATGAGTCTCGAGGCTCATCACAGATTGCACTTACCACTATCCTGGTGGCCCCGGCTATCAGAGCAAGGAGTACCAACTTTTGAAAAGGATAACAGTGTTGTGGAGATATGTCAAAGCAACGTTGTGAACAAAACGGAGTGAGTGAAATTCTCATTCAAGGAGTGCCGAACTGGTCAGCCATCCTCGAATCAGTTCGCTTGCTTCCGCTTATATATGCATATTTTAAATCAGCGCGCCCCATTCTAAGGTTTTTTTAAAAAAAACCAAGAAACGTAGACTCTTGGTATTCATTACACATAAACTAGCGAGCCCCAGAATGAGAAACAAATTTTAATCATTATTATTGACGGATTAGTAAACTTTTTACACGCTTTGGAAAATCTCAGAAGTTCGCGGTAGTCACTTTTCGGTAAGGAACTAGGGGACTCGGTTATTGTATCGAGGGGGGGGTCGAAACGATCGCAAAGGCGGTATACTACGTATCGCGCCAAATTGCCAAATTAATGTTCTTTAATTAGCTGCAGTGCTTCAGGTATCTGTACTGCCGTGCTGAGGAAAAACGTCATATGAGCATTCAGGCGTTGCCCAATTTCCTCTGGCAAATCACTAATTTTCAGGAAAGTTTTTGAATATTTTTCAGCCAATTTCTTAGATAATTATGTTTGTAATTTGATCGAAAGTGTCTGAAAATCTCAAAGTAAAATATTCATAATTTTCCTCAAAAATAAACATTTTATCGAAGGAAATTTGACAATTCCCGAATGTTCATGTGGCGTTCTTCCTTAGCACGGCAGTGTACCCGATAATTGACCGAGAAACATTTCGAATTAGTTAAAAAAATATGCTTCAAGTGATTATCGCAAATCAAGGCAATACTATTTGCTACTCACTCAAGACGTACTTTTGCAAATATTTTAAAGTTTTTTTGGGTCAAACTATGTGAAAACGAGAAAGTAAAAATGCCTGACATACCACAGCGTGATGTAATGCTCGGATATTCTGAGGAAACGTCCTAAAAATCTGAAATTATCAATTGCTCGGTCGACTATAGAATCGTTCTTCAAAGAGCTAAAAAATCACCTTACACAGAAAAAAATGATATGTTTTTTTTTTTTTTTTTTTTTTTTTTTTTTCTTTTCTACTTCAAGTAGCCCACAAGGGCTAATCCTGCGCTTTAAGTCCCAGCCCCCTCCGTCCCTACCGAACCAGCCGCAGTCAACCATTGTTGGAGACCATCAACTCGGGTCGCCTGGCCGAGAATCGAACCCGGGACCTTCCGAGCATGGAGCTAGCGCTACAACCACTACACCATGAGGCCGACAATTTACCAATAATGATTTAACAATTTTGTATAGTTAAAAAAAGTGTCCGCCATGTTTCTATGTAGATTTTACAACAATAAAACGCTAATTTAACCACCCCCGTGATTAAATGAGCTTTCCACAATTGTCAAATGTACATTTGAAACATGTCGATTTTATTTTTTTACAGTTTACTTGTCAAACCAACAATCCATTTTTTTCCGTGTAAGGTAATTTGACAAATTTCCCAAGGAAGGAGTGTCCATTTTTGGAGCCCGAGCCATCAATTCGACAACAGCGCCGCCTGGTGGGAAAATAAGTCAATTGCGAGAGCGTCGCGTGACTGGTTTCGGAAAACGATCCTCTCGGGTTTATGAAAAGCCACACAAGAAGGAGCTCCCTGAATTATTCACAGGATCCCCCACCCTGTCCCCGCCCGGTCCCCGCCCTCTCGACACTTCCGAGGGGGATCCGGTCTTATCTTCCGACACCGCAACCGATGGCGCCTGATGAATCAAACGCCCTCACTCCATCCCCGAAATCCACTGCGAAAAACATCCAAGTCGGCAACGCGCGAAATTTAAGATTTCGTTGTCGGGCTCCGCTACTTCTGTTCGTGATTCTGAATTCATTTGAATGAATAAATAGGGGTTCTCTTTTCTTGTCATCAATCCTCGCCCCCTCCCCGCCCCGCAACGCCCGCCCAGACATTGATGTGCCCCGTAATTCAGGAGGATGTTCAAAATCCGAGGTATCATGAGGTGCCGGTATCGGGAATAGAGGGGAGAGAGGAGTTGGTATCCTGAATATTTTTGCCGCCGAAAAAGAGCGGTGCTGAAAATTGGAGCGGCTATTGTCAACTTGATGGCACGGTGACACGGTTTTAAAACGGATTCCGTCTTAATGCCGTGGTTAGCATTTGCTGCCGGCGGTAATTATTATTGGTAGGGGAAAATGGAAAGAATTCTCCTCGAGTTTGATTTTTCTCTCCGGAGAGAAAGAATTAAAATGTTTCGACTCTTGATGTATGTCTTCAAGATTTCTTCGGAGTAAAACCGTCTTATAAAAATCTAATGTATTTTTCACGTGTTTCATAAGTATTGTAATAGTGAGCTGTTTGCAATATGGCGAAAACTGTTCCCGGTGAAAAATTGCCTTCAATTTATTGGTTATGCAACACATCGACACACACATCCCGTGACCTTGACCGCCACCCACGCCGCACGCCGCACCGCGCCATATAGTTTCAATCAGTACATTAGCCTTAATATACCGAGAGCGTGCAGGATGTAGAAATAGAGTTTATGGAAGATGGCAGAATCTTTTCATAAAGTTTGATTGAATGTGGTTAGAGACAGTATATCGAATCATACTTATAAAATTTGCCTTTTTCATTTATGTATTTCGAGTAAAATTATGTCTCATGTGAAAATCAAGAGCAGCTGAGACCAAAAGAATTGTTACCTTGACATGGACATTTTGTGTTGTTATTCCAGGTCTGGTCGATTTCTTGGGGGTCGATTTAAGATGAACCCGCTAAGAATCAGGCAGACCTAACACAGGTCGGGCAGGGTTCGTTTTTACCAAAATTTCTAAACACGGGAAAAATCGTGGGCCTACCTACCTAGAGACACCTAAACTTGCTCAGAAAATAGAATCTGTCTTTCCAGCATCTAAAATAGTGCATGATAGAATCATGATATAAGAGAATTAAATTTAAATTAATCAACCGGGGCTTTGAGAGACATCAAAATACTCGTACCATGGAGGGCAACGACTGACAGAACTGTACATCAATTCGGAAAAAATGGCCTCATGAAAGTTGGGGATGCATTTTTTCTGCCTCAATATCAGACTTCAGGAAGGGTAAAAAGAATTCAAAGGAGGAAAATCCACACAGCCTTCGGTGAGTTATGTATCGATCGGCTCTCCTCTTAAACATCAGTATAGCGGATAATTTGCGACGCCGATATCCTGCTACATGTTTTCGCTAGCGTAAACCTAATATGTAAAATATCTAGTGAATTTATAGGGTCTTGTTTTTTTCTGGGGAAACTTTCCCTTGAGAATCCAACCCCTTTTTCGTCAAAATGAGAATAATACGAAGATAGAAAAAGGAAACAAGAAACACTGCAGCTCACGGAGAAAATTTGCTCTCCTCCATAAGATTCGATGTCTTGACAGCACCAATGAGCGTGGGAGGAGAGAAATATTCGGAGCGGGACCGTCGCGAGACTGAATCGTCACCCTCCCAAACAGCAAATTTGGCGCTCCTTCTTCACCCGCACATGGGTCAATAATTGGGAAAAAAACCAAGGGAGAAGAAGAGGAAGGAGAAAAAGCCGATGAAGAAGACGATGAAGAAAACAATGAAGAAATCGATGAAGGAAACAATGAAAAAACTATGAAGAAGACGAAGGCAAAGACGATGAAGGAAACGATGAAGAAGAGGAATATGAAGGAGAGGACGAAAACGGAGAAGAAGACGATGAAAGAGGAGAAATATAAAGAGGAATAAGAGGATGGAAAAGAGGGCAATAAAGAGGAATAAAAAGAGGAATATGAAGAAGAAGAAGAAGAAGAAGAATAAAAATAAGAGGAGGGTGAAGACGGAGAAGAAGACGGAAAAGCAGGCAATGAAGAAAAAAAGAAAAGGAATGTGACGAAAAAAAACATGGAGAGGAGGAACATAAAGAAGAGAAATATGAAGAAGGATAATATGGAGGAGAATAATATGAAACAGGGGAATATGAAGAAAAAGAACATAAAGAGAAAGCAGACGACGAATAAGAAAAAGAAGGAAAGTTAGAGGAAGAAAAAGGAGAGGAAGAAGATGTAAAAGCAGAAGCGACAGATATGAAGACGAAACAGAGAAGAAAGAAAAAAAGGAACGGTAGAAGAGGAAGAGGAGGAAGAAGGAGAAGACGGAAAGGTAGAAGAATAATAAGAAGAATAAGAAGAATGAGGAGAAGTAGACATAGAAAAACAAACACGAAGACATCTCTGGAAAATTAAATAAATAAAAAAGACGTGCGAGAAATTTTGGCATGCCGAGGGTTGGCGCTCCACGCAATTGCGCACATTTCGTGCCCCTGGCGACGGCCTGATTCGGAGGTTAGGACTGCAATAAATCTAGCGGTGCCTGCAGAGGTCGACGCGGAGCGCAAATTGCGGGCGTTAAATTCGTTGTGATGAAGACGAGACGGTGCGTTAGGACGGCGCGGCGCGCCGATGCGTATCGTCGAGGCCGAGACCGAGGGAGCGGGTAAGTATCGGGCATTTAACAAATGAGCCAGGTTTATGCGAAAACGCTTTTCATGCCTTGATTAATCGCGCCGATTTGAAGGCGCTCCTTCCCAGGCCTCGGATAATCCACCCCCGGAAAAATGCAAACACGCTAGGCTTAATCCAACATCAAGCAAGGACTCCGCTCTTACCTTGTTTCAAAATTTAAGATAAGAATCAATGTCTTCAAAAAAAATCTTGTGTAAAATTAGACAAAGCAGTTTATTGCAATCCGTTCGAATACCATCACCCAAGTAGCATTTTCCAACGGAAAAATCGCGATATTTTGAAATTACACTGAAAAAAAAACCACATTGGATCAAGAGTCAAGACTCTTGAAGACATTGACAAGAAATAATACTCTTGATTCAATCGGATTTTTGCTTGAATCAAAACGAAATCCGCTTAAATTAAGAGGCTTGGTTCTTGATTTAAGCTTAAATCTGATTGAATCAAGAGTATACGTTTTCTTGTCGATGTTTTAAGAGTCTGGACTCTAGATCCAATGTGTTTTTTTTTTCCTGTGTAAGTTAACATGAAAAAAGTTAACCTACCCAAAGGAACATCCTCATCAGACTACATAGCAGCAGTGGCGGGAGGCACTTGGCCCTCGGGGGCCGCACAGTGGATCGAGTCAATTAGAGAGGTCGCGGACATGAAATTTTTGACTAAAACTGCAAATTTTGCTGTTTATGTCGTCACATCTCGAATTTATAGGTGTGTTTCTAGAAGTAAATTTCACGAGAAAACCAATGAAACCACTCTTAAAACTTCAGAGTTTTGTATAAACGGAGTTATAAAGCATTTAAAGTTTCCAAATTATGTCCAACCTCTCCTATTGACTGGATCCACTATGGGCCGCCTGCGGAGTTCTTCGATCTCCATCTCCTCGTTAGAGAAACCAACAGCTTCTAAAGACAGAAAAATGGGTCAGTGCCCAAAGTACTTTTTTACCCTCTATTCGTACGAATTAGTGATCAAGAATGTTTTAATTCAACATTCCAGATATATTTTCAAAATTTGAAGCATAAGCTTTGATTCGTTTCCTTTCTAAAATTCAATAGAGGATTTGCAGGTGTCTGAAATTTGACGAATTTCGTGTTTAAGTGGAGACTACTGAGCGAGCTGATCACGAGGATACTCTTGGTTCATGAATTGAACAATTATTGGAGAAGATATGACAAAATGACACAATCTGCTAAAATACGTGTGTTTCAATGGGAAATGCCGTCAGTTGACGTCACTAGGCAGTGCATTTTCTCACTTTTAAATCTATTTTTTTACCATTTCCCATGTCAGAAAAAAAATTATGAAAAATTCTGTGAAATCAGCTCTTCCAGCACTTTCAGACGAAGCAATAAAAAATTTGCGTGCAAATTCTCCATTCCCTATCGGCTGAGCGCTTGGTAATAAAAACTTATAGATAACCTTGATCACTTCTATAGATGAAAATGTGTGTGATCTTCGGGACAAGAGCGACTTTAGTACATTAAACGAACGAAGAGCAAACGAAAACGTGAATGAACGTTTTATAACTAGGTCGGTATAACTTTTTCATAAAAGATCATGCATAGTTAATGGATGAGTCTTAGAAAGGTGAGCTTTTCGGGCGATCTCCGGCGCGAGGCTGAGGCCACGCTCTTCGGCTCATCTGCGGGTGGAAGAGCGCCCTTCGCTGGGGGCCTGAAACTTTGCGGGATGAGGAATGATAGGAGCTAAGTGACCGCATTAAAACTGCAAGATGCGACCAAACTCTGCGGCCCCCTCCTCGTTTAATTCATTGTCAAAGCTACGCCTCATAATCTGCCGCCCCACTTTCAACCTTGTTTTACCCACACGCGTAAGCAACGTTGCCAGGTAAAATATTTCCTCGGGGAACATCGTTAAAACTTTATTGCTGTTTTATTGCGGGACCACGATCGATGAAGTCAAATCTTAAAATGTTGTTTTTTTGAACAGGGTCGTGCTGTAGATAATCCATTGAGGCAAGGAACCCGTTTTCACATTCCTGGAAGTTGAGAGATTATACTTTCGATGAAGATGTAGTCTGGATTTCTGGGATATTTAACCCTCTATGACATGGCGTTACTTATTCGTAACAATGCCTTATTTTTTTACCCTTTTTTTATCTCTCTGTTGTATGGTGTTTTTTATCAATGTTTTCTCATTGGACTGAATAATTACTATATTTTGCGGAACAAATTCGAGACTCCGTGTTTTTACAAAAGCTAAACCTTTCTTCCCAGAATCAGAAACCTAGACTTAATTCATGCTCCATAGGGAGAAATAGCCTTGTCATGGAAAGTTAACCTAAAAAATTAGGGGAAATACTAAAAATAATAATTACCCGATTTTAATTAAAGTCATTCATTATACTTATCGGTTTAAAATAAGAAGCAGTCCAATACACCTTGACCCCTAATATTAGGAGAGAAGCGTAATCTTCAAATCAGGGTAGAGTTAAACAATTTTAAAATATGAACGGCAACCATCATTCTTGAAAGAGAGAGGGGGAAAAACACTATCTACGGTGTTTATTATTTTCAGGGGATTTTTGGAAACTTTAGCCGACCTAAAAAGTGGGATTTCCCTCTTGCTGATTCATTCCTTGAGGAAGATACATTTCACTACGTGGAGTAATGTATTTTTTTATTACAGCTCTTTAATAGGGAATTTTAAGACACCCCTTGTAACATTTGCTTCTTGGGTAATTTACCGTGACGAGCCGTCTTCTTGGGCCAAGAATCCGGAGTTATACTTGAACCATTCTTCAGGGTTTCTCCAAGCAGAGCTTCTTCAATCCTCCTTGACGCGTGCTGGAAGCATTCTGGGGCCAACAATAGATTTGAACAACTGAGTGAAACGCGTACCTGCTCAAAAGCAGGTAGAAAAATGATCGTGCCCCTTAAATTGCATCGTGCGAGATTGAAGGAAATTCAACCCTCCTGATTTCAGTTTGTCACGTTTACGTGCAGTCGCTTCCATTATCCTAAAAGAAATGGTGCCTCAACAAAGTATGGTATAGGCTTATTGCGACATGAAGTGACGTTGGGATGGTCTATATGCGCTTTCGTATCCGAAGCAAGACACGCTGAACGAGACTACTGCAAATTAATTGCAACGGCTGAAAGGATGTGAATTGTATGCAATATGATTAAAAAATCATAGTGAGCGCATTGGCAATTTCTGTAAGTTCTTCCCTTGCAATGGAGGGTATTGGTGTTGCAATGCCTGGTTTGAATGCAGACGAACCACCCTAAAATCCTAATGTGTACCAATCCGCCCGTTATCATTATAACGAGAGGATAATCCTCTCTTTGAACCTCAAATGAAACTAAACCAACACGAAACTTCGTAATATGGCAAGGATTCACGCTTTTCCACATTTTAGATGACGTTTCGTAAATTGTGATTTTTGTTCCTTGTATCAATTTTTTTTATGAGTTATGCCATGAAATTACTCGCAAGTATCTTAATTTTCTTGTAAATTTTCCGAAAATCGAGGTGTCTCATTTTCATAATACTATCAAAGTTGCAAGCTTGAAAACTTGCTAACCTGCGTAGTTTGCAGAGAAAAAAAGGAATTATAGACTTTACCAGGGTTACTTAGGTATCATTGCGTTTTCAAGGAATGTATTTTTAGCACTATGTAAATTTGAGGTACCCCGTAACGTGAGTTTACCATGATGTGTAACATTTTTTTATCGATGACGTCGTAATTTGATAATTTTCTTTGATGAGTTTTTGAACTCGTTTTAAAATTATCTAAATTAGCCAATCCTGACCTAAAAATAAAAACAGTCGAAAGTGCCGGGCAGAAAATAATACATCGAATCCAAAGATTTACTCATTTAAAATCTTGAAAATTAAATTCACCGCGTTACGCAACTCACCCTATTTGACAAGTCCCGATTTTGAACGCACAAAAGCAATATGCACGCCTATGCCCTAATTAACTAATTTTCTCAAACCGGATTTCCGAAGTTGTCAATTTGTGCAGATTGTACCTCAAATTAGAATAAAATCCCAACTTATTGTCACTAGTGAACTCTGAATGAATGATTCCTTCTTCTATACTCATTCAAACAATTTCTCCCTAAATTGAAACACATTAAGTTGGTTTCTTAATTTTTTTCTTATAATTTTTATTAATATGATAATTCAAATATGCTATCACTGACGAGACTTCATCAATTTTTATTTTATCACTTGTCATACTTTAGTACATCATTCAGAGTCAGTTCTCAAATGAATCTTAGCTTGTAAAATGTCTAATCCAGTATTAAGAAGTGAAATTAGGGATACCTCCAATCATAAATAATAAGCGTAAGATTCAAACACGAGCAAGATTTATTTGACTTTCACATTTACCGGTAAAATTTTCTCACCATTATAATTTTATTTGAAATTTAAACGTTTAACTGGATAATTCTGCAATGTTTAGTAGGAGGTGTATCTATATTCTGTCAAATGCGGGGAATGCTTTCGGAAGGAGTGCAGCGAGTCTCGCCTTTTGTCTACAAACAAAGTGATGGTCTTTTGAAAATCAAGTGTGAAGTTGTTTGTTTATTACCACAACGACCGGCACTGCTTCTCTGGTTTACGAGCAAAATCCTGGAATCCTGACTCAATGAATTCGTGCGTAGTGGTAGTAGGTGCCTCGTGTGAAAATGAGTTAGGACCTCTCTGAGGATAATTCACATTATCTAGTCGTTTAATAAGACGTTTTGACTTCTTGACTTGTGGCACATTTCGTGGCTCCTCTGAGGTAAGGGGTATCTCTAATTCCGTATGCGTAACGGAGAGCATTGAACTATACGGAGAACAGGGCTCACGTAGAAACTGAGGTACGCCCTTACCCCAAAGGAACCACGATTTTGTACGCCTCTCGGTGATGCATCAGTTGCACTGGTCTTAGAATCGTGTTTTAATGCTTGATTCTTGTAGATCAGCTAAAAATAATAAGATCTGTCATAACAGCAACTTCCTACCGTTGAATAACCAAGATATCGCGCTTTGACAAATTCGGGTTATGACGTCATCTATTGCGGGTGTGATACCATTTCTCAACATGAAACTCGGATGAAAGCAAGGTGGAAGAAACCAGGGTGTCACTACCGCGGTGGATGACGTCATAAACCGAATGTTTCAAAAATCGCGATATCCCGGTTAATATTGAACATACAAAGTTGCTGCTTGGACGGATCTTAATATTTTTAGCTATTGTTTAGCTTACCACTTAAAGCGGTCAACATTTTGAAAATAATTACATTGCTGTAAATCGGAGAAAAACAGATCGATCCGCGGAAATGCGTTTTTCAACAAGACGTTTTATAAAATGCGCCCAGGTGAAAATAATGATAATCTCTTAGGGAGGCATCTAGAGACCTATTTGATACGAGAAAATCACACTTGTGACCCATGGGTGGGGGTAGGAGGTTCACGGCGCAGTCGTTTTTGAGGCGCCACGCACAGCAAAATAATCGTACTTCTCATCGCACTCAATTGAGATATCACGAAGATGAGGCGACAAAGATATCTCACAACTTGTTGCGAAATATTATATTTTGTTTTTTTAGCCTTTGATGCCTATTTTTGACGTTTTCCACTGTTGCCAAAATCACTTGAGTGCAGGATAAAATATTCACTACTTTTATTCTTTGCCCTTGTAAATTTGCGTAAAACTGAACACTAAAAAAGTGTCAAACTGCCAATAATTTGAAGGGTCAAAAATAGCCACCAGTCCCTTACGTTGGGCCCCTCGGGGGCCTTACGAGCCTACGTGCGTATATTGTAAATCTGGCCTTGCATTAAACTCTTTGAATTTCTGTGACCGCAGGACGGATGGGCTATTTTTGCGTGTTTTTCAATGATACTTAGGATTAACCTTACAAGAAATTTCGCTTCTCTTGTAGCAGAGATAATATAATTTTCCGCGGTTCTATAAATCAACCAATTGATTAGATTTGTCTTCAAGTTCGGATAGGTAAGAGAGAGAGTCCAGCGACACAACGCTGCCAATAAATAAAACCCCCAATGAACGGCTGGTTTTGCCGTAGAACCAGGGGCTGGGCTGGGCTCCTCTGCGTTGCCTCCCTGCCATTTCTTATGCGTCAGCTACAGGCTCTTTAAGGCATGACATATTTAATTACAGTTGCTCCAAGTTGGCAACATTGGGATGGAAGTGGTCTTGACTCTTGTGCCTTTACTTTTATTATTTCATGAAAACAAGGGTGGAAATGAATGCAAGAGGCCTTTCCTTTCTTTACTGCGCCGCCGCGCCGCGCCAGTCGTTGTTGAAGCCCGACCCGCCGTGTCCCTTTACTGATGAGCATGCCTGGTCCGCTGACCTGCATTTTGTGCCAGGATTTCGGAAAAGTAGTGTTGCCACATTACCAAAAATGAAATTTTGAGAAAATGGGCACAGCTCAGTACAGTGTCCGTGCAGAATACTTTATTGAGCAGGTCCCTTTGTTGTCGTTAAATTTTCAAAAATCCTCAAAAAGACATATCTAATTGTAAAAGGGGTTTAAAAAGTCTTAAATTTTTTTTAAAAATGTCTCTTTGACCGAATTACCTTTCAAAATATAGCCCATTCGATTGCTCGAACACGAAAAATAGACTGTTGTTGATTTTTTTTTCCCTAAAGGTCATAGCTAGTCAGGAGAATTTCCAACTGATTGAATGCATGGGAATCTATGAAGACTTTTTTGAGAAAATCCAGAGGCCTGAGAATAATAACTCTTGTCGTGGAAATAGAGCTAAAATGTAAAAAATTTTCGGATAAAAATTGCATGAATATAACGGAAAGAATTCAGGTTCTTTTACAGGACAAGGGACACCCACGTACAATCTGACTAACACCGACTTGCGCTAACCAGGTGTTGATTAGGTATTCACTCCTAAAATGTTTCATTAATTCCATATTTCGGAGAAAACTTCTTGGATGGTAGGCAGTAAGGTCAGAAAAAAATCTGCAGATAAAAAAACGGGAAGCTCAATCGATTTGGAGGCATTTTTATTTCGCTAGGAGTAATGTTGGGGGAAGAGGGGGAAGAGAACCGTTGAAGAAAGAATCAGAAAACGTAGTTCTAACCGGCCGAAATCCGGAATTTCGCCTGTAGATCCGGAACTTCGCCTGTAGATCCGGAAGATTATACGGACTACGATGCAACGTTCAACAGTGCTGCCAAGATTCTTGTCACCTCTCAATATGTTATTGAGAATCTCGTATCCTCCGTGTTTCATGTGGCAACTTCGTTCAACGGAAAAGGTAGTTCCGGACAGAGTTGCCAATTTCATATTAAAATTCGAGAATAAACCTCGATCATTGAGTGTCACTGCGTGAATTTTTCCCTTTAAATCGGACGTTCGGCGAATCTGTTGGCCTCCCATAATATAGTGCACGTCCACTTGATTTTTCTCTAGTGTCAGTAGGTTGGATATAGAATTTAAAAAAGATCGGCGTAGAAATGCGAATTTTTCACCAAATTCGGAAAAAAACGAAGATGGTAAACATTTTGATCCGATATGCCTCGTAATGCTTCTATTTTATGATGATGTTGGGAAAATAAGCTGAGTAAATGCGATAACTCCGTGAGCAACTAAGTGAGATTCAGGGTTTTGGACGGCTGTGACTTGACGCTTGGCTATATATGTTACGGCGGTTTGGACTTATTGTGAACCTATAATATACTATTTCATACACTTTCTCACCATTCCTATCCGCATCATCGAACCGTCATAATGTATAGGCCGATTTTTAATGGGAGATTTGCGGTCTCCAATTTTTTTACAAAACATTACTTACACCGCTCAACATGGGTTTTTTCCTTCAAACCAAACCAATTTTTTTCGATTCCTAGGTGATATAGAAGTTCAAAAATGCCCATAATTACTGCAGGAAAATTGGCTGGTGCTCAGGGCGCCGCCATTTTGAATTTTCCAAAATTGAGAAAACCCACGATCAGTTTTTGGAAAAATCTCCTCAACGGTTAATCTTACAAAAAAAAAACAAAAAAAGCAGCAGAAAGAACATAAAAGGAGGGGTATCGTTAAGGGCCTTTTTTGGCCCCACCCTGAAATTCCTCAACTCCGCGATTTTTTGGTCATTGAAGGTCTATATTTTACGGAATGCACAATGGTTTTGTCATTTCCGGTCTATTTCGGGGTCTACCACTGGCCTAAACATGGGTCTGAAGGCCAATTTTGGCGAAAAATGCGGGTTTTTCAGCATTCGACGCGCTGTTTCGTAACGATCCCTTCGGAGGACAAAAAAATCCTTCAAGTATGTTCATTAGGGATGTAAGAGAGTCACTTTGGCCAATTTTCGTCGATGTCAAACTTTGCGCTCATAGTTAAAAAAAACTTTTTAGAATTTTTCTTGTTTTACATCATTATTTAAAATGGCTTAAAAAAGGCGACTCATCTTACACCAGAATTAAACTTTTTTGGCAGAAAATGGTCGTGGGTGGTCAAAACCTTCCTCTAAGAACTTTTTCCGATTTAAAGCCCCCCAAAAAAGCCGGTGTTGCCATATTTCATTGCCTAAAATCATAGAAAACCGAGTACTTATTTCAGTATTTGGGGGCTATTTCTCGTCGAGCTCATTCAGAAAAGTCCAAAAACCTTCATTTTTCATATGTTATGGCCGAATCACCAGTAATTACATACATTTATCTAACTACAGAACCTCCCATCGCGGCACGGCGTTGCCACATCATCGGGGAAAAATCGAGAAAAATCCACGTTTCCCTGGATTTGAGCCATTTTTTCGGATTATGCGGATGGAATAAAGTTGAAAGACTTAAATTGCAGTATTCAGAGATACAAGTGGATCATACCTTGTGCCGGTATTCATTATTTTAATATATTGCGCTTATAGACAACCCATATTCTTACGATTTCTAGGCACGATATTTGCGCAAGAGGATGCGACTTTCAAACATTGGCCGTGATCTGAAGTCCGAAAGAAAGTAAGCCATGTGTCAGAATCGCGAGTCCTCAATGCTGAATTTTTACCCGCCCTGACAACCACCACCATCCCCCCTCCCTCCCCCAGCCCTCTTATCGGCAGCGATTGTTCAGAATTCTGCTTCCCGAAATGATAGGCTGATAATCGGGGTAAAAAAACCGCTTAGAGAAGCACGTTTTGAAGTAAAAAACAGAAGAAAAGGAGCACTAAACTTCAAACTATCCGAAAAAATCTGCGGGATAAGCTGACTGAAACGTGATCGCGAGCACACTGAAACCTCAATTTCAGGTGGGAATCAACCGCATCTGATGTAAATATTTACTAGTTGTTAGTGATAAAGTACTTACTGTCATACGAAGATTTGAAGATTCGGTGGATTGGAGATACGCTATAACACCCAGTAATCAGTCTATCTTTAGTCTACCGTAAAGATAACCGTTAATATACATCTACGGTAATCGTCACTCTAAGCATCTCGCAGACTGAAAATCAGCGTATTCGCAATACGCGATATGCGCGACTTTGTATACGTACAATCATATGTCTTCTAAAGGAAATAATATTAAGCATCCTAAATCTCACACATATCGTAATTCATCCTCCATGTGCTTTGTGCCTATACTAAGTATGCAAATTGAGAAAAAAAATCAGGAAGTAGAATTCTGAACAATCGCTGCCGATAAGAGGGCTGGGGGAGGGAGGGGGGATGGTGGTGGTTGTCAGGGCGGGTAAAAATTCAGCATTGAGGACTCGCGATTCTGACACATGGCTTACTTTCTTTCGGACTTCAGATCACGGCCAATGTTTGAAAGTCGCATCCTCTTGCGCAAATATCGTGCCTAGAAATCGTAAGAATATGGGTTGTCTATAAGCGCAATATATTAAAATAATGAATACCGGCACAAGGTATGATCCACTTGCATCTCTGAATACTGCAATTTAAGTCTTTCAACTTTATTCCATCCGCATAATCCGAAAAAATGGCTCAAATCCAGGGAAACGTGGATTTTTCTCGATTTTTCCCCGATGATGTGGCAACGCCGTGCCGCGATGGGAGGTTCTGTAGTTAGATAAATGTATGTAATTACTGGTGATTCGGCCATAACATATGAAAAATGAAGGTTTTTGGACTTTTCTGAATGAGCTCGACGAGAAATAGCCCCCAAATACTGAAATAAGTACTCGGTTTTCTATGATTTTAGGCAATGAAATATGGCAACACCGGCTTTTTTGGGGGGCTTTAAATCGGAAAAAGTTCTTAGAGGAAGGTTTTGACCACCCACGACCATTTTCTGCCAAAAAAGTTTAATTCTGGTGTAAGATGAGTCGCCTTTTTTAAGCCATTTTAAATAATGATGAAAAACAAGAAAAATTCTAAAAAGTTTTTTTTAACTATGAGCGCAAAGTTTGACATCGACGAAAATTGGCCAAAGTGACTCTCTTACATCCCTAATGAACATACTTGAAGGATTTTTTTGTCCTCCGAAGGGATCGTTACGAAACAGCGCGTCGAATGCTGAAAAACCCGCATTTTTCGCCAAAATTGGCCTTCAGACCCATGTTTAGGCCAGTGGTAGACCCCGAAATAGACCGGAAATGACAAAACCATTGTGCATTCCGTAAAATATAGACCTTCAATGACCAAAAAATCGCGGAGTTGAGGAATTTCAGGGTGGGGCCAAAAAAGGCCCTTAACGATACCCCTCCTTTCCTACCGAAATCACCCTCCTCTGTTTTTCAAGCTTAATTTTTTGGTAGTAAAATTATCGTTTTCTTCAAAAATTAGCTAAAAAAAGGCGTACTTTTGCTGATTTTAGGGGAAACTTTGCTTCATATCTCCAGCCATGATTATCTGAGAGAAAAAAAACTGTTATGCTCTTTGAAAAGAACGTAAAATTTACTTCTAGAAAACATATGTCAATGGTTCCTAAACTTTATTTAATCCTGAGAAAAAGCAGTTTATTAGCTCCTCCCTTAAATTTGTCGACCCTTGATTTTGGCAACCATCTCCTTTGAAATCATGAAAAAAAGAAGAAAAAAAACCGAAAAACGTGGCCGAAACTGTGCAACAAGTTGGTAAAATAGTGCTTGGCCCACACCATTTTTTGAGGGGGGGGGGGGCAACGCCAAAAAGTTCAAAACTTTTCAATCAAATCCAAAAATTTTGAGCTCTAATTAAAAGCTCTAAAGTACAGAACTGATGGGGGAGAGTGTTCAGCTCAGGCAGTTTGCATTGGACTATTAAGTTGAGGTAACGTCGAGAGATCTATAATTTTGGTTGTGTTCACACCTCATCAGTAGATCACACTCGTCAGAGAACCCAACTGAAAATCTTGCAAAATCCAAGACTGCATCAAAGCAAAAGTTGGAAGTAAAAGTTTTGTATTGCAACACGGTAAGTTATGTACTGGTACTCATTAGAGCTCAAAATTTTTAATTCTGATTGGATTTTTTTTTGGTTTCTGATCTCAATGACGTTGACGCGATTAACCATTGATGAGATATTTCCAAAAAAACTGATCGTGGGTTTTCTCAATTTTGGAAAAATCAAAATGGCGGCGTCCTGAGCACCAGCCAATTTTCCTACAGTTATTATGGATTTAAAATTTTGAAATCGATGCAGCTCGAACACAAAATGGTGTATTAAAATCTAAGAACATACATTTGCCTATACATATGCGTAAAGGGCCCGCGAAGAGGGCCTGAGGGCGCGAGGCGCCCTCCCGGGGGTTGGGCCGCGTAGCAGTCAGCGGGCAGGGCCTAGTAATGTATACGTTGCAGGAAAAGTGGATATTTTGACTTCCCTTCCCCCTCATCGCATACCCGTAACGCAGCCTGTAACACCGTAATACACTTTCCGTAACGCTCTTTTCAACCCCTTTCTCCCCACGTCCGGTTTTTTATGAATACTTGCCACCGTGAGGCGATTTTTTAGCGTCGAAAGTCATATTTTTTTCGTGTGAAGTTTTGTCCAACAATATTGAAGTGTTACGGTGTTACGCACGTAACCTATATCACTATTTGTCGCCTACCTGACATAAGGGTGTAACTACAATCTGCAATGGACCCTGCCAAAAAAAAAAAAAAAAAAAAAAAAAAAAAAAAAAAAAAAAACATAAATGCGACCTGCTGGTCACAGCGGAGGGTCATGGTCATCATAACAGCGTGAAACACGATAACACGTCTTTCAGCTCACCTCACCTAACGCAAGTCTACTTGAAAACATGCTCTTATGATTGTCATTTTATCGAAATTGAGGATACAAACTAATTAAAATATTGTCTCTGAAGAGTCTTATGTGATGATGAATGCATTTTATTCCATTGGAAAGTTAAAGAAGGGACTCGATTACACGTCATCAGGGGTTACATTTCCAACTTTTCCCTTGAAAAAAAATTATGCTGAGACCAGATAATAGTGTGAAAAATCCCCTCCTCCTTTTGCAGTCACACAGAAAGAAAGAAACAAACAAACAGTAAATCAGTGAAAAACTGAAATTGACGAAATGACGGCAATACAACACGGATTCTCCCGTTAGAAAATCGTAAAAGTAAATCAAGGCTCACAGTCTTCTCGCGGCCGCGCCGTCTTGAAAATATACGATTCAACATATTGGTAATCCGAATGATCGGGATGTGTCAAGTGAACATAGATGAGGGAGGGGAGGGAAAGATCAGATTGAATCATACGAAAACCGCCCTGCGTTGACCGAAATAGGTCGGATCGGTGGATGCGGGAAAAAAACTGGCATGAATGAAGGAGCGACGTTGCGATGGAAAGTGTGACGAATCTCAAAGGTTAGGGTCAGCGCGTCTTCGAGGATATTGACCTGCTATGCTTGATAGGAGCCTTTGCCAACGCCACGCCGTGCCACCAGAAAGGTTCGCACTCTTCTCTTTTCGAACAAAAAAAAACACGGCCACGGAATATTATTGTTCTTATTTTGCCTTTCGTTCGGAGGGAGCCTTGTTTGACGGTCTTCGACGATGTCGGTTTGTGTTGGAAAACGCACATCTGTATTCTTACAAGCTTGCAATACTACACTCAATTGGTAACAATGGTGAGCCGTTGTTAGCGTTAGCCCACATCATGATCCTCAGTTACTTTGGGCACGAAAATGAGACCAGTCGGCGCATGACATCAGACGCGACAGCGTCAAAGATATGGTGACAGCTGTTTTAATGATTTTCCGATGGGAGGAAGACTTTTATAAATTGAAAATTGACGTTATCAGCAACCATTATCTTAAAAAATTATGTTCAAATTCAAAGAAAGGTAGGTATGCGATTTTGAACCTCAGTGACTCGTCTAAACAATTGAAATATTGGCCTTCATCTTCCGAGTCTGATTGCGGGGGCAGAAGAATGAAATTATCAGTTCACAATATTCTATTAAATTTCGGAACGACCCTGGATTACACCGCGCGAGCGCGCATTGACATGTATTACAAAGGATCAACTTTTAGGCAGAAAGATGCAGAGAAGGTGAAGCCATCGAGGCTTTTTCGCGTTCCGAAAACTGGCGAGCTTTGAGACATTCTCTAAAAACCATACAAAGTTACGCTTTTTTCCCTCGAGTAAGAAATTGTTTCATATTTCTATTTTTTTTTTTACTTTTTAGAGAATATTGGGGCGAATAAAGAATTCCGTATTAGCATCTTTATACATTGCATTATGCTCGCATGAATTGGAAGGATTGCACCAGAATTTCTTAACTTACTTAACTTAACTTACTTAATGTATTCAAATAGTTCAGACAAGCTGATAACTGTTGAGTATCCAATCCGCATTAATTGCTGAGTGCGCGACACTCAAAAAATTTAGGGCATCACTCTACAACGCACAAACGACTCCCACTTTTAGTTCTCATTCTTGACGTGTGAGCAAAGGACAAAAGTGCATTTCATGGCGCGTAATTTTCCTCTCAAGTTTCATTTACTTAAAATGAGAACCAAACAACATAACACCTTGAAACTTCTGTAAATTTCTCCTAAGTTTAAGAGAATGAATTCCCCACATTTCAAGGAAAAAAATTGGATAATTTTCTGTTGAAAAAATAAAAAATGAGAGTGATTTTGGCAATGTTTAATGAAGTGGGCAAATACTGTTAAAATCCGTTCAACTGCACCTCGGAAAAATTTGCTGAGTATCATTATACCACATTATTAGAGAGTAAAATGATGACAAGAGGCTACATTGATTCATTTTAACAGTCGAACGAATTTAATGTAATTAATCTAATAGACTAAAAGGATAATTGATTGGATATCAGTCGTTGCTGGCACTTCTGTTTGAAGTCTCCTTAAATTAGCTAAAGGTTTGAGATGTCAAAATATTCGTAATAGTATTTATTAGAGGAGGAACTGCATGTCAACGTTCAAGAAATTTCCAAAACTTCATTCTGAACTTCAAAAATAAATGATAAGTGGTGCAAATAGTAGGTTCTGGGAGATGCACGCATGTGCCGCACTCTCGGGGATTGAAAAAAGAACTAATCGCGTGAAGAATCGCTCAAACTGGAACTACAACGATAGATTCCGCGTCTAAGTGCCTGACAGTTAGGCCGCATGCGAAACTTCTAGAGCAGGAAGAGTACAAGCATTCTTCAAGAAGGGTCCGATTATCAGTGACGACCCTCGACGACCCTCATTAAAGCGGAACGACCTTTTTCGAATCCGGGTCTCGCGGCCGTCACGGGTAGTTATCGCCCTTCGATGAAAACAATGGATCGGACGGCGAAGAAGGACTCAAGAATGCTCAAAGTAGTCACCAAGTACAGAAAAATCGTCTTCTTCAGAGCTTCTTGGACTTTTCAGAAGCCTCCAAGAAGCCTCCAAGACGCAGATTAAGAAGCAAAATGTTACCAGGGACCTCGTGCCGTAATACCACAAACTGTCCATCCAACAGATTATACGCAGCTTCTCAATCTATTCGGAATTTTAGATCAAGTCATTTGCGAATTCTTTCCCTGCCCCCCTCCTTTTCTTATTTTGTTTTTTTCCTACCATACCCTCAGTTATACCGGATTATGCTACATGCGGATGCAGACATCTTCAAAAAAGGGGGACAAAAAAGGGGTCCAAGGGCTTCGCCCAGATAATTTTCGAAGCATCAAATTTGCAGTTTAAGTCAATTTCATTTTGAAAAATTACCAAATGTAAGCGTTTTTCTTCCGTTCCCTCCTTCTTTTTTTCTTCCCCTTTTTTGCTGGCGAAGGGGGAGGGGGGCATACGCCCTTCCTTGGAGCCGTTTATGCAATGTTAAAACCTTTGTACCCGGTGGAAATGCAATATTTTTTACCGTTTGCAACGCCATGGGAACCATTCCGAGACGGAGAGAAAGGATCCAATCAAAAATGTATCCCACGTGTCGTAACTCTAACTTTACATAACTCTATTTGGACCTATTTGCTAAAAGGAACTATGTCCCACGCAAACCCTATACACATAGTTCCTTTCATCATAAATACGTCCATTTGAAGGAAATGTACGCCATTTTATATTTTGCAGAAGCGAGGCAAACGTGGTTTTACAATCGGGAGGCCTCTTGCCCCTCTCTCCCGTGCTCCTCAATTATTCAAAACTGTCAGAGCGTCCCCCGACTTAAGTCCAACTCTCCTTCCACCTCTCGCTGCTCATTTTGCCCCCCCCCCTCCCTTGTTCGGGTGCCCCCTCCATACTGCGCCCATCCGCAACTCCGTCATGAGAATCAACACTCAACAGGTTGGATCGGGGGCTTAAATCCGTCTCCCTTTGTTTTCTGATCCCTTTGCGTGTGTGCCAACCCTCGCGCCAAGTCGCGCCCAACTTCGTGCTTGCTTCTTTGTTTCCCGCTCGAGTATTAATCATGTGTGTGCTTCGAGACCATGTTTCTGAGGTGGGGTGAATGAGCCCAGATCAAGAGCATACGGTGGATGAAGAAAGACTCGCAATTTCCGTGAAATACTCACGAATTCGAGAGATGAGCGATCTCTGGCATTGCGTTATTTTTTTCTCTATTTATTTTTTCAGTGCAGTAATCTCTCTCTGTAACGAGAACTCAAGAGATCAGTCGATTTCCTTGCCATAGAGAGGTTCTCGTTATAATGATGGACGATCAGAGACAGAGGCGGATCCAGCAATTTGACAACACCGTATCTTATCCATTTTAACCCATGCTAAATATGTAAATAATCGATTCTTGTCGGGGCACCTGACCCCTCCAAGAATCGATACATTTCCATAGGTTTAAATGGAGGAAAGGAAATGTTGCCAATTTGCTGGATCCGCCGATGAGCAGGAAAAGACGGACAAACCCTAACATCAATTTCTCAAAAGACTATACATACCATTCAGGGGTACAAAATCTCCACGAACCCTTGATCCTGGGATTGTAGGCGCGCATGTGCGCTGGTCGGAAATGGTGTGCGCCGCCGTGGTAGGTCCCAGAATGACAACGAAAAAATACGAATTTTCAACGATTAAAGCGCGCAATGGACAGAGCGCGCAATGCGTGAAGTATTCTTCCAGTCTTGTAGGCGCTGCTATGCGCTCCGCGCTGCCGGCCGCACGGCGTTTGGCGCAATGCGTGAAGTATTCCTGCAGTCTCGTAGGTGCTAATATGCTCTTCGCGCCGACCGCACTGTGCTCGGCGCGATTAGTTTATCTCGCGGAGTCAGTGTTTTTGAACTTGTTCCTGCAATTAAGTTTTTGCACGCTCTATATGGATTACTGTCATTCAAAATTATTAAAAGAATACCATCAAATCTATGTAATTTTCTTCTCTTCATTCACAAACGACTAACACCATGACTTCACCTCTTGTTGAGCTGCACCGATTTGTCAGTCGCTGGAAACTCGTATTCACCAATTCAGCAATATGGGCATTGCACTCATCCGCAATCCATTGTAAAAGGGCTATACTGCTTAATTTTTAGGGAGAGGAGAGCCACAGTTGGAGGAGATATAAGAAAGCATCTTCTCATCATCGACCTTCGACTGGCTTTTTTCGGGAGAATCCAAGCTCATTTCAAAAAGCATGTATGAACCATGATTATTACGTGCTCTAATGTGTAGCAAGGCATAGGCATAGGCATAGGCATGCATAGGCATGTATAGGCTTTAATGAGTACTTATCGGGCCGAGTCAAGCTTTCTGGGATTTGAAGACACTTAAAAATGTTCGAAGCTACGACCAGTTTCAAAGAGTGCACTTGCATTAAAATGTTGAAAAGTTTCACATTATTTATTTATACCTACATTAACGGACGCACGCTTTTGTATAGGACATTTAAAGAAATTTTCGTCGAATCAGAAAATTCACCGAAAAATATCAAAGGAACTTTGGCTCTGATCCGTTCATTTCTAGAAAGCATTCTGACATTTTGGACTGAAAACAAGTTTGATAAGGCACAAAAATTGCGTTTTATCAAAACCTCCACCTTTCCGACGCGTAAATCCTTTACGAACAAGAGATTAATGGATTAAATTTAAACATACTGAATTTGTTCGAGTGGATCTTACGAATAACGCCATCCAAGCGGTTCCGTCGGATTTCTGTAAAGGACCGTTCAAATAATACGTAACGCTCTAAGGGAGAGTAAGGGTCAAGGAGAGCGTTATGCCGTTTGGTTTTTACGTGTGAAAGAAAAGGGACCTACGTCGCAAAAGTTTTACAAGGGAAGAAGTGAGTGGGGGTCCAAAAATTGGAAATTTAGCGTTACGTTTTTTATGAGCGTGATGTCACTCATGGGCGTATGGGTGCATCGAAATTTTCACGTAGGTAAGCCGTAGAGAGCATGGTGGTATACGGACGGAGGGGCTCAACACCTCGAAGTGTAGATGCGCCCTTCCGCCAGAGGAGCGACGGTATATTTGGAAGGCCCCTCTTGAGCAATTCGCCGAATACATGGTGGTGTACGGCACATTGCATCCACCTCCTCTGCAGGCGTTTGGTAATTTTTCTGTTTCCTAATTTTAAGGAAATGGGTTTCTTTGATCAACATCAAATAGATCCTTAAATTGAGGAAACAGGAAATGATATGCCCGTTTCCTAATTTTAAGGAAACTGATCTCTTCAAACGACACTCCATGGTTTCTTCAATTCAGGAAACGGCTTTGCTTCTCTCCGTTTCCTAATTCTAAGGAAACAGGGTTCTTCGATCAACACGACATGGATCCTTAAATTTAGGACACAGAAGCGATTCCCTCGTTCCCTAATTTTAAGGAAACAGTTTTCCCGTTTCAAGTATCCGTTAGTCTGTTTCGAGAAAACGTATACTTGGTTCAAGAAAGCGTGGTTTTCTCAACTCAACACAATTTTGTTACCTTGGATTGAGATAACTGTTAGCCATAAGTTTTGGAGAGGAGGCATTTTTATCTCAATTTTTTGGCATCTTTAATCTGCTATAGTTTTTTAAGGATTTTAGAAATGAAAGTGTACGAGGTACCTTGTTTTAGCCTTCGCTTTTTGCCTGTAAATGCCATGAAAACCTTTGTTGATCTTTCACAGGGGTAGGAATCATGTGTGCATTCAAGAAGAGAAAAATTCTGTTGGAATACTAAGCATTACGATCAGCACTTTCTGTTTTGGACTTTCATTTTAGAATGTTTACATTTGAATATTCAACACATATAGAATATAATTTTCCGGCGGCTCATCAAAAGTTTATATGGAATACCTACTGTCAGTTAAAAAATATCCTGGCTTAAAATTTCTTCACTATACAAACTTATGAGTGTGAAGTTGCTAGTTTTGAAGAAGCGGGTTACTTGTTCCTGCGAAAAATAGTTTTTCATAACCTGCCATACAATGGTCTGGTTTCTAGCAATCGTGATTTTCAAATTTTGAAGATTTGACTGGAAAGAGTTACCCTAATACTACGTTGCACAAAAACCGACAGGAGCCGAGATGACATTTTGGGCCACGGTCGCCATCTTGGGTTTACGAATTTTGGAAATTTGACTAGAAATTTGAAATTCTCGTCGAAAAATACCTCGTGATACCGAGTTTCAGCGAACTCGAACGAAGAGAAACCGAGATAGCATATTAGGCCACGTCCGCCATCTTGGATTTGAGTATTTTTAAAAATTGACTAAAAATTCGAGTTTCCGGTCGAAAAATACCCTCAGACACCGAGTTTCAGAAAAATCCATCGAACAGGAGCCGACATAGCATTTTAGGCCACGTCCGCCATCTTGGATTTGAGAATTTTCAAAAATCGACTAAAAATTCGAATTTCCCGTCGAAAAGTACCCCTGATCCCGCGGTTCCCAAAGCTCTAACGAACAGAAACGGAGGCCAGAACCGGGGCTCATTTTAGGCCACATCCAACATTTTGGAGTTGAGAATTTTAAAAAATTGACTAAAAATTCGAGTTTTCCGTTGAAAAATACCGTGTGATACCGCGTTTCGCAAGACTCGAACAAACAGAAACCGAGATAGCATTTTAACCCACGTCCGCCATCTTGAATTTGAGAATTTTAAAAAATGGACTAAAAATTCGAGTTTCCCGTCGAAAAATACCTCCTGACACCGAATTTCAGGAAAATCCATCAAACAGGAGCCGAGATAGCATTTTAAGCCATTTCGGATTTTCGGATTTTTTGAATTTTGACAGATTTTGATTTAAAACGCGTGATCCCCAAAATCGAAGCTCAGATTCGGATTCCTCGTGAAAAATCGATGCAATTTCATGTATCATACCCTGACACCGAATTGCAGGAAAATCCATCGAACAGGAGCCGAGATGGCATTTTAAGCCACATCAGTCATTTCAGATTTTCGAATTTGGAAAATTTGACTTAAAACGCGTGATGCCCAAAATCGAAGTTCAGATTCGGATTCCTCGTTAAAAATTGATACAATTTCATGTATCATATCCGAGCATAGCGTGGAGGAAAGAGACGAAACGTGAGCATACTGATTATTCTAACATATGATACATGAAATCTCATCAATTTTTCACGAGGAATCCGAATCTGAGCTTAGATTTTCGATATTACGCGTTTTAATCTATTTAAAATCGTAGGAGAAATTACAGAATTGTCCTTGAAAATTGATCACACATTAGTGTTTTTATACGTCATTGAACGTCTTTTCTTCACGCTATTCTAAAATTTGATGCATGAAATCGCATCAGTTTTTCACGAGGAATCCGAATCTGAGCTTAGATTTTCGATATTACGCGTTTTAATCTATTTAAAATCGTAGGAGAAATTACAGAATTGTCCTTGAAAATTGATTATACATTAGTGTTTTTTTACGTCATTGAACGTCTTTTCTTCACGCTATTCTAAAATTTGATGCATGAAATCGCATCAGTTTTTCACGAGGAATCCGAATCTGAGCTTAGATTTTGGATATTACGCGTTTTAATTTATTAAAATCGTAGGAGAATTACAGAATTGTCCTTGAAAATTGATCACACATTAGTGATTTTTTACCCCGTTTTTCTTCTACGTTCATGTAATGATATTAGATCAACAGTTGACTCATCGACTAGTCTAGCCTAACCCCCCAGAATCAGTCTAAAGGGCGAACGATTTTATCAGATAAGATGTGCGGTCCTAGTTTCCGGGCAATTGCGGTTTGATGGAAGCTGCGATGAGGAGAAACGGAAGATATGCGAAACTCGGGCGGATATTAGTGAGAAACTAGGTAGGGGAAAGGCTTTCTTCCCGAAAAGTTAGTGTTCGGGCCAACTTACATGGTCACTGGAGCATTGTATAGCAGGTTGTGGGAAACTATTTTTTTGCAGCAACAACCAATTGGATTGCATTTTGCAAAAGGGAACTAAGAGCATTTCAATGTTGCTGAGATTGTGCCACTTAGGTACATTCTTTGCAAAAAGTAAACTTTGCGACGGTAATTTTCGTCTTGAATTCAAAGTTTATTGGGAGTAGAGGTGAAACTAGTTTAGATGATCGTTTATGTTTGCAAGGTTAGCGACATTGGAATGCTCTATCACAGGTACAAAATTTGCACCATCAGAACTAAATTGGACGTATGTATGCTAGAAGGAAGTATGTTGCACGTAAACCCTATGCACATAGTACCTTTTATCATAAATATAACGTACATATTTTCCAATTCCGATAAAATTGTATTTTTTTACTCAATATAACCACCAGGAATCCCGGACAGAATTTTTTTTATCCGAAATCTTTTTTTTTTGTACTCGTAGTCATTCTTTGTCTTTCTTTTCAAATCGAAAATGTAGATAGCCGTAGACGTTACGGCTGTGTTCGTAACTACTACCACTAGATAGAACCTTTCTGATAATTTCAATCTGATGCACGTCACACAAAAATTTCAACAAAATCTCACGCGAGTATCTTATGTCACAGTTTGTACTTTTGCAGTGTCATATCGTTGTGATACCTTACAAAAATATTTTTCTTGAGCTGTTCTGTTGAATTTTACTCGAAGTTTTCAAACTGTTCTGCTAGTGATGCAAAGATTAATGCCTCCATTTAATCACAACGTATACCATACAGAGCCTTCCTAAAAAAAAAAAGGCTGTTAAAAGAGTGACTGTGGATACGGCTCTTCATAATGTCTTCCTATAGGCAGAGGACAGAATTGAATTGAAAAAGGGAATTTTTCGATAAAAATTGAGTTTAAATTAGGTCATAATTTAAGTTACACATTCTTCATATCACCTCAAAGACGCTACGGGGAAAATTTGAAGAGAACAAAGGTATAGATTTCATTTTGCTGTAAGAAATCACTGTTTCTAGCTCATTCATGAAAGGGCCAATCTGCATAAGAAAACTTACGGCATATTCGTTGTTTCTAAAATGAACCAGAAATACTGATTTCTCATTGCATGTAAGTTCGGTTCATGTAAATCATGTGATTGTCCGTGGGCGAAGATCTCTCAACCCGTGGACAAAAATTTTAGAGGAGCCATTCTCATTTGGAGAGGGTCGAAAAATCAGATTTTGGGATGTTGACGGATAAACCTCTATAGTGTTCTTGAGAATAAGGTAGAGCGAATCACATTGTTGCCAAATGGTTTTGAAAAATAAGCTCTTATTTGTACTTACATAAATCCATGTAGAATATCCGCATTTAAGCGCACAACTTGACCTGTTCCAAGCTAACACCGTATTGGAATTAGGAAACTTTTTAAGGATACATGTTTCCTTAAATTTAGGACTAGTTTTTTTTCAGTCAGGATAAACACGATTCTCAAGAGTTTGGCTATATCCTGCCGTGCTAAGGAAAAACGCCGCACGAACATTCAACAGTTGCCAGATTTCTTTCGATAAAATGTTTATTTTGAGGAGAATGAAAATTATGAATATATTTTCTTAAAATTATCAGACGCTTTAGATCAAATTACAAACAAAATTATCCGAGAAATTGGCTGACAAATATTCAAAAACTTTCCTGAAAATTAGTGGTTTGCCAGAGGAAATTTGGCAACGCCTGAAGTCTCATGCGACGTTTTTTCTTAGCACGGCAGTATATCGGTCCATTTAACCTCCAATCCGATACTCGTGCTAATTTTAGAGGGATCGTGCGTGTGCGATGAGCATTTCGGGGTGCGGGCACATCAAAGACCGCGTAGTCCGATGCGTCGAGATTCTCCCTCGCCCCCTTCCCCCTTCCTGGGAGGGGTAGCTTTTTTCATCTGGTCATTATAATGGAGTGGCAGGAGTTTTTAGTCGTTTGGACAATTATCCGTATTTGTTCTGGGCGAACGTGCCAGGTCGGCTGAATACACTGACCCAGTTCCCCGACCCAGTTGACGGAGGCGTCTTCGGCCGGGGAACATTTCAATTTAGTGTCGAGTAAAAGCGGGGACACTATAGGGGCACTAATCCCCATTAACGCCCCTTCCGTCTCGCCGGGGCAAGGTGCAGATTCCCGTTCGACGACGCAATAACCGTGTCGTCGGGCTCTCAAGGGCGTTGCATGGGAAGCTGCCTGTCGTGCGTCGCGCAAGGTCACGCCTACCCCTCCTCCCCGTCCCCCATCGGGGTGGCGGGCTCGTTAGCCTTTTAACCACGTTTTTAATTATTTCTTACATTAATTTTCTTTAAACAAGCCTCCTGCCTTGTAAGATATTGGTTTCTTTCGTAGTGCCGCTCACTAACGGATGGCGCGGAAAATATCAGATTGTAAAATTTAGGATTCCACCAAATCCAATGGAATTTTAATGAGTACGGAAAGGAAAAATTGAAGATGAAAAATTGCCAGCAAATCGAAAAATTCAATTTTTTGTTAAATGTAGGGGTCTTTCTTAAAGTCAACCTTCGGAAATTTTGTTCTCAGAATCTTTCAAACGCTAAAGTGAATATTATGCATGCCTGTATAAATTAAACTTTGAATTTCTTTATCTTTTGTACTAAGTACAAAGCATTGCATACGCGTTGGCGTACGTGCCATTCTCTACTCAGAGTTTAAAGAGAACACCTGTAACAAAATCCTTACCGTTTCTATTCAGTCGTTAGTAAGTGACCTGGTCAGACTATCACTTAAAAGTACCGCCCAATATATATCCGGTTGTTGAAACGTTCATTTTTAAGGCCCTGTTTCTTAAAATAATACTCAAAACATTGAATTAGGAGGGATGGAAGGGCAAGTAGAACCGACAATTAAGTGTCCAGCAGCATATTATAAATTCCTTTTAAACATAACTATTATGTATCGTTATACCTAAGGATCAAAGTTCCCCAGTATTTAATGCCTGGAAAGTTAAGTACCCGAAAACTTTCAGGTGATGCAGAGTGTAGAGACACGTTTGTTTGAGTGTATGTGTTTCTTTGTCAGAGTTTCGCGGCAACGTTAGTTACAGCCGGAAATTCCTGAAAAATTTCCGCTCTTGAGGATGGGAAAGTTAAAATTCTAATCTAGAGATTTGATTTGGAACTTTCTTAGAGGAACTCATTTCGTTAGAAATCTAGAAATTTGTCAATGGATTTTTTCCGTGCAAAGGCCAATTAAGACTGAAGAATCGGCTGATTTTTTTTTGTTTCAGGTGCGAAACGCGACTGCAGTGTTCATAATCAACCTGAGCATAAGTGACCTGATGTTCTGCTGCTTCAACTTGCCCTTAGCTGCCTCGACGTTCTGGTTCCGCTCGTGGAAGCACGGAGAGCTCCTCTGCCAACTGTTCCCGTTTCTCCGCTACGGGCTTCTTGCCGTCTCCCTCTTCACCGTCCTTGCCATCACCATCAACCGATATATCATGATCAGCCATCCTGACCTCTATCCTAAGTAAGTTTCCCCCATTCATTTATATCTCGTTACGATTTCGGTGAATTTAACTAGAATCCAGCAATTTCAAACGGTATGACCGCATGACGAAATGTGCGGAAGCCGTTGCGCTAATATGCTTATAGCGTCGACCAGCGACCGCACTGTGTCATAGGCGCAATGCGTGAAGTATCCTTGCGTTCTTGTAGGCGCTGATCTGCGTTTGCTAATACGCAAAATATACGTTGCCTACGAGAATGGAGGGGCCGTAACTACTCGGTTTCGTGACGTCAAACTAGTAGAGTAATCGCCGTGTTAGTCAATCAGAGCCGCCGTCGATCGGCCGAAGTTGCGGCGCGTTTGAATCATAGTGGGGTAACGATTTTCAGTATTTAGTCGTGTTTAGCTTTTATTTCCTCAATTATCAGATAATGTAATCTATGAACTAGGCAGTTTTCTGATGTAAAATTTTATCTTCCTTCAAAAGCGGTTCTCATGAACTTTTGCATTAGATGAAACCTTGAAAAGATTTTAGAACAAGAGGAATATGTGTCATGCGTTCTCCCATAAGGACACATGTAAAATCGCGACCGAGTCTCATCTCCTAGCGTGACGTCACTGAATCGTAGTTACGGCCTCTCTATTCTCGTAGGCAACGCGGAAGCGTGCTATATTCCGCCGGCGCACAGTGAATCGAGTCAATTAGAGAGGTCGGGCAAGAAGTTTTTAACTAAAACTGAAAATTTTGATGTTTAATTCGTCAAATTTTAAATTTTAAAGTGTGCTTCTAAAAGAAAATGTCACAAGGAAACCAATGGAGCCTCTTTTAAAACCTCAAAGTTTTGTATGAACGGATTTACAAGCTTTTGAAGTTTCCAAATTTTGTGCGACCTCTCCCATCGACTCGATCCACTGAGCGCCGGCGCAGCGCTACCGCAGCCACGCCATGACACGACTCTAGTTGCGTGAGGGAAGGTAAAGCGCCTTCAAAATTTTGCACGCAACACGGGCATCCATTAAGCACGAATAGTTGTATGTAGGAGTCGTCGTCAATGTCGCACAGCGCCTGCCTAGGATTTTTCAGATGTATCGATGGTTAAACTCGGAAATTGCTCATTTCGGTTTGCAACGCTGCAGATTTACCTCGGTATCCTTTCATTAGAGAACAAACCAGCCTGAATTGTCCGCAATATCCACGCTTTTTCTTCTCTGCAAATGTCAAATTAGTTTGGTTCAGTTCGGTAGTGGTACATATTTTGAGAAGCAAAACTAATAAGGATACGTCGTTCCTTATTAGTTTGCCCACAGATGTTTCCGTCGTCTTATTTACTAAATTCGATAGGTTCACTTTTTTCTTTTTTTTGCTTCTTTAACGCTACAACGCAAAAGTTGTCGATTCTCTCCACCGCATTCTTTCAACAAGCGTTTTTAAAATACTAAAAACAGCTGTCATCCAGCAACATAATTTATTTCAAAAAAGTATACTGGCGAATTAACGAAGTAATTATTACTCAAGTCCTTAAAAATGTACTTTTTCATTTTTAACCAAATGAAAATTTATGCTGCGCTTAAGTAATAACAAATAGGTATTATTTTCCCAAACAATCTATTTTTTTATTGATGAAAAAGTAAAATTTTAGTAATACAGTACGCAATTGACGCTAATACAACAGCACACGGTGACAAATGGATTGTAATTCTGTTCTCAGAGGCACCGTCAAGTTATGTGCAAGATTGTAATTATCTTTGTCTTCGTTTTCAGGATTTACAGTGCGAAAAACCTGGTGCTGATGGTGGGCAGCACGTGGCTCCTAGGGTTCGGAGCGTTGGTGCCCACGTGGCGGGGAAAGTGGGGTCAGTTCGGGCTCGACCCCACGGTGGGGTCCTGCTCCATCCTGCCCGACGCCTGGGGTCACTCGCCCAAGCAGTTCCTCTTCCTGACGGCTTTCGTCATCCCTTGCGTGTGCATCGTTTCGTGCTATGCTCGAATCTATTTTATCGTTCGCCTCACCACCGTCAACTCCCGACAATCCCGCAAAACCAGCAAGGTAAATGCACCTCCGAACCACTTGAAAAACTAAATAAATCATAGTTCATGAAATGAGGGGCTTGGAGGACAAGGTGGATAAATGCAGGTTTTGATATTTCGAGAAATACACGTTTGAAGTTTCGAAATTAGATGCATCCTTATGGCGGAAATAATGTCTAGACTGACCCTTTGACACTCAATAATTGGAATTAGGGGGCGATTTTTTTACAGAAGATGCAGGCTAGCTTTACTTGAAATCATTAATATGTCGATTTTTTTTTTAAAAAATGCACTAATCCTTGTCCTCCAAGCCCCTCAAATATTTTTAAAAAAGTACGTTAAAAGTTACGTGAATTCTCATTGAATTCTTCTCTTACTCACATGCAGACCGGAGGCTCTTAATATCGCAGGCACAAGAATAAGCTAGAAGGAAAATGGGGGGGGGGGGGATGACTGATTTTTTTCGGCTTAGTGGGGGAAAATTAAATAGATGCCTCTTTCTACTCATATGTCATAACTAATGATAAGTCACGAAATTCGGTTATAGAACATTTCGTCAACGATTTTTTGTCCGCGCACCTGTTTTTTCCAGTAATTTACGTCCATGCGTTCTTTCGGCCCGGGAGTTTTGGTCCACGTGCCAGTTGAGACCCAAAGTTAATTGTCCCACATGTAAATACAAACGACAATTGCTCACGACGTTTTTGGATGAAAATGTATAATGTCTTGGAAGAATGAGGGTTTGCTTGTTTTTTTGTTTTGTCTGTTTGGTCCAACGGAGAATAATATGTAGTTGAGAGTTTTGGTAAAAATGGGGGAGTGTCAATTCCATGAGACAAAATTCTCTAAAAGTCTCTACACATCTTTGGTGTAACAGGACTTAATTATCTTTCAAGAAATTCCCACCTTGTTATACCTGAACCGGATAAACCTCTATATTTGCCTCAGCTAAAGGCTTTTAGATTTTTCCTGTGTACGATAAGTATCTTAATTTATTTTTCGAGGAAAGATCTGTGCTTTTAAAGGATGCCTGTCATTCTTAATACATTCGATTTCGTATAATACTGTGCAACGCATCTGTTGTGAAATAGTTGCTTCAGGCACCGCCGCATGGCGGGCGGGCGGCCAGCGCAAAACGGGCATTGGCGCCTACAAACCTAAGTGGATACTTCAAGCATTGTGCAATACGTGAAGTATCCACTTAGGTTTGTAGGCGCCTGGCGCCAGTGAACCTCTTGCGCTGGCAGCACGCCGCGCGCCGCTCTGTTAGGCTTTAATATTTATACTCGCATAGTCAGCGTTTTTAAACTCATGATTTTGAAATTTTTGCACACTCTGCATTGATCATTCTCATTTAAATTGATGGGGGAAAATATAAATCAATTTATTAAATGAGAATAATAATATAATCTGCGTTTTTTTAAATATTGGTGGTTCCGTGTCAAATTGAATGATTTCCAAGGCACTTTAATTTTTCTTTTAAAATTAACAAACAGAAATAAGTAACTTCCGAAGAGTTGACTTCTAAAACGGAAAATTTCCTCATAACCTAGCAACATCCTCTGAGCGTAACTCTCGCTGCTCTAAAAAATAAAATTGATTCGTTATTGCTAAAACTGAATGTTTTGTATTGTGTCAGAAACTCTGACTTCAACTTCCAGACTTTCTCGATTCTTAATTGTTTTCTTATCTAATCATTCCCCGACCGGCGCGCGGCGCACAGTGTATCCAGACAATTAGAAAAGTCGGACGTGAAATTTATGACTAAAACTGCAAATTTTCATTTTTAATTCGTCACTTTTTAAACTTTAAGGGGTAGGTAACTCTGAAATAAAATTTCACGGGAAAATCAATGGAATCACTTTTCGAACCTCAAAGTTTTGTATAAACGGAGTTATTAGCGTTTAAAGTTTCCAAATTTTGTCCGACCTCTCCTATTCTGTCGTGCTAAGGAAGAACGCCGTATGAACCTTCAGGCGTTGCCAAATTTGCTTCGATTAAATTCGAATTTACTGGGAAAGTTGCAAATATTTTTCTTCTAATTTTTTCAGACAATTTTGTCCGCAATTTCATCTAAATCATCTGAAAATTTTAAGGAAAAATATGCTAAACTTTCCTCAAAAATACGTGTTTTATCCGGGAAAATTTGGCAACTCTCGAATGTTCATACGGCGTTCTTTCTTAGCACGGCAGTATTGACTCGATCCACTGTGCGGCGTGCCAAATTCGACTCATGCAATTCTTTTCCTCTTTGATCAGGTGAGCTATTATGCGGGGAAGCACGGGAAGGCGGAAATGCGGAAGCTTCGGCCGAACTTCTCGACGGACGACTCGGCGATCGGGACGAGCAGCTGCTCGGCGCCCTCCTGCTCCACCGAGAGGACCACGGACAACTCGCAGGCCCAGTCGGAACTCTCCCGCGACGTTGTCCTCCACATGATGACCCTCCCTCACCCTCACCCACACCCACACCCCCACCCGCATCCCCCGCCCAACCCCAACTACTTGCTACCACCTTCCTCGCATCGATACAAGATGACCATTCTCCCGGATCCATCTTCGTCATCTGGTGAGTATATACACAATTCCAGTCAAGTTTTAAATCTCCATTTACCATGGTGTAGGAGAAGCATGATATTGATGGCTGAAGTGGGAAACAACGTATTTCCATTGCGGTGTATCAAAATTACCGTTCGTATTTTATTGACTTTTTGGAGAGAAACAAGTCAACTTTATGGCTTGATTTTTATACAGAATGGCCTGCTAATGGTAGAGAAGAAAACTCAAGGAAGTTTTCAAGAAATTACGTCATGACTTGTGTTCCAAAGAAAAAATACAAGAGTGACAGGAAGTTTGCTGCGTCGCAAACTCTCCAGCATGGCGATAAGTGGTTTCGCACTTTGGTCATCGCTATGCCACGTCTCATGAGAGAACAAGTTGCTAGCCTCAGAAACATAATTGGATTCCAATATGATACCAAATTTCTAAATCAACATGATACTTTATGAGCCTATTTGAGTTTTATACCCCATGGTTACTATGAAGATTAAAAGGAAAAAGATTGAAAAAATAGCTCGTCCAAGCAACCTTCTCAGACCTCAGCCTTGGAAACCAACGTATAATGGTCTCAAGGTAGACAGCTAGGTTGAATAACCCTGGAGGTCTTGTGATGAAATTATGCAGTTAATTTGCTGGACAGGACTAAGCTATAAGAAAGAGTGGAGTTATGTGATTGGTCAACCATGTCTATTGGACAACTGACAACCGCATTGGCATCCAATTTTATCGCTCCTATCCATCTTGGTTTACTTTAATCCATCTAGAGACAAGAGACAAGAGACCCTCCACTGGCCTCTTGGCGACAGGTGGAGGCACTGGAAGTTTTTACTTTCGGGGATTTAACAGTTCCTTAAAGAGAATTATAAGGGAGCAACAGTCATCACCCTAATTTCGGCTGTTGACCTACCTACGTGGTGGATGATGAGCTTCGGGTGACGTCATGGGCCAAGCAAGTTTCCCAAATTTCGGCCATTTTCGGCTTGTTTGCGAAACGAAACTGCCAACTCGTTGTTAAACATCAACCATGTAGGTAAGTCAACAGTAGAATGCTGAAGTCCCGAAAGTAAAGGCTTCCACCATGGCCAAGATACTAGTGAAGGGTCTTTTGTCTCTGAATCCATCAGACAAACTAATAATTTCAATGATCGGTCTGCAGAGAGTTACAGAAGCTAAGTTTTCTCTCCTACATTAGGTGAGACGGCCTCTACGATATTTCGTACATGATCTGCCTCAAGCCACGTCCCTTGCCTTTTTCGTTTGATCTTCTTTCACCTCTGCAACCTGACTGGACTTGTTTGCAGGTATCGACGGTGGGGTGGAGCTTGACGACGGGGTATCGTCGGGGACCTCGGCGTGCAGCAGCCGGGCGACGTCGCCCTCAGCGGCGCCGCACAAGAAGCGGACCTCGTTCGGGGGTCGACGGCTGTCGTCGATGCGGGGCGCTCTCTTCCGGCGCAACTCCCTCGCCCGCCACCCCTCCTTCCGGCGCCGCAGCCAGGCCCCCGGCTCCCCGGGCAAGATGAGCGCCAAAGACCGCAAGCTCCTCAAGATGATCCTCGTCATCTTCGGTGCCTTCGTCATCTGCTACCTGCCCATCACCGTGTCCAAGATGCTCCAGTCTTTCGACGAGTATCACTACCTTCACGTCGGCGGGTATGTATCAATATCTATCTCCGGTTCAGTGGCGTGGCATGCTTTTGCGATATATAGATTGATCAGTCATATAAACCTATACAAAAGGATCGATAAACAGGGTGTCCACAACAAACACCTTAATAGTCGATTCTTTATCATAGCTTCAAATGGGAAAATATCGATAGCTGATCATTCACGTCCCGCCACTGCTCCGTTTATGGTACAAGAAAACAGCCGTATGAATGCAGCAGTATGGGGATACCGCGTAGCGTGGCATAATAGTCGGTGTTGGTCTGACCTGAAAATTGTTGGGGTGCTGATACGTTTTGAGGGACCCTCCTCTCAGGTGGAGCCTCTCTAATTAACCTAAAGTCTTCCTTTGTGTGGGTTTTTCAAGTGTTCGGGGGCCTCTACAGAAGTCCTCCCGGTGTCCCCTGAGCAACCAGTCAGAATTTTTGTGATGATGAGGCACTCCAGTATCCCTTGCCACAATGCCCCTGCCAAAAGTGGAAGTCTACTTAACTTTTGGGACTTCGAAATTAAATTGACGACCACCCACTAGCTTGCTACTGAGCTAAGGGTCTGGCAATTTTATCAGCAGTCGTGCGTGATATGGAGTAAATATTACGTTTTTATGTACTCATGCAATATTATTTTTTTTTTTCAGATACATGCTGATATACTTGACCACATGCATAAATCCAATTATCTACGTGGTTATGAGCTCAGAGTACCGACAAGCTTACAAAAATCTCCTGTTTTGCAGAGGGTACACTGAGACCCAGCCAATCAGGACCGTAGGCTTCTACAGAAAAAGTTTCCAGCGGGCCTGACATCCGCCTATAGTCGAGGAGAAACGACAGAAAGCGAGGGATACAGACAGCGGACATACCCCAGATTTATGTTTTTAAAGAAATGATTTAGTAACTCGTTGAATATTGGTGCAGGTGGTTCTTTTGAGAGCGAAATATGTTTGTAATTACTAGAATTTTATTCTTTGAAATGACAATTTTGCTGTTGATGTTACTTGTGCACTGCCATGCAGGCCTGTATCGATTGTTATTTTTTGTCAAGAAAAGAGAGGAAGAGTTAATTGAACAGTGCGATCATGCAGATAAGTACAAGTAGACTCAGTTTTATCTTAGTTTTATCTTAGTTTTATTATCGTAAAAGCGGTGGTGATATAAATTTGAAAACATACCCGATTTCAACCAAACTTCGGATTTTGATAGGCCTATATGCCAATAGTAATCCCTGAAAATTTCAGCCCCCAAAAATAATTACAAGAGGGGGGGCGGGGGGTCAAAGTTGGAAAATCGTGCAAAATTCAAACTGCTATATTTCGGCAACGGTTACAGCTTTTTGAATGCGGTTTGGACCAAAAAACGCAGAATTGTATGTAGTTTCTATTTCATGTATCGTTTGTTACAAAATTTCAACGCAACGTTGCCATTTTTGCAATTTTTTCAATTCTTATTAAATTTTGACCCCTTAAATTTGGCAACATTGTAAATAGCAAAAAACGTCATCTCGCGATTTTGACCAAAATAAGATATGTTGTTCTCAATGCAATTCCCTACAAAACAGCACAAGTCGCATACTGGGGAAACGATTGGTTCGCAAGTTACAGCTTCTCAAAGTTGCGCACCTCGAGGTTGTTGCGCGCTGCGCATGGTATTAGCGCGCCTTGCCTCGAACTACAGCGACTTATTCACGGTTTAAAAACGCTTAGACGCTTTCATATGTTCTATTCTACTGTATTTTTCATTAGAAAACGAGAAAAGGTCCACGGGTACCAAAAGAAGGGGGGAGGGAGCCGTAAATGATAGCCTTTTTTTACGCTTTTCGCAATATTTTTAACTCAAACGAGCGGAATTAGGGCTCCTTGCACCCCCCCCCCCTTTTTAACTCACGCGTTCTCTTTTCTCAGTTTTCTAAGGCAAAAATGATGTATAATTAAATGCAACATCTGAAAATAGAAAGGTGTACCCGCTTGGCGACCGAACCCTGCACAAACAGTAGAATTTGCATGAATGGACACACTTGAAATTCTTATTTTCTTCAGGAGCTATTTCTGAAGTATTTTTAAAATTTTTAAACTATATCGATTCATCGATTTTCGACAATATCGCAGTATTGTATTTTTCTGTGAACACTGAACGATTTGGTAGGATTGGCTACCTTACACTGCATAGGGCGCGCGATCATTGATGGACCGCGGAGTTAGGAGATTGCGAATCCTTATCTGATCTATGGGTATTATTTTAATCAATCGTGAAGATAGATTAGCACAACACCGATGATAACATGCACATTGCAAATTGTAATAACACCTGTTTAAACTGATCAATTAGTTGACCTCTATCTTTCGATCGAGCCGGGTTATTTTCTTAAATCCTGTCATTTTTCTTTTACGATGAGTGGTAATGTACAAACATGCGTTGAGTGTAAAGTCTCGTTAGAGAAAAAAAGTCGTAAAGACAAAGTTTGCCGAAGTGGACAGTGGTTTTGTTTAAAATGTAGTGCGGAATTTCTCAGGAAATCGTCGGAAGTCGCGGAAAAACCCCCTGAAAAAGTGACAATTGGCTTTAAGTCTCCCTCCGTTAAAACTCACCGTAAATGTATTTTTGATTGCTCAGATTCATTAGATTCAGGTAATTTAATTTTTTTGAACAAACAGCTGAGAAGTGCAATTTTTTTTGAGTATAAGTTCATTATACGAGAGGGCAGTCGGTGTTGTGCTCATCATTTCACAAACGGTGTTTTGGATCCTTTATTTCTATCCGGTTTCATTGATAAATGCTCTGAGTCTTCTTCTTTTAGTGCAGGTGAAATTGAGGAGTTATTGTCAATAACGTGCAAATACCACAATTCATCCTCCGGAAAGTCAAGTGATAGTGCGACAGGGTTTTTTTTAAAACTTTCCGACCATGACATTCAGGTATGGACCGGCCTAAATAAATTGCAGTTCGAGACTCTACTCGAGTATATACCTGAAAAAGATGACTGTGTTTTGGGTGCTTATTTGATGTACTTGTACGCTGGAATTACTCAAGAGCAAATAGCAACAATTTTAAACATATCACGAAGCACAGTTAGCCGTAAAATTACTGAATGCAGGCAACATTTAAACGATAGTTTTGTACCGGTGTACTTAGGGAATTTTTTGCGCGAACAAATTCGAGCCGAACAATCTAATATATCTCGTGTTTTAAATTGTGTGAAGGAAGGAGATGACACTTTAATCACTATTTGGGACGGTACTTATTTGTTTTTACATAAAAGTTTAAACTTTAGGTTTCAGCGTCAGACTTTCGGGGGCCAAAAAAAGAGAAATTATGTAAAACCCATGATAGTGACAACAACAAATGGGTTGATTCTTGAAGTACTAGGTCCTGATGAATTGTATGCAGGAAATGTCTCCGATGCAGATATTTTGAAAAACATTATAAAGACTGACTTTTTTAAGAAACTCTTCAAGCCAGGTGATATCTTTATTTTAGATCGTGGTTTTGAGCGAGTAAAAGATGACCTTGAAGCACTAGGATTCAAAGTAACGATCCCTTGCCTAAAAAGGGATAATTCTCAGCTCACTACTTTAGAAGCTAACCAGAGTCGAGTTTGTACAAAGCAGCGGTGGGTTGTAGAGGTTGTAAATAGTAGTTTAAAGCGGTTTAAGTACTTGCGTTCGGTGATTCCCTCTCAATCATATCCATATCTATACACGGATGTTCGAATCGCAGCAGCTATCCACAATAATTTTTTCCAAAGGCTTTACAGCGACGAAGATGATTCTTCTGTGGCTACTTGCATGTTAGCGAATTTGGAAAAAGAAAATATTCTCCAAAAGGTCGTCGAATGTGAATCATTGGTGAGGAAGTACAAGAACTTCGAGAAATTATCAGAGGCCCATCTTCAAGATTTTCCGATCTGGGAAAGCAGTGACTTTAAACCATTCTGTGGAACTTATCAGCTTTCATTAGCACGCTCTTACATCGGGGATCATTTATACTCGGGAAAATATGAATTTCAAGTGTGCAAAGACTCTTACATGCCTAGTTTTTCTAATTACGGATTTACAGTGAAAAAATCACAATTTTTGAAGTGTAAACTGCTGTCTCGCCATAAATCGAATAAAGTTTATTCTATATTTATTTTAATTGATTTAAAAAAACGTTCGTCAGAATCGATTATCGGTAACTACTGTACGTGCAAAAACGGTGCTCGCACTATTGGTACATGCGCTCATATCATCGCTATCATTTGGTATCTTGGATACGGCAGATATCAACAGAATTTTAAAGGCCCATCGGATTTTCTGAATAGATGTTTCCCTCTAGGAAAACCATCATCTGTAGAAACTGATGAGGAAGAAGATGACGAGTAAGATGTTTAGGTAAGCCAAACTATAAACATAGTTATGTTATTTCGTTTCGTCATGGAACAATTACCATCAATTTTTGGTTGTGTATTTGTTATTTTTGGTGCTGGGTTCGGTCGCCAAGCGGGTACACCTTTCTATTTTCAGATGTTGCATTTAATTATACATCATTTTTGCCTTAGAAAACTGAGAAAAGAGAACGCGTGAGTTAAAAAGGGGGGGGGGGGGTGCAAGGAGCCCTAATTCCGCTCGTTTGAGTTAAAAATATTGCGAAAAGCGTAAAAAAAGGCTATCATTTACGGCTCCCCCCCCCCTTCTTTTGGTACCCGTGGACCTTTTCTCGTTTTCTAATGAAAAATACAGTAGAATAGAACATATGAAAGCGTCTAAGCGTTTTTAAACCGTGAATAAGTCGCTGTAGTTCGAGGCAAGGCGCGCTAATACCATGCGCAGCGCGCAACAACCTCGAGGTGCGCAACTTTGAGAAGCTGTAACTTGCGAACCAATCGTTTCCCCAGTATGCGACTTGTGCTGTTTTGTAGGGAATTGCATTGAGAACAACATATCTTATTTTGGTCAAAATCGCGAGATGACGTTTTTTGCTATTTACAATGTTGCCAAATTTAAGGGGTCAAAATTTGATAAGAATTGAAAAAATTGCAAAAATGGCAACGTTGCGTTGAAATTTTGTAACAAACGATACATGAAATAGAAACTACATACAATTCTGCGTTTTTTGGTCCAAACCGCATTCAAAAAGCTGTAACCGTTGCCGAGATATAGCAGTTTGAATTTTGCACGATTTTCCAACTTTGACCCCCCGCCCCCCCTCTTGTAATTATTTTTGGGGGCTGAAATTTTCAGGGATTACTATTGGCATATAGGCCTATCAAAATCCGAAGTTTGGTTGAAATCTGAGGGTGGGCGGATTTTGCCGTTTTTGCACAGACCTCTTTGATAAATCTATACCTCGATATTTAACTTATTCTATGGACTTTTGTTAACCCTACATCATTGAGACTACTATTACTTTTACGTGTGATTTGAATTGAGATAAAGCAAATTTTTTTGTCATTGAAAGACAAATAAGAATATTGTAAATATTGAAATTTATTTTAATTGATAAGAAGTTGACCTAATTATACTAATTCAAAAATTAGACTTTAATCACCGTCAAAAAAAAAAAAAAAAAATGAGAAAAGGAAATTGAAGTAATTTCTCTCCTCTAAAATGGTATATGCCAATAGTTTAAACCTCGATTGCTTCGATTTAAATCGATTGTTACAAAAGTTTTTTCTCGTTTTGATCTCTTTTTCATGGGATAAACGAAACGTTTTCTCTTTTCAACTCATATGTCAGTAAAAATTGCATATTCATCAGTAAAAGATAGATCGAAGCTGTGTAAGTCAATTTAGTATTTCTAAGACAAGATGCAAAAAAGACATGTCTCTCTGAATCCGAGTCGTTTCATTTATGTTATGACAAATCGCCAATTTAATTTGAGTTTTTTCTAGTTATCGATCCTGTCCAAAGAATGACGCCTGAATTAATTTAAATATTTTTGAACCATGGACCCCTGAACTAAGTTGAAGATATTTTTTATAATACTTCAAAATGAAAATTCAGTGTAATTGCTTTACAGTTCCTAAAAAAAAAATAAAAAAAAGAGTATGCAATCTCAAAAAACTCTGATCATTATAATAATTTTAAGAAGTTCTGAGATTCACGTTTTAAAATTGTTTTTCATTTCTTTTTCTTTTTTTCTTTATGAGTAATTAAAGAATAATTTCAAAACTTTGCTCGTGAATCCATTTTGTATTGATGTAATTAGGATGCTTTGATTTAAGTATTTTTGGGAAAATCTAAAAATAATATTACCCGCACAGCGCATTAGTCTAATGAATCAGCTACATTATGAGTCGAAATTTTTTATTTAAATTTTATTACTCTAACTTGTACATTAATGTTTCAATCATTGATTTTTTACATTTTTAAATGAGGAAAATATCGAACGTAAAATGCAAGTACACTGCCATTTCCAGATACTCATAATATTGTCGAATAAACGTTGAGAATTGTCTAAAAAGTTTATTATCTACCTTAGTTTATTATGGATTTAAGAAACGAAAAAAAACTACGTACAACGAAGAACAGAAACTATATTTTGCATCATTTTCAAGAAGGTTTAGACGTACAGTCCGTCCACGGGCATGAAAGAGAGTTTTAGCACTATCGAAACACGTAAATGTTTTGAGGTGGCGCTTTATGATTAAGGAAAATTTTCAGCGTTAGTTCCAAAAGAACCACCATGAAGCGCTGCTAAAATCTGGCAAAATTATCAGCCATTATTTTATTATGACACGGTAGATATACATATTACCTCCTATGGCTCATAAGTTTTAGCAGACTAAGTATAAAATATGCAACACTGGAGACGAGTTTAAAAAAGCTTGAAGCGCCCAAAAATGTCGAGGACAGATTTTCTAAGAGAACAAAAACGGAACTGGGTGAATGAATACTTAGCGCCCATGACCCAAGTTTATTGCACGTTTAAATAAACTTGCATTTGATTCTAAATAAAAACCTTTTTCTAAATGAAGGATCATTTTTCTTTAAATAAAAATTACTTCAAATCTGGTCGTCGAAACGCGGCAAGTATGAGCTATACACGCATAGAATGCTTTGAGGCGTCACGGCGCCCGAGCAACTATTTTAACTCTCCGGAGATCAAATTGCATACACGAACAATTGAAGGAGCTTTGCGTGTGTCGCTGCCGCAGAGCCATGAAACTACCTACAAGTTCTAACAGTGCGACTAAGGATTTTGATTGATAGCTAGGTATTGGTGTGTTGTAATGCGGTAAAAGGTAAAAGTCACTCTCATAGATCATGGTTTTCTGTCCTCTTTTTCTTCTTCGGTTGAAAGGGTTGAGATGAACTCGTGAGAGGCGAAAAATATCAGTTCCTGAATTGAACAAAAACACACGTTCTTTTTTAAAAAGTTGTTTTGGTTGAAATATATGTGGTTTCAATGCACTTAATTGAACAGCATCCCTTGTGGAGCACCTTAGTATATAGTAAATCTCAAATTTTAAACATGTTGTGAGGGCTATAAGACACGCAATGACTCGTGTCGTCCTTCAACAGGAAACTTTTTAAGAGGAGTTAAAGCCTTTACATCATGGAGCAAATTATTCTGCCGGATTATAAAAAAGTCGGTGGACTTCAGGTTATATACACTCGAAACGATTTTGCAATCAATCCAATGGTGTCGTCTCACTTTGCCATCCAATGAAGCAGACATGCAAATGTTTTACTGCCTTTCGTCTATTTTTACTCTTGTCAAATGAAGCCGACATTCCAGTCGCACCTACCTGACTGTTAGCCTTTTCATGAACTACTTACTTACTACACGCATAGAAAATATTTAGTTTTATAGAGAGAAACTTTGAAGTTCTTTTGGTGGCACATATAAAAAGTGCTCGCAAAATTGCATTTATTATCAAGGTAAACCGAGTATTTCTGACAAAACTTACATTACGGACCTTTATCGTATGGAAATAAACACTCGGTATAATACGCCCTCTGACATTCTGTTCCGTCGTATTCCTCATGTTTTCATCATTATTACCCATTAAAATATGCATGCTATAATAGTATAGTGAGTTGATTACCTATGTTCGGAAGATTATTTTGGCCTAATGAAAATGTAAAGTAGAGGAACCAAAATAAAAAAACTTTTTTTTCTCTCGTGAAGAACAAAACATATTAGATGCAATTATTTATGATCTTTGTACCAAATTGTAAAAAGTAATATATATATATATATTATTAAAGATTAAATGTAATGACTGTTAATCTTGTACCTACACAATTTCTTTGTTAATTGAAAGTTTTATTTTATAGGAAGAGCAAGCCACATTTAAGTAACCTACTCCTTCAACCTCAATCACCTATACTACTCGCACACCTTTATGGCGATTTTACTCAGAAATTTTAAGCAGTGGCGTGGCGTGAACAATCGATTGTCGATTTTCCCCATTTGAAGCTATAATAAAGAATCGATTATTAAGGTGTTCGTTACAAACACCCTTTATATCGATTCTTCTCCATAGGTTTAAATGACAGATCATTAGATAAATCGCAAAGCACGCCACGCTACTGATTTTAAGTGTAAGCTCGCCCCCAGTTTTTTCTTTCTTTATTTTCTTTTTTTCGTTAGCTGACCGGACGCAGCCAGCACAGGCCTATATAAATCAGACGTTGCCAAATTTTTTATCATGTTTTGTTTTTCCAAAAGAGAACTGGGGAATATTCTTTAGACTTCTTCTGAGGAGTCCATATTCTTTAAACTTCAGTTCTTTGCGGAGAGTTTTGTAAGGTGGTAATTTGTTTGATTTTCTGGGGAAAAAATAAAACAAGAGAGGAAATTAGACTACCTGAAATTCAATTACCCTGCCTCTGTTTAAATACGTTCAATTTGCAGTCTAAGATGATTGAATAAGGATCTAACGGGATGAGGTGAGCTCGTCTCAAAATAATGACAATTTTTTTTCAAAATATTTAAGTTTACTTGCCTATTTATTGTATAACCAAATTCAGTCGTTCTCTTGTTTTTGCGTGTATTTATTTATTAATATTCACTGATTTACTTCTTTTTACTTTGAAAAAATGTACTTTCTCATCATTTGGGTGGATTACTCATTTTTTATTTCCTTTCTCCTTTTTTCCAGTTTTCAAAAAGATACTTTCACTGAGTTGATTAATTATTAAATTTATTTTTTTGTAAACTGATGAGTTGTTAGTATTGTAATTTATAAATAAAATGCTTTGTTCAATTTTATTGTTTTTCATTTCCTAATGGAAGAAGCTTCTAAAGCTATAATGATCTCTCGTAATTTTTAGCTATCTTTTCTATGAAAATGACTCCTTTGCATACTCTTTGATTGGTCTGTGACTCTGTGAAGTGAGGGTGAAAAACATATTTACAATTCTAAGTTAAAAATTATCATTAGTCGAAACTTTAGCAAAAAGAGGATGCCTCAAGAAAATACTTTTCATTTTGGTCTACTTGCACCCAAAAACTGCATGTGACCAAACGTGAGATAAGATTTAACAAGTGACCCGCAACTAAAAAATGTAGCTAAGCCTCTGCCAAGAAATAACTCAATTCTCTCTAGCCGGTCATATCGACAAATCTGTAGATTGAAGGAATGCTACGTAATAAAAAAAAAAGAAAAAAAAAAAAAAAAAAAACACTGTGCTTAGAAGAGTTACTTTTTTCGGCTACTTGAAATAAATTGCCGTGGACATGGTTAAACTGTTGCGAGTACGGAGCAACTAATGCCTTCTTCACGCAGCTCATATTGCCTACTCGAACTTTTGAAGGCAGACTAATCAGAGCGAGGAACGCTGGTATACTGGTATACATGGTGCGACTGCCATTGTGATATGATGGACTGAACAACGTGACCAGACTGAAACAAGTATTTCATGCTCCTAAGTCTCTCAGATCAGTTACCTACTCGATTAGACAGTGACGATATTATAAAATCGTGCGTATTCTGAACTACTCATTTCCAATCAAGAACATGATTTTACGAAAATTGGTTTTGTAATCAAAAGAAAATTTGTACTTTATGCTCCAGGTTTTCGACCTCGGGCGTGGTTTAGTCTTGATATAACTAAGTGCTTTGGTTTTGATTATGCTTCTTCTTAAAAATGTTATAATCGGTTAGAGGAAGGGTCTGGTTAGGGCTTAAATTCGTGAAAATCCCCGAAATAAATGTCCAGTTTTGGAGCCACGTTGTTCAGTCCTAAAATAAATGTGCCCTCCCCCAGAGTAGACGTTCACGTTCATATCAGAGCAATCTTCAACTTTTTTGAGCTGAACTGCTTGTTTGTTTTCTTGCATTTAGTTTTTCATTCCCTCTTTTATTTTGTTGTCTCCTTGATAATTCGAAAAAATATAATCGTGAATCATAAGCTTTACAAAATAATCGCACGAGTGCAAAAGCAAACTGATAATAACACCGATTGACAGTCAGTTTGTTTGGACACATTTTCAACTGTCCCGGTTCGTTTACCTACTTCAAGGGTTTCACATTTCGGATCCGCTTCCGAAGCACTGAAAAAAAATATCGGTGTATTTACTAAGAAAAGGGTAAAATTACGAAGAATTCAGGGTTCTATTTGATCCTAGTTTTTTCTTAGTAAAATTACCATTTATAGAATTGGTAATTTTACCGGGAAATCTCGGTATTATTGAACTTTCTTGGTAATTTTACTGGACCTTGGTAAAAACGCCGATATTTGTTATCGACTGTGGTAGAATTACCGAGATAAAATGGCAAAGTTACTGGGAATTGATTACCAATAAAAGTGGTATTCTTACCTGAAAATAACAGTAAAAATACCGGTTTTTAGGTAAGCTTACCAGTCTGTCTTAGTGAAATTACCAATAATTGGTAAAAAAAGTAAGATGGTAAAGGTACCAACGAACCTTGGTAAAGACGCCGAGAATTTTCTTTCAGTGAGGTTCCCACTCGTTCTTCTTTTTCCCTATTTAACGAAAGCATACAAATAGACTTGAATGAAACGTTAAAATATAGTATTTTTCATCATATCTCGGAAAATTCACCGTAGATTTCGAAGTGTTCATATTGGTTTACCCGCTTGAAAAATATGCTCTGAAGAACTTGCAACATCGCAAATTTAAGTCTGAATGTTTTTCATCTCACTGTTGGTTACGAGGAAATGTGTAACTGCGCATGAGCTAAAGTATGATTTCAGCGATAATCCCCTCCCTAGCTGTCATCGAGTTTGAGGCGCTGTTCGCAGGCGCTCTGAGCAACTATTCAACCACAGAAGTATTGCACAGTATCACACGAAAATGCAGGCGCACTAACGTGTGTAAATTGACTGGTATCGTTTATCACTGCGTGTAAAGCCTTACTGATCTTAAGACATGTGCGGCTTCTGTAATATCGATTTTGGTGAAATTTGGTACCAGGTGACATTTATTTTCTAGAACGGGAAACTTGATTTTTTAGTCAAATTCTCGAAATTCAAAAATCTGGGATGGTCGATGTGGCCTAAAATGCCATCTCGGCCTCGTATTTGATCAATTTTCGTGAAACTTGGAACTAGGAGGCATTTTTAAAGTTGAAAGTCCAATTTTGAAAATTCAAAACTCCAAAAATCCTCTTGTTTAATGGTAAAAAAAATTGATACCTAACTTATTAGTGATGAAACGTACTCCTAAACCACGTTTCCTCGTTTGCGGCGTTCTAAAATCTCCGTTCTCATCCAAGTTTTTGAAAGAGATAACAAATCAAATATCATCATCATTTAATTTTTAAAGTTTTTACAAAATTTTCCTCGCTGTGGCGAAGATAAATCTATCGCACAGAAGTTACTCAGCATTGACGTTGCGCATTCTTTAAGCTAATAGATAATGACTGGAAATCTGCAAAGTCGCAAACCGAGTTACTTGGTTTTGAGGTTTCATCGTTGATATTTAATTATTCGCGCCATAGATAAAATCAACAGTTTATTCTCATTTTCTTCTCCTTTCCATTTTTCCCCCATGGCCGGATTTACCTACTTGCCGCCCATGGGCCGCCTGTATTTTGCCGCCCTCTTCTCATCCTTTTTCAAACATCAATAAAAACCATCAAGTGAACGTGCCGGAGGGAGAAGGGTGCATAAGACGCGTGCACTCGTGTTGGACATATTTTTTGCGTAAGCCCTGTCAACACTACTAGCAAAAGTTCACGGAACTTCGCGCGAAAGTTCAGTTCCGTAAACCTATCTCTGTGTGGACAAGGCCTTTCATTTGTAAGAAATGAACTAAAAAATTAAGAAAGAACAAACATAAATGTGGTTTAATAATTTTAACTTCCGCTGCCGCGCCGCGCCGACCACACTGTGTTTGGCGCAATGCGTGAAGTATTCATGTAGTCTTGTAGGCACTGTGCGTTTCAAGCCGCGCCGACCGCGGTTGAACGTAGTGTGTTTGACGCAATGCGTGAAGTATTCATGCAGTCTCGTAGGCGCTAATATGTGTTCCATGCCGACCGCCGCGTCGAGGGCTTCTCCTTTTCATCTCAAGTCCTCGTCATCATTTCTCTTTGCGCCGCGCCGCTCCAGGCCAAATTACGTGTTTGGTTTTTCTCTTAACTCAACTAATTAAAGGTGCGCAGTCTTTTGCACCACCGAAATACGACAAAATTAGAAATTGATGAACTCTCAGGAAATGAGAGATTTTGTCACCTTTTCTTATTTGTAATTTTTTTCTGAATCCGATTTTTTTGTACCTGCATTTAAAAAAATTGAAAAATTTGCCGCCCCCTAATTTTGCCGCCATGGGCCGCGGCCCATGTGGCCACCCCCTTAATCCGGCCCTGTTTTCCCCCTCATTTTTTCTCACCTTCACGACGCCGCGCCGCAAACCGAAACACGTGATTTGCATACTTCATAACAATAATGGAGGAATTTGAATGATTGCATAGCTCAAGGCTTATGACCTATAATTTGAAACACATAAATGTATATTTCAGAATTTATCGGCAATGTTTCACGTTAAATGCGTCCTGCTCCTGACCCATGCATGTGCTATGGGTTATTTCCTCGACTTTTTTTTGAATTTACCGCCATAGCTAATGTCTACAATCAACAACGAACGCCAACGTTGGCGTCAATCAAGCATCAAACATCGCAGAGCGAATCGAAAGCTTGTGACGGCCGGCAACCTTGATTTTCGCTACTCGTCAGAGGGATATTGTGAATTTGTTTCGTTTTTTAGTGATAATTCTTTGACCTCAAATTAATTCAAGTTACCGCAATGTACTTACAGTGTAATTAATACACAGCTCTGTGTCGTGGGCATTATACATGTTTTGAGAAGGCGTGCTTGAACCCATACCCCAGAGTCATGGCTGCTTTCAACTTCTACCTCTCTGTAGTGCTTTATTGACTTATTTTAGATCTACTCAGCACCTCTGAGTCTACAATTATCTACACTCTACAAGTTGTGTGACCGTAATCCATCATGATGTACACGGTAAGCATACAATGTTGTTAATTTTTCTGAGACAAATGACCTGCCTATCTACCTGTGGGTGCCGTATACATATGAAAGTTTGTATTTACGAATCAAAGAAAGCTGGGTTATATTCGAAGGTACCACTCCCAATGTGTACCTAATATATCACTCAGTAATCGTGTAAGAGTAGGTAATTCGTACTCTGAACCCCAACCAACATTAGCGTATCAACATCGCTCATTGAATGTTGCTTCTCCATTATGTACATAAAGCACACTGAACAGATGTGTGGATTGACTTAGACCCCCCAAGCAGGTATTGAATATTTGATGAGTATCACTTTTTCAATTTGTAGTATTGATAAAGGTTATGATGTACATCTTATGGATATATTTCATCAGTAATAATTGAACTCGCACGCATCTTTTTGAAAATTCTCCGAATGAAAGTAATCTGTGGCCTTGATGGAACACCTTACCTTGAATTTTACTTAGGTGGTCTACAGTCATACTCATTATGATTAATGTTTTCTAAGTCTATAGAAGAAGCCTGAATCAATCATATTAACTTTAATTTTTGATAAATAGAAGAAGAAATATTGCCCTGTTAGCATAATACCTCAGGAAGACTGATAAGCTTTTGTTTGTTACTAGGGGACAACAGCGGAGCAGGACACTCGCTTTAGTGACAAAGAAAAGAAACTTCTCAAGCAAATGAAGTTTGGAGATGCACTCACCAGAAGAGTAAGTTTTTACATATTTGTAGATGTAAATTTCAGCCCCCTTTTCTTCGCTGTTCTTTTATATATATCCATATATTTAACGTCCTGTGCTATAGACGCTATTACTTAGTGGCATGTCACAGAAAAGCGATTTATGTCGATTTTTTCGCATTGGTAGCATTGAAAAAGGTTATGCCAATGTTATTGTTTGGATCCAATTCGGTATAATGGAGAATCTCTATGATGATGTCGCCACTAATAGCGTTTATCAGACTCTAGACACCTGTCCTGCCCCTATTGATCAGGAGCAAGACCAATTTTTACAGGTCAATCGCTGAGTATCTCTACTGAGATCCACTCCCTCACCCACAATGGTCTATACAAAAAGCACTGCATTTGAACCCCCCCTTCCCTGCCTGTGTGTGCAGTAGTGTCTTTTCCTTAAATGCAACAATAAGCTTAGTTTCTTTCTGCCATATTTCTTCTGCGGTCAAAATACAAGTATACACAGGTATGCTACAACCACTAGAGAGCGCTAGCTGCTAAAAACTATTAAATCTATTGATGTCAAAATTTCAAAGGTAACTTTTTGTTTTGCACTTATTTTAACTACTGTAAACGTGCTGGAAAATCTGTACTGGAGCAATAATCTGTCATTGTGAAAATGCAGACAAAAGCTGTGTTCTGTTCATCAATCCTGCATTTATTCTTATTCATCTATTTTTTTATTTATAGGTTGACATGTCCAAAGTCAAATTTGACACCATCAAACCCTGGATCAGTCAAAAAATCACCAAGCTCCTGGGAATGGAAGATGATGTCGTGGTGGAATTTGTGTTTAACCAGCTTGAAGCAGAAAAGGTAGGTGTATCCCGATGTGCATCAATAGTGTCAGCCTCAAAATATTTAGCTAGTATCCATAGCATATATCGTGCTGTTTTCCTAATTACTAGAATCTCAAAAATGATTAATGCAATGGTGTGTCTTGATGAGCCGAATAATAAGGTAAAATTTTTAGTTAAGCTCATTATAGACAGATTCCTGTATTAGTTCAAACATCGAATTTGTCACAAAGTAAACTTTTGCGGCAAACAGCTTATTGTAAATCCGATGTAATGATTCAAAGCAATTGATTCAACAAGTCAAGAATGTCACTCAATTTCTGACTAGCATCATCTTCTAATTATCCCTTAGCAGCTAAATCGTAATCAATCAGTAGTTGATGAGCAAGCATAATCATGGTTTGTACTGTATGAAAGTATGTTTTTGAAATGTTGTCTTTGTTGAAACTCAGCCCCTTCATTAGTTAGAAAGCAAGGTTTTCTTCATCTCCCCGAAAGTTGAAAACAATTGAAGAGTTTTAATTTTCTTCTCAATCTAGATGCAAAATTATAAATTTTGTGGTTTTCTGTCTTTTAGTCAACTCATAATCACTTTGGAGCAGTTCCTCAGCCTAGTTGTAAACAAACTACAATTTTTTTAAGGTCTCCCAATTCTCAGGAACAAATTAACCTAATTGAATGTTCTATGTTTTTTTGTTCTTTTTCTAGTTTCCAGACCCCAAGAAAATGCAGATCAATCTGACAGGTTTTCTAAATGGGAAAAATGCTCGTGTTTTCATGACTGACCTTTGGGAGCTCCTTCTATCTGCCCAAGATTCAGTGACAGGCATTCCGGAGCAATTTATTGAAAAGAAAAAAGAAGAAATTAAAAAGAGAATGGTAATTAAATTTTTGTTTCTGCATTTCGTATAACTTGGCTCCTTCTCAAAAACTAGCTTCTTCATTCACTCAAAGTTTTCATATCCGGCTTAAGTGAACAAGTTCCAATCCCACAAAGATCCCTGATTATTTTGCCAAATGTGACAAACAACGTGCCAAGATAGATGAAAGATTTTAATTGTTGCACCCTGTTTATTTTTATCTCTTTTTTTTTATCAGATTTTATTTACAACCTAACCTACTTAGTTTGCGTACAGCAGTCTGTCAAAAGTCATACTTTCAATCATAGAAAAGCCTGTTCATTTTGTCTCTAGTGTTTTTTCATATATTTTCTTTTACTTCACATTCTCAATTATAGCTGATTAAGAAAAAAATTGGAAATTTTCTGTGCAGGCTTCCAACTACTTGTATGACTTTTCTTGGGACGTCATTGATCCGCTTTCAAAGCTGAGTTGTTTGATCTTCTACATATCCTCTGATTGTTATATTTTTTTTTGCATTTCAGGAAGAGCAAGAGAAGATAAATGACATTGCCAAGAAATTGGAGAAAGAGCGGGAATCCAGGGATAAAAAGAAAGATAAGTAAGTAAAATTTGTCTTTTCTTATTTTTATGAATGATAGCATTGACAAGATGACAAGCTTTTAATTTGAGGTCCTGTTTGCCTTGATAGTACCTACTTAATCCATACTTTCTTTCCACTCGGAGGAATGTTTGTATAGTGAAGGTATTACTGTATACCTCTGCTGTAGCCTGTACTTAGTGTATCTACTAAAAGCAAACAAAGCAAAAATCAATTCAAGCAAATCTCTGGCAAGCATGCTGTACTCTGTAAGTAGACTGGTGCCAATTTTTTAAATTATTGTATTAGATATCCTTGAAATGATCAGAAGATAAATACATTTGTTTGATTCTGTAGGAGGAGGAGCCATTCCAGGGAGCGACATCGATCAAAGGACAAGGATCGCCACCGTGATAGGGACCGAGATGACAAGAAGAGTCGTAGCAAAGATCACAAGAGATCTCGATCCAGATCCAGGAGGTATTTAACAAGATTCTCAGTTTTTAGGAGGGGTTCTCCCTTAAATTTAAGCCAGCCACAAATGAATGATCAGGTCAATGGTACCTTAACAAGTTCTATATTGTAATTCAACCTCTTTATTTTATTTTTAAAACCTTCATAAGCTCTTATTTTGAAGAAGTCGGCAAAGCTCCTTAAATTTTCTCTTATTTCGTAACTATATTTTAGGCTGCCTGCGTAAGATCTTTATTGTTTTCCTTCAGCAACAAAAAGAAACTATTTGTATCTGCTAACTGTTTTCCTCCCTTTCCTTCACAACTGATTGACATCTAGTTCTTTGCTGCCCAGAAAAAATTATTTAGTTCTTATCCAATTGAACAAAACCGACATACCAGAGTTTTCAGGTAACCAAGATCCCTCCTTCAATACATTTAAAAAATTATACTTACACTGCTTTGCACACTTAGTGGTTTTACGTAGGAAATTAAAAGCGTAGCATTTGAATTTTCTATTTCTAGCAATGAAATGTCTACATCTAATGATAAATCTTGGGCCAAAATTCCAGTGGCTCAGTGTTTCTGACATCCTGAGATGTATGTCCCGTATTTTTTGTATGTGTACCCAAATTGTCTCCGCTCATCTAAATAATACCTCTTTCATTCATTATTCAATTTTATTCCAGTATTTCGAAGAAGGAAGATAAGGCAAAGTTAGATAACGGCACTGCTCGGAGTTCCTCTCCTCAAAATGAAAATGGAAAAAGGTAATCTAACATTAATTATTTTCTTGTTTTTATTTTATTGAATGCTAAATCTCTTTTCATCCCTCTAAATTTCAATCAAGCCTTTAGGCTCGAACTTTCAAAATTTTGACCAGGTAACTCTAACTGCCAATGCTTGAAAGACATTTAGCTGTCCTGGCACTTTTCCAGCATCCTTCTTAGGACTTCTAGTCTCACTTTTTGTATTTTAATTTTCACAGTGATGATGCTGAGGGCAAAAAAGGAAAAGGCGATGATACAAAATCTACCTCACGATCCAGATCACGGTCTAAATCCGGTGACAGAAGCGAATCAGGGTATGTATATTTTGAAGTATACGTACATTACATACTCTTGAGTACAAATTACACTTTTTTAACTATACCCAGTGAAACCCGGTAATAGATATTTTGTATATTGATTATTGATTCATTGTAAGACTGAAATCAGAAATCCAGCAGGCCCCGTACTCAGAGCAGGGAAGTTTTGAAAATTATTTCTATTGAAGCATGGTTTGTGAGGGATTCTTAAAAAAAGAGAGAAAAAATGTGGTCCGAATATGAGACATTTATTAAGAAAAAACTATTCTTTTTGTTGGAATCTGAATTTAGAAGATGTTAGGATTCAGTTCTGCACTAAAGGACTTTCTTCAGTGATTACACGCATCAAATTTATTTTTTTACATTGTTCTCTCACAGAATCTTTTTAATTAATTGTATTTGTTTCTATGATGATATTGCAGGTCGCCAGTGAAGGTGAAAAAAGAGAATCGATCCAGGTCAAGGTCTGGATCTTCTGGCTCAGATTCTGCCCGGAATGGTGATGCTGACAACGGCAATCACAAAAAACGCTCTCCATCGCACTCAAGATCTCGCTCAAGGTCCAAATCGAAGTCTGATCGCCGTGACAAATCTCGCAGCTCAAGTAGTAGTTCCTCATCATCGAAGCACTCTGGTAAAAACCTTACAATACTACCTTCAAAGTATTAACATGCAATCCTGATCTGAAAAAAAATTACCGGTAGATTTTTAAGAAGAGCCATGCATACTGTAATCATCTATCTCAAGTTCATGGTGTTATCGCGTATTCTATTACTATCTGAAAACTTGGTGTGTTATTTTTCAGGCCTGCTCTTCTAAAGCCGTCTAAAATTTTTTTGAGCTGTGAACATTTTTGATACATTAATGTTTATCTGAGAGCATGAAGATTGCAAAGAAGAAGGCTCTGAATAAAACTTGCTGCTGTGCCAGTTCAATAAATATGTCAGCCAGCCATGACCAAGAATTTAAGCATGAAAGCCTGATTGACTCCTAGTAAACTGTGAACTCTAGTATCTACTCAACCTAGATGAATGTCTTACTGATTTTGGAAGCTTGACTGCTATGTCCAAAGCCTCCTCACATTTAGAATTCTCATTCACTGTTGTAACATAATCATAATTATATGAATTGGTTTTAAAAGAAAATTTACATCAATGAAATCAAAAATTATTCATTCATTTACCCAATACACCAAAAATCAATTCACAGTAAAGAAGAAACCATAAGAAAAAGACACAAAAAATATTGAAAACAAAAATGATAGAAGCAGGATATTTTTGCCTAATCTCCAATTTTTAACCTATGCCAGGGGTGGATGCCGTGGCTAGCTTAAGTCAAGGCTGAATAGGTTAAGTTTTAAACATGTTATTGGTTTTCATACTGGACAACTGTAACGGCTTTAAAACATACCTACAACCCTCTGTCTAGTGATAAACGCAAGATGGGTTTACACACACACTCATTTTTTCTGTTGAACCCATGTTTCTTGTTTCAATGTAAAATTTTTGAAGCTATCAGCATTACCTAGACATTTTTCATTATTAACTCTCATTTGATGTGTTCTTCTTCTCAGACAAAGCTTCCAAGGACAGTGACTTTGAAATTCGCAAGAAAGAAAATAGCATCCAAAAAAAGCGTCAGTATAGATCAAACAAAGATGAATCCTCTGACAGTGACTCGGACCATTACCGAAAAGGTTCCCGCCATGGCAGAGTAAGTATAAGCCCATTTCAACGAATTCTTTTCTTTCTTTTTTGTGCTTGACTTAGCCATCTCGTGACAGATATCAGATCGTCCCCCCGAAATTTTCCACTGAGTAAAGCAGTAGAATCTAAAATTTTATCATGAGAATGGTAAGGGTCATTCATCTAATTTAACCTTCATTATGGCTGAACAAAAAGTTAGAAATCTTTTCAAATTTCAACTTAATTGGGTTTTACTTACGAACTGCTCTGTGCTCAGTTGTATGAGCAACTTTTCAAATATTAATCCATCCTATCCAGAATAAGTAGCTATTAAATTACTGGCTCGTCCTTGGCCTATATAATTCTTATTCATCTTGACTTGAGAAATTATTAGATTACTAGTTTTCATTAACTTGCATCTTTGCTTAAAATTTGTGTCAGCAGCTTTTTTTACTGACTAGAAATAAACGGACATTCTTTAGCAGTCAAAAGTTTCTCAACTGCAAAATTACTTTTTTTATATTTTCTTCTTCTTGAGTCTCACATTAATGTGAATACTTACCTAATGTTTACTTCTGTTCTTTTAGGATCGCCGTGATAAATCTCGATCTAGATCCCGCAGACGCTCTAAATCGCGCTCTAGGGACCGCTACAGCCGCCGAAGTAGCCGCAGGTCTGCTGATAGAGATAGAGAAAGAGAGCGTGAACGAGAACGCGCACGTGAGCGTGAACGTAGATTCCGTGAGCGTGCAAGGAGAGAAAGAGAGGAACGGCAGAGGAGAGAGGAAGAACGCAGAGAAAGGGAGCGAGAACGCCGTGAAAGAGAGAGACGGGAACGAGAAAGAGAGCAGCGTGAAAGGGAACGTGAGCGAGAACGCAGAGAGAGAGAAAGAGAACGTGAACGTGAGAAAGAGAAGGAAAAAGAGCGTGAAAGAGAAGCAGAACGTGAACGAGAACGAGCTAAAGCGGCAACCAGAGATAGAGACAGGGAGAAAGATAGAAAGGATCGAGACCGTGATGTTGATAGAAAGAGGTAAGTAAGTCCAGTCATAAATTTTTCTCCCAGTTTTATTTTTATCATTGATGTGATAATTGATTCTATATTTATTGTAGAATTATTATTTATTTTCAATCATCGAAACATCAATTTATGGAAGGATAAAGTGAACTGTGTTCATTGTTGGTGCTACTCCGACCAGCAGATTAAGGTCATTGGTTATGACATTTGTATGAAGCATTCAACAAATTTAATGCAAATTCGTCTGCTTCTATTTTGATCCTACTTATGATATAACTTAAAATTATTAACAATAACAAACACTAAATATTATGCACATCCAATAAACCCAGGTCCATGTAGTTAAGTTTTATATAGTTATATCTTTTAAATTGCTAGCATATTAGATAAGAAGAAGTTCAGTGCTGTGCTACTTAGTCCATTTGGTGGCCCTGAGATCACAACTATCTCATATGAATATCTCATTTATTACAGAATATTCTTTCTAAGGAACAAAATTTACAACTTATCTCTCTTACATATTTAATATTCTTTCTCATTTTCCAGGCGTAGATCGTCTAGTCGACGTCGGTCAAGGTCAACCAGCCGCCGATCAAAATCAAAGAGCCCTGTGAGTATACACTTCTTTAGTATTTAAATTAAGTCTACTGTAGGATCAGAGCCATTGCTTTAAGTCAATGGATTAGGCAGAAAAAAATAAACTTACCGATAATGTGGGTTTTTTTCGTCAAGTAATAATCCGTATGGTTGACCCAGCAAGTAAAAAATGTGTCATTAAAAGATAAAAGTATTTGGAAAAGCTGTTAATTGTTTTGCCCATCACTCAACAGCATTCCTCATTGCAAAAGTGTAAGGAAATATGCATTTCATCCATGATCTTAAGCATCAATATTAATTAAGTGGCAAATGATAACTTGGTGTAGTGACCTATTACAAGCCTGTAAGTAAGTTACGTCATTTACTATCAAACTCATGAACATATTCTTGTAAAATCTTTAAAGTAATTTTTTTTCTTTTCTTTTCTTTTTAGTATTCAAGGAGCCTATCAAGAACACCATCACCGTTTAAAAAGTCTGAAGAAAAGGAAGCAAAATCTTCCAAGCATGATAAATCCAGAGATCGTGACAGGTAAGCTCATAGTTTTAATCAGGCCATTTATCATAAAGAAATCTCCTCTAGGATGAGAGGCTAAGTATTAGAAAGCTTTTTACTGAGTCCAATGTTATAAGAAAAATATAGAATTTAAGTGGTTGAGACTCCTCAATCCAGAATACTGATCGAATACAATAAAAAAAATTAATTGACTGAAAAGTGATAGGAAATTTCTGTCCACTAATCACCACTTTCAGTGAATTGTCTGGTTTCAGATTTTATGTACTTATGGTTAAGTTTTTTCTCTGAAATCTCTCACTTATTCCCTCTATACATTATTCCAAGTTTAAAAGTCTTTTTTTTACTTATCCTTAACTGCCCCACTCTATTTGACTGGAGGAGCATTTTTTTTCTTTCTCTTTTTAAGATGGTCAGCTAATCGTCAAAATTGTATGGCTCAACAAATGAAGTAGGATAGAGGGACTCAGTGTATCTTAATTTATCTGAGATCCTAAAACTGCTAATTCTAAGTTTCAAACTTACTCATAGAGAGTTTATTACATTTAATACATACTAATATGAGTTCTCTTGTACTTATTATATTTCAGGAGCTCTGAGGGTAAAAGCACCTCGCGTAGGAAGTCGGAATCACCTGATCATAGACGCCGTAGCAGTGATGTGAGTAGAATTATGACCCTTACTTCAATCATATGTTTCAGAAGTTTTTGCAGCCATATAATTTCCCAGCAAAATATTTTCGGAGGAGGGTTATCTAATATCTGGTTTTTTCAACCAAAAGAGCGAATTTATCATTTTTAAAGGAATTTCTCCCCAACACTTTTAAATCTCCACTTTCTTTTTGATATGTATCTATACCAACTTATACCTAGTTCCAATCTTCAATAAGTTGGACTCAAACTTGGTCCCGTCATGATTTAAATTTGTGGGAATTGGTATTATCCTGTATTTTGTTCTGTTAAATGAGTAACCTTTGTTTTTTCAGGCGCATCATAAAAAATCTAAAGACTCGTCTTCTGAATCAGATGATGATGATAAATCCAAGAAAAAGAAAAAGCGCAAGCATGAATCAAGCGACTCTGAAAAGTCTGAAGTTGAAAAGGTAAGTCTTTTTGTGTTAGTATGGTGGAAAACAAAGAGAATGTAAAAGCAGCCCAAAACGGAAACGACAATCGAAAACACAGAAAAATGCGGAAACAAGGCTAAAAAGATGTGTTAGTATGTTTAGCTCCAAAAATGACTTAAACAGAAATGATCTCTGCCATCGCAAAACAAACCTAATACCACATAATTATCTCCATAGTAAAGATAAACCTCTTTACTTTTTGTCAGTGGAATTTAATATTTAGCTTTGTCTTGGTCCATCCGCCCAGACCTTATTCATCGTAGTGTTTTTGGCTCGAAAACCCAAAGAAGCTTGGGTCATCCTCACTTAAATTGAGTTCAGTGCTTGCTGGAACCTCACCTACTTTTAAGACTAGGTGAACTGGACTCAAAAGTTAAGTTCGCTCGCCCACCCCGGAAAATATCCTTTCAATTGATGAGTCGTCTTAAAAGTAAATAATTGAATAATGTAGTGAAGCACTGTGACTTCACCACACATCACTATCACCATTTGTATAGTATGCTGTTCTTGAATAGAGTATCACATGCATTCAAATGCTCATTCAAAGTTACTTCCTTATCCAATTTTTCTTTCAAGCCGAAGTACCCACGCATATTCTCGCTCACACAATCTCCTTAAAAAAAAATGTGCATCAATGCATATGAGCCTGATATCCTCTCAATTCAGATTAAAAAGGAAAGATTATGACTCCTCTTCCCCATTTGTTCCTCCCTCCGTTGATTTGATGTATTTCATGGGTTGTAATATGAATCCGTTCATTTCTGCAGGTAAAGGAGAAGAAGAAAAAGAAAAGAAAAGATTCGAGCTCTTCTGAAGAAGATGAACCAGCAAAGAAGAAGCATAAGAAGGATTCTTCTTCATCTGAGCGGAGTGTAGAAAAAGCCTCCAAAAAGAAAAAGAAGAAGAAATCAAAGGCCTCCAGCTCTAGCTCTGAGGTAAGTCTCAATAATTACTCCTAAAAAATCTCAGTTTTCTGTGCTGAAACATTCCATCGATTCTCCTGCTTAGCAAGTAGAATGAATTGTCTATTTGATTCTTCTTAAGTCTTTCAGTCGAATGAATTCCAGTAAGTTGTCCCTGAAAGGAAGATAGACTAAGCATTTAAAGCAAAAAAGTAGTAGCAGCAGAGGAGAATCACTTTTCATTTGTTTTCATACTATCATATGAAAACATTTGCGCTAAAAGCATGTTGATACCAGCTGACAACTTTCATTCATTTTTAATCGATGCACTGCCAACCTCTTCAATCAAATGCATCAAAAAAATCCTCAACCACATTTTAACATGTTAACTTACGGCAGGAAGGGCTCTTTTTGCTGGGTTGTCACCGCGTCAAGTGTAATTTTTTACTGCCATTGGCTATTTCTATTGAAAAAATAGTGCAAATTCTATTTAAGACAGCAAAAATTTCCAGAATATATTTTAATTTTTTTTTAAAGGGTTGAAAATCATATTTTGTGATTTGCAGGAAAGTGATGGTGATGAGAAAAAGAAGAAAAAGGACAAGAAACATAAGAAGCACAAGAAACACAAGAAGCACAAGAAACATAAGAAACGCAAAGAGGATGCAAGTAGTTCTGTAAGTAATTGGTTTTAGGATTTTATCGATTTTTCTGTTCTTTCTCTTTTCCAAATTTTAGTAGCCAAATTCAGTCACAGTTTTAGCCTATAAATACTTCTAATTGAACAAAAATACCAGTCCTTCCGATTTTGGGATTACAATCTACTTCAAATAAATTTGGAATCAAGGGGGTAAAAATGTCAAAATTGTTTATTTAAAAAGATAAACTAACTTGTATATTTCAGTTTTCACTCATTTAAATTTGATCATTGCACCTGGGCGCAACGGGCTATGTTACATCTCAATTATACTGAAGTTTGAGATTCTTAGCATGCCTTGCATAATCTTTTGGGGAACAACAAAAACCATCCATAAATAGTTTGACTTTTAACCCTTTGAGGCCTACGCACGAGTTAACTCGTGTAGCGCATACCGCACGCCCGGGCCTACGCATGAGTTATCTCGTGTTGCGACCGCCGGCCAGAGATTCCCCTCTAGCTCACTCTGTAATCGGTGTATCAAGTCATGTAGCATATGCATTCTGTCGGGAAGGATGTGATCTACAACTTTAGACTACTGCCGAAAAAGTGCGGTGCCATCCGGAGAAACCGCATCAAGGTAACCTCTCAGTTGCCGTGCTTGATTTGCCGTGATGTAAACAATCCGATTTTCGTTTTTCTACCGGCGTTTTTGTTCGATGTTAGTGAAGTAAAAGTGTTTGATTAAAAGATTTAATGAGATTGTTTGTCATAAAATGGATAAACGACGGCTAAGTGTGCAATCTATTGCCGAAATAATTACCCAGATTGAGTCAATGAAAACATCTAAATTTGCGCGCTGCCGGGAAAAAACCTAGGCCGGGGTCGCGGGCGGCCGCGCGAAAACCTAGGGCTCAAAGGGTTAAAGACAAAGATGTTGACATTATATCAAAGTAAGTGGTGCGTATCTCTGTATAGTCATGCTTAGCTACACTCTTCCTCATGAACGTCCCAATTTTTCAACCAGTTACATCCATTCTATTTTATATTTTAGGATTCCGATGTTGATTCAGAACCCTCTGAAGAACGTGAGCAGCGCCTTCGTGAAAAAGCTCTTAAGTCCATGAAGAAGCAGAAGCAACAGAAGCCTTCAGAAGAAAGTGGCAGTTCAAGTGACTAAAAGCGGTAAGTTAAAAGTGGATGTTTGTGCCAGACACTAAAGTTAATAATCTCTCATACACCTTCCGGATAACCCCAATTATGAAAAAAAGCAAGATAGTCTTCATCCATCAACAACATGACTAAAATTAAAAAGTTGTGTCCTCAAAATACTTTTCAGTTCTCCAAATTTTGTGATCAAAGTAATCGCAGGACCTCAAGGAAGCATAGGAAAACAATTGATGTCATTTTTGACAGGAGACAAGTAAGTCAGCCGAGGACAGTTTCTTGGAAAATGCAAAAAAGCTCATGGGGATGACTACATAATCCATTTGCACACATTTCATTGATTCGAACAGATGGATAAAATTCTCAACTTCCCCAAAGTTGAGTGATGGCAGAAAATACCTTGACTCACCCCTAATTGGAACTGTGTTGGCAGTTTTCATCCCCTGTGTAGGATTGTGGCATTGTGAGAAATTTCGATTCATAAAAATTTAAGGTTCACAATGAATGTACTCGTATACATGTTGTTAATGACAAGTTCTCTGATGATCTGGAAAACCGGGAAAGCTAGAAAGTTCGCAGCAGCAGGAGGAGTCAGAAAGATGAGGGATTTGTAAGAAATGTAGGGGATTCAGTGAAAAGCTATCGGCGCAGTGCCATTCAAGGGAGTGTGCTAGTGTCATAATCTTTTTAAGTCAAGTCAAGCATGGTATGAGGTAGCACCTGCGCCGTGTCGTTGCATCATTCTTATGTGATCATTCTTCCAAGGCGTGGTACCTTTTGAACAACTTCTAAGTGCCTTCACCTGTAAGTTGAATTTCTAATAGGTGAAATGTTTGTTCTAAGGTTGGGCAAATTGTAAGATTAAGTTCACTTTAACTCAGATTTAGTCAGAATAGAATTATTTTTGAAATTCAGATGCTTCTTGGGTGAATAAACATCCAACAAGTTTGCTTTCTCTCGTACTTATATGCATGCAAAAAATAGAGGAATTGAAGTGGTGAATGAAGTCAAACAGTCTGACCCATAAACTTTTAACAGCAAAACAAATTTCTATCGCATCACTTGACTGAGTGAGTTGAATATATGGTCATTCCAGTTAAACGAGATACATATAGTTTAAAAAGTTAGGAATGTATCAAAATTATTTATGACACTATATTCACCAATGGTCTTTAATTCAAATTTATGGGTAGCATATTTATTTGTAGCAAATTTTTCTTAGTTTATCTGTGATCTGGATGATTGGTGTAATGCCTTTTGTCTATTCATGCATTCGTGAACTGTATGGTCTGTTGTCATTTCCCCCAAGGCTTAACAGTGTTCTCTCCCTTGAAGCCATACACCGCAGTTTGTTTCGCGCAGTGGTCACAGATTTTTCCAGCAAGCGGTTTCCAGCTCTTCTCATCCCTCATTAGTTTTCGCCAACTGACATCTTTTCCGCTGACCTACATGAGTCATCATTGTTTTCTCCGATCTTCACTCATCAGCATCTTTACTCCTCTGCTGTATGTACCCCATCTCAACGAGGATCTGACCTCCATCGTCATCTTCTTGCATTTTCATCCTGTTGCGGAAGCTCATCTTTATCTGTCATCTACCCTGTTCCTGTTTCTGCACATCCCAAGTCTCTTCATTATCCTCTGCCTGGCCTTGTGAAGGAAGTCTCTCATTTTTTGCGTGGAATGAAGCAGCCTCTATGGAATCCTGAGTCTATAACCTGCTGCAAATGACTGGACATGTGTTGAACCAAAATTTTTTTCAGGTAAAGTTGTTTTCTGAATTGGTTTTTGGTATTTTTATCCCTTTGAAATTCCGAGAATATTCTAGCAATTTAATAATTTTACCATGAGCACACCTGCATTCTCCCCCCTCCCCCTCCCATAATGCAATGTAATTTAATTTAGTGTCATATCCTCTTTGCATCATTCAGTTTTGCACATCATAATCATATGTATTATGACTACGATGTAGACTGCAACAAAAATGCAGCATTATTGACTGGGGCGTATCCTTTGTCCTGTTCCCATGAAAGGTCTTGTTGACATTTAGTATGCGCCTCTTCGTCAGTTAAGGCCTTTTTTCATGAAGGTCTCTTTATTTATCCTGGTTTTTTTTCTAACAGTTTATTATCATCACAGCTTTGGAACCAAATACATTCTATGTTCCATCTCTCTTTTTTTCTTGCACTTTTGTGTCATTATTGATATTGTGCTCACAACTAGGCTAGCACTCAATGTTTCATTCAAAATATTTCTTTGCACATCTCCTTTTTATTAACATATCATGCAGGAAACATTCTTATCATTTTTCATCATCCTTTATCACGAAGTAAAGTTTAAAAGTTGAATGCATTTACAATTCCAAAATTTGGTTAACTTTTAAATGTCCAAGAATGAATGGAGTCATCACTCATTTGAACGTATTTATGGTAAAAGGAACAATGTTGCACGTAAACCCTATGTACATTACATAGTCCCTTCAAGCATAAATACGTCCATTTATTCTTAAGCCATAAATATCTGTAATTAAAGGTTTTGGCCAAGGAGACACATATATTTCTCTGTTGGGCAGTCACAGAATTTTTAATTTTTTTTTTAAAGAAAAAAGAAAAGAAAAAACTTTTCAGTCGCTTTAACTAAAAATGTTGTTGCATCACGTCATCAAATTTTAAAGAGTAAAGAATAAATGTTTCATCTAAAGAAATTTTGAAGCACTGAAACACCAAAGTGCCCTACCTGCACCTATGCCCTCAAGTTAAACTTCCAATACTGCTTTTAGTTGATTAAGCTCTTCATTGTTTTCATGGTCTGGTACTGCTACTCGCAACTTGGAAGAGGAAGTATGGAGTGCATTCCTTCAATTCTGTTTTTGCCTACAAGCCCTCTGGTTTGGTTTAAACAGTTTTTGTTTTAAAGGTGAATTTCAAGGTATCGGAACCTCTAGTCTTAAGCCAAATGAAGCAAACTCATTGGCAGTCCATGAGCTCATTTCCCCCCTTTTATTTCATGATTTTATAGTTCGGAAAGAATTGACTGTTGATTTACCTATTAAATGTCTATGAAAATATTAGCTTGCCAAAGATGAAAAATTAATGTTTAAATTAAAAAAACAGAAAGAATAAAAAAAATTTCGATTTTATTCTCTTACTATAGTGTTTATGATGAACAAAGTTTTAACTTATCAATTTTTCTTTATTCTTCCTCTTTTTTTAAGGAAGGTAACACTACTTTTAAAATAGGTGTGAAGCTCCTATTTACTGCATTTGATCAAATAAAGAAATTCTATAAAGATCTCCGTGTACTGCCAGATCAGTTGCTTTCAGGAGTGACATCTCAAGGTTAAATTTTTCAGCCTGATATTTTTGTGAAAAACACTTTTTCTCTAACTTTAATGTCCACGTCAACTACACTTACCTAGTGGCTCATATATAATAATTTAAGAAAATCAAAATCTACTGGCATGACATTTTTTCATTTGAAATTTAGTTTGAGGTCTGGCCAACTTTAAAGTAGTTCTCTCAGCTAAGATTTAGGTAAATGGAAACTGCAGAATAAAGGTTTTTTTTTGCACTTATTCTCAGAAGATGAAATAGGTAAAAAAAAAAAAAATCGTGCAATCGTGTCTTTTTTAGCACTGAAATTTGAACGCAAAATTGTTTGCTTTCTTTCAGGTTTGCTGCTAAAGAGCCAAAACAACAGGAGAAGAGTTGGAAACCTTTGCTTGGAACTGTGTTCACACCTTCGGTCTTTTCGAGTATCAAAAAGATATATTTACTTATTTTTTCATTGCTTATTTTACGCCTAACTACTGTTTTCTTTTTTAATATTATTTATCATTTAAAATTTAAATCTTCCTCTATCAGAAGCTCTGATATTGCTGGTTTTGTAGCAAAACACTCTCAAGAATGTCCTCTCTAAGGAAAAAACGTATGAAAATTTTCTTTTTTATGAGTTGAAGAAAGTCATGTTAATTTGATCTGTTCACCAAAGTTTTCACTTCTCTACATCAATAGCTGCCATGCAGGGTTTTTACAAATTTTTCCAATGGGATAACTTTACGAAGTGCTGTTTTGTTCTATCACTAAATCAATATCCTTTAAGATATTTTCTCAGTTTTCTACCTAGAACAATTATTTTATTTCTCCATTCAAAATACTTTAGCACTTAAGAATCTCTGTCAAAATTACTTCATCACCAAGGAAGATGTCAACTGATCAGTGATCTGATTTGCTTAAGAGCAAAACAGTAATATCCCTTCCCTCACCAATTTTTCAGTAATTAACAACAGAAGTAAGAGAAATCTTGACCTGCAATAATACAACTTTTGCTGAAGACTTTTACTTCTTTGCAGATGATTTCTATTTTTTAAAGAATGTCTCTATCAGTAGGTCAAGCTTGAATCTTGAAATATCTCCCATAGTAGCATAAGCATGGCTCTGTCATGCGTGCTTTCTTGTGCAACTCAGTTCTAAGGTCGCAATGGAGATAGTCTCTTTTGATTTAAATATTTCCTCCGGGCAATTTTATTCCTATAACATAGCAAAACTTTAATGCCTTTTTTGACGTTTTAAAGGCCAGCACAGTAAATTGAATGATCTGAATAACAGATCTGTAAAAGAAGTACCTTATCTTCAGTGAGAAAATTTTCTTTTTTCAAAAACTTAAACCATGATTATCTCCAACCCAAGAGTTTTTGTCTTAAAACTCCAGGACTCATCTTTTTTGGTCTTTGAGCTGTTAGAATGAACCTTGCGTAAAAATTGCCAGATTTTCTTCTACCATTCATTTAAGAAAAGACAAAGAAAATTTTACAGTGGAAAATAAGATCCCTTACCACCGACCTGGTCTTATTTTCTTGTTAGTTGGGACAAGTGGTAAAATAAATCCTGACCTCTAGTACTAGTTTAACTGGTGCTCGCGGTGTCTGTCAGATTTTAACTTGAGGATCAGTTTGAACCGAAGGTGACAGAACTGGGCTCAAACCATAGCTTTCTTATTGCTAATCTTCCAGCAGGGTTAGTAAAATGACTCCAGTGCAAAGCATCATTCAAAGCTATGGCAATAAACTTTGCCCACCCTCTTTCCTATTTTGCAAGTATGAAACCGATTTTAATCATAGTTAACTGTCTCATCTTGTAATAGTAGTTTTGTGAGTTTCACCTGGAACACTGATGTAATGATTTTATTTTTCTGTACTGTCTTCATACTTGATTTAAATCCTCTCCTTCTTAGGTTATGTAAATTTACTACCTACTTAGTTGCTGTGTCCCTTTTTACCTCACTTTTATTGTGTGAATAAGCTCTTGCAGTAACAGCTAGCGTCTGCTTTTCCCAATTTTTACTTTTTTCCTCCAAATATTGTTAAGAAATTCTGGATAGGCGATGTTCAGACTGAATTTTCAACCAAACTGGTACTGGATGGTACTACGTATTAACAAACCCTCTAGTCTTGCACCAACATTCTTTGTCCCCCACCCATTTGTCACTCTTTAATTAAGACTATAAGTGTGATGGTAGTTGTTCAGTAATTCTTTCATCTTATATAGCCCATGCTGTTGTTAGCAGTCTTCTCAAAATTGGGAAGATTAAACTCCGGGTGTTTTTGCAAGAGCTGATTTATATATCAATCTTCTTCTAAAAATCATTTTCATTTTCTCGTCTGTTTTGTTTCAGATTCACAAAGGAGGCGTATTTTGGTGAGTTAGGACTGCCAAGTTCAGCAAATTATTTCTTCTCACAGCCGTGTACCAGTTTATGTATTAATTGTAATGCTACATATTTTAATCACTTGATCGTTTTATTGATATTCTCATCAGCTTCACATTTTTTAGTAAAAAAATATCAAGTTGATTTTGCCTCACTTTAAAGCATATGAATTAAGTTCTGATTGCATTTTCTCCCTTTTTTTCTGTTCTGTACAATCAACAATTTGACAAATAAAAATATTGTCAATTTTTTCAGTTGTCTTACATTTTTTTGTTCTCTGTAGCTTTCTCAGATGAGCTGTAGAGCTTATAAATGTAGTTCAAAGTTCATTATCAATAGAAAATAAGAAATACGTACATAGACTGTTAACAAAAATTTATTTTTAACATTAAACGTAAAAACTACAACATTTCCGGATAAAAAATTTTTTAAATGAATGACATTTGTTTCTGATTTTCCTAAAAAAATATGGGGACACAAATTATGCAACTAGATATTTACAAAAATCCTTATTTCAAGTTCAACCCAAGTTTTTGATTAGATGCCATCATATTTTCATTGGCAACCATTTGGAATTCCTGGAAACGTTGAGATACCCTCTGATTAAGTTTTAAATACTTCTCCATACAGTTAAGGGCGCACTTTTCCTGAAACAAAAATGGAATGTAAATTATTCCTAGGAAAAGGGACCACATACTAAAGTTAAACATATTTATTTTCCTTTCATTAGAATACATCTGCTGGCATGGACCTGAAAGTAAAATTTCAAACGGTGCAGCACCAGAAAAAGGAGTATGACCATGATTGTTTGCTGACCCCTTGAAAATACAAAGAATTATTTACTTATGTCAATGTTGGTTTTTTCAGAACATAGACATCATCCAAAAATTAAAAAATAAAAACTGTGAAAACTTTACTTCAGTGGATTCAGCATTTTCTGCTGAGCAGTTAAGCATCTTATTTTTGCATTGGGTGCTCAGCTATTCATGCGTTAAGCAGTGATTAGTGATCTCAAGGGTAGATCTTGTTAACCAAAAACGTTGTTTATCTACTGAATTGCATGTCACATCACTTGACAGCCTTGGTAAGAAAGTCCTTCAGTGCAAGGTGCTAAGAGTTAGGCACTTGAAGATAGAGGACATGCAGAGTCCTGTGATTCCATCATAAATTAAACCAGACAGTAAATTATTACCATCAGAGAAAATAGGTAAGAGGCCAGACTTCTAGTTTAGGCTTGATATGAGATTAGATGAGTCCACACCAAATAAGTTTAGTCTACAACAGAATATCCGCCATCTTGATTCTTGCATTAACTTTCACTGCTAGACTGGCATTGATAATCTTCTGCGGCACTCTGAAGAGCGTAAACTTATTTGGGGCGGACTCTAATGATGAAAGGACCTGAAGTAACTTACTTCATCACTTTTCACATCTCTTGTTGTGAAATCTTTAGCACAGTCCATAAAGCACAGCTCAGATAGCTTGTTGTAGGAAACCAAGAATTCTCGAAACTGGGGACAAATAGAAGCATTTTATTACTATGATGAATGATTCAAATATCAGTATAGAAGGACTAATTTAGCGCCAATTCACTAATGAAACTGTACAAATTTTCCTGTGAGTGAACCTGAAGCTTTCAGATACACATCCTACATGTTTTTCAGAACAGGAAGTACTTGCTGCTCTAAATTAGCAGCTGGCAATTCAAGTCAAAAAAGTTGGCCGCCTTTAGAGTAAAAAGGAGGATGATTTACCATGATTGTCACATACATTTGCTGGGGTAAAATGAGGATAGAGGTTTTTTGTCACCTTGAGTTAGTGAGTCAACTACCTAGTTCAGATTGAACTCAATGATGGTTCAATTAACAAATAATTGCAAATTAACTTTAACTGACGTGTAATATATCCTGTCCACTGGGTTACAAATCACAATAAGTTTTCATTGTCCATCCCAAAAATTGGCAATAACCCCTGTCTGTCAAACTGAAGCAATTCAATGCTTCATCAGAATGTCTGCGTTTGATATAAATTTACAATGAAAAAATTGCGAACTTCAAATAGATTGTAACAGAATTTAACTAGGTATGAGAAAAGTACTTTTTAAATTCAATTGGTTCAGCAAAAATGATGATTTTTTCAAGAGTGAAATCCTGTTTATGCTTGAATAGATTCAATAATTTAGATTAACATAAATAAATAGATGTTGTGCTTTGGAGGTTAAAAGTAAAGATTTTGCAAGATATTTATGGAACGCAATAATATTTACAGCACACTCATTCAACCACAGCTAAAGCCCATGACTGGGCACCTTGAAGAAACTGTTACCTCTGCAAAAACGGTGCCGGATGCCTACCTAGCGCTTCCTAACAATGGGCTGCACGCAAAAAAGTGCATCAGTTTTCAACTGAAGAAAAATTAACTTGAATGACAACTGTATACTCACGGTTTTGATATCATCAGGATTAACCCCTGGAATTTGAGCCATATTTCCAGGGTACTGAAATTATGTAGGCTGTAACTGCTGGAAGACAGAGGCTCATGCGTTGAGACGAAAACTGTTTTAATCGAGTCTCCTTTGCATTTGAAAAACTACTAACATTTCTGTGGACACCAGATGGAAAAAAAAACTTGCTCTTTATTCAGTAACTCGAGCCTTTTTTCCTTCGAAATACGAGGTAAAATTACGACAGCTCGTGGAAAAACTTTTTTATGCGAATAGCAAATTTTTTATAATTATCGGATATCACTTCACTAATCACGCAGAAATCCTAACCTATAACCAAAACCAAAACAAATTACTATCACTAATCTGTGATTGGTGCAAATTGCTACATTTTCCCAATTATTCCTCTTTTCGAACAGAAGGAATCTTAACCGCAAATTCTGAACCAGACGCTTTGATTGGTCTAGAGCGGTTCATTCCATTTATTCCGAGTTGAACCAAAATAAGCGGGAATTTCAAATAATTCCGGATATCCTGTCTAAAAATCGTTTCCGTTTCCGGTAAACAGTGTTGTCAGTTTTATTTATCAAATGCTCGTAAAACTGACAGCACTGTTTACCGGAAACGGAAACGATTTGGTAGACAGGATATCCGGAATTATTTGAAATTCCCGCTTGTTTTGGTTCAACTCGGAACAATTGGAATGAACCGCTCTGGACCAATCAAAGCGTCTGGTTCAGAATTTGCGGTTAAGATTCCTTTTGTTCGAATAGAGGAATAATTGGAAAAATAGGTTGGAAAATTCCAATTTGATGAATGTTGATGAATCGCAGGTAGGCGTGCCGCTGATTGTTTTGTTTTGATCGCCATATTATTATCATTGTTCTGTCCAGTGTTCGAGAACTGAAATTTAATTTTATTAAAGTCTCCCAATCGTCAATCGTTTTGGTTTCCTATTAGTACAGACAAATCAGTCCAACTGGATAGAGCTTTTTTATTACTTAATCCACCACCCTCCAGTTCATCATGACGACTGACACCAAAAATGACTACCCCAAAGCATCCCGTAAGTACTTCCATCAATTAGATATTAATTTACCAATCACCATCAATTTGTGATTCTTTCCAGTTATCATTTATATTCATTTTGCGATATTTTTTGACGATGAGCCTTAGCCAGACTGTAAACACTATCATTTAAATGTTAAGTAACGCCAGAAGCGAGGTAAAATTGCGAAACATAGCAGTTTCCCCTCACAGGATGTCAAGCGGCCCGGGAAAGTTTGAGGGAGAACATGGATGCCAATTCCCATGTAAGATTTTTAACATAATTTCATGGAGCTTCCATACCAAGCCCTGCAGAGTTCCGTTTGGTCTGCAGTGAATTTTTCCCTCGGAAATTCTAGCATCTACAAACACTGGTACGATGTTTTGAGCTATGTTTCTTTTTGTGTCTCTTTTCCCCTTCAAAAACAAGGTTTGGGAGGAAAATTTAGTTGCTAAAGCATCCTATTGCACCTGGGTAGAGTCCATGGTATGAAAGTTTATGCGATTTTGCATTGTGAAATAAGATCGTCTGAAGTCTATTTTGTATGGGAACTGCAGCAAGAAACATGATGGCAGATTTAACTACGTCTAAAACTAACTCGAACTAACCGCGTAATCTCAGTCTGCGTGGACTCTGCTATGTGCTGTGTTTTCCATGAAAACCAGAATGAGCTCATGTGAGGAATCAATTGTTAATTGAAGGTCAATGCTTTAAGTTTAGCATGAACTTAAGCGCCTTACATATTACTTCGAAAATCCGTATCATTCTCCTAACAAGATTCCTTTATTTTTCAGAATCCCTAGAGATTGGTGGGATGCTGAATTACATCGCAGGACTGATCCTTCTGATAGCCTTTTGCAGGTTGGTGACTATATAATCCTTCAGCTTTAATGCTTAAAACTTCCACATTGAAGTTAAAGTTTTTTTTTCTCTCAATAGTAATACTGAAGCTCTGCACGCTGTCCCCTCTATGAGTAATACAAACAAGCCATCAATAATTTGCCAGGAAATTTATCATAAGGCACCGGAATAAACATCTGCTTATCAACCGCTGGAGGTGAATTTACTAATCCTCAATTTTGACAATAATCTGAGGAAAATTGTGCAAATTGTCATGGGTGGATATTGCTCCATGTTCTGAAAGGATTGGAGTCATCGGCTCCCCAAAATTTTAACTCTGTATTTTTAACATTTAGCACTCCTGTTCAAAAAAGAACTTAATTATTCAGAAAAATTAAATAACTACTGTAACATTAAGTTTTTTAATCATGACTCTTATTTCAATCAAGTATTCAATGTAAGTTGATCAATAGTCTGTTTCTCTTGCATTGCTTTGCTAATACCTACTACGGATATTGAAAGAGGCACCTACCAGCTGAGGAATAGATTTTAGTACAAAATTACAGCTGCTTGTCTTTCATCATTACGACTCCATTCTGTATGTGCACCCACCCTCCTCTCTCTCTTTCTCGCTCTGGCAATTTTTCAATTCTATTTTACATCATTTTTTTCTTTTTTGATTTTTGCAGCCCATACTGGATCTCCTCCTATGATGAGTCCTCAAGCCCGTTCAAGACAATGGGCATATGGGAATACTGTTTTGAGCACTATCGCCACCCAAATTTGCAGTTCGACATCCTGTTTGATGGTTGCTATGCAATTTACAGCAACGATGTCTATTTCATTCGTGAATGGTTATTACCAGGTAGGTTTTCAAAGCAGGCCATACTAGTATGAGTACTGCCACTTTAATTTTGAAGTTTTCAGACAGCAAATTTTTCTGATCACCAATTTTTAAAAGATTTGATAATCTGCAATTGTTCATCCGCATACATCTTGTAAGCCAAAAAGTAGAATCCCTGAAAATCATCAGTTAATTTTTTCTGGTATGGAATGCATACTGTACTGTACCATCTTTTAGACTAGTTCCACTGAAAACCAGTATTCAAGAGCCTGTTGCTGGAGTGTAGGAAACTTCTGTTATAAATGTATGCCAACCTAAGCTAGGAAACTATTAAGTGGCTATATTTTTGTACACTGAATCAAAATTGTTGACAAAACTTAGGTGTAAATTGTATGCTCATTTTTTGGACCAGCTCTGCCTTGTAGACAAACAGACTCTCCATAAGGATACGTTAAACATAGATCAAGGAATCACTAAAATATTTTTGCCCTTGATATTAGTCCGTATCTAGCGAGCAACCAAGGACCCTATCCAGAGTTTTCTGCTCATAGAAAGAGACTTTGTCGTTGTTCATTCAAATATTCCACCTGAAATTTTTAGGTGTAACTGAATCCATGCCCAAATCAATCACACACAGAAATTATCAGCAGATACATACACTGGTCAAAACAAAATGCAGTCATGGCTATCTAGTAGTGATGTTTTGTTTTGTTTGGAGAAAGTATGAAAGATGAAAATGAATGCAAAACCTGAATAAAAAATCCTAGATAGATACCTTTATGGACCTCAAATTAGTAGTATGTGTTCCCAAAATTGTCGTCAATTTTGGAGTTTGGAAGATTTCATTTGCCTTTTTCTTCTTTAACATTTTCTTTGTGTGTTTATGTTAGTATTTTTTTGAGTCTTTTATAAACCATCAGACTTGTCATTCATTAACATATCAGAAGAGTAGCATAATTTACCATGAAGCACAGCCATGGTGGTCAAACATACCTCAATAATACTCACTTCAAGTGGTCCCATTTTTACATTTTTTCAAAGTAAGTTTCTCTTCCAAAATATTTTGGTTGCCCTTAAAGTATCAACTTCAGTGGAGTGTTGTGAACATCCGTTTATTTTCTCTTTCTCTCTCTAGATAAACTCCATTGATTATTCTACCAATAATTTTTACTTTGCAATTACTACTTAATCCTGCTGTACATGTAACTAGGAACAACTAGGAACTTCAGTTCTAATAAACCAACTGTGAATGGATGAATGTTGTGAAGTAGTTTATGAGGAATATCCTTTCTTGAGAATATTTTTCCAAAGGACTCTATTGAAAATGTTGGAATCTACATTTAACTTTGTGTCCATAATTATTCATAACATCTTTCTATAATTTCAGGATGGCTATTATTCATTCAGATGTGTGTCCTCTTTGCCATAATTTTATCTTTTGGAGCTCAGTTTGTTATTGCTGGTATTGTCATTCGTTATCCGAGAGACTTTGTTCTAACCTATGAGTACCTTTTGTCTGGAGGATGCTTCATCGCAACAGCTGTAGCAAGTAAGTTTTAATATATGTACTCCATGTATTTTTCTAAAAAATTGTTTGGTCTACTTAATCTTGATGTGTAATATTCCACTTTAATCAGGCATACATTTCACGCAAAGAAGTCAAGGGGGAAACCTGGTAGATAACGTGCTCTCTTGAAAGATCCCTCAGTAAAAAGGTAGGATAAGAAAAGGGTAAATTTTAATTACATATCATGCTCAACTATACAGTGAAGGATCAAAAAACATCCATTTTTAGGGTGATTCCTTGAAGAAAGGCTGCAAAATTTGAAAGGTTTTGTCACAATTCATGAAGAGATTTGCCAATAAGCATTGGAATGCGTAATCTGATCAACGCTATCTGCAGTATATTCTGAATGTAAGTGATGAGTCCAAATTGGGGGGGGGGGGGAGCTTGTAAAATTTTTGAAAAAGGAACGGATAATGCGAAAGTTGCACAATGAACCGGATTTGAATTTTTTTTCTCTCTCTCTTACTTTTTTTACAAAATGTTGTAAAATTATCGGCACGATCAATCAACAATTAATTAATATTTCAACTTCAAGGAGATGGGAAATCCTAGCTTTTAAGTTTTCGATCCTTCTCGATCACAATATTTAATTCGTATAGGATTAAACCTATTTTTTATCTTATTTTATGAAACTATTTACTAGCTAAGCAAAATGCTTTTGTTATATTTTGATCATTACTTAATCACCAAAATATCTCAGCAGTATAAACATTCACCTTTGAAGGAAAAAGAGAAAAATTAACCGAGAATGAGAAGTACCTACCACATAGTGCAACTTTTTTTCTGTATACTGTGAATTTTCTCACAATCAAGAAGCTTAAGGTAAGGTGTATTGAATTAATTTGTCCAATTGTAATCAAAAATACTTTCCTCTCTTTTTCAGCATTCTTGTTATTCCTTGCTGTTGCTCTCTTCCCGCTGAACTGCTGGCGCCAGGATTGGATTCAATTTCCTAAATTCAACCACCTCTCTGGTTCCTACTACCTCTGTATCGTTGCATTTCTATTGCACGCTGCTGCAGCATGGTACATCTACAAAGATGCCCGACGGGGTTACCGTTTCAGGCAGGAAAAACCCGGACTCATCATGCAGATGTACCCTCAAGAACATAACGGCTATGCATAAGGAGTTTGCTAAGTGAATTATTCTAGTGCACTTCTGGAGCAGTTTTCAATGGATTGGCCGATTGTTTTTGTATTTGTTGATTCAAACAAAAAACAAGAAACTTCCTGTAAATTCACTCAGTTGAAGGGGACAAAATGTAAACTTGGACCAGTAAAAGAAGTATCAGTTACCAAATTAAAACATTAGATCTGTATCTTCTATTTTCAATTTTGAAGGTTACCATCCAGGTACTGCGTTTAGCAATCTAGGGAGTGCATCGGAGAATGAAGCTGTAAGTCTACCTAAACCTTTTAGAACAACTGTGCCTGTGTTTAACCTCTGGTCTCAGACAGTGTTTTTCAAAAAATTATGTTAAGCCTCTAAGTAAATAAGAAAATCAAGCTTTCAAGTCTACTGGTCATAACTTGCACTAACACTTTGCCTAATTTTGTGTTGAAACTTTTTTTATGTATCGGTCAATTCATTAAAAGTTCTAGAAGATGCTGAAATAGTCCTTTTCATCTCTTGTTATTCTTAGATACATATTTAGGTAATCCTTACACTGATTTGAATTTGTTTCAAATATTTTCCAAGATCTATTTCTCTCAGTGTTGGTTTTTTTCTTAATCCATTTTTAAGCATTTTTATATTTTTTTACAAATTTGTTTGTTTACCGTGATTTTATCTCTTGACCATTTCCTGTCCTAGTGTCTACAATGCTATAACTGTCAAATGCAAAACCACTAAATGCTTTTCTTTCCATTGAAGGTAGTTTTATTGTGTATGCGGAGTGGTATGTATTATGAGATGTAATTTTTTCAACATTCAAACTCTTTGAAAGAGGAAGTATAAAATTTCAAATATTGTAAACCAGCCTGCAAAAATGAACACGGATGTTTAATTGTTTCTAGTGAAATGTCTCTCATTCTGGTATAAAGTTTTCTCTTCTACTGTTGCCTTTTAATTTTGGGAACATCCTGTTTTGTAACAAAAAATGTGAACTTGCTAAATATTTATTCTAGATCATGAAGTGGTTAGTATTTTCACCTCAACTTATTTTATTCAAGGAAGGGAATAACTTTACTTTCTCTGTGCAAAAAGTATGTGGCACCTAAGCAGAATGTTCTCTTATTCATTTTTCCTATCATCTTCAATGTCCTTAGTACACTTTATACAAGAATGTACTGTGCTGATTTTACATCGACTGAGTTTTTGTTACTTTTCATTAGATTGGCTTAATTATGCATTGTAGACTCCTTGGTTCTCGTAATCTCACTTCTTTCTTTGCTCGTGTACCAATATTACGTAGTTGTTTATGTGTAAATATTCCAATGCTATATTTTATAATAGTTATTAACTATACGTTCCATATTTTACTTAATAGTAATGCCTGGAATTTGGATTTCCAAGTTTCAGAAACTGCCTTAATTTTAGACTGATTTATGTCTAGCACTCATCAACAAAATTCAAATCTCTTTGAATAATTTTACATCAATTTTTAGTTTATAATTAATTAAATATTTTTAGAGCTTTTTCACAACACAGCGCCTTAATTAAGAAATCTCCTCTTTTAAATAAGAATGGTATGGTTACTGTTTTCCTTTTTTAGATAAACTCAGTTTCATCATGATTCAATCAAAACTTTTTTTTCGAATGAAGCTTAAAGAATCATTTGCCCCTCTTCTAGTGCATACCTTTTTTTTTTTTTTTTTTTTTTTTTTTTTTTTAAATAAATCTGCTGATTTTGATAGATCTTTTTGTGTGTGATACTCATAGGTAATTTAATATATGTATGGTAAAGTTGGATTCTCATAACTTTTTGTAATTAACGATGTTTTTTTAAGAACTGCTATATTATTTCCTTCAAAGACAATGATAAAACAAAACAGCCTGTCAGTCTCCTGTCCCTGGCTGTAAAAAGAAATACGGACATGAAGTCAATTTTAGAACAATTCTTCAATGACATGTGCTTAAAATTCATAGCTAATTCCTGTTTGTCCATACATGAACTTGCAGTAACAATGTCATGCAAATTCATTAAATATTTCTATGTTCTCCTATCAGCCACACCTCTAAGTGATTTTATTGTTTGACAGTATTGAATATACTTAAGCACTTTGGGATTTTTTATGAATAATCTCATGCATCTAAAGGGAGGGCAGTATTTTTTGGTAAACTGAAAGTCCAGAGTTACATTATTTATTGGCTATTGTGCTGCATTTGAAAGGATAAAAGTCAGAACATATGTCACTCAAATTGGTTTATTTTTCAGATGATTCTTGTCAAATAAATAATACAAAGCCGTATCTCACAAAAAACCTAAGAGGCTCTTTTATTGTTCAATTATTGTTTTCTTTAACATTTTTGTGATGCAAGGGGAGGGGGACTTAAATAAGCTAGGTTATTTTTTGCAGGGGAAATCTGATTTATTTGTCATGAATTTATCTGCCTTATCTCATTAAGCCTTACAAATTTTCCATTACCTGTTATTTTTCTTTCTTTCTCAAATAAATTTAAATATTTTTATATCTGTGCTCAGAACTTTTTCTGAACACACATTAGCACTCTCATCCGTCCAGTGTAAGAAGGATCAGTACTCTCAAAGCTGAAAGTGCAAATAATGCACTTTAAAACTGCTCTCATAATAATGAAAATGAAAACTAAGCACTCAAAGGAAGGATGGTGCTGTTTTACCCCTTATTTGTAGCAAGAACGATGTAATTTCCATGTCAGTATTACGGATTTGTCTTTATAAAAGATTGTTTCATTCAAAGTAAACTAGCAGTCATTTTTTTATGATCCAAGAATAAATGAAGGTATCCCTTGGGAAACTCATATTGGAAAATAAGTACATGTATGATCAGATTATCTTTTAAAAGTGTATTTTGGTGGACAGAAAAAGGGGAAAAAATAAAAAAATTTCATAGTCTGAAATAGAGTAATGACGTTCTCCAGTAGTGCTATTCAGAAGAAAAAATATTTCAACATAAATCGTATCGGTTATTGTGTGCACAGTGTGCATTTCATTTTGCAATGTGATGTTTCCGTCTCACGCTGTAGTTTTAAGTGGATCAGTAAATGTCTTTTATTATGTTAACAGGATGAGGAGTAATTATTTTTCTAAAATTTTTAAATTCATCTCATTTCTTAAGTAATATAAAATAAATCCTTGAATAGCTAAAAAAGAAGATCAATGGTATGTGCTGAAATCTTTATACTCACTTATTTTTTACCTGACTGCCCCTCGAACTCATGTGTACTGGATTTGTAAGGAGTTTCTTATGGAAGACCAAGCTGCTGCTTGCTTACCTGTTATTGTCCCGTTCAAAGAATGAAGAGAACTTAGGTAAAGGGGGAGTGAGATACAATATTTCAAAGCACGTTACTGTTAGATCAGCGTATTTTGCATTTTATCAACTAATTGTTCTGGGAACCAATCAATGTGTAATATGTTGTTTAGAATTGTCGAAATTTTATGTTTGTTTCAAAATTGAAAAGATTAAAAATAGATTAGTACTAAAGAAAGGCAACAACAACAGTACAAGATTTGTTTTTCACACCGTATTTTTATTCAGAAGCATGTGTGCAAATACACTATCCGAGAAATTTTGATTATAATGACCATTTTAACGTATAAAACTGAGGCTGTTTCAATTTGAGTAAGCCCTGAATATTTTGTAATGTATTCATAACTCAATTTTCTTTAGAAACTGAAGTGCCTCATCTACATCAAATGTAATCCAAGTGAGTGAATTTTAATCATGCCTTCCTATGGTGAAATTGTTTCATCAATTTGTACCTCACCTTTAGACTAAAGAAGAAAAAACAAAGAAGCATCTGAGGCAAGCCGCCTCTCAGCAAATACAAATTTTGATGGACTGATTCCATCAAGCAAGAAGACCAATTTTGTAAAAATTTATTTTCATCTTTTGACGCATGCTTCCTAGTAACCATGTTAGCTTGGTATGGTATCATAATCGATTCACCTATTTTATTGTGCTATCACTCTGTAATTTTCGTTCAGTGGGAAAAAGTTGTACTTTTCATTGTCTATTTCTTTGGTATAGTATTTGTTTTGCTTTTATAAAATTTTTAATTTCAATATTTTTAATTGTTTTTTATCCCCCTTATATTGAGATTCCTAACCTTTTTATAAGTAAAGCAAAAAATTCGTACAACCGTCATCCATCCAATGTTTTGGACAGTCTTCCATCAATCACGGTTTCAAGAAAAATGGTAGAGTTATATGCTTTCAATGTAGGGGTCTCTCAGAAGGCCCGCCACAAAGGGGGGGAAACACTGGGTCCCTGGCACCGGGGCCCGTGTTACCCGTGAAAAACCACTACAAATTCACATGCAACCCTTGTTTCGTAAGAAAAAGTGAAAAATTTACCCTAAAAATTTCGCAAAAAGTGAATAGATTTTCAGAAACACGCTGGGGCACTGTAGAATTCCTCTTAAATTTTCAAAGAAGTATACTGTCTGGAAAATTTCTATCTATTTTCAAGATTTTCAGTACAGAGGGATATTTTTAGTAACTGCGTTTCATTTTCTTCCGTCGTCAGATGCTAAGAGTCTCCAGTCTGGGCATCCTCGACTTCAATGGCACATGGCTCAACTCCCTTGCCATAGGAAAAAAAGGGGGAGTCCAGGGGTCCTGGCCCTCTTAGAACTGAAAATAGTATCATATGCCCCCCCCAAAAAAAAATAAAAATAAAAATGTTCCAGATGTTTGGAATGCAACAATTCGCAAGTATTTTGTGCTGAAAGTAGAAAAAAAACATAATTATTCCGCAGAAATTGATGGAAAAATTATTTATGGAAGCTTCAAAATGCGTCCAATTACTCGTATAAATTCTAAAATTTCTCGGGGGATGCCCCTCGGACCCCCCCCCCCTCCTTGCTTGGGGCCCGGACCTTAAAACTGGTACCAGGGCCCGAGATGGGATGTGGCGGGCCTGTCTCCCAGACTTCAATATTACAGTAGAAAACTACCACTACTACTACTTACTATCTATGGGGACATTTTGCCCTCTATTTTGATGAAAAAAGGAAATTTTATGATTTTTCCAGCTACCTTGAAACATGCTTATGATGTTGCGTGTCCATGACATTTGCCTGAGAGGGAAAGATGAGTTTCTTTACGTCCTGAATAAAGTGTGAAAGTGACTCGATTTTGAACTAAAAAAAAGTATATGACAGTCTATTCTTTACGACCTGAATAAAGTGAAAAAGTGACTCGATTTTGAACTAAAAAAAGTATATGACAGTCTAAAAATATGTACATCCACATTTGATAACAGCAATGATTCCATCTCAAGTAGGGTTAACGAAAAGATGTGAGGAAAGGCCTTAATCTTCCACCCACTACTGTACTGATTTCTGCACCTACGTTTATGTCAATCTGATATGAAATTTTGGTGATTTCTTTTGCAATTTTGAGTTCAAAATGTCTGTTGGAGCGTACAGGGCAGATAACATGACTTTTTATGACTAAAGATACATATATTTTAGTAAAAACGTACACGATCACATCGAGATTTGACTCATCCGATGAACGACGCGACGTTTTAAGCCTCACTAGTAAAGGTTTCATTTCTCAGAAGTTTGTTTTCAACTTCGCCGCGTTCGCCGTACAGACAGCAAAACAACAGAAGAGCGTGAAAAAGTGACCATTCGAAAATCATACTTGACGAGCTTCATGAACTTAGTATCAGTGGCGTGCGGTGGGTTTGGTGATAGGGCAAGCTCTAGCGTTCGCCATCCAGGGGGGGGGGGGGGGGTGGTTTAACGTAGCCTCTTTCCCCTCCTCAGGGAGCCTCCCTAGAAAATTCTTAAAATTTTACTCTATTTGCTCTGTTTTGCGGATGAAATCTGATGGAACGTCTTGAAAAACTGTGGTTTCATTTCTTTCTCTCTTACTTATGATTTCGTTTACTCAACTTGTTTCGAATGTTATTGAGCAGTGGAGGACGGCTCCATGCTCTTAAATCCTAATTTTGCCATGCCACTTATTTGAGGTATCATAGTCTTTATTCTATGACATTTAGAATTTTTTGAGTTACTTAAAATTCCCCCAAAAAAACAGCTTTCTGCGTTTAAAACATGATTGTGAAATTTTTCTAATTCATCACCAATTGATCCAAGTGAGCGACATTTTATAGAATTTAAGGGCATTTGCTCCGGAGGAGCAATTACGACCGCGACGGAAAGAGGGAACAAGATAGCGCATCGGAGGCAGAAGCAGCGCGCTGCGGTGACGGGCCAGGAGATGGCCAAGAGAAGCGAGCTGCGATCGCGCAGCGAAGGGCTCGGACTCGGAACGTACCGCACTCCCCGCCTGCCTTGATTCCGCCGCTGAGCAGTGGCGCTCCGCTCAGCTGATCGCAAGCGACTCTCCAGCGCATGAGTTGGCCCGTGTTCAGGCCGCGCAGCGCGCTGCGCCACCTCCATCCTCTCTGCCGCTTTCCTACTTTCGTGGCTCTATACGTATTTCTGTCTCTTTCTCTTTCTGTTTTTAATGCAATTTACTTACTGAACACCTTATAAATTATATTTGCTAAAATGTAAAACATGTAATAGGTGTAATTTTCTTCTTTCTCTTGAAATCTTTGGGCAAGCAGTGCTTGCCTTGCTTATCCGGACCGCACGCCACTGCTTAGTATGTTAGAACCACTCGCCAGTGATGCGTAAAACTACTGGCAGATATCGTCCACATAAGATTCGCCTTCTATATTCCCGCACAGGCCACCCAGGGAAAGCGAATAGTTACTTATGTATACGAAGAACACTTAGACACATCGCTCTGTGAGCTATTATTGAGCCGATGAAAACCTCGCTTCGCAAAGCTCCAATTGAGCAGGGCAGGGCCGGATTTACCTACTTGCCGCCCATGGGCCGCCTGTATTTTGCCGCTCCCCTCTCATTCGTCTTGAAACATCAATAAAAACATCAAGTGAACGTGCCGGAGGGGAGGGGAGGGGTGCATAAGACTCGTTTACTCGTGTTGGGCACATTTTTTGCGAAAGCCCTGTCAATACTACTAGCAAAAGTTCACGGAACTTTGCGCGAAAGTTAAGTTCCGTAAACCTATCTCTAAGTGAACAAGGCATTTCATTTGTAAGAAATGAACGTAAAAATTATGCAAGGACAAACATAAATGTGGTTTGATAATTTTAACTTCCGCCGTCACGCCGGGCTGACCGCACTGTGTTCGGCGCAATGCGTGAAGTATTCCTACAGTCTTGTAGGCGCTATGCGTTTCACGCCGACCACCGCTGAACGCACTGTGTTAGACGCAATGCGTGAAGTATTCATGCAGTCTTGTAGGTGCTAATACGTGTTACATGCCGACCGCCGCATAGTGGATCGAGTCAATTAGAGAGGTCGGACATGAAATTCTTGACAAAAACTGCAAATGTTGATGTTTATTTCGTCACATTTTAAAGTCCAAGGGGTGATACTGGGAGAAAATTTCACAAGAAAACCAATAGAATCACTTGCAGAATATCAGATTTTTGTAGAAACGGAGTTTTAAGTGTTTAAAGTTTCCAAATTTTGTCTGACCTTTCTCATTGACTCGATTCACCGTGCGCCGCGCTGAGGGCTTCTCCTTTTCATCATAAGTCCTCATCATCATTGCTCTCTGCGCCGCGCCGTTCCATGCCAAATTGCGTGTTTGGTCCCTCTCTTAAATCGACTAATTAAAGGTGCTGTCTCTTGTGTCACCGAAAGATGATTTTCTCGTTTGTAATTTTTTTTCTGAATACGATTTTTTTTATACCTACATTTTAAAAAAATGCAAAATTTGCCGCCATGGGCCGCGGCCCATGTATGGCCACCCCCTTAATCCGGCCCTGCAATCGAGTGGCTTGGAGGACTAGGCGCATAAGTGCAGTTTTTGCTATTTTGATAAAAACATGTTTCAAGTTTCGAAATTACATGGATCCTTATGGCGGAGAGAAGTTCAAACGGACTTTCTGATGCTTAAAAATTAGAATTCGGGAGCAAATTTTTCAAAGAGTATACACTATGACTAGTTTTACTTGAAATAATGAATATTTCAATTTTTTCAGAAACTCATACGCCTTATCCTCCAATAAAGCCCCTCGAGTAACCCTTAAATTCTCAAGCCGGGTCAAATTGACCTGAGCCATGTTAAAGTAGGTACGTGGCCTACGGATTGTATGGGGCCGGTATATTCGAGCTTTAGATCCAGGTCTACAAACCCATCGTAAAAGAAGATTTACACATGAATCTGAACAAAAAGAAAAAAAACGAGGATCCAGGAATTTTGTTTGACAATCTACACCCCTATAAATCCCAGGCCGGGTCGAATGAACCCGACTTTTTCTCCTAGAGGAGTTATGCAAGTCGGTGTAAAATGACCATTAGAGTAAGGTCTACAATATATATATATATAAAGTCGCTTTATAACGCACTCTGGCGTTCTACGACACCCAAACGCCACATATGCCTGTCTTCCCAGAGGTTATCGGGCAACTGACACCGCAACATCTCTTCGTCAACGCCCTGCCGCCAACCCTTTACGGGACGTCCCCGTCGCCTCTTCCCAGGTGGTACCCAATCCAAAACTTGTTTGGGCAACCTCTCCTCCGACATTCTTTGCACATGTCCATACCAGCATAACTGCCTGGACATGACGTCGTGCACGATATCTTTCTCAACCTTCATCACCTGGCGAATTCTCTCATTACGGACACGGTCCCGTCTCGAAATGCCGGCAGATCGCCGCCAAAAATCCATTTCAGTTGCCCTCAACATTTCTTGCGTTCTTTTCGTCAAAGGCCACACTTCACTACCATAGAGCACGATACTTTTAACGATGGCGTCATATATCCGGTGCTTGTTTGCCTTTGAGATGCTCTGATCCCAGAGCACCCCGTTCAGCATCGCGATGGCTCTCCTGCCCTGGATGATCCTGTCCTTAATTGCTCTATCCATCCTTCCATCCTGATCGAGCCAAACACCGAGATACTTATACTCGTCACACTCTTCGATGCGCCGTCCATCCTCAAGCTCTATGCTTTGCCGTTGATGCGCTGCTCCCACGACCAGCTTCTCTGTCTTGGACACACTAACGTCCATGCCCCATTTCCGATATTCTTCGACCAACTTCCGCGTCATGTAATCTGCATCTTCCTCATCTTGAGCTACAACGATCTGGTCATCGGCAAAGCATAGAGTATAAAGGGTCTGCCCATCAAGGAGTGGAACGCCCATTCCTGCAACCTTCTTTTTCCATTCCTCTAAAACGTGCTCTAGGTATACCTTAAATAGTGTTGGTGACAAACAACAGCCTGTTTTAGCCCTTTTGTGACGAAAAAACCTCCGGACAACTCTCCACGACATTTAATTTTTGCTATCGTCCCGTTATAAAATGATTTAATTGCCCCCACAAGTCCTTTGCTAAAACCCCTTTTTTCCAAGGCTTCCCAAAGCTTCACTAACGGCACGCTGTCATAAGCTTTCTGAAGATCCACAAACACCAAGTGCAGCTCCTGGCTGACCGCCCTTTTCTTCTCGATGACCTGGGTAATGGTGAACAAATGGTCGACGGTAGACCTACCGGCTCTAAAACCAGCCTGTTCTTCGGCTTCCTGGCCGCTCCAAACCTCTTCGACCTTTGCCTTGAGAATTTTACCGTAGACCTTGCTCAAGGTTCCTGTGACCGATATACCTCTGTAGTTGTCGCAATCTTGCTTACTACCTTTCTTATGACTGGGAGTAATCCAAGATTCCTTCCAATCCTTTGGTATTTCGGAACCATGCAAACAGTCTTGCATGAGTTTCCTCAGATGTTCAAATAGTTTACCGGTGCCACATTTTATCAACTCCGCCGGTATACCCCCAGGTCCAGGAGCTCTGCGAGTTTTCAACTCCCTCACAGCCTTCACTACATCTTGGAGCTGGATCTCCACGTTGGAATCTTCTTTAGTGCTTATAACTCCGCCTTGAAACTCGGGTCGCCTCTCCGTTAATAAATCTTTAAAATAGTCCTCCATCTTGTCAATTGGTATCGGAGATATGATGTCGCGCATTTTATTTCGTCGCAACCCTTTGATCACTTTCCAGCCTTCCGTACTTTTCCGGCCTCCAAGGTAGGTATTTATCTTCATGCAGCTTTCTTCCCAAGCCTCATTTTCTTCCGAGTGATTACCCGACGGACTCTTGCTTGAGCCTGTCTGTACATGATTTTATCATCCAACTTTTGGGAAGAGAGAAACTGATGATACCTATTCCTTTTCACATTTATTTCCTCCTCTACCTCCGCATCCCACCAGTACGGTTTTCTGTTATCATTTTTTTGATCAGAAACCCCCAGGGCCTCCGCTGCCGCCGAGTGAACGCAATTCTTAATGAATTCATACCGCTCTTCCGTACTGCCATCGCACGCATCTCCTAACTTTTCATCCAGGCGTTTTGCGTACAGAGCCTTGACACTCGGGTGCTTTAGGCTATCGATGTTGTACTGAACTTGATGTACGCGTTGTCGCTCCGGTTGTTGATTGTCGCCTTGATCGTTCTGCGACACACGAGCGGGAAAGGCTACATCCGCTCTGAGGAAATAGTGGTCACTACCGCAGGAGAGTCCTCTACATACCCTCACCTGCTGGATCTTCAGGTTTGTTACCTGTTTAACGAGCACGTAGTCAATGATGGATCTTAAGCCGCGGGTAGGTTGGACCCAAGTATATTTGTGAATATCCTTGTGTTGGTAGAACCCGTTCAATACTTTTAATTCCCTCTGCTCGCAAACGTCGATAATGCGGCTTCCGTTGTCGTTCACTGTAACTTCACCGAACGGGCCAACGATTTTACTGTTAACCCGGGATCCCGTTCTTCCATTTAGATCTCCCAACACAAGGACTTCTCTCCCAGGTCCTACCTTCACTACCTCCTCGTCCAGTTCTTCAAAAAACTGATCCTTAAGTGCGATGGTAGCATCATCATTGACCCCGTATACCCCAAAACAGTGACTCTGTGACCGTGCATAGTTAGGTTCATCTTAATCATGCGAGCGTTGATGGCTTCCCAGTTCTTAATATTTTTTCGAAATTTTTTGCGGATCAGAATTGCGACACCCTGCTGTGCACGCTGATGTTTTGGCACTCCACTGTAAAATAAATCATAGTCCCCAAGGCTCTCTGATCCGTGGCCTTTTTTCTTCGTTTCCGTTATTACCGCCACGTCGATCCCGTTGTTCTTTATCTCCGATACCACTTCCGTCAGTTTCTTGGAAATGCCTTGCACATTCCAAGTACCAAAAGCGAGGGTCGTTTTCCGTAATCTAAGTCGAAGAGTCCGTTTGTTTCCATGGTTACCGAGGCATATGTTATTGGGTTTTTTGACATTGTACATTTTTTCCGAGGATCGGGGAGTCAGCCCGATGCCCCAACCCCCAACCTGGAGGACCAGGGTTTGATTTCGGAGTTACCTCTCCTAGACAGGTTGCTTTCACTACAGCTAAGAGCCCTGTCTACCCACCCCCTTTGAGGCAGGGGCTACCAGCTGGGGTCCGCAGGATTGCTAAACCTGTGACAGTACAGTCCCCCATACGGAAAGGTCTTCGGATAAGGTCTACAATACATCCTAAAAAAAGATTCAGAAATCGAATTGAAAATAAGACAAAAATTGAGTGTCAATACAGCCGAAGATAGGAGGAGACGCATTCGAGCCTCGTTTTGAACTTCTTTCCCGAATCTGAGTAACACCTTGTAGGCAGCATAGGGCAAAGCATTAGCGAGTTCACGTTTCGCGCCTTCAATTTTGCAGACGCAACATGGACATTCATCGAGTGCGAATAGTTGTATCTCTGCGCCGTCATCAACGCGCGTCCTCCCCGTTGCTCTATATTTCCATGTTGTGTTGGTTCCGTTCGTTTTATTTGGATCGCATTTAGCAAAAAAGAACCAGCGTGATTAAAGTGTTTTCAAAATCGTGCAAATTCATTTTTCCTTTTAAAAATACTAATATATGTACAGTTTTAAAATTAACACAATTATTTCCCTTTAAAATCAACAATTTTTTGACGGGATGCAAAAACTATTTACTATTTTGGGATATGTTTTAGGTAGTTATGAAGCGACAACAGCTTCCGGAGGATCTCTACCATGACAGATTCCTGTGGAGAGTAGGCATCGCAGAGCGCCTTAGCGCGCCGTAAAAGCGGCTTATACATACATACATGAAGAGACAACATTTTAATAACACTGTAATTGCGCTGGTTCCTTTTTGCTAAATGCGATCCATTTGTAATGGTGCTGCAAGGGGTCACGTGATCAACACAGCCAAAACTAAAAAAAGACGTAGTCGGCCCTCTTTTTCAACTTTTCTCTTGAAAACAAGCGACACCTAAATGACAGCAGGGTCATTCCACGTCAACGCAACCAAGGTCGGAACCCGACCCCCTCCGATTTGGCTGAAAATTGGTATACGGGGTCTTTACATCATTCTAAGAAACTAATTTGAAGGGTTTTCCCATCCGACGCCCCGTTCGCGAGATATCGACCCCCAAAGATGGGGTGAATTTTAGCGATATTCAAAAACGCCCGTTTTAGCGATTCTCATTTTCTCGACTTCCCTCTCTTTGACTCTCCATAGCGAGACTCTGTATCAATCCATCATACTTTGAAAGAGTGTTTCTAGACCAATTTTTCATGTAGATTCTGAATATGCCATCAAAATTGAGCTAAAAATTATTTAAACGGCCGTAATTTAGAGTTTTTTAAAATTTACGATTTTTTCGCCATTCAATGTTCAAACTGAATTATCTAAAAAACAGTCTCTCCGATTTTCGATTTTTTTTTTATACTTCAAGCTTAGGATATATACTTTCGGTTGATATACTTTTTTCAATTGCCATCGGACGGTTAAGGGCCTAAAAAAATTCAAATAGGCCAAAAAAGGCTAAAAATTGGTAAAAAAGGACGATTTTTCACATGTTAATCCAAATATTTCGATAATGAACTCTTCAATTATCGATATTTTTTCCCACTTTACCCTCTAACATGTATAAAATCAGACTATCAACGCTTTCCATACATGCACCGATCGATTAACGGCCTGATGGAAACCGGAAACCGACCGAAAATCCTCGAAATTGACGCAAAAAGACGATTTTTCACACCGTAACCGATACATTCCATGGATTGTAACTGCAATTTCCAATTTTCTCGATCTATTTCAACCTTAAGGTGTATACTTTCGAGTAATAAACCCTTACTATAACGTGCATCGATGGGGCACGGATCCAAACGGAAGTGAAAACCGGCCGGAAATGCTAAAAAATGACGGGAAAAGGCGATTTATTGCATAGTCAGGGGAGCATGTGTTCGAAAATTACGTCCCGTTTGCACGTTTGTGATGCAAGTTTACTCTCTTCATTTTGGTCCCTAGAATGAGAAAATCTTTGGTGGACTCTCCAATTTTGATGCCAAGGCCCCAAAAACAAGATGGCGGCCAAAATGGACGCTGAAATTGAAATTTTGGCAAAACGGCACAAAACGTCAAGAGAGGTGTCGATTCTCATGTTTTTTGGATCGTAGATTCCAGAAAAATTGTCATACAGACCCCTCGACCCACGGAAATGCCCAAAATCCAAGATGGCGGCCGATTTTGGCTCTTTAGCGGCTAAAACGTCAAATGCGGAGCAGAGCCGTAATATAGGTAAATATGTTCACGCAATAAAACTATTGGTGATCAACATAGCATTGAGTTGGAGGATGGGCAGCAGATCAAAGGCGCACTATAGGTCCTTGGGGGTTCTGTTGACCCAGGATGGAAGAACGGATAAATGGATCAAGGAAAGAAACATCCTAGCAAGGAAGGCTACAGAAATATTTAATGGAATCCTCCGGGATCCGTAGATTTCCAAAGAGAACAAGAGGAAAATTTTCAATTGCGAAGACCAAAGTATTCTTACATAATATGATAGTGAAGTTTGGCAGCTGAAGGAACGGACACAGGGGATGCTAAGAGCAACGGAAATGGATTTCTGGAGGAGGTCGCTGTAGGAATTTTTAGAAGCGATTGGGTCCGCAATGAAAGAGTGCGTCAGATCATGGGAGTCGAAAATGACATCGTATTCGACAGCATGATCAGACAGCTTGACTGGTTTGGCGATGTCAATAGAATGACGAACGAAGGACTGCCGTAAAAGATGCTTGATGGGGTTCCTCCTGGGAGGAGACAAAGGGATGCCCAGTGAAAGGGTGGCGACACAGGGTTTTAGGAAAATGAGGGTATGTGAACTTCCTGAAAGGCCTTAGGAGGATCGGGAACTTAGGCGGTAAGGTGTCGCAGAGCGCCAGAGATCGCTATAAAAGCGGCTTTGTATGTATGTGTAATATATTAATTATTATCGAAATTGGGAGTATCAGGTACTCCCCGGCAATGGCACTGTTTAACAAGCAAAAAAATTACAACCATGTCTCCCCGATGAGATAAGGTGATTCCTACGTGGTGATTCCCCTCACAAACGGGAATAAAGATTATACCAGTGGCGTGGCGTACTTTGCGATACATCGATTGATCGGCCATTTAAATCTATGGAAAAGTATCGATAAACAGGGTGTTCGCAGCGAATACCTTAACAATCGATTATTTACCAAAGGTTCTAATGGGGATATATCGATAGATCGCAAAGCACGCCACGCTACTGGAACAGAAAATGAACATTTTTCGTTATACAGAAATACATTATTATACAGAAATTGAACGTTTTTCGTAATCTTTGATCGGCCCATTCTCGAATTCCTTTTTTCGTTCCTTCCCTCATTCCGTTTGTTCCTTGCCGAACCCGTAATTCACCGGTCCATTCCAGATTATAATCTTTGTAATCAGTGAAACTGTAATCTTTATTCCCGTTTGTGACACTGTGGAGGCCTAAAATACGGGAACCAACCAGAAATGGATTCACATTGTCTTGACTCTCAGTATAAAGGGACTCTAGGGAGCAAATACATTGACAGGGCTACCACTTTATTTGGGGACTCCAAAACTGAAAACACGGCAACCCTGCTAATGTATTTGCTCCCTATCTTTGCATGGAGGGTTTGTTTTGATGTAGAGATGGACTCTCAGGGTAGGATGGGATATCCCCTCCATTTTGGACTCACTTTGAGAGCTTTTTTTGAGCTTTGGAGATGATTTCAGAGAAAACCAGTGGCACCATCGTGTTTCTCGCGAATTTTTACATACGAATCAATGGTCAAATCGCAAATCCCTCTTTCGTGCAACATCTCCATTCTCTGGAAAAGCCGATTCCGCCCGAAATAATGGTCATTATCCTGGTTAGTTTTCCGGAAAATTGAGGGGTAATCCGGAAGAATAAACGCAATTTTCAGATTTAGTGGGTCAAAACTCATCGGAATAGTTTTATTGTGTATTTGAGAACAAATTTACCCATATTCTGCAGGGGTACCTTAAAAAAAACCAATAATGCTAATTATAGAAACTGACCCGGAAAATTATTTCGATTAGAGTGTTCCTGAACACACTAATCAAAATGACTGCCGAGTTCGGCCTTTGCATGGTCCAAATCAGCACCATTTGGCATGAAATATTTTTTTCTCCTATTTTTTTGGAATCTGTGACCTCGAAAACAGATATCTAGTGTGTTTACTCCTCTCTTTGCTCCGCATTTGACGTTTTAGCCGCTAAAGAGCCAAAATCGGCCGCCATCTTGGATTTTGGGCATTTCCGTGGGTCGAGGGGTCTGTATGACAATTTTTCTGGAATCTACGATCCAAAAAACATGAGAATCGACACCTCTCTTGACGTTTTGTGCCGTTTTGCCAAAATTTCAATTTCAGCGTCCATTTTGGCCGCCATCTTGTTTTTGGGGCCTTGGCATCAAAATTGGAGAGTCCACCAAAGATTTTCTCATTCTAGGGACCAAAATGAAGAGAGTAAACTTGCATCACAAACGTGCAAACGGGACGTAATTTTCGAACACATGCTCCCCTGACTATGCAATAAATCGCCTTTTCCCGTCATTTTTTAGCATTTCCGGCCGGTTTTCACTTCCGTTTGGATCCGTGCCCCATCGATGCACGTTATAGTAAGGGTTTATTACTCGAAAGTATACACCTTAAGGTTGAAATAGATCGAGAAAATTGGAAATTGCAGTTACAATCCATGGAATGTATCGGTTACGGTGTGAAAAATCGTCTTTTTGCGTCAATTTCGAGGATTTTCGGTCGGTTTCCGGTTTCCATCAGGCCGTTAATCGATCGGTGCATGTATGGAAAGCGTTGATAGTCTGATTTTATACATGTTAGAGGGTAAAGTGGGAAAAAATATCGATAATTGAAGAGTTCATTATCGAAATATTTGGATTAACATGTGAAAAATCGTCCTTTTTTACCAATTTTTAGCCTTTTTTGGCCTATTTGAATTTTTTTAGGCCCTTAACCGTCCGATGGCAATTGAAAAAAGTATATCAACCGAAAGTATATATCCTAAGCTTGAAGTATAAAAAAAAAATCGAAAATCGGAGAGACTGTTTTTTAGATAATTCAGTTTGAACATTGAATGGCGAAAAAATCGTAAATTTTAAAAAACTCTAAATTACGGCCTTTTAAATAATTTTTAGCTCAATTTTGATGGCATATTCAAAATCTACATGAAAAATTGGTCTAGAAACACTCTTTCAAAGTATGATGGATTGATACAGAGTCTCGCTATGGAGAGTCAAAGAGAGGGAAGTCGAGAAAATGAGAATCGCTAAAACGGGCTTTTTTGAATATCGCTAAAATTCACCCCATCTTTGGGAGTCGATATCTCGCGAACGGGGCGTCGGATGGGAAAACCCTTCAAATTAGTTTCTTAGAATGATGTAAAGACCCCGTATACCAATTTTCAGCCAAATCGGAGGGGGTCGGGTTCCGACCTTGGTTGCGTTGACGTGGAATGACCCAGCATAGAATGGAGCATTGCGAGTTCACGTCTCGCGCCATCGCGCCTTCAATTTTGCAGATGCAACATGGACATCCGTCGAGTGCGAATAGTTGTGTCTCTGCGCCGCCATCAATTTCCTTTCCCTTTCCCTTGCTGTATTTTCATGCTAAGTTGGTTCCGTTCGTCTTATTTGTAATGGTGCTTCAGTGCACGTGGCCACGTGATCAACACAGCCGAAGCCAAAAAAGACGTAATCGGCCCTCTTTTTCAACTTTTCTTTTGAATATAAGCGACACATAATTGGCAACATAGAATGAAGCATTGAGAGTTCATGTCTCACGCCATGGCGCCTTCAATTTTGACTACGCAACACGGACATCCATCAAGTACGAATAGTTGTATCTCTGCGCCGTCATCAACGCATGTTCAAATGTCTCATATCCTATTGATATTTGAGAGAAATTAAGGTCAAATTTGCTGAATATATGATATTATAAGTCCAAATCAAAAATAAATTGGGGTTCTGTCGTTAATTTTTGTAAATATGCATGTGAAATTTTTCTTATTCTTCCTTTCGATATACTATTAGAGGGAAAGAACTGAATAAACGGGAAATGCCACAAGACAGACTTTTTGGACTTCCCGATTCAAAAAAAAAAAAAAAAAAAAAAAAGAGAAAAAGAGAAAAAAAACCGAGATGCTTTAGAAGCCTCCAGGATGTCTCCCAGGCCACCCCCTAGATGTGCCTAACTAAAATTAATCCTGCACCAGGCGAAAAAAGCATAAAATCAGGAGTAGGAAGTAGATATTTTTTCACTTTTAGGGCACTGATAGGGTTCTAGGATTTTGAAAGAAATGGCAAAAGCACATATGTAGATTAAACATTTATTTCTTTGATTGAAGGATTTTAAAAACACAGAGTACAATTCAGAGGGATGGATCTCGGTACAGTAAAGTGTCACATATTACCGACTCGTTTAGTACCTGCTAGAAATACTTTGCTCACTCCAGTGTAACGACAATTGAAAAAATTGACTTAAACTGACAACACATGGGTGAAATCACCGAATTCACCGCCAGAAATTTTCCTGCGATCGATGACTTACGAAGTTGCCAACAGCGACTTCATAAAAGATCCCCCCAAAAAAACAATAACAATGATAGTACATTTTAAATTAAAGGATAAAATAAATACTTACAAAACATTAACATAGAAACAATAAAGCATTAAACAACAAATCTGTCTAGGTATTAAAATATTTTTCTCGGTAAGTGGTAGGTTTTGATACGATTTGTTAGCTACTATGTTTTAACTTTAAGCTACTGATATTAGACAATAATTTTACAAAAATAATTACACTCAATTCTATTGAGTAAAAATGGGTAAGTCTCTTAAAAATACAAAAATTTACTTGAAGCGAGTGCGTGCAGATGACTTTTGCCAGCGTTGGGGGAGGAGGAAAGGGAACAAATTAATCACTTGCTCACGGAATGAGCATACATCATTAAAAAGTCCCCTTTCAATTAATCCCAGACTCAGTTAACAAATTGTTCTTCCAAGCCATATTTTTTCGGCATTGGGATTCTACAGATCTAACTGCTATAGCTTTAAAAATACGAAAATTTTCATAATCGATAACAAATTTTGAATAAAAAAGAAAACAAATGACTAAAAAAATGTCCTCCCCTGAATTGGTGAAGGTGTAAGAGATAGATAAAGATGGATTAAGTACAGGTATCTGGTGAGATGTATGGGTGAAATATTACAAAATACCTGCTCTTCAACACTTTGAGTATTTGATGAGGGATGATCATTCATTCAGGTTTAATGTTCTGATTTTTCAACTTAATAGAGGTAGGTGCAAAAGATATCATTGGGGAATTTCAAGCACAGCTGAGAATGGGACAAAAGGATGCAGGTACAATATAAAGAACCTCATGGCACAGAATTAGGATAAATACCTACACGAGACCAACCACGAAACATATGCTGTAGGCGATGTCTCAAGACTCTAAAGGACATTGTTTAGTGGAATTAGAAAAATTTACACAAGAGATAGCCTGATACAAGGATAAGGGTGCAAAAAAGAAGAGGGCATGCAGCAAGGTAGACTTATTTATTCAGAGGGAGTTTAAATAAAAAATCAAATAAGGGCGGGAAATGGCGTAGGTACTTTAATTGGGAGGGTCCCTGAGAGGATTGGGGACGATAGTATGTATAGATATGCTATAGGGAAGAAACCATAGGGATCCATGCATAAAATGAGGTCACGCGAAAGCTCATATTCCAGATTTTTAGGTTAAGAAAGGGCGAATCTGGTAAGCATAACTGAAAAGTTTCAAACTTATATTCTTTGTATGAGTCTGTGAAGTAACTATTAAGGTCGCTAATGGACGAGGATACTGAAAATACCTATCTCATGAAAGCCTCTTGCGGTGATATCTAAAAAAATAGATGTATATGTATATAAATATATGACAAAGTAAAAATAGATTTATATCTAGCACCAAAATGTTAGTTTGACTGATACAATTTTTTACGGGTCTACGCTAGAATGCAGCTTGTTTGGGTTAGCACGCTGGGGACCCCTACGCTACGGCTGTCAACTTAACCGGCGACATTGAACCAAAACTGAACCTGATCTCTGACCTTTCTACGGACTGGTCACGTCCTACCTAATGACCTGACCTGAAATCAGTAAAAATCCATCATCAAGATAGAGCCAGGGATAGTCCAACAAATTCATGCATAATATTTAGCTCAATCGGCATTTTTCAACCGATGATCGTCCACAAAGTTCTTCAGTGTCATTTCAAGGTGTTGATACTGGACGTACTGATTGGTCACATTTTAAAGTTGGAATACTTGTGAACGAAAGAATATTAGTAAAGAAAAGCGTTGGGCAAGTCTTTTTACAAAATCTTTCTTCTCTTCGTGAGGAAAAATAAATCTCGCCACGTGCTTGAGGTTCCCTTTTCACTCAATATTGTTTATGGCGAAAGAAGGTACTTGGGGCGCAAAACCACATGCAAAAGATAATTTTGGAAGTTCGGAGAAGATTAATTGATTATGCATAGCCCAACATTTGGCTCGTATTTGAGGTAGATACGCTTATGGCGTGGCGATTCCAACGTGAAAATTCTTGAAACTTCCAAAATTTTCTATGCAGGTACAATGTACATAAGGGTAAATCAATGATAAGATGATTGAACTTAAAGGGGCCGACCTTCAAAACAGAAATGGATAGGCAAGCGGGGTCGTATGCGTTAGAACGTGTCGATAATGGCACCGAAAACGAGTCTTAAGAGACAACATTTCCCTCTCTGATGTACAAATCTGATGTTAGTAAGAACGGTGCACGACGTTTGCGCACACTTTTCGTACCGATAACGTTTGCGCACAAAATTCCGAATTTTCATTTGCGCACAGTTTTACCGATAACGTTTGCGCACACTGCACTATGTGGCAACGCTGCATTATACGGAGCATATTTATACGCACGCATTGTTTAAAACCGAACAGAGGGGGCGAGTAAACGAGTGATGAAACAGAAGTGAGTGAGTTTGAGAGTGTGTGTGAGGTGCTTATTTCCACATGAATTATGTAAAAAATAGTTAAATTAATTGAATAAATAGCATAAGTGAATGTTCCGTCTCCCAAAATAACATCATCGAAGTCGACCAAAAATTGCAGGTTTTCTTTACATGTTACGGCGACAATCTGATGTTTTTTATCAACTCTAATAATCTTTTCATCGGAAGAGGTTACCGTACTGGCCATCCCGTCCAAAGCCCCATCAATGTTCTTTGGTACGGGTTTCTTCAATTTTTTTCTAGCGCGATAACTGGACTGTGAAAGGGACGGTAGGTCAGAAAATGTTACCTTTTTTGAATTCTCAACCTCATGGCGTATCAATTTCAATGGTGGTTCATTTAGATTTTCGGTTGCTTTTCTCTTCAGACTGGTTCTTATAAGCTGCAGCTCGATTTCTTTATCACTTGGTGGAGCATGTTGCGGTCTGTGTTCCTTGTTGGTCGTTTCAAGCAAAGTAGTCATCGGTACATCTGTTTTGATCGTAGCCCGGCACTCTTTTTTCGAACACCGCCAATGTATATTTTTTTTTTTAACGCGAAATTGTCGGAATTTATAGCCTTCGACTAGTATCATTGGTTTGCCTTTATTGCTTCTCATTATCTGAAAGCCCGTATCAGAACTCATTTTATTAAATTTTAACTGAAATACACTCACACACACTTGCGAATAAAGGAATAAAAACGGTTTAAAATATGCTGTCAAACAACTCACGATTATTAAAAACGATTATTATCATTAAAACTGTTTAAAACTCGAGCTAAAACACGTTAAAAAGTTGCACATTAAAACAATTTAAAATTCGGCACTGTGTTGACAGCAACGGTCCGCAGGTTACTGAGTTACTCCTTTCCAGACACACCTCTTCCTCCTTTTGTCGTGGACCTTCCTTATCACAACACGATAATGCACCTCGCCGACAATAACAAACCCGGGCCCGGTGTCCGGGTGATTCGCGTTGCGTAGGTGCAGCGTTGCCACATAGTGCAGTGTGCGCAAACGTTATCGGTAAAACTGTGCGCAAATGAAAATTCGGAATTTTGTGCGCAACCGTTATCGGTACGAAAAGTGTGCGCAAGTGTCGTGCAGCCAGTAAGAAAAGTTTATTGTTGAAGTTGTTGTTGAAGAAAAAGGAGAACAGGCAAGTAGAATGCGATATTACTAGAACTAGATTGCTGCTGAAAGTTGCGTTCGAACAAAATCACAAATTAAGTGACGTGCAGAACACGACCGCGAACTTGTCATGTTGCTCAGAACTATGTACGAGTAAACATTTTATCTGAAACAACAGTGCGGGCGTTGAAAATTTGCTTAGAGCATACGCTGATTCTCGCTTAAGTAACTGATAAAATTCCAGGTCCAGTGACCGAAGTTTCCGTGTTATTACTGCTGACCCAAGCTGGATCTGGGCAACGTCATGGACCAATTTTTTTCAACACGCAGGATCGGGACGAGCCCTCAACACACTCCAACGGACCCCTGAAAGTTCAATTTCCTCCCAGCCGACCGCCGCCTTGCGGTGGATAAATTCCAGACAGCTGAAGCTTGGGCCTGAGAGGGTTTCATATACCTAGTTGACTGTACATGGTTTGGTTTTAATGGTTGTTACGAGTGAATTGTGAGGTGATTGAGGGGAAAGGGTGTGCTAGATCTAGGTTAGGATATCTACATGAGTTTCTGTTTGGCGCATTCGGGGCAGATGATGTCCTCGGCGTCCGTGATGAAGCCCCGTCCGACGAGGGAGGTCTTGCACGTGGCGCAGATGAAGCAGTCGTTGTGCCAGTGTCGGTCCTCGAACGAGATGAACCGGGTGCCGCCAATACCTACGCCAAAAAACCGTTCAAATTATTTTACAAACATGGCGTTCCTCGCGTTTTACCGTAGCCAATTAGTCAATAATTAATTTCTTTTCATTGTACCAACGCACAGTGGATCGAGTTGACAGGAGAGACTGGACAGAATTTGGAAACTTTAAACGCTTATAACTCCGTTTTTACAAAACATTGAGGTTCTAAAAGTGGTTTCATTGGTTTTATCGTGAGATTTGCCTCTGAAAACACCCCTTGCATTTTAAAATATAACGAAATAAACACCGAAATTTTCAGTTTGGGTCAAAAATTTCATGTCCTCTAATTAACTCGAACCACTGTGCGAAGTTTTCATGTTTCATTGTTACTCGCGAGGTTTAAGAGAACGGAAGCATTTCGTTAAACACTAACAAGGGGAACTTCCCAAGCTGCCGCCTCCGATCGGGCTGAAAAAATTCATACGAACTCTTTGGATGAATTTATTTGACCCGTATTTTTTTGTTTTTTCCAACGCCCCCTAGAAACCCCCCAAAAAAATTCCGGAAAGTCTTGCTTTGAGCGCTCGAGCGTATATACGTAGTATAGCAATCACTTCTTATCAGTCGGCGGTGGCTCTGCGGTAGCGCGCTTGCCCAGTGTATCAGCGGTCCCGGGTTCGAATCCCGGGCGCCGCGCCTACTTTTTACGACCGAATTTTATATTCTCACACTTTTTCACATCGAATCCCATTTAATACAGTGGAACTTAAAACATCAATTAATTTACAACCATCATCAAACACAAATTGATCTACGATCAATAACTTCTTCAATTTGAAGTATAGATTTTTTTTGGGAGGGGGGGGGGGGGATACGCGCGCGATTATCTCGCCAATCACTGTACTTTTGCATTAGCCGACGACCCGCTCCGCCCCCTCACATCAACATATTTCTCCCGATCACCCGTATGCGTCATGATTTTTCCCGTCATTATCCACAAAAAAAATCTATACTTCAAATTGAAGAAGTTATTGATCGTAGATCAATTTGTGTTTGATGATGGTTGTAAATTAATTGATGTTTTAAGTTCCACTGTATTAAATGGGATTCGATGTGAAAAAGTGTGAGAATATAAAATTCGGTCGTAAAAAGTAGGCGCGGCGCCCGGGATTCGAACCCGGGACCGCTGATACACTGGGCAAGCGCGCTACCGCAGAGCCACCGCCGACTGATAAGAAGTGATTGCTATACTACGTATATACGCTCGAGCGCTCAAAGCAAGACTTTCCGGAATTTTTTTGGGGGGTTTCTAGGGGGCGTTGGAAAAAACAAAAAAATACGGGTCAAATAAATTCATCCAAAGAGTTCGTATGAATTTTTTCAGCCCGATCGAAGGCGGCAGCTTGGGAAGTTCCCCTTGTAAGATTTGACTTTCAATGCTTGAGTTAGAAATCATGCCTCATTTCTCTATTTCTAAAAATATCTTTAGAGCACTTCAAATTTCAAACCAAGGGAGCGTTCGTAAATTACGTAACGCTATGAGGATAGGAAATGGTATGAGCCTGCGTGTTACAAGGGACAGGGAGCTGAGTGCCATGGTTACACAACCCTCTCTACTAGTAAGAAAACACACAAAATCTACAATGTATCATCCTCAGTTTCTTCAACGTTATTTGGGACACTATCTTTGAAAATACTTCTATCCATCCATATAATCGACAATTTCTGACACTTTGTGGGATCTTGACGAGGAGAGGTCTGTCAAGTTACGTAATATCAAGAGGGGGGTCCATGGATGCGTTACAAGACGTTACAAGTGTAAAGAGGGGGCATCAAAAATGCCGAAACATTGCGTTATGTATAATTTATGAATGCTCCCTTAAGTAGGTACCTATCACGACGAAAAATGTTCACTTTTCAAATAAAATTGCAGCGTTGTTATTATCATAAAATTTCGTCATTGAAATATATGATCCAAATGGTACAGAATGCGATGAAGTGCAATTACTTAAAATTGGTAAAATTATCGCTACAACACCGGCGTGTTGTGTATGTTGCATCTTTACTAATTGCAGGGGCTTCTCTCATTGCAATTACATGTCATATCATCAAAAGGAAGTTACTATTTTTTAATGGCTATCTTTTTTATGTATGCGTGGAACTCATTTCATCGATGGTTTAAAATTGGTATTTTTGGTGGGTGAGCGTACCTGTGATTGGTTTACTGCAAGCCGTGCAGCGCTTGGCGAAGAGCTCTCCGAAGCAGTCGGCACAGTAGGGCTTGTCGTCACGGGAGGTGAACCGTTGTCCGGCTAAAGAGGTGCTGCAATGGGTGCACACGAAACACTCCCTATGCCATGGCTCGTTCTTGTATGTCACACCTCCACTTGTGATGATCTACAACGCAAAAACACAATTACATAAAGCGCTGCAGCGTTGATTAACCACGTTACTGATTTTTGCGATCGCATGGTAAGGCTTAACCTCGGTCTGTTTGCAAAGTATGATGAAAATGTCCCCAAGCCTTTGAAAGAAGTGTAAAATCCTGATATCTGAAAATATGTATGTTCTACTAACTGAGGTACCTCTAAGCCTTGTGCAGCGTATTTCTGGTTGTTGATGACAGCCTTTCAAATTGATGTTTTGAGCTCTGTCTGTTGCGTTTAATTTGATTATCTGCGATACTTTACTATCCGCTCAACTCTATTCTCAATCGCCGTGAATCAATTTGATTAAATCAGGCCATCAATCAAATATACAGACAGAAATAAATCCTCAGGATGGTTTCATTTCAGACAGAGTGTGGGCAAAATCCCTAAGAATCGGAAAAATGAGAATATATTGGGAGCTAAGGACCTTTGTAACATCAGTGACGAGGATATTCATTGCGAACTATTGCATGTTTTGAAGTAAGAGGGTAAGTATTTTTTGGATATTAACACTGACGATCTTTAGCACGATGACGATGAGATTGTCATATAACTCCTGAATTAAACGCAAGTTTTATTTGCCACTATTCGTATATGTAGGTGTCTGGCACCCTAATTTTTCATTCATTTCAATGCCTCTACTCAGACATTTTCAATAGATGTAAACACGATAACGTAACAGATTTACGCTTATAAAAACAGAAGTGTTAATTAATAGAGAAAACTTCTTTTTTAAGGGACAAAGAGAGATGACCGGCTCACCTTGGTGCACTTGACACATCGAGTTGCGAATTTCTCTTCATAGCAGCCGGCGCAAAAGATCTCCTGTTCGCGAGGGATAAAGCTCTTCGTGCCAATCGGGGTCTTGCAGACTACACAGCTGAAGCATTTCTCGTGCCACTGGCGAGTTTTGTATTCCATCTTCTTTGTCCCTGTAACAACAACAAAAAATGCAAATTTAAAAGATGTGTGTATTACATATTTTTTATGCATTTAACATAAAAACCAAGAGGAAAGAAAAAAAAAAACAGTATCCACCACGAACCGTTTTGATGAGCGCGCGTTGGAAAATGGCGACTAGACTGGGAATAGACTAAAAATTCTCAAGTTCGAGATTTATGGAAATACTCTTTAAATTCTAATATGAATTCGATTGAAACACTGGCCAAAAACAAAAGCACCAGTAATTTTTCCTTCGGAAATCATACAGGTAAGTTCTACATTGAAAATGCGTATTACATGAATAGTTGGCAACGCAGTTTGAGTGAGAGTTAACTAAAACTGATGTCATCTCCAGAACGGAACAGACTCCGACTACAACCTTGTCGTGAGCTCGCTCCGTTTTGGCGATTTTTGAATATGTTCTGCGACGCAGCGCTCGTTAAATTTTATTGCTCGCTAACTCCACCGAACGTTAGCATGATCCATTCCAAAGGCCGCTTTTCTGACTGTTTTAGAGATGACATCACTTTAAGTGCAATGCAAGAGAGCATCCACGTCCTCACATAGATCTTAAGCGTGTTAGGCGGACATCCGATAAAGATCAAAGCGCAACATCTGCCGAGAAAATTGTGTTTAAATTTTGGCACTGCATGACGTCATAAGGCCCATCCACACACAACATTATCAGCGATGACATAGCTAATGACGAATGAGACGTGGATCGACGCCTCTGAATGACGCTACATTGCCCAGTTGAGCTCAAATACAAAAATTTCTCTCCGCATTTGCGGACCACAAAAAGTCGAGTTTCTATTCAATGGCCACTTTGACCCTCGTTATTTGAGTAAAACTTGTTTTAATTGGGTACCTCCTACAAGACGGCGATGAGGACGTCCCATGAAAAGATGACGGCAGGGGGGGAAAGAATGATATTGGTACCTATCAGTTGCCCAATAACCTTCGGGGAGATAAACACATGTGACGTTTGGGTGTCGCAGAGCGCCAGAGTGTGTTTTAAAAGCGATATGTGTACATAAATGTTGGTGTTTTCACGGGCGGAAATTTTGAATCCACTTAGGTATTTCAATGTAAACGACAACAGTTAATTTCACACTTGTGGGTGATTTTTAAGTTTTCGATATGTTCATGGTGCTCTGCTGACATTTTGATGAGAAAACACAACTCCAAGAGATTTAAATTCTTGATCTGTCAAATGGTCCATGTGACCTCCACCGTAACACCTATATCTTCACTTTCAGCAAAGTGAAAGTGTGATTAAAATTTAGAGATCATTGAGCTACTCGAACAGAAATTCGTCGGGAGACAGGGGGCGGCTTGCAATTCTGCGGTGCGCAAATTGTATACGATATTCCCATTAAGTTTCGCTGACCAGCAACTAACGAGCAGACCTCTTGTCTCTCGGCGAATCCTGGTTCCTTTTCGCTCGACGACGTCCATTTGGCATCGGGCACGGCGACACGAGTCTCGCGGCTGGCGCTCCAAGTATGGAATCTTGCAGCCGCGACGGAGGGGACCCGCCTCGCTTTGGAATTTGTTTTCCCATCAACTCGATAAATTTGGTGCAGCCAAAGCCGAGGTGTCCACTGACCTTCCACCTTCCGACCGCAACCGTTGCGTTGTCGGCACTCGCGAGAAGAAGCACATGCGCTACGCGCTGATCGATGACGGTCAGCCGTCTTTATCGGCCCATAACTCAATATTTGCGTCATTCCGATCGACACGTTCAGCCCGATTCCCAGAACTCTCCTTTGAAGAGTCTTGCGATGAGCGACGGTTTCCTAGGTTATAAGCATGTGCGAAAACACATGTATGCATGTGTGTACCTACAGAGTCGTTCGAAGAATGATCAATGTTAAAGTTTTGCTACGATTTTCAGACTTGGAGTCTACGGCCTTGTCTCCACGAGGACGCTTCATGGGATTTTTCCAAGTTCGAATCTCAGAAAGGAAACTTCTGGGCTTTTCCCCGCGTAAGCAAAACAACAAAATGTCTTCCTCTTCTCTCTGAGACGCTCTTAGGACTTCGCAAGGACTTTACTTGGTACTGGGATTAATATAGATATTAATACCTATCACAATATTTTTCCCAACTTTACGAGTGAGATTTTTCCTAGGACAAAGCCCACGAAACATCCCGTGGAGACAAGGCCTGAGAAATTTGCAGCTTGTTACAAACAGGTAATGCAGGCTCAAATCCTCCTGTGCCCAGAAAACATTACATATTTTATGAACGACCCCATAGCAACTCCATAAAAAACAGTAGAAAGTCTTCAGTGCAAGTGGTGCCCTTCTGGTGAACCTTATACACGGTGATCTAAAAATCCTGCACTACCCCTGTAACCCGTAGGGTTATATTCTTGCCCATTTCCAGGGTGATATACCCTTGAGATTTTGGCGGCCTCAACGGTTCCTTCCTTTAACTTAGAAGCACTCACACAATTTTGAGTCTCTATCTCTGTTCGTTCAAAAATATCAGGGGTGACGCTTATACTGAAAAAAGGGTCGTATTTTGTATTAATGCAGAATACAGTCGCGCATGTTACAGAGTACAGTGTAAATGTTTAATGCAGCTATATAGACTTGATTATGGTTTAATCGGTTGTATTATTCATTTTGAATAATTTAACTTTCAATACATGTCTCTGATCTGAACCAGGGCATACTGTAGAAAAAGGTTCGAACTATTGATCAGAGTGGTGCAGACACAGTATCCATGCATTTTATTCATGAGGCTTAATTTTTTCTTTATATGTATTCTACAATTATAGGAATGTCTGTCATTAAAATAGTTCGTCATATCATCTCAGAACCACCATTTAACTTCCCTGCAAGCTTCCATTGCACGGCCATGCTCTAGTGAAGTGGTCGTTTTGACCGTTTCACAGGCAAAGCGCAGCGCCCACATTTGACCGTCCTGGAGGCTTCGATGCTTCATCGTTCACCCACTCGCATCTTATTGGTCACGCGCCGTCTTGTGATCGTACGTCATACATTATTTAATGCCATATTTGTTTCGAATATCCACGGAATGGTCCGTTGTCGAGGTCAAGAAACCGACCAGTGCGTCGCTGCACGAATATGTTTCTTTTACATCCACAAAACTAGCGCACCGGGAGGAAAAAAAAGCAGTAAAATTATAATTGGAAGGCGATGATGAGTGATAATTGGACGCTTTGATGATAAATACAGGAAAAACGGGGGTTGATCCTGACACGTCCACGCAAATCTTGCGAACTCTGAACATGTTGAAAAAGTATTTATGATTAACCAAACAAGAAAATCTCGAGAAATAATAATTCTCATTTTTATTCTATAACAATAACTTGGCAGTGAGAGTATTACACCGTCAGAAACACGGTACCTTTTTTAGTATAATCGTGAATCTAGTTGCGATCGCAAAGCGCATACAGAACTTCCACGCCATAGATACACAATACTATGAATAACCTTCCGTATCAGAAGCAAATTATCAAATGGACTACATTTTGCAAAAAGAAACCACTCTTTCTGGCTCATTTTACAAACAGCATTTATGCCATTAATTCCTATGCAGAAAGGTGCTTTTATGGAAGAGCCAGAAATAGTGGTTCCTTATTGCAAAATGTAATCCAAATGATTGTTACTTGATGATCGAATCATTATTTTGGCACCACATAGCGCAAAGGAACCATGTGACACCAGCTATATCGCGAACTGTTATTGACTGTTTTATTTTTTTTAAAAAGGAGATTATTTGTGCGCATTCTATATTGATTTCAGGACAATTGTGGCGTGTACCTTAAAGAGAAATTCCCTTAAATTACCAAAAGAATCTACACCACAGGCCACTTCTAAGAAAAACAAAAAACTGTCCAAAAAATTATGATCGTATAAGTTGGTGACACTCACTTTCTTTTCACCAGACGCTCTGTTCATTTAAAAATTACCACGATGGTACACCTAAATACGCGACTAAAATATGCAAATTGTCGCTCTTTCTCACTCTGGTGATCAGGCAACATAAAAAAGATGATAATTCGGGGCATTCGTGTTCGCGATGACCGATATTTTTTCAAAGCTGCAATTTGCCTTCGACCGAGCACAGGCCTTCGCCATTTCGGGAAGCGCGAGATTTATCGCATCTCATTAGCAACAAACCTAAAAATACCTCCACATGGCTTATAGTTTAACGAGCATCTAATTCCTCCCCGTGCGGCAAGCGCCGGCTGCGGGGGGCGCTGAGGTCAAAAAGAACGTAGGTCGGGGAGCAGATTACTAAACATTCCCCTCCGGAAAATACGCTTAAACGGTAATTCCGGGAAAAGGGATTGAGCTGAGGTCTCCTTGTTAATATCCTTTGGACACGAACAGCTGCTACCAGTGAAGGGCATCCTACGAAGGAAAAGATAATTTGAAAAATTACGTGCGAAAATGGTGTTTCACTGGTGGCCATGGTGCCATGGGGTGTCAGGGGATGTTACAGTCGAAGAAGATTTGTTAGGTTCTGGTACGGTTCATTATCTCAGAAATTACTTCTCGCTGATTTGACCTTCTAAAGGAAAGGGCTATACCGCTTTTAAAAAAATAGAATCCAACATTAAAAACTGAAACAGTCTGCTTGACTGTTGGTAGTGAGGATATAACTTTTTTGCAGTATTCAACAAATTGAGAGCAGTTTAAGTGTATCAAAAAGATCATTGAAGGAATATTTGTTGTCTATTAATATTTTTTTTTTCTTTTCATTTGGTCTCGTCATTTTTTAGGGGGAGTTTTTTAGGATTGGGCCGGGGTGGCTACCGCCACCTAGAAAAATAATTTACACTGCGTCAATATTTTGGAATTTGTTACGGTCCCTAATAGTTTAAATTTGAATTTCCTTTGAAACTTGCAAAATATTAAATTTCTTACGAAAAAAGGTTATAAATTTCAGTAAAACTAAAAGCAATGCAAAGTGCGCTAGATTCCTTGAGATCTCGATAGTAGATCGTGAGTTAAGCATGTAAAATTAGAATCAATATTGGAATTCTAGAAATTGGGAAACTAATAGCTCTCAACAGCCGGCAATTCAAGATTGTTTGTTGCCTCAACTGTCGAAGCATCCATGAAAGAAACCATACAATTACAAGCGAATGTTGAAATGGAACTGAAGACCGAAGGTGCATTCTCACGAAACATTTCTTTGGAAAATCGTTGAAAAATGCCGATTCAGTCGGAGGAAAAAGAAAAAGAAAAAAGTCACAGCGTCCGCAGTAAACCGTGACTTGGTGACCCATTATTGCGAGAAAATGGGGCATAGCTGGAATGACAGCCAACGCGACACCTACGCTTTAGGATGATGCCGCGCTGTCAAAGGAAATAAATGAAAAGAATACAAGCCTTACTAGTCATCGAAATTAAAGTTTTCTCGGAAATCTGGCACCTCTGAGGGACGGCTCTAGTTTATCGTCGCCGGCGAATCAAACGCTCCTAATTAGACTACTTTAAAATTGAAAAAGTTGACGAATCAGCTCTAGGGCTGACGGAGATACTAAGCTCATAAAACTTACGTGGAGTGACTGAAATTGTGCTCAAGACCGAATCGATTGAACCCACTGGAGCTTTCAAAAACCGCATAAATGCCACCGTAAAATCTAGACTCTTACTTGAAGATCTTTCCAACTTAGAACATAAAATGTTTCACTGGGCTCGGGAGGTTTAAAGACATCGATTCAAGCAATGATTATGAGTGTGCGTATTAACAAAAAAAGCTAAAATAAACGCATAGGTCCTTTTTTACATCCAGGTCTTTCTTTGTGGACTAATGTACCTTATGGCCTAATGGCCTTCATAACGGAGAAGTACACCTAATCTTTGTTGAGTACGTGACGAAAAAAGAAGGATCAATATTCAAAATTTATTGGTTAGTTCCAAAACGCTTTTCTAAGGTAAGATTTTTACGAGAAAAGCGAATAATCTATCGGGAAGGGCATCGTGGTAATCACGAAACGCCCCAGTCAGAAAGGTTATTTTGTTTATTAAAACTGCAAATTTTGATGTTTAATTTGACACATTCCAAATTTCAAGGGACGGTTCTTAAAGAAAATTTCACGAAGAAACCAATGGAACCACTTTAAAGCCTCAAAGTTTTGTACGCACGGAGTCATAAGCTTTTAAAGTTTCCAAATTTTGTCCGACCTCTCTTACTGACTCGATCCACTGTGCGCCCCCTAAGGAAACCTCTCATCGAATTATACCTCTAGTGACGTCATACAGCCGATATTAAGGCAAAGATTTGGTGTTTGAACTTGCAGCCAGAGAGGATAATGGCATAGATTCTATGTTTAGGGTCCAAAACAATGCGAACCTTGACAACCGCATCTAAAATATGTTTTATCTCAAACAGTTGTCTTCGAATAATAACAACAGTGTGGTTTTTTGGCAGCTGACAGCTATTACAGTTGTCGTCACGGGCGTTGAAGCCCGGAGTCTAGTGATAAATCAGAGGAACAGCTTTTCTGGCACGATGGAACGATTTTAATGCCTCGAAAAAATGCCCTAATTAAATTAAAAAGTAAAATACAAACAACTCATAAAATGAGATCGTAAAACACACTGTCTTCGGTTTGCAGGAAATGCGCTGTGCACCTCTCTCAATTGAATCCACGGACAAAAAGCTGATAATGCTTGATGGTTTCGAAGAATTGTTTGTGCACACCATTGAGCTGCAACTGCACAATCCTCACTGAAAAATGCCAGGCTCCTTTGGCAGTTACCTTTATTTTAAAATTATAAGAGTCTTGTGCATCTTCATTTCAATTTCCCTCTATTCACTGGTAGTCTGTGCGTCATGATGGTTTAAATAGAAAACAGGAAAAGAAATCAAAGTTGAGATCTCGCTTATGACTAGGTAGAATTAAAAGCGAGAAAGCGCTAAAAAGGTGAAAAAATGATTGACACTTAAAAAATAAAAAAAAAAACTGAAAAATAGGTAAACGTGTCATATTAAAAAGAAAACTGCGGCGGAATGGTTTTATCATGATGATTTCTCGCGTTTAATGATTACTCAACTATTGGCATGCAGGATTTTCACCCCGTGTTTTCCATATTGTTGATACCGTCAAAATGATGTCTACACAAATCGATCAGTTTCCGAAATATGATTCCATATACCTAAATGACTTAATTGGCTTAGTGACAATGCTAACTTTACATGGATTAATAGAAGTAATTATCGTGAGTCTGGTGTACATGTATGAAAACTAATCTTACTGAGATATAGTCGTAAAGGATTATGAAAAGGCAACATTAAAAGTTTCTGTAAAAAAGGCGTGTGACATAATTTGCGAATGTATCCGGTAAATTTAGCAAAAACACGAGCAATGTAAGAATTTCGAACTAATTGATGGCCTAATGTCTCATTTTGCATATCACTGCCTCAATACTCATTTGGTCATTAGTTCAAAATTTACAAGTCATTAATGAATACCGTCGACGAAGTCAAAGCTAGCCGTGAGAAATAATTTTAGAAATGACGTCAGAGTCTCGTGGCCTAAGTATTTGTTTCAGTGGGTTGATTAGAATGTTGATAAACATTTAACGAGCGGAATTGGAGATGGGATTACTTTCTACCGCCAAGTTGCGAAAAGACCTGTCGCGCGGCTTATCCCACTACCGCCGAGCAAATAAGGTCATGAACGCGCCAGAGTGACGTCATGCAGAACTTGAAGCTTAGATCATTCCTCCGTGGACGCTTCTCTCAAAAATCGTAAAGAGTTTCCAGTTTTCAGACGGTACTCATAAGTTGCCTAAGATGGTCAATGGCTTTAAGGAACAATACCATTCACATAGGGGTACAAAAAATGACCCCTTTTCTCAAAATACACCGATCGCGACAACAAACGTGAGGCAAATCACCGATCGTGAAAAAATTTTGAATTTTTTTCTTTCTTTCTTATTTTACCTCGCGGTGCATTGAAAAATGCAGGCAAAAACATTGGACCGCAGGCAACAGTTGGCGTTTTGAAACGATTGCCATCCCCAGAGAATAACCTATGATACGTACAGTTGATGCAGATATTTCGATTTTTTCTGTGTTTTTTTCGATTTCGATCAAATACAGGGGAAAATGCATAATACTGGCGACATTCCAGAATTTTCTCCGAGAAAACAGCTCAGAGAGACGATTATTGAAATTTATAGACAAAGCTACAGATAAAGAGGACATAAGGAGTATAGAGCGATCATAGTGGTTGAAATGGCTGGTTCTTATAGACTAAAGGGGTAAATGATGGACGAACTATCGGGTCTCTAGTGGGTTGCCGTTAGTCAGTCTATCATCTACATCCTTTGTCCATTGCAACCACCAGGCATTTGAGGCGCCTCATGAGGTTATGCTGTACAGCATCAACTCGTAGCTTCAGCATCAATGCCGTATGCCCAGGTAGCGGCCGTTCGGGCATACGGCTCCGAGCCTGATGCGCTCAACCTGCCGGCCGCCGGCTTCGGGCATTGAAGCCCGATGCTGGAGAGCCGACCGAGCCAGCCTCAAGCGCTGATGCTGAGGTTTGATGCTGGCTCATGGGCCTCAGCCTCTGAGGCCGGACCGTCGGCTTGCGGCCCGATACGGCCTTAATTTTCGGACCCGCCACCCAGCTTAATTACCGACGGGGCTGTCCCAGAAGACCGCGACCCTCGGACTCGGCGATGAATTCGCGGAACACCCCTTTGTTTACGTTTCCCATTGGCGCGGTGGCCCACGCCGGGGCGCTGGCGTCCGACGCGTCTGCTAATTGAGGCCGCTAATTTTGATGCTGGACTCAGCATCAAAACTGATGCAGCATCAGAAAAGGAGCCGGGAGTCGGCTTCACCAGGTGAAGCCGCCTCAACGGCATATGCGCTCCCCCGGCGCACTGATCGAAGCGGCATGAAAGTCCGCGCCGGGCCTCCGCCTCGCGCGCCGATGCGGCTCCGTTTATGATGCTCCCTCAAACCTCAGCTCTAAATCCCTGGCAACCACCCGCTTCCATCAATAGGATCCCTCCATATCCTTTTTGTCTTCTTTGTCTATTGCTTTGTCTATCAATTTCAATAATCAGTCCAAAGTCCTGAATTATGGAGGGGAACTACTCGATGACCACCTTTCATGGACCAGCTTGTGCGTTAAAGTTTCAAATCGGTGGTTTTTTGGCAAAGTTCGACAACGTCTCGACTGCTTATCCCTCAAACTAAGCTCGCTAATCCCCGTGAAGGGAACAGTTTTATGAATCGGATTTTCGACAATGAATGGCGCAGCAGCGGTGAGAGCGGGGCCGATGAGGTTAGTTTCCTGCGGCTTAGTTTTACAGCCTCGCACCTACGTCACGAAACATCAACTCCGCTCGATATCTGGCGGCTGGCAGAATCCTCATTCAGGAACCATAGAAGCACTCCGCCAAAATCCACCGAGTAGCGCACCTGTCGTTCACGGAGCCAGGTGCGCGGTTGTCGAACGGCGACGCCGGCACCCAACATTCCATATTGAGGTCTAATTTCTTTTCCAGCCACTTTGTTTTCGGACAGGTACACCTTGAAGTTATTCATCAGTCGGACTCCGGTGCTGTTGCCCGAATGACCGGAAGATCCGACTTTTGCGAGACCATCGCGAAGGTGGGAACGCGGTTTGTTGCGGTTTGACAACTCTTTAAGCTTTTGACACGCACTGCCGAATTTTAAGTAGCGCCGACGTGAGGAATGGATTTGCGAGGAAAAACGTTTGACGGCGAGTTTAAAGCGAGCCTTCGTATTGTTGAGTTACTGGTTCGATCCGTTCTACCGATCAGCGTTGCGAATTTCATTGATTGTATACGTGACTATAGTTACGCTCGTAACTTGTGTTGGTGGCCCAGAAAAAATCATCGTGCGTGCAACTATTTCGACACCTGAAACATGCTTTTGGACTACGCGAAAAATGAAGGCGCACAGGACACAATCAGTTGTATCTCCTTAAAATCTGTGATATTGACGGAGCGAAAAATCATGGCGAAGATCCATTACTGATCGCATTCCTTTGCGTCAACGTGTTGATCAAAATAAAATATTTAAAGTATATGGACGGAATTTAAACGTCAATTATTCCATACAATACACATTCTGATAAATGTAGTAGACTATGAACTCTTGACGTAAGTATAAAACATGAGTTGGTTGACATCTACTAATCATTTTCTGATATTGAGCCTCAATGTCAGTTATGAAATCGAATGAGTCGAGAAAAATATAGAGTAAAAGAAAGGGCTGAACTATGCAGAGAGGAACCAAATCACATTTTGAGAAAAATGAGTTAGATATACTTTGAAGCCTAACTAACGGCACTTTCTCCGCTTCATAATAGGGAGAGAATATTTTGAGGGTGGAAAAGCGTACCTAAGTTTATTTCTATAATTGATTCATATACGAGGATAAAACTTTAAAGCTTTTTTCCTCGATTCAATCTTGATATGCCTTGGATCTACTGCGATAAAATCGGTCCTACTTGGATTAGATCGTGCAAAAACCAATCACGTCAATTTTTCCAGTTTTTAGTTTTTTTGGAATGATACTTCACAAGATTAGGGACAACTACAAAAAATGGCAAAGACTCGATTTAATTTTACCTCAATTCGGGAAAAAGTATTTTTTTACCACTTTTATGATTGCACAGACTGTTGAAAAGTATTATTTGCACAAAAAAACATAAGACTGGAAAAACAGACATTAGCGGTTTTCGCACGCCATAATTCAATTAGTTTCAACGCAGGTCGTCTAATGACGACCCAACCAAACCTCCTGTAAACCCAACTTGTTTACGGCGAGTGTCCCTGTCCATCACTCGCAGTTCGCCATTTATTAATCTTCATTGTGCGTGTTAGAACTCAGGAGGCCCGAAATAGCTTCGACCAGGAGCGACGCATTACGCGGTAAGATTTGCGTAACACGGAAGCGTTCACGGATCGCTTCCTGGGCTAGGAGGGGTGCACTTTGCGGGCAGGACAACGCGACAGGTTGTTTTCGCACCGCGCGCCGCTCCAGAGGATTCGGCGTGGGTACTCAAGGAACCGACGCCGCGCGCCGCGACGCCCGCCCAGCCGCGGCCCACGCGTCCCGACGTCCGATCCTGCGATGCAGTCTGCCAAGCTGCCGGATTCGCTGAAAACCGCACTCATTCGTGATGGCCGTCCGATAGGGTGTCTGTTTGCTGATCGTGAAAGTTGAGTTGAGCAATGTGGAACCTGCAGCTTGTCTGCAGGTCCGTCGTCAAAATGGTCTGTTTTTAGATGAGAATGAAGAAAAATTCGAAATGTGTGAGGTTTGGCAGCAATGGCTGATCGTCACCTTGAGACGGAGAAGTTAAGGCCGAATCTGCTACTTTAAACGACTTAATTCGAGTCTTCGGTCAAGTCCGGTGGGTTCCATCCATGATATCGGAGGAGAAAATAATTATGAGAGTCGCCAATTGAAAGGCGGTATATGGAGCTTGCGGGACTGGAGAAAAGTGAGGTGTGGAAAGAAAGGGGGATGAGAGAGAAAACGAAAAATATTCTAGGTCAATGATGATATTTTTCATCTAAAATTATGAAGGGGGAGGGGGTCTTGGAATCTAAAAGATCAAAAATACTTCAGAAAGTTCTCTTGCTGCTTTTGAAGGACGAATCAGTCATTGGAAGTTTTCTTCTTTTAAAAAAATTATATTTATTCCTATATTTTTAGCCATTAAAATTTAGAATTATTTAATTTTTCAATTCAATTTATTTTACTTAATTTATTTGAATAAACTTTCCAATGACCAGGTGGTTGTGGTTACCCTTGTTCTAATTCTCAGAACCTACTTTTCCCTAAATTATACATTTTCATGCCTGAAACAATACTTATTTTATTACTACGAAAAGTCAATTTCATCAAAGTCTGTTAACAAACTTGAGTAAAAATAATTGATCACTTCGATTATTTTAGAAAAGAAGTTTGATTTTTGTGACTGAATTTGGTAACTTCACTTGATACCTAAGTGTAACTATAATTAGTCAATCCCAGCATCGTGGGCGTCAGCTTGCACGTGTGATAATTTGCAGTGATCATCTCGTCGAAAAAGTTGTGGCAGCAGGAAATCATGATCGCCATTAGCGCAGTGGACACAACACTATCATTATCATAAAGGTGGGCCAGCTTGTGACATTACACATTACATACACTCTTATGCAAAACAGAGGGCGCAAGAGCGAGTCTCCATACCGAGATTGGAAATGGCGGAAAGAGGGGAAAACAATTGCCCGCTCAATCATTAGACTTACACACAGGTGGTGGTTCTTAGGCTTAGCCTGTAAGAGACTTACTTGGACATTTAGAGGAGAAAACGAATAATAATGAGGATCTATCCGCGAACGTCTGTTTTTGGTCACAACGATTTAACTATAAAAAAATAAGAGCCGTAAAAGTTGTTTTAATCTATAAAAATATTTAGGATAAATTTTTTTCGAGGGTTTGCTAACGCTTCTACATAATTTGTCGTTTCCCGCACGAAGGAACATGATTCCATCCCAAAGTTGAGCAAATGACTGAAACCATTACGAGAATATACCTTTGCAATTTTTGTACAAAATTTGTCTGACTGCATATTAGTGTATTTTCATCCGCAAATGCAACATTGCCTATGCTGAAACAACAATGCCTCAACAAGAGCGTTAAATCTTTGTTCCCTTTGAAAAGCCTTATTCGTAATCATGAAAGATAAAATCCTCCCGCCTGCTTGTGACCACAAGAATGCCCAGTTAAGGACCAAGTTTGAAATGAATTCTACAGTGTTACATGCTAACTTTAATCATACAAGGACTCTTTTCTAGGAATTCAATGCTCTTTTTTTCATAATCCCAATTCTTATGGATAATCTTACAATGAAACTGTACTTGATTCATAGAGAATTTATTGAACCAGCAATTTTATCTGTTTTGGTCCTACGATTTTATTTGTATTCAAATTGAGTGAATACTCTTCGAACCAGCAGGTAGGTATGCGAACAGCAACTGGTCATTACTGCAAGATAATTAATTTTACCACGAGGGTGATATAAGGCGCGGGACTGTTCGGCGGAAAACAATAGCTCTTTCTTCTTCCTGGTGGCAGCCAAAATAATGACTCGAACACTCAGCCCCCGGTAGGTAGCTGGGGATCAGATTACAAATGAGTCCATTGATATGAGGAATAATTCATCAACGCCCACTTGTCATTACGGTCCTCGAGAATATCCCTCGCCCCAAAGTAGGTACACAAACGAAAAAGTTGGATAAGCGACTCGACCGACTTACGATAGTCCAGAAAACCACAATGGTATTTCACTTAACATTTTGCAAGTAAGTTTTTGACGTATGCGGATCTATTGATAAGAAGGTCTGGACTATACTTGAGAACCAATTTCCGCTCCCTTCACATGCATTTTATGATAGCTAAAGAACCAGTTTAAAAAAAAAAAAAAAAAAAAAAAAAAAAAAAAAAAAAACATAAAAGTCGAAGCAACTCAAAAAAACTTTTTTGTTGAAATTTTGAGAGTTCTTTTTTACATTCGCGTAGAAAGCAAATAAAAGAGGGATAAATCAGTTTGAATTTTAGTGACTTGATGAAAGAAAGACTGGATGATTCATAGAACACATCAACCCGATGAAAAAAGGGAGGAAGAATCGGGATTAAACATTACTCAGTAAATGTATTCGCGTACTTGGAGAGCGTAAGCAATTATCGAGATACATGATGATCTTGGCTAAGATCGGATCTATTTTCTCGGAAATGCTAGGAATTTATACTCGCTGGAGCACCAGTCAAGGGCCGTTTCTGCGAATCTATCGATATGTGCGAAAAAGTAAATGACTAGATTCAGTTGAAAATCTAGTTTAAAGGACAGCTCTCATAACTGCAGAAATGAACTTCACATGAAGAAATCTTATCGGTGGTGCTCTGCAATCGATTAGTTTTACAAGGTGGGGTACATCACACATAATCAAATCAAAGAACCAATTGTGATTCTTGATCTGATTGAAGTATGTTTGCAATGAATGACAGGATTACAATCGCAATTGTACCACCTTAAAGTAACCTTCAACACTATTCGATTGGCATCGTTACGAATCATTTGCTGCAAACACCTCCAGGAATTTTGACGGTGATTTTAAGGTCACAAAATGTAATTAAGGTCTCAATAGATCATACACAGTGGTTGATAAAACGAGAGCGCACGGTTAAAAATTATTGATTATCCACTTAGAAATAAAATTTATAAAGGTATCAGAAATATTCCAAAATCCTCCGTTCATTCTTTTCTCTTCAAGTATATTATTAAATGCTTCATTCAAAGGAAACAACATACTCATAGGAACTTTTGAATGGATGAGACTGATAGGGTTGATATTAATTCATTAACAATATGTAATATGGGATTCTCAAGCATTGAGGTAATTTTTGCCACTAAAGAAACTTAAAAAGAAATTTTTGTTGATAACAAATCTTTATACTTCTATCTGAAGCAATACTTGATAAGTATTTTCTCACTCTCTCCCATTGTTGGAAATGTTAATTTGCTGGGAAATGAATATTCTTCTACGATGAAAACATAACATTGGTAGATTTTAAATGAACGTATGCTCCTTATTTTTATTTTCGAAACACTTCTTACGTTTACCTGCGCCATATACTTTACGTAATGAGTGTACCTTATTTAAAATTAATTCCGCTCATTTACTTCAGCGTTTCTGTATAAACGGCAAAATCCGTCTTTCTCTAGACAAAAAACGGAACTTTCCCTATCTTTTTCAAAATTTTCACTAGTATTTTTACCACAGTTACTGTGCACTTCTAACCGAAAATTGCAGCGATTTTGCTTCTGGTCCCACAGAGAAATCAGCTGAATTTTGGAAAGACATTGTACAGAAATGACCTTGTAAAAGAATTACATGTTTCAGTTAAATTTTGAAATTCAAGTATTTCCATTGCTATTTTGCCGGCGGGGGGGGGGGGGGGGGTGACACTTGATCGCTCCTTTATGAGACCTCGCAGGATACTACGTCATTGAGGCGAGCAATAAGTTCGAAACAAAAGCATGGTTACAAGTTTTTCCTTGAAAATCACACGTTTCCGAGGAGAAATATGTGGGGGAATTCGCCTCTGATTGAAAGCTGTGACAAGCATGTTCCCTGTTACCGTTTTCTCACACGCAAACCACCCCTGCAGTGCATAAAAAATTGGCATAAGTCAATTTTTTCATCCGCACGACTTGCAAAACGAAGATAGACACGAAAATCCTCCGTTGCCTCCCTCTATTCTGGGGTCAATCATTCCTTATTCCGGGGGGGGGGGGGGAGGGGGCTGTGGATTATGCGGATGCACCACGGGTTGGGCAATGATATCGACTTGATTTTATTCTAGGTTCTATTGGGCAGGTTTGAGACAAGCATGCAATACTGCCGTGCTAAGGAAGAACGCCGTGCTAAGGAAGAACACCGTACGGACATTTAGACGTTGCTAAATTTCCTTCACTAAAAAACAAATTTACGAGAAAAATTGTGAATATTTTTCCTCCCATTATGCGGACCATTTTATTCGCAATTTAATCTTAAATTTCTGCAAACAAGGAACAACATGAATAACTTTTCTCAAAAATACACGTTTTAATCGGGAAAACTTGACAACTCTAGAATGTATTTACGGCGTCCTTAGCACGGCAGAATAGTAGGAGAACTTCAAGCACCGAAAAAAATGCACTTTCATCTACCTTCGAAATGTTATACCGAGTCGATGAGTCTTCAATGGTTGTGCCCTCGGAAATCCTGGCGCTAAATGTAAAAGCAAACATTTAACCATAGGCTAGTCATCACTATCTGACACTCAGCGCAATACCCCGATTAGCAATCGATTTTTGAGCACTAAGGTGGGGTGGCAATGAGGTGGGGTGAATGCGACATTCATCAGTCATCGTCAGAAAGAGATAAAGGATGATCCTCGTAAGACAATCTCGAATACCCGAAAGTAACTGCGGTCACTGTTCGCATTATGTGGGTAGACGGGGTGCGGTCTTATTAAAGATGTTCCCATCGTATTTAACAGCGGGGAACCGACGCGAATACAGTCTTTTTAAAATTGGACAACTTCCTCCCTCACTGGTAAAGAAACACATTGGATCTAGAGTCCAGACTCTTAAAACTTCGACAAGAAAAAATTATCTTGATTCAATCGGATTTTTGCTTAGATCAAGAACCAATCCTCTTAATTTGAGCGGATTTTCTTTCGATTTAAGCAAAAATCTGATTGAATCAAGAGTATTTTTTCTTGTCAATGTTTTCAAGAGTCTGGACTCTAGATCCAATTTGTTTTTTTTTCAAGTGCTCCCTTTTAAGAAATATTCTAGTTCGTTTGTTAGTTATTATTGTCTGCAGACATTCAGCTGCTGAATCATTTGTGGTAAAAAATACTAAATGTATATACAAGCATTTGCACTTTGTAAAGAAATGTAGGTACAAAATTTTCCAAAAATATTTGTGGGAATTTTGTTTTCGTTTAAAAATTAAAATTCACGTTAAATATGTAATGTACGCTCAGAAAATCTACACGATCGTTTTTCTTGAAAATGAACAATTTTATGGTAGAAAAACGAGAATCATTTGCTGTTATAGGCATTTTTCTTACAAAAATGCAGATTTACTATTTCTAAAAAGATATAATCACGTTAGGTTTCCACTGATGAATGAGTGCTCTATTTTATCTTACAATTAGCCTTTATTCTTCAGTGGCGAGGCGTGAATGATCTGTTATCGACAACTCCATATGTGAAGCTGAGGTAATAAATCGATTATTAAGGTTATCGTTGTGAACACCTTGCTTACGGATCCTTTTTGGTAGGTTTTAATTGCGGATCAGTCGATATAGGTATCGCAAAGCACGCCTCGCCACTGCTGGTCTTGCCAGTATGGGTCCACGTGCATTCTTCAGAAAGTGAGATAAACTTCTCGACTACCCAGAAGTTCGGTCGTCATTTAGTTAAAGTTCTCTAACGAGGAAGTGGGACGGTTTTCTCTGGTAGCCGTGAGTAAATGAAAGTTTTCGGTGGCATGAAATGAGCTTACTCTGACATGCCATGGAAACGCCACTTGTTGAGCGGCGCAACGGTGCACAGTAGATCGAGTCAAATAGAGAGGTCGGACATGTAATTTTTGACTGATACTGCAATTTTGTATGTTTAAGTCGTCACATTTTAAATTTTGAGGAATGCTTCTTGAGGAAAATTTCACGAGGAAACCAATGGAGCCACTTCCAGAACCTCAAATTTGTGTATAAACGGAGTTATAAGCGTTTAAAGTTTCCAAATTTTGTCCGACATCTCCCATTGACTCGAATCAGTGTGCGGCGCGGCGCGGCGTCAAGCCAGTAGATGGCCGGGACAGGATGTTTCCGCGAAAAAGTTTCATCCTCTCACACCAATCCTTTCTCCTCACGCCTGGCCTCTGCAGAAAAGTTCGGAACTTTTTGCGGTCGAACAGAACACGAAACACTTGCAAAGAATAAATCACTTTAGCGCCCAGTCCTCCTCTCCCTAGAGTCACTCATGGCTGCTTAACTGTTAGTACTTTCATTTCAATTTCGTTGTCACAGACGATTTCCTAGTACTAATGCTCTCAACATTCGCAGGCACAACGGTCAATATTTTGGAACGTCCTTATTTTGCTATGAGCAGTACTGCCTTGTTAAGCAAAAACGCCGTACGAACATTTGTAAGTTGCCGAATTTCCCGGTGAAAAATGTATTCTTGAGAAAAATTATGCGTATCTTTCCTCGAAATTTTCAGACATTTTGCATTAAATTGCCAAAAAAATGGTCTGAAAAAATTGAAAGAAAATATCCATTATTTACCTGTAAATTTGGTTTTTATAGACGAAAACACGGCAATTTCCGAGGTCTCATACGGTGTTTTTCCTAAGCACGGCGGAATAAATCTCATATCTTCACCCATACTCCGAATTATGAATATTGCGTTGATCAGTTGTCTATAATCCATAACGTGTCCTTTTCTTCAGTTTTTATGTTATAGGGGTTTAAGGTAAATGATCCCCTTTATTGGGAAAATTGGTAAGGATCGAATGTATTCTAATTTTGCAGGACTGCGACTGTATTTTGACGTCAAGCTAGGTCCTACACGGCCGTTTCAACACGATCAAAAATGGATTTTCAAAAAATTCCAATTCAAAATTCAACGCCAACAATCAATATACGAAATCCGTCGAGCAGAATCCTATTTGAACGCATCCTGCAGAAACGACCGTGACCCAAAAATCCTATGATTGTAGAAAAATAGCAGAAAATTGCTTTTTCGAAATGCCCTTGGTTTAATATGTATCTATTTTTGTGAGTCTTTACGTACAGCTTACGCAATTCGATTAAGCTAGAGGTGAATTTTAAGTTAAATTTGTTTCAAGACGCTTCCTTACCGGGAGCTAAGCTGCCCACTGGAAACAAGACTGTGAAATGTTGTAAATTGTAATTATCGCGCTACATTGCTTCGTTAATCGGCTTAAAAACAATTGCAACGTGAACAGTGGACGTGGTGCTGCAGTCGGGATGTAGGTGCAAGGCCGCACATAACTTAGCGCATTCGCGCCGGGTCCGTATCGTCGCTCCTCTGACGTAAGTAGCATTTTACACATGAACCCTGGATTACATAGAGCTATACGGACAACAGGGTCCACGTGGAAATCGAGATACGCCTTACGTCAGAGGAACGACGTTATGTGCACCACTGGTCATCGCAGAGTCTTGCTACGGAATTTCCACAGCTGCTCCGTCCACAACGGATTTTTAATCCCACTCAAATGTAAATAATTAACGTTATCTACTAAATTTTACGGTATTGCCACACACTTTAAAAAATTACGATTCCTTGACATCTCCCTGATTTCCCTACGGATTTTGATAAAATTCCCTGTTATTGGACAGTTTGCGGTATAGTTAACAATCGCAAAGCCAAAGTTGAAAACGCAATATTTATTCTTAGAAAAGTCGAACACTTTTTAATAAGCAACTAAAGGTGATTGAAACAATTCTTGCTATTTTTATTTAGTTCCCGGACACTTCCTGATTTTTTCTGTCTCATGAATGACCCTGTCTACAAAAATCGCCAATCTTTACAGTTTTTCCCTGACTTAGATCAAAGTTTTACGCGTGTTTTTGACAAAAATTACAATGGTATCTCATGGAAAAGGGAGCCAATTCATTACATAAATTTTTCTTCTTGCCATTTCTAATTTTTCAGATAGTGCACAACACAAAGCAAAGAATCTCAGTTTCCATTTAAACGGACCTTTTCATCCATAGGTTTAGTTACACGATTGAAATTGTTCAATTTTGTTTAAAATTTTAAAAAAAAAGTTTTTATTTTTTTCTTCTTATCGAAAGACGACTTTCTGAGGGTAAATATGACGAAAAAAAACTGATTATTTCAAACAAGTAAGTAAATCTTTGTCGAGAAATTATTCGGTTCACTGCATCTCACCAAATCGGTATTCGCTTTTTTTTTTTTTTTTTTTTTTTTTTTTTTTTTTATGAAGGTAATTGAAACGATTCTTGCTATTTTTATTTCATTCCCGGACCCTTCCTGGATTTTTTTATTTTTTTTTTAATATTTATTCATTTATTTATCATTTAGAGGATACTCGTCAACTCCGGTAGCTTGGGCGTGCACAAAGTCTATTTACCAAATACTTGAGCAACCCTCGAAGATCTCAGATTCGAACCTTCAGAGACATGCTCGAAAGCGATCAAGGAAGGCACATCAATGGTATCTGCGTGGTAAATAAACATCATACATCGTGCCTGTAGAAATAACGACTGGGCGAGTTGCAGATTTGACGCGCTTCGAATCCCACGTTCCCTCGCGGTCCGATACTTCCTCCCAATTGTTTAATGGCCGTTCTAGTCCCTAGACAGAGGAACCGCCTTGGGAGTGGATCATCTTCGTCCAACTTCAGTCGAGCGGTTGAGCAATACGCCATAATCGGTACACCATTAGACGGTCCAAATACGTTGATGGAAGTGTTGACCAAATATTTACAAAAAAGAGGAAAAATCTTGTCCTACACCATCCTCCCAGATGTTCTCACGTCAGAAAATCTATACGAGATTGGACGTGGAAGGGAAAGAAACTGTGTAAGGCGAAACTAAATTCGTTTTTTTTTCCGCTTGAGAAAACAGAACATCGTCCAATGGATCGTATTGATGCATCAAATGGGCGTTATATCGCTGAGATTTATCGATATCGATTGGTTCAACATGTAAACATAGCCTCACAAGTTAATCGAGTAATCTGTGGGAACGGCTTTTTGTGATTGATTTTTGATTCTCATGAGTATCACATGGTACTGGGAAAAGAAATTGTTAGAAATTTCCTCTTTTTCAGCTTTTTCAACTTGAATCCTAGAATCTTGTTTGAGGTTATGTTCTATTGTTTTGAGCCAAACGATATATCGAACCACTATCGAATACGATCCATTCAGAAATAATCAACGATTGGTCATCGACTCGTTCTCGAATATGCTAAAATTCCACTGAAATATGTGGACCAGATCAACTAAGTCCAGGGACTACTTACAAGAATATAGACCGGATCGTGTGTGTACCTTAATGAGAATCGCATTGCGCTACGATGTAATGGCGTATTTGCTATCAATGATGGTCACATAATTTTTGGGTCCAATTGGATACATTACCAACCACGTCAAAATATTTTGATTGATAATTGAGATTGAAAAGTCTAACTTACCGCCTAGAACACGATAGAAAAACATTGAGTGCAAGATGTGTTACTCACCTGAAACAGAAAGAAAAAAAAAAGATCAATAAAGTGAAACTCGGAGAGTAATAAAATTTAATCAGGAAAAAACCTCCCTTCTATCGTGGATAAGCATAAATCCATTGAGGTTAAACCCTCTATCACTGCACCTAATCTCCAGAAGAATTCTGTTGGACCTATCAAAAATTTCCGAGGGAATTTCATCAATGAGGTCATATATTTTTTCCTCCGATCGAAGGAATTCGATTGGTTATCTCTCGCGATTGGAACGAGGGGCGCTTGCGCAGAGCGAGCTTCGCATCGTGACACCCGAACAAGCGCGAGCACTTCAGTACTTATTTGGTAAATACACCTACTTTGCGGAGGCTGTCCACAATCGCAGCTCGGCGCAAGCGAGGAGGAAGAAGAATAACAAGAATGGAGTGAAAAAGAAATCCTAATGTACTTATAATCGGTGGCGCGAAACAAGCTCGTCTCGAATTAGTTACCTACTGCGGCGCGTTGTTGACAAAGCTCCCAGGTAAAAGTCAACCGGTCGGGTCACGCCGGACTGAAAAAAGAAACACTCCCATCGATGGCATGGCGTGCTTTGCGATATATCGATTCATCTGCCATTTAAACATACGGTAAAGGATCGATACACAGGGTGTCCGCATTACCACCTTAGTAATCGATTCTTTAGCATGGCTTCAAGTGGGAAAATATCGATAATCGATCATTTACGCCTCGCTACTGATTCCCATCCCCACAAAAGGGAGCCGTCTAAGTATTACGTCAATCACATCGAGGGGGGAGGGGAGGGGAAGGTGTCCTCAGATCATATGACTAGGTTTTACGAGGGAGGAAGGATGACCAAGTCTAATCTTACGTGAGCCTCTCACTTTAAAAAAAAAAAAAAAAAACAAAAAAAAAAAAAAAAAATTTTCAATTAAAATTTTTCAGCTATTTTTCAGGCATTTTCTATTAGTTCCGAAAAACTTAGGTGGGGGTGGTCAAGTCAGTTTTCATTATTGAAAAAAGGGGGAAAGAGGTAATCTTACGAGTGCCTCAGGGGAAAGAAAGAGCCAGAAATTGGCTGAAATGCCTTACACGTACACTTGAACGGCCCCGAAATTTGGCTGATGCATTAGTTTAGAGGGGTCCGCCGTATGTGTTCCCTTGGCATGGAGGGAAAATTCGATGATACTGCAGTCATCACCAAAACACCAGCATCAAAAACCAGCTTATATCTACCCGCAGCGAAAAAGACAGCTGGATTATTAGTTCTACATATAAACAAAATAATGCGGCTTGACGCAACGCACTATGGCCCAAAACTCAAGAATACGAAGAAATAAGTCTGATAATGACTGAAACATCACAAAAGTTTCGAAACAGACGTATTTTGAGTCGCTAATTTCGAATTTGATGTCAAATTGCCGACATTTTAACAACCTGACCTGGAAATTGTGGGCAAGTTTATGGCACGCTGCGGCGGGGCGTGCTGCCAGCTCGAAACGCGTACTGACGCCTACAAACCTAAGGGGATACTTCAAGCATTGCGCAATGCGTGAAGTAGCCCCTTAGGTTTGTAGGCGTCTGTGCGCGTGTCGCGCTGGCAGTACGCCGCAACGCTGGCAAGAAAACCGAAGCGCCTTCATTTTTGTGCATGCAACACGGACGTCCATTGAGCACGAATAGTTTTATTTAGGAGTTGTCGTCAAATTCGCGAATTTTTCGACGAAACTGAAAAGTGAACCAGGGAATTTCTGACAATATCCGAAGTTGTCGTGCTGATATTGACGTGCTCCTATTATTTCGCTTATTTCTTTATGTTTTAAATATTATCGAAAGTATATATATTTGCTTTTTCTTGCTAATCCCGGTATTCGTATCACACTATTCTAATTAAACACAGTCTATCATTTAATATTTCGATTCATCGTTTTCATACAAAATTCTGAAATTAATATTTCACGTTCACGCACCTAGTATCTATACCAATAGTTTCCCTCCGTGAGCATGAATTTCAAATCCTCTCGTGAAAGTGAAATAATTGGGCTACATTTTGCAATTTGGAACTATAAATTCTAGCCCGGTTTAAAAACAACGTATGCGTCATTAGTTTCCCTATGCACATAAGTGTTTTTTCAGATGAGCCAGAATGTACAGGTCCAAATTGCAAAATGCAGTCCGATTTATGTTCCTTGTCCTGCTTTTTTCTACCATGACGTGGCAACTAAGATCTGTTTACGGACAATCTGTCACGGTCCGATGGGTCTGTCAGCGCAAAGTCAACCGGAGGGGCAAACCCTTCTTTAAAAAAGGAATGAAGCGCATGCGCCGAACTGAATGAAAAAATTTCAAATTTTACTCCTAGCCTTACTTGGTTGGAATACTTTTAGATATGACACTACAGTTGTCGGTGGTGCCTTAATGGAGATAAAATTTGACTGACCTTGGATTAATCCACTCATAAGGTGCCTCGACAATTACAACGATCGTAAAAGGAACTTATAATTCTTGGATGAATGAAAAGTTTATACGCATGAGAAATAATTGATGATCGCATGAAAAATCTTGTTCGCAGCTCTAGCGCCTCTCCATTACTTTACAAAAATACTAGAAGTTTATTAAATCCCGATTATTTTGGGCTTGAAAGTTAGAATGAATTTAAAAATACATTGAAAGTTTCTTGAAATTAATGAACATTTTTTAAAATTATACGCCATTTTCCCCTAAAATATATTTTAAAAGTAACGAAGTTCAAGAATATTATACTATTCTTTTGAAAAAATAAACACTATCTCATAAAAGGGCTTACGACCCCTTCCCCTTGTTTGCTCAAAAAAGAGAAAAAAGAAAAAGAGAGGAATAAACAAGGATGGAATGAAGGAAAGAAGAGGGAAGGACGATAATATTCGATAATTATTCATGATAAAATTGACTCAAAATGTAAGTTAGATGCATTAAAATTTTGACAATTATCGAGCGGAATCCCTCCCCCCTCCCCCAGGTGTACGGATCCGCCTATGGACTTTCTTTAAAAGAAAGAGTTTAAGAGATGCATTCAAAATATCTTATCATATGACATGGTCATCCACGACATATCTCGATATGACATGGTCATCCACGACATATCTCGATATGACATGGCTCCCTCCGTGAGACTCGCGGTCCATTCAGCCACCAGACTCTTGAGTTCGATCCTCGCAGCGTCACGACTCGAGGAGCGTAAACTTGAACTTGATCCACCAGCCACCACATCACTCAGTGGGTCACGGGTTCGAGTCCCGAGCCCGACGGGATAGTCGTAATCGTTAGCAACGCCCATGTGAGACGACACGCGACAACGCAACTACCTACTCAACGCGGCATTCTTGGCAAGTAGCGCGGGTTCGTGCCCAGCTGAGTCACTTCTCGCGGATCAACGACTTGGTCCGGGGTTCGAGTCCCGTCTAAGCTTCAATGAAACCACCCACTCAAAATAACACCATCGCTACAGCAGGTTCGAGGCTGTGAAAAGTCACTTTTCCTTTTACATCGGCTGAATGAAATGACTCGAGAGGGCTCGAGTTCGAATCCCGATACAACTCTCGTTCACGTAACGGTCTTTGCATTCATTCAGTTGTGAACTTTATTCTTCGCGTAGTGCTCGTGAGTACTATCTACTTGATCTCATCAAACCGGTCATGGGTTCGATTCCCGCGGCTGATCAGCTATTATTTACGTATAAAAAGCTGCCACTTGACAGGCGGAGGGCTTAGAGTTTGCATCTCGACCTGGATTATTTTCCCAGTGATGAATTGTTTCTCCTTTCAGTTCTTTCATCTCGGCCATCAAATTCGAGGAAATTTAACCGACGTCTCGAGTCAATTCGTCGCTCCCCTGTCGTAAGGGCGTATCTTGATACCTTGATGAGCCCCAGAATGCATAGGTTTACATGTGAAACAGGGCTCACGCGGCAACTGAAATATGCCCATACATCAGAGGGGCGGCGATTGTTCGGTGCATCTTTCGGGGGTTTCTTCTTCGCTATAAATATACAGTATTGAATCGGTTCAGGTGCATTAAAATTTTTATCCTAGGACATTTACAGGCTTAAATATTTATACAATCTTCGCGTGAATCCCCCCCCCCCCCCCATTTTAGTACTGCTATATACATTTTGCAGGAAAGTTTGGTAGTGCTTTACCTTAATATGTGCAAAACGTTTGAACACCCTTTTTGTCCGAATTAAGATTGTTTAAATCCGTTGAAATCCCAGGATAGGTATTGGATAGGACGTATTTCTGCCAAACGGAACTATAGCATTAAGATATGAGCCCTGAGACTCATGAGGATGTATGCACAACAGGGCTCACGTCATAATGCACATGGTTCCGTTTGGCAGAAATACGTCCAATTATAAAGGCGGTGGAGTTGTTATGCTGAGGAACAGAAGGAAAGCGTGCGATTGAGCGTTATGAATATATTCTCAAATACGTAAACGCAGACTGACTTTTGATCTTTATTACCATCAATGCGAATACTTCGCGGGAATCATCTCTTCTGAAACGGTAATAGATAAAAATAACGGGAGCAAAGTATCTTTTACGCGCGGTCCCAGTTCGCAAAATCACAGGCTAAAATAAAACATCTTCTAGAACTTGTCAGAGTCTGATGTCTAAAATATCCATTAGAACATGACTGCGAGTTACGTTAGTTCGAGGAAAACAGAGTAGAGACAGCAGCTCCAGTCCTTCGAATTCGAGGCTGCTCGGGAATACTCCGATCGATTCAAATATAGCCGGTCCATAAAGGTGCGCAGCTTATTTTTAACACACATTACACTGTACCGCATGTGGCACTCCGGCAGATCACAAAGAGATTTCCAGGAACAAGTGTAAATCTGAGCTTCTATTTAGGGGTTCGCACTGGATGAAACACATAAAGGAGGAATTCCAAAGAGAGATAACAATATGGGTATCATACATCATAAGAGATATTACGCGTTGATATTTAAATGTCAACCGGTGAATCGAATTCCATCTCGTTTTATTCCAGAAAGAAAAAAAAATACCCTACTTTCATTTGCTTTGAACGGATGAAGTACACGTCGTTTCATGGACCAGAAATTGGCAGGATCGCTGAACGCTGACTCCTGGCTCATATACGACAGCGTATCGGGAAAGTTAACCAAACCAAGTTTCGTGAGGGAACTGAATTACTTCGCGGTTATGATATAATGTCACGAGGAAGCTTCAAATATTACTTCAAATTTCTTTAGATTGATTGCTGGCACGGTCTAAATGAGGGGTAGTTCTAAAGACTCCCTCAATGGAAACAATACAATTCATATTTTTAATCTAAAATCTCAAATTAAGTTCCTTTCATCGAAATCCATGGGTGCGGTAAAGTTAGGTATTGGTATGTGCTATAGAGTCTAAAATTTTGAGTTTGATTGTCCAAGATTTTTAAAGACTAAAGTAAAGTTGCGGTAAAAAATCGTATTTGAGCTGAAAAATTACCTGGGATGACGAGTTTTGGGTTGCCAAGTCTACACTCATTTTTGAGAGCGCATTCGAAGAGTAGATTTTTGGCCTGGGTGGCTGCATCAGCGAGCGCCTCGGGCAAGAAAGAGGTCAAAACGGCCACATCTTCGTTGTTGGCCTGAGCCTTTTTTATTCGGTCGTCGCCGACCAGACGGATTTTGTCCGGGGTGATCCTCAACGAGGTTGTGAACTTTGAGCTTAGAACATCCGTCATTTTCCGCGGTGATCAAACTTTCGCACAAAAACTTTGAATGGAAAAAGTTCCTGGCGTAAAAAAAAAATTGGTGTGTTTGAACTGGGATTTTAGATTTTGACTCCAGTGTTTAATAATATAGACAAATGCAGAGGGCATGTGCCTGTTGGTCGTCAAAAGTTGATTATCCAACTTCAATCACGAAAATTTGCCGTTGGATCAATCACTAAAGAAAACCTAAAATGTACTAAAATTTTCTCTTGGTTTTTGGTATAAAAAATTTAACAATGCGCCGATAGAATGTTAAAAATTCACTGCATTTTTAGAAATATTAACTACGAGGTGTCATATTCAAAAAAATTTTACAACGTCGCCATGAAAAAGGCGGAAAAGCTTGAATCTCGATAACCTTCCGGAGGTACTTTAGTATTTTATGAAAATCCTTGATAAATTAAGTTTGAAAAAGCTGAACGGTCCTCCTCTTACGCTGCAACGCCTGCCAGAAACTGTTTATATCTCACCGGACAGGTTACTGCATCTCCAGTGCAGCACCAAAATCTCCCTAACCTTCAGATATACAGATTGGCAGACCTCCAACTTCTACTTTCTCGCTACCATGCACGTATTCCAAAATCACGGGTTATTTGCATCAGAAGGAAGGACTTTGCGTCGTATTCACATGAAAAGATAAATTTACTCGTGCAAAGATGTTTTTTCTTTTTTAAAAAAAAAGTTAAGACAAAATGAGAAGATCCAATCGTTCAAATGACACTCCAAATATCTTGGAGCAGAATACGGTGTCCTTATACAAAATCCCCAGTTCAAACACACTCGAAAAATTTCGGCTGGATCGAACACGTGACACTTTTTGAGCACTTTAAACTTCGTGGGGAAAATTTTGGGTTCCTATAAATTTTGTACGAGATTATCGTTTTAACAATCAACTGGGGTTCTTACTGTTTAACTGAAAAATCTAACTCGCGCAGGTCTTACGGTTTAATTGCAGCCGAACCGAACTTGGATTCGGGCGATGTAAACACAGGGACTGACTCGGGAGCGTAATAAGGAACTCCCTTCAAACGAGGTACACAGAAACTGACTCACTGGAGAAACAGACACCGTGCAGCGCCGTTTGACGGATTCCCGTGCAGCCGATCCGAAACCGCCTGACCTTTCCACCAATCCCAGCCGGCGTTGCCCCGTCGACCCACCAATCACAGAGCGAGTCTGCAAGCGTTACAATGTAACTCGCCCACTAATTCAAGTGGTGGAGGGAAGGAGAAATGAAGAAAAAAAGGATGAAAAAGAATTTTAAAAAGTAAATTAAATAATTATTATTGCATCAAAGAGAATGAAGGAGGCTGGCATTGGGATACGAGCATCGTATCAGATTTTTTGGCGTTCAGATAATTTGGTGAGATCGAAAAATGTCATCAGGACCGAGAGTTTGGTGATAAAGGCGCTGACCTTTGCTCGAAAACCTGGTTCAACTAATGAGCTTGGGTAGGGTATAAATGGAAACTTGGAGAGTTGGAACTGGAAAGTTGCTAGAAATTCCTAAATGAAATCTACATTCATCGGAAACTTTGATAGGAAAACGCACACACCTGCGCATATCTATATACGTTAATCACTCAATCTTTAAGGTGTCACCACCAGAGATTTCACTGTATCCGTTACATGCAGCTTGGAGCGGAGGCAAAAATTAGAAAAAAAGGAGAAAAACCCGCTAAAAATAACCGATTTTGTCTAGATATGATATAATATTAAAGCTAGGTCTTCAGATGGACTGTATTGGATAGCAGAGACTTAAAATTCGGCGATTTGATTCCATGGCTGGGGTGAAAAACTGCGAATGACCGCACGAGCGGACGAGCGGTGCGACAGTACATTTTAGATTTTTGAGGCTGAATATTTTCAATGTAGATATTCTAGATAAGAATAATTGGAGCTTAAACTTCCGAATACATTGAGAAGTTAACAAAACCGTTGATCAATCTCAGTCATTGAGCTAAGAATGCAAATGATGGAAAATTAAAAAGCTAAAGAATCATATCAAAATTCTTAATAAAATAAGGGAAGGTGTCTTTTGGTCAGTTTCAAATCGGGTATTGCAGAGGTAAACTTTATTTTCACACTTTGAAAATCGTTAATCGCCCATTCGCATTGAAATATTAATAACCTAGCGATAAGGTGCTCAGTAAATGTGGACAATTAACAGAAAATGTGGAACGAGCCACGAGGGTTTCTAACTAGTGATGTAATAATTCATTTTTCTGCCCTTTACATCCTCCATTACGGGACTTGCTGTCGTTAAGCAGCTCGAATCTATTCAATGCAGCTTTCGAATAGAGCCTTGAATTACTCGGTGTGTTTCTAAAAGCGTCCGAGAAATGGCACCATTAGGATTGCGAACTGCATGGGAAAGGTAAAGTCTCACCTCCCTTAACTTTAAACTCGTCACAAGATTTGTATAGAGAGACTCGAGTCGATGAAAATCTTTCTCTAACGCATCCATGTGACGCTGAGGACGTCTTGCGTTACCTCGTAAAAATTTCTCGAGAGTACGTCTGAGGTCAAGTTTTCATGTTTTTCGAGGATTTTTTTTGCAATAGACAAAAATGTGCAGAAATCCAGAATTCAAAAATGAGCGATTGATCCCCAAATGTTTAATTATATCTATTTTTAAAGGAACCCCTCGACATTTTCTAACACTGGAAAAAAAAACACATCGGATCTAGAGTCCAGACTCTTGAAAACATTGACAAGAAAAAGGACTCATGATTCAATCAGATTTAAGCTTAAATCAAAAGGAAATCCGCTCAAATTAAGAGGCTTGGTTCTTGATTTAAGCTTAAATCTGATTGAATCAAGAGTATTTTTTCTTGTCGATGTTTTTAAGAGTCTGGACTCTAGATCCACTGTGTTTTTTTTCCACTGAAATTATCTCAAGTTGCAAAATCATCTTCGATTTTTAAAGCCACATATCTTTACAAAAAATCACGAAAACTCGAGAAAAATGAACCCTTTCTCCATATCTTTCATTCAGATCTTTGAAAATGTTTCTTTCGGGTTTTGCTAGAATTCTCGATTTTCACACAATTTCCCATCTATTTTTGCACATTTACACGGAGTCTATGGTTTTAATTGCTTTTACTATATATAGCCAACAAGGCAGCTAAACGAGGTATCTCTTGCAAAGTCTCTGGATTTACGGCTCAACTCTTCTCACCTCTGTGAAAGCGTATGAAAGTCTCGATGACACTTATGTATTTCATGCACCAAGGTCCTCCAATCTCTCCTTCCGTAAGCCTTGATTCCCAGGGACCCGAGTTCAACGGATAATTCCAACAGAGTAAAGCTTCAATAAAAGTTTCGCGCAAGATTGAGTTGGGCTGTGAAGTTCTTTTACTTAGAGCCAAAGTGTCAATGTGTTATTATTAGAGCTTACGGGAAAACAGACGCAAAAGCTCAGGTGTCTGAAGTTTTTGACGCGGATAAAGACCCTCCTTCAAACTTTTGTTGAAATAGGTCAAGGGAGTGACACTTAATCTCTGCAAGACAAATTCCAGGAGAAAACTTCAAAATTTGAACTAAAAACACCGCCCTCTCCTTTTCACCTCTTCGGCATCGATAAGTTTGTACATTGCTGATGAGAATACACTAAAGAATCCGGCTGACAGTTTCATCTGAGGTGCGGGGGTGAATAAAAGAGGACGACGAGATTTTGAAAATTCATTATTAGAATCATTATTCGACTGATTGATCAAGAGAACAATTGGCTAAGAGATTCTAGGCGCTGCAAACGACAAAGTAGAAATCAGAAATTCTAATTTATACACTTACATTGGTTTTTTTATCGATTGACCTTAATTTGAGAATGAATATTGCAAAAGTTTTGGAAGAATGCCGTTAAAGTTCCACTTCTATAAATAACAAATTTGTGCACTTTGGATGCAAAAACCGCGCAAAAACTTGATGAACGGACGTGTAAAATTGATATACCTATGTATTACTATTTTTCATACTTGCCTACATAAAAATCAGTCAATAATGGATGGAGCAGGTTAAATTCAAACACTTTCTGGGGGAGGACCCCAAATTCCCCCTACCACCCACCCCCCTTGTTAGAGGTTTCTGGATCCACTTATGACTGATGTGAGACTTTTTAGCCTTAAACTACAGTTGAGAGATCAGTGATAACCCCCCCCCCCCCCCCATACAATCACGATCACAGTCATGAAATGTGATGAAAGGCTGCTAACGATAGGAAGCACACACCTTGCTGTTCGGGGTATATGGTAAATTATTTTGGATGAACGAATAATGTGGTCACAAAAGGAGAGGGTTTACAGAGACTCGCGGCACGATATTCAGTGCAAGTGTAACGCCGGCCTAAAAACGACAAGATAGCGACTTTTCAGATGTTGAATGATCACGCAAAACCCCAGTCTGTGCGCCACGGCTCCGATCAAAACCAACCCCGAAGCTCCGCGCCCCACCCCCAGCATTGTTACCCCCTGGAGTAAATCGCTGAAACATGCAAACAAGACAGGATTTCCTCTGGGTGGAGTTTTAACACTTTAATCAGTGTGAATGGAGACGAAATGAGCTTCAGGCACGAAAGGATGACGTATTTCCACAAACAGGAGCGGGGAAGAGTGGAGGTCCTCTCTCGTTGACAAGAGAACGAAAAGAGAGATTGAAGTTGAAAGAAGGCGAATTCATTGCGAGAAGATATTTTTTTACTCTCCTAAAATCGTATTTGTCATTACGTACTGTCAGAGAAATGCCGCTTATACATTTTTCTCCTGCACTTCGCGTTTTGCTATATTTAATTTTATGGGCATACCATAATCATCACGATTCATTAGATCGGTCGTTTTTGGGGAAATAATAGCTGAGTCTTGGCGGTGGCATAAGTAATAACACAATAAACGTTTTTTATGAATAAAATTGGCGCTCGACAATCACATGAATTTTACAAGATATAAAACTAGTGAAATCGCGTGCATTTTTTCCAAACTCTAAATCTTCAAAAAGTTTGATTCTGGAGGTTTCAAAAGTTTGATTCACTATAATATATTTGTTGTTTTCATTTTTTTTCCATACTTGAATTTCTAGATCTATGCGGCTGACTACTTCTCATACATTTTTTGGCTTTCTGTTGATGATGGTCTGAGGATGAATCTGCTATCTTAAACTTTCCGATCAATACCCATAATTTTTACTGGCCCCCTGAAACCACGGCTCTCCTATGCGGGACCTCTCGGTATATTTATACTTTCGCTTGTCAACCGATGTTCCCACTTCGACTTTTTTGCCCTCAGAGTGGACTGATGAGTTATAATTGGACAAGATCCTAATTTCACACAATGGACCACTAGACAAGGTGCGAATTTAAGCATTCTGATACATGCTTCTTAACCAGAATTTCACGTAGAACACGATTCGCGCAACGACAACTACTGAAACCAACTCCTAACGGAGATATTCACATTTTTATTTCATATTGGTTACGAGGAATTTGAACTGCCCGCTCACAAGAAACTCAAAGCTCTACGTGAGTCAAATCGCGCACTACAACGGTTTCAGCAAGCTTCTCAATCGAGCTATGTTCATTTCCCATCATGTGTTTTTCAAACTATAAGTAATTTGCTATAGCTGAGCCAAAGTGTCAAGATGGAGGTTGCCAGATTTTTTTATCGCATAGAGACGCTCATGATAACGTTTAGCGCGCGATGTGAATCACGTAGAGCATTGAGTTTTTATGAGCGGGTGGTTTCAATTCACGCACCAAGAATCATTAAATATCTTCGGAAGGAGTTAATTTCGGTAATTTTCGTTGTGCGCATCGTGTTTTACGTAAAATTTTGGTAAAGAGACATGTATCAGAATGCTGAAATTCGTACCTTGTCTAGTGGTCCATTATAATTTTTGATCCATGTATTCGATCTTCCGTTACGAGAGGCGTATGAGAATTGAATAGATTTGAACCCTGGTAAAAATTGGCGATAGGAGCTGCGTTTCAAAATACCATAGGAGTTCTTATAGCCGACTGAAGAAGGCGATAGAAAATCATATAGCTGGCTGTAGAAAGTGGAAAAAATCATACGGCCGGGCTACACGAAGCGATAAAAAATTAAACAGCCGGGCTATAGTTCCTGTCGCCGGGCTTTACACTTTATCGCCTGGCTGTTGCTTTTTCGCCATCGGCTATAAAAGGCTATAAGAAATTGTGTAGAAATTCGTGTGCTTTGTAAATCCGCAAGTTTGTACGGAATCACCATAATATTTACAAAACGCACATTATATTTTCCTTTACTACATATTTGTTTTCATCAATTAAAATGAGAATAATCCATACAGAGTGTGCAAACATTTCAAAGTCATGAGTTGAACAACGCTGACTCCACGAGATTAAATATTAGAGCCTAACACAAAGCGGAGCGGCGGCGCACTGGCGCCTACAAACCTAACAGGGATACTTCACGCACTGCGCAATGCGTGAAGTATCCCTGTTAGGTTTGTAGGCGCCAATGCGCGTTTCGCGCTGGCTGCCCGCCCGCCGCGCTGCGCCGCAGCGTACCACGGCGCTTGAAGCAACTATTTCACACCAGAGGTATTGCACAGTATCGTACGAAATTGAAGGCGCTCCAACATATTAGGAATGGCAGGCATCCTTCAAAAGTACGGAGCTTCCCTCGCAAAATAAATCAAGATACTACGGCCCAAAAAGAGAGCGGTAGTCCAAGAACTCACTAAGTCCTAGCATCCGTAATTAGTAATAACGGATAGCATACACTTTATCGTCAGGCTGTTGCTTAATCGCCATCGGCTATAAAGGCTATAAGAAATTGTGTTGCCGGCTATAGAAGCTATTGGAAATCTTACAGTCGGCTGTAGGTCTATGGTATTTTGGAACACAGATTCTACTGCCAATTTTTACCAGGGAACTAAATCGGCCGAACTATACACCAGACGTTGCCCGATTTCCTCTCATTTTTTATTTTCTTCTAAAGGAGAAGTAAAAGACATAGCGCTATAAAAACTTCATGAATTTTCCGAAAACTACGAAGAATATACTTAGTGAATTCCGAGTCAAAGAGTTGCTTAGTTCTCTGGTAGAACAATAAGACATGATAAGAAATTAGGCAACCTCTTAGGTAGTTAGACAGATCCCTGGTTGAACCATTCAATGAATATTCACAACAGGGCAACACCGTGTGCATCATATCCCCTACAGAAACGTTCAGCGAGACGTATGTAGCGAGAGGTGTCGTATATAGGCACCAAGCCTTGAGATTCTCTCGTCCGAAAAACCAGCCGGGCCTTTTTTTCCGCAATTTTTAGGAGCATAGTTGTGAAACGCGCCTTCTCACGTCACCATAAACAACTCCATAAAAGGGCGATCTTTTGAGAGCAAGCCATCGCGTCTACTTTGCATGCTAGACCGAACACGGATTCCGCGGTTTTTATTTTATTTTAATTAATTGATTCTCATCATCCGGTCACCTACTTTTATGGAGGGACATTTCGTCATTTCTCTGACGTAAAGGCGCACTTCGATTTTCACGTGAGCCTTATTTTCCATATAAATCCACGCTATTGAAGGTTCACGTAGAAATTGAGATACGCCCATACGTCAGAGAGGCGACAATTTGTGGGCATGTCGGAATCTTGAAAAACCGCGGTCTCTGCAAAATAATATTTTCAAAATATGACCGCATCAAACGGAAATTCATCATTAAGATATGGATTGTGTCCCATTCATGAATGAGTATTTTAGGACTTTTTGGTACAAAAAAGCCGGAGTTAAATATTAAACGAATTTAATTCGGCAGCTCAAGAAACGTATTTATGAGGAAAATCTACCCAAAAGTTCAAGCTTATACTTCGGGACTCACAGAAGTATCGGATTATGATATAACTTTACGCCTTTTATGGCAAATGACCGAACTGAACCATTGCTGACTTATATTCTTTAAAGTATGATAAATAGTAATCCGTCCGAAGATAACGATAAAAATGCTGACATTTTTGATCGTACGTTTTCAATGTTGAACGTTGGTTTGTACGTCCTCTTCTGAAGGAAAAAACATTCCGCCATTTTGCCTATCCAATCTTATGGATCTTCAGAAATTTTTAGAAAGCACCCATGAAAGAATTTTTCTCTTGGTGAATTAAAAAAAAAGGATAAAAATGTTTTCGTGAAGATATTAAAAATATTGTGTCAGATGGCTAGATCTGTAAATTATCATTAATCTCATTATTAATATGAGAACCTGTAATTTATTTCTCTGATACGACCAACAAAGACAAAGACAAGAACGATTGACACGACACATTACTCTTCAAAGATTACCTTAACAAGTTAGTGCCCACACCTATCTCCATTCTTCACTTTCCTTCAGACCAATTCACGTGGTATATTTTAAACCAGTGACGTCTGAGTAAGCGACTATAAATAACTCAATCTTATTGAATTTCTAAACCTGTCTGATTGATTCAGTTTGCATTTCGCAGAAAAAAGGAATGAAACATTATTGAAGTAAGCCGTTTAGCTGTGGTTATAAAAAATAAAAGTGTACCTATACTTTCAGATTCGATTAAATCAGCGGAATAACCACGAGATGTAACAAACCACGAGCATAATTCAACTTTCTTTAAACATGATGTATATTTACAATAGAAGAAGTTGGTACTGTGACTTATGAGGTTAAGAGGGCAGCTTACGATATATTTAATTTTATTGTGATTTTAAAATTATTCATCAGTGCGACACGTTAAATTTGAGCCTGCGCCTCACTGGACATCATATTTTTCCATCGCGTATTCTACATTCCTTTTTAGGGAAGGGATTAGAAGAAACGAACTTGAATTTTACACCTTTAGACTGCTCTGAGCCGGATTTTGAATTTTTATAATGTCTACGGTGAAATGAATGAAGAAAATTATACATTTATAATTAAATTAAAAATTTAAAAATTATAATTACACGTATGAAAGTGAAGAAAATTGAATCCGCGGAGAACCGAGTGTGGGTTGCTGCACGAGTTGTCAGGATACAGGGACAGATTTGCGCACATATGACCTTCCTTTTATCATGCAAATTATAGTTAAAAATTAAATTTTGATGAATGATGGCAAGATTACGATATCTCTGTCCAAGTAAGTAGACTGTGCGATAAGAAGAATATGTTTAATTATTATTGTTGAGGAGATTTTTTTGCTTTTTATACAGATATAGAATAATGAAATTGTATCAATTGCTAGTTATATTGAAACTATGGTAAAGAGAAGAGCATTATAATTTCAAGTACAGAATCAGTATTGCGCACATTGCAGAATTTCATTGTTGATAGGTTTGAACAATTACTGAGCTTTAATTTTGTATGACGTGACTATACTTAGATCTTATTTTGACAGGATATTTTTAATTTTTTAATTAATGCTCGATTAGAGAAGCGACACGGAGTGAATATAGACGTTATTGAGTCTGTGACGCTGCAAAAAAATCATCGTGATCTTCACTTCACCAACCGAACCGATCATCCTATCTTATCGATGCATCCAGGAACCCGAAACGATCGACTCGGAATCATGAAAATCGAATCGAAGATCGATAGCTCGAATGAAGTGTTCGATAGATGAGCCACGGAGGATGGGAGACCTCGACGGTGGAGTGGATATCAGATCGCGGGCAGGGCGATGTGTCATAAGTTGGTAAGTCATCTTGGATCGTATGATTAGTCGCGTTTGTGGGGGCCAGGACTCCGGGCCCAGGCGGGACCTAACCGGCGCATCTCGGGATCCGAGCCAGCCTTGTTTGACCTTTTCCGTTGGAATTATGGTCCATTGTTCCAGCGACTTCTGAACAGGGCCTCGCATGCCCCCGCCGCCGATAAACGGAAACGGATGGATGAGTCCCGATCCAGAGAACCTCCGCCTAGAGTACCTATATTGAGAGAGTATGGCCACTGGGCCCCATGGAGAGGCTTAGGACCCAAAAATGGCGGTGCTTTGTTTTGGTTTTTGTCGATGGGAGGGGGGTCATTGCCAACTTTTGACGGTTATCACCAACCGCACTTGCTGCCAACCTTACTACATCTACGATAATTTTTCTCAAAAATTGCACACGATTAGCCTTAAAAATATGTAAAAAAGTCGCAATTGTGCATTTGGGTAAATTTCTCGTTAAGCAAAGAAAACTACATTTTGAGTCATTTTGCATTACATTAATTTATGGCGTCCGCCATTTTTGGGTCCTAAGGGCTCCATTCAGCCTAAGATGGCTGAGCCAATCAGAGGTGGTAACCCCAGTGGCCATACTCTCTCAATATAGGTACTCTACCTCCGCCACGCTCCACAGTGCGGCATCCTTATTACGGACGACGCGGACAAAAATCAGTGAAAGACACTGAATTTCAAATAATGAAGACAGTAGCTTTGACGTAGGAAGGCCCTTTAGCACTATCGTAGTCAAATCCTCGAGGAGTAAGAAAATGTTATATTTTAGGATATTTTGCGTATCTTTCGAGTAAAGTTAATTTGAAGTTGGCAACCTTGAATTATAGCCCTATGTTAACAATGTAAAAGCAACGTGAAACACCCAAACTTCAACTTCAAATATCTCAGAGAGTCGGAAAATCTTTTTGGTGGAATTGAAGGTGGATATGTGAGGATTAAGAAAATGTCAACCACACAGAGCATTTTGCATCTCAAGCGAGAAATCTTCATTTAAAGTTGTCGTCTTTTTCCTGTGTTTTTCTGATGGACCAGTGATTCTCGACCCATTGTCCACCCACTCTCCACCCAAATTGGAATTAATTTTGGGCGAAAAATTTGAAAATGAACCATCATTGTGAGATATAGAAATATCTTTAAGATGACAAACTCCAAAAAAAAAATATTTAGATATCGAGTTGTGAATTTTTATTTTTGTCCACAAAGGGCCGCACTGTGCGCTCGTTTGGGGGATATCCTGTCTTTGTATCATCAACTTCGTCAATGCTCAAAAACAAATCGAGGGATGACGAATAATACCGCTTAACTGACAATGGACCACTAGACAAGGTAAGAATTTCAGCATTCTGATACATGTTTCTGAAACAAAATTTTGCGTAGAACACAATGCGCACAACGAAAATAACCGAAATCAACTCCGTACGAAGATAATTAATGATTCTTGATGCGTAAATTCAAACCACCCGCTCATGAAAACTCAATGCTCTACGTGATTCACATCGCGCGCTAAACGTTATCATGACAGTCTCTGCGATATAAAAATCTGGCAACCTCAGTCTTGACGCTTTGGCTCAGCTATAGCAAATTGCTAATAGTTTGAGCAACACATGGGGAAAATGGACATTGCTCGATTGAGAAGCTTGCTGAAACCGTTGTAGTGCGCGATTTGACTCACGTAGAGCTTTGAGTTTCTTGTGAGCGGGCAGTTGAAATTCCTCGTAACAAATGTGAAATAAAAACGTTAATATCTTCGTTAGGAGTTGGTTTCAGTAATTTTCGTTGTGTGCATCGTGTTTTACGTAAAATTCTGGTTAAGAAACATGTACCAGATTATTTAAATTCGTACCTTGTCTAGTGGTCCATTGACAATTGGCAAAAAAGAGTTAACAACTTTGCCGCATTCTAAAGAATAAAATACGCAAGCTATTGATGATAGTTTTTTATTATAGTTTAATAGGAGAACTGATGATTGAAGAGTAACATGTTGAACGACTGAAGCAACGGCTATTTTGACAAACTTAGTGGTTAATAAAACTTGCTATTTCATCTTCAAGCAAAAACGTGTTCATGCACCCTCTTTCCAGCAAGGATTTCACAAGTTCTGCAATACTGCCGTGCTTAGGAAGAACGCCGTACGAACGTTCGAGAGTTGCCGAATTTCCACCGATAAAATGTTTATTTTTTAGGAAAGTTATGAATATTTCTCTTCGAAATTTTCAGATCTTTTAGATTGAATATCAAACAACATTGTTTGAAAATTTCGAGGAGAAATCACCATTTTCACTGTAAATTTATCGATTATTCAAGGAGATACGACAACGTCTCGAGGCTCATACGGCGTTTTTCCTTACCACGGCAGAATACGACGCAGTCACCTTTTCGACCTCTGCAGAAGCCTCTTTTCTGATTCCTCTTCAGCGGGAGCATCACAATATGCCCTCATTAAGGGCGCTGAGCTTTTTCTATGCGCCCCTCTCGTTCGGAGTATAACGGTGCGGGTTTTTCGCGATAGCTGACTGGCTGCTTCCGGGTGGTAATCCTCTCGCCTAATTAGGGCAGGATTAACGCTTGGCGGATCGGTTACGTAAGCGGACCGGTCGGCGCTTCGGTTTCGATCGGGAGAACAATGAGAGGAGAGCGGAAAAGCTCCGAAAATTACGCATTCAGAAAAACAAGCCAACGAACCAACCCGGAGCTGCGGGCACGCGCGCCACCGCCGGGATATTCGCGCGACATTTAGCCATATAGCTCGATCACATGACACATTGCAAAATTCAACGTAGAAGTCATAAAACGTAGTTTTCATTGATTAAAAAGAGAGATCTAACACATTGAAAAATCAACGGTAAATTTTGAAAAGTGTTATCCCCTTGTATTTTTTTCCCTGGAAAATCTGAGATGATTCGAAAGTGACAATTCCATTTAAAATGACCTTGTATATTATAGATTTCTTTCATCCTCCCCAAAATTGTTTTAAAGAAACTTCAAATGAGTATTGCATCATCGAATCTAATGGATCGTGGACAGCCAAAGTACGGTCGAGATTAAAAAATGCAAAATTTCTAAATTTAAGTGGCTGAAACTGCCCTCGCTCTTAGATTAAATTAATAGAGGATTTGCAGGTGTCTGAAATTTGATGAATTTCGTGTTTCGGTGAAAACTACTGAGTGAACTTAACATGAGGATACCCATGGTTCATGAATTGAATAATTATTGGAGAAGATATGATAAAATGATCTAATCTACTCAAATACATGTGTTTAAATGGGAAATGCCGCCAGATGACGTCACTACGCGGTGCATTTTCTCACTTTTAAATCTATTTTTATACTATTTCCCATATCAGAAAAAAACTGGAAAAAACATACTGCGAAATCAGCTCTTTAAGCACTTTCAGATGAAGCAATAAAAATTGCGTGCAATTCTCCATTTATTTTCATTAAAGAGAAAAAACTTAGTTTCCTTAGTGACGGAAAGTGCACTTTTTCAGATTTTGGAACCATTTACAGCAAAGAATACCTAAGTCCGCAAAAACAACTCAACAAGGAGTTATAAATAACAGAGTATGAATTTGTGTTCTGCACAAGTTTAGGGAGAGAAATGTCGAACCAAAGTCTTGTCGATTTCAAGTTGTCGCTTTGAATTCGCATTTCCGAGTAAAAAACTAAATTAAATTTCTAATATGCCACATTCGGAGCAAGATACTGCAACTTTACGCCCTCTCTTTCCACGAGAATGAACTGAACTTCTCGTAATTTAATCAGAAAACTAGAGACAGCTCTCTGTCAAAATCGCAAAATTACATTTTATTACTCAAACCAACGAAACTCTCTTGAATGAAAATTACGCCATCACGAACGAGGGTTCCTTGTCCCGTTAGCGATCACATATCTTTCCTCTAATACTTTATATCATAATTTACTTTATTTCATAACTCAAATACCATCCACTACATGTAAAGTCACTTTTTCCATGATGTCATAGTTCTGTGAACGAAAAGCGCGGTATTATATGTCACAGGCGCGATGATTTCCCGGACAAGTCGGAGAATATTCGAGCCGAACAAGGAAAAATTCCCGAAAGTGGTACATGATTAAGAGCGGAGGAGTCGACGTAGCTCTGCTGAAGAGACGCCGGGTGACGTCACTGTTTGCAAAGTCGTTGTCACCTTTTTGGCCGCGAATTTATCATGCTAACGATGACAGTGAGAATGGAGACGCGAAAAGAAATGTCGTGCCTGGTTGTGTAATCAGCCTACACTCACAACTCACAGTTACAGCGCTCAGTTAGGCTATTCGCAACACCATATTGTCCGATGGAGATGTTGCATGTGTGAGGAATTTGCGATTTGACTGTTGATTCTGATGTAAAAGTTTGCGAGAAATACGATGGTGTCACTGGTTTTCTCTGAAATTAACTCCCAAGCTCAAAAAAAGCTCTCAAGTTGAGGCAAAAATGGAGGGGATATCCTACGCTATCCTGAGAGTCCACCACTCTCTATGCAAAGATAGGGAGCTAATACATTGACAGGGTTGCCGTGATTTCAGTTTATGAGTCCCCAAATAAGGTGGCAGCCCTGTCAATGTATTTGCTCCCTATCTTTGCATGAAGAGTTTGTCTTGATGTAGAGGTGGACTCTCAGGGTAGCGTGGGATATCCCCTTTGGGCCTCAACTTGAGAGCTTTTTTTGAGCTTGGGAATTGATTTCAGAGAAAACCAGTGGTACCATCGTGTTTCTCGCGAACTTTTACATGAGAATCAACAGTCAAATCGCAAATCCCTCACGCATACAACATCTCCATTCTGCCAGCTTTTGGTAAAACACCGTGAGAGTATGATTGGACGTCGCCACAATTTTTCTAGTAAAATACGAATTTTCTGCGGAATTTATAAATATTATCCCTCTTCAAATAAATTGAGTCTCAATTCAATGTTGTACATCTGAAATTTTTTAGGAAAAATGGTTATTGCAACTGTCAAACTGATAATATTACATGTAGGTACGTTAAAACCATATCTAATTCTTCATTCAAATGTACATTATCCGTTTCAGTGTGCTGGAAATCAGAGTAAAAACCAGAATGCAACTTATCAATGGATTCTGAATAGCGCCTTGCTGCGTCAGAGACTAGATCAAAGCTATGTACAACTCGTGTTTGTATCTTTTTTCAACATATTCCTCCTCAAGATTTTCCATTTTTTAAGAAGTATAGTTTTACATTCTAAGGTGAGAACTAAATCACTTGTTCGCGTAAATCTGCCCTTATTTCCTCTTCAAACTCTTCAGTGCAACTCTTTACCAGAAAATAAACGCTGTCTCGTAACGTCCAAATTTTTCTCCAATGTTAGGCCTCTTTTTCACCGGTGAAAATTGACTCGCATTAGCTTCTGCCTCTTTTTCTCATTTAATTTTCGATAAACTCTCTATTCGAATATTTTTATCTATTCTCTGCGTGAACCATTTCATCAATTTTACCCAAGCATTTTATAAACTTATTATCTCTCCTCTGTTTCTATAGTTTCTTTCAAATCTGATGCTGTATAATCGTCTCTAATCTCGCCAAACATAGTGCGGCAGCATATTATGCGTATTAGCAAAAGCATATTAGCGCCTGCAAGAGCGCAAGAATACTTCACGCATTGCGCCTAACACAGTGCGGTCGCTGGTCGGCGCTAAAAACATATTAGCGCCTACAAGAGTGCAAGAATACTTCACGCATTGCGCCAAACAAAGTTCGGTCGCAGGTCGGCGTAAAATGCGTAAGGCAATTCTACAAAAACTATCCAATTTGACCTCCAAATAACTAAAATTTCGACTTAATTATTTTGAATGGAGGGTTTGTTCTCCTAGTCAAGTATAGTAGCAGGCTTAATTTAACACGGGCACCTTTATTTTATCAGGCCTCCCCCCACCCTTTGTTACACACAATAGATCATTGCGGTATGACGGTCGTGACGAATTGAAACAAACACGGTGTGTCTGTGTATACTCAACAGCAATGAACCACAAAACCAAAAACATAGCCTCAAAAGTCAATTGAGTAATCTGACGGAACGGGTTTTCTGTGCTAGATTTTTGATTCGTATGAGTACTAAGTGGCCAAGAGCAGTGAAATTGCTACGAAATTTATCATTTTTAGCTTTTCCAACAAATGTCCTAAAATATTGGTTGAGGTTATGTTCTATTGTTTTGAAACAAACGATACATCGAACCACTATCGAATACGATCCATAGTCCATATTCGACGCTCCTTTGCGGCTGGGCGCGCAAATTCAAATTATCCCGCCCACAATCGAAGAGGAACGGGACTCGCGCCGAAGGGCGCGCTCGTCTCTCGAAGGTCGCGCGTGCAATCCCGTGCGATCTCTCGGACGCGGCGCGAACTAAAAATGTGTTCGCGAGGATTAACTCTCCGCAAAGCGCACTCATTGGAAGGTTAAGCCAGACTCGATATGAAGAAGATTAGCTAAATAACCACACTATGTAAACGAGAGCTGCAGTTAGAATTGTTCGAAAACAACGATCGCCATTGCAATATTGCATCATGCTCTGCGTTGAAATTTCATCAAATACATTTTAACAATAAATCGTAGAGAACTAAACGACTTTTTCCAAATAAATCAGGTGTGGGTAAAAGATGCGTGGTTATACAATGATAGATTTTTTGTAGTTTCTTTGTTCAATTCGACTTTGAATTTATTTGGATGGTATAACTTTGGAGAGACTTACCGGCTCTGAAGATTTCTCCGCAACCGTCGCATCTGGAGGCGAATTGAGCGTCATAGCAGCTACCGCAGTAGATTTTCTCGACCTTTGAGCCGAACTGTTTGTCGACTAGAGACACTCTGCACTTATTGCAGAGGAAGCAGCTCTCGTGCCAATGTTTGTCTTTATACGATAAATCCTGGAAGGAAACAATTAGCGAGAATTAGACGTGTATAAAACTGATACGTTTATTTATTCATGTCTTAGGCAATGAACAATCGTCGGCAAAATTCTTTATTTTTTGTGTCGTACCAAAAAATGTAAAAATTCAGAAGTAAAGGAACACGATAGAAGGCACTGTTACTACGCTTGGAATTCAGCCACATGTTTGTTTCTTTCTTGAAGCATGATACCAGCTAGCACACTCATGAGTATAAGTATAGTGAAATCATTGACCTTACTTGGGTTCGGTTTGGATAGGCAACTAAACTAACTACCTGGCAAAGCGTAGAGTATCACTAATCTTGAAGGAGCTCGAGGTCGAGGTCGTGCTTCTGAAGTTATTTACCAATGAAGCCTTCATTATGTCTAAGCAAATCATTGTAATTTGACGAGTAATCACGCATGCCACTTGTAAATTGCCATTGATTGCTAAGTGCCTGCGACATTTATATGTAGATTTCCTGGTCATAAAGTTCGGCTTACGGCTGTGCCCATCCAATTTGTCCCAAAATACCTCTGATGTTTAATATACCGATTTATCCGGCGAAGGTAGACAAATATATCTCCTTTACTTATTAACTATTTTATAGAATGGAGATGTTGCATGTGTGAGTGCCTATCTTTGCATGGAGAGTTTGTCTTGATGTAGAGGTGGACTCTCAGGATAGCGTGGGGTCGGTATCCCCTCCATTTTGGCCTCAACTTGAGAACTTTTTTTGAGCTTGGGAGTTGATTTCAGAGAAAACCAGTGGCACCGTCGTGTTTCTCGTGAACTTTTACATGAGAATCAATATTCAAATCGCTAATTCCTCACAAATGCAACATCTCCATTTCGGAGTGACATCCAATCCATGGTGTATTCCACCCCGGAACGTGTACTTCACTGCTAGGCAACCCGAGAGGTATGAATTCGGGGCAGAATCTACGCTATAGCCGCTCTGTGGGGGTGCTGATTTGACTCTACATTATTATCAACTTTCGTTCGGAAGTTATGCACATGTACGTTCCAGAGAAAAGTAGTTGAAATACTATACTGCCGTGCTAAGGAAGAATGACGTATGTGTATTCGAGAGTTCCCAAATTTCCCTTGATAAAACATGCATTTTTGACGAAATTTATGCATATTTTCCTCATCGCTCTCAGATAGTTAAGATTGAATCGAGTACAAAAAATTGTCTGAAAATTTTGGGGAAAAATATTTATAATTTTCCTAATAAATTCGCTTTTTATCAAAGGAAATTTGGCAACGTCTGGAGGTTCATACGGCGCACAGTGGATCGAGTCAATAAGAGAGGTCGGTCATGAAATTTTTGACTAAAACTGCCAATTTTGATGGTTTTTTCGTCATATTTTAAATTTGAAGGGGTGTTTCGAGAAGATAATTTCACGAGGAACCCAATGGAAACACTTTTGAAACCTCAAAGATTCGTACAAATGGAGTTATAACCTTTGAAAGTTTCCGAATTATGTCCAACCTCTCTTACTGACTCGATCCACTGTGCGGCGTTCTTCCTCAACACGGCAGTATAACTCCACACTTTTCAGGGTTCGAATGAGGTAAAGTTACACCCTTAAGGCATAGAAGAGGGGCAACTGACCGATTCTTGCACTGAAAAAAATAATATGCTGTTTTAGCACCTAGAACGTCAAAAATATGACCGGTAATCTCAAGATGCTGCCTTTACTGCCCTCGCTGTTAACTTTACATCCTACGAATGCAAATCTAACTGTGTGGGCAATCAAGGTAGCATCTTAGGACCACCAGACACATTTTTGACATCCTAAGTGTTGAAACAGCATACCATTTTTTTCAGTGTGGTTGCATGTAAGAGGCGAGATAGGATTTACCTTAGAGTCGATTCCAATGATTTTGTTGCACTCCTCGCAAGGGTTGGCGAAGACCGATTCGTAGCACTTGATGCAGTACGGGTGCTCATCCCGGAGAACGTATCGTTTGCCTGTGAGGGACTCGTCGCATTGCCAGCAGCAGAAGTGCCCAGAGTGCCAGTCCTTGTTCATGGCCTTCGTGTACTCTCCACTGAAAATCAACTGCAACACACAAACATCGAATTCGTTACGATCAGTGTAACAGATCGTCGTCATATCTAAACGTAACCTAAAGAAAATAGGACGCTCACCTTTATATTGGAATTGGAAGTCTCCGAAAATTGTATGCTTTGGGCACTGTTCGAAACTCACAGGCGCCAACGCATCAAATGCGCCTAAGAAATCGGTCATGGCGCCTAAAAAATGAGGGCTCTGCGCCAACGTGGCCCCTAAAAATTGCCCTCCCCCCCCCCCCCCCCGTAATAAAAGAGAAAAAATCCTAATTTTTCTGTTTGTTGATTTTTCGATGTTTCCCCCAAGTCACAGCTACTATAGTTTTGTAACTAAAACATCTTGCGTCTACGTTCTCACTAGATGTGCCAATGATATGTAGGCAAAAAGTCAATTTGGCCCCTAAAAATCGAGCTTGATGCGCCAAATGGCCCCTGAAACTCAAAGGTGAGTTTCGAACACTGGCTTTGGGTGAAATTTCCCCGACTGCATCTAGTTGACTTGCCAAGCGGATTTGAATCTGTTTATCAAAACCGTCTGTTTTTTTCACCCAGACCATACCGATTCAAGACGAAAAGTATCAACATGTTTGAAATATACTACATATAGACCAGCACGAATTTGATTCGTATTTCCTGAGGCCTTTTCTCAGCACGCTTGCCATTATTCGGAGAGAGAAAAATTAAAGCGCCTTCAATTCTACGTGTATGCAACGCGGTCATCCACTGAGCACGAATAGTTGTATCGAAATTTCATTAAGATCGTCGCAGCTCGCTCGTATCCATCGACAAAAATTAGCAAACAATAAGTTCCTTGATTTCTTTATTAATTTTTTTTTGTTTTGCTTATTTCATTAATGTCCCGTCAATTTCGTTGCGATATTGATTGCATTAACAAATTTTGACAGTTTACGTGAAAAAAAAAAATTAGCTTTGAAAAAAGAATGCAAACGCATACAAACTGCCGAGAAACAGATGAAAAAAATGTCACGGTCTTATATGCTTCAGACACTATTCTTTAAGAGACTCTTTACTGACGTTTTATGCGTTCTCTGCCATAAAGAGCCTCGATCATCCGAATGCATCGGTTTTTATGGAATCCGCATTTGTCGCGTAACACGTTTCGTTATGACAGTGTGTAAGGTCAAGGGAAAAGCATCTGCAGATGTATCATTTTCTTTATTTTCTTCTCTTGCGAGAATCGCTAACGCACGAAAGGAAAAACTTTTCGGAGAAGACCCGATATCCTTACATATATCATACGATTAAAAAAGGATGGCCAACTGGCTGAATTATGCCATCGTAGAAGCTAAAATACATGCATATTTTAATGCGGGGGTGAGATGAGTAAACGCAAACTGGGAAGTATGATTTTAAACAATTTTGCCGAGGAGTGATCCGTTTAAATTGTTGATTGCAGCTACCACTTCATTGAAAATGAGAGAAATGATGGAACGAATTGAGTTAGCGGTGTGGTTGAGTAGTAATCGCGATTTGTGCATTTTTTAAACGGCATAGAAATTATCTTCATCGGCGTGAACGGCATGGAAATTATCTTCATCGTGTCGTAAACTTGTAAATAACAATTGTGGACGATCATCCCACTGAACAATAAAAAACAATTTAAAAAGCGGGTAACAAGGCTGAAAGTTCACACACACAAAATCAAGACGTTTCGGCTGAAAATGTAGCCATCCTCAGGTGGATAAATACAAATAAAAATGGTTTAAAAATCTAAAAAAGTACCTGCCTGTACCTTTCAACTCCCAACTTTAGGTCATCACAACATTCTCAATAGAAAGGTACAGTCAGTTACTATTTTAGATTTTTAACCATTTTTTTTTTTATTTATCCAACTGAGGATGGCTGAATTTTCAGCCGAAACGTTTTGGTTTTATGTGTGTGAACTTTTAGCTTTGTTACCCGCTTTTTAAATTGTTTTTTATTATGTATCGTGTCACGGGCTGCAGATTATCTCTCATATCTCATTCCACTGAACACGAGTGTAATAAAAATTGCGTTTCGCGAGTTTGAAGGCACTGCAGCGAGCAGTAATGAGTTTCGCGTCAATCGCATTCAACGTGGCAGTACGAGCGGCACTTTCGATAGTCACTCAAAGCAAAGCTTCACTTACAATGTAAACAAATCGCAGTTTTTCGTACTTAGTCTCAGTTGATCCCAATAAATTGTTACTATAACTAAAGATTGACTGGAGCAATTGAAAACAATTGGAATGGATTGCCCAACAGACGAAATATCAACTGAAGGTTTAATATTGATTGATCAAAAGCTGCGGGTGGGATGATAAGTTTCATATAGTCCTTAAATTTCAAAAGATACTACGATTAAATCCTCTACATCACTGAAAAGTTCATTTGAAAAATGTATTTTAAGCCGTTTATTTTAACCTGGCGGGTGGCGAGGGGGACGATAGACCAGTCCTTTTCATCAGAAATGAACGGAAATAAGGCAGAAAAACCCGATAAGAAAATAAAAGTAGCAAGTTTCTCTACGAGAGACAACTTTCATAATGTAGGAAGAAACGAAGAAACCGAGAATGTCCGATTTTAATGACGAGTGAAATAATGAAGGAGCGAGCGCCCTGATTCTCAGTAACCACATGTTTTATAAAAGAAAAAAAGAAACTAAACAATTTAAAACCTACTACATTTTCTTAATCTAAAAAGTACCCTGTCATCCCCCTTTTAATAAATAAACTACCATCTGAGTAAATAAATATGTATGGAAATTCTCACATCTCCGGTAGAAATGTCTCTTACTGCAGCCGTGATACTCAGTATCACACTGGGGAATTTTACCGAGGCACCGCCCAAAATTTTCTCCTTGATTGCGTCGACGTCAATTACCAGTTTGACGTCAGGCCGAAAAGCGGATTTCTTAATCTAAAAAGTACCCATTCATCCCCTTTTAATAAATAGTTAGTTAGTTAGTATATTTTAAGACATTCAGCGTCACAGGCTATTAACGTCTTTACAGAGAATTTTTGAAAATGGGAGTATATACGAAAATTTAGATTTTTAAATTAAGAGAGGTGAAGACTTTCAGAATTTTGGTAGTAACTACCATCTGAGTAAATAAATACGTATGGAAATTCTCACATCTCCGGTAGAAATGTCTCTTTCTACAGCCGTGATACTCAGTATCACACGGGAAATTTTCCCGAGGCACCGCCCAAAATTTTCTCCTTGATTGCGTCGACGTCAATTACCAGTTTGACGTCAGGCCGAAACGAGCGGAATTAACGCTAATCACCCCCGTTTCCCGTTTCCCATTTTCCGCTTTCCGTCTTCCTCAGACCCAATTTATTGACTTTCAAATTTCGTCCGCGGAGCTCGTAAAGCAGTAAGGAGCCTCATCACATCCGGACGGCGTTGGAAAAGCACCCCTCTCTCCTGGCCGAGCTGCGTGAGGTGTGGTCATTTCCGCGCACGATCCGGCCATCCCGCGCGCCATTTATTGCGAAACAAATGCGTCTGGACTCTGTTGACTGTCTATTTTTATCCCCCCACCCGGCCGCCGACTTGGGGGTTCAATCCCCCGTGAAAACACTTCAGCGCATCGGGGAAACCCAATTATTCCGGCACATTTGGGAGTCTCTGACGTCTTTCTGCAATATTCAGCGGCGAGGCCTCGCTTTTTGGGTTATGAAACTTGATATTTCAGTCAATTTTGATGAGTACATTGATCCTCATTAAGAGCTGGAAGTGACTACGCTGCCAAGCTGAAGAAGAACGCCGTATGAGCCTCCAGACGTTGCCAAATTTCCTTACGATAAAATATGATTTTTTTTAGGGGATCTGACCATATTTTTCAGAGAATTTATTTGCGATCAGATCTAAATCATCTGAAAATTTCAAGAGGAAATATTCATAACGCTCCTAAAAAATAAGCATTGTACTGGGGGAAATTTGGCAACTTTCGAATGTTCATACAGCGTTTTTACTTAGCATGGCAGTACCGATGTATGAGCTAAATACTGGTACCTTTGGACTCTTTCATTCATTTCTACCCCTAGGATTGTCAGGAACTTTGATAGAAAGGATAGAGAAAGCCGACTATTTTTATTTAAAAAAGGCAATAACTGTACACACTCCTACTCCCGCGCCTATGATAAAAAAAAAAAACTTAGACCAGTCCCGCCGCGTTACTGTCCTTGAAATTTCGTGTGACACTAAAAATAACCGACAAAAGCACTTCTTTGAGAAATCATAAAGCATAGACGGATCATGGAGGGGGGGCGTAGAGGGCGTGCCCCCCCCCCCCCGTTCGCCCAAAAAAAGGAGGAAGAGAGAGCGAAGAAAGAGAAAAGGAAGGAACGGAAGAGAGAAGAAGGAAGGACGCTTTTATTTGGCGATTGTTCATGACGAAATCGACTTAAACTGCAGATTAGATGCTTAAAAATTTCGACAAATTTCTCCCCTCGGACACCCCCCCCCCCCCCCCGCGGTTCGAAGTGTCTGGATCCACCTATGTCATAAAGCTGCACGTAATGCACAAAAGCGCTTACTCACTTTGGAAAAATGAAAGGAAAGAGGGCATTGTGAAACTGTGGAAAGAGATACAGGCTAAGGATAAAGGAGCCGCACAGTGGATCGAGTAAATCATAGGGGTCGGACATGAAATTTTTGACTAAAACTGCAAATTTTGATGTTTAATTCGTCACATTTTAAATTTTAAGGGGTGCATCTAGAAGAAAATTTCACGAGGACACCAATGGAGCCACCTTTAAAACCTCAAGGTTTTGTATGGACGGAATTATGAGCTTTTAAAGTTTCCAAATTTTGTCCGAGCTCCCCCAGTCGACTCGATCCATTGTGAGCCGCTAGGTGTCGAAACAGACAGGGCTGACAGACAGGCGTTTGCCGAGTCGGAAAACAAATAAAAGGCAAAGGATATTGACGGGGGCAAGAGGCTCGCACCGACAGAGATACGAACGGGGGAAATAAACAATCAAGAACTATTATTAATCGAATCGGGAGGAGAGGAAGCGAACTTGCCGGGCCAATCAAGTGGAAACTAGATTGGAAGTTCAATTGAACAGCAGCTCATTGTGTCGAGCATCAGATGGGGAAATAGTTTCCCATCCGTGCTTAAGCCCTTTTCCGTCACTTATTTCTAGATCCTTCGCTCACACGATAATTGGATCGTTTCAAGCTGGAGCTATTTGCGTTTAAAGTTCTGGGGCGAGACCTATCCTTTGGGAAAATTATGCGTCACTTTTCTCGTAAATTAAGAGGAGATACATGTACCGGGACATTTGGATTGCATTTTGCAAAAAGGAACCAGGAGTGTTGCAATGTTGCTAAGATTGTGCAGCTTCTTTTGTCTTGGAAGAAAAACCCGATGATCTATAAACAGTGTCTATTTTAATCGCTAAAAACTGTGAATTTAGGACAAAAATTATCATGTAAATTTCATACTTATTCAGGATTTCAATAGTTATATTGCAATGGATAAAGTTGTACAATCTTACCAACATTGCATTGCTCCTGGTTCCTTTTTGCAAAATGCAATCCATTTTAACGTCCTATATATTTCTATATTATCGACAATAGAGGGGTTGAATTTTTTTATGAAAATTTCGGCCGCGAAACGAAAAAAAAGAGCACGGAGTCGTTGTATGAGATGGACATTTCCGATTAATTGTGGTTGTACCCCAATAAATTAGACTACTAACCCAAATGTTGCGGTGCTACCCCGACTTGAGTTGCGTACTACCACAATCGATGAAAAATATCCGCATATCATTCAACAGATTGGGGTAGTGCTACAATTTTAGGGGATGAACCCTATCACTTTCTTTCCGTGGACTGAGAGTTCTATTATATCATGAACTATCGAAATTCAATCTTTTTGAGGCATTTTATCGGTGGTGACAACATATAAAACCGCGCGATCACTTCATCGCAAATTGCATGCTGTACTTATTAAATGTTCAACGAGAGAGACAAACTACACCTATCTTGTCACTCCTCGCCCCTGAATACAATGTTCACCTTTTCATTATTTTTTGCCCTCTTCTCAACCTATTTCGTATCAGCGGGAATTTTGAGACATCGGAATCGATTAGATTTCTTTTCATTTTTCTTTTCAGTAGTTTCAGCATAGATATGGTTGGCACTCTGCCATCCATAAGAAAAAAGGAGGCATAAATCTCAAATTTCAAAGTCCAAAACATGCTCCTCGATTGGCGATAGAGAGTAAAAAGGACACGAAAAATATGTGGCATGTGTGTAAAAATATGAAACGTGTTCAAAAAGCCAAAATTAAATAAAGAGAGAAAAGTTAAGTAACAAAACATCAGTGTTTACCTCAAGTATATTAGTAGGAATGGCGGCATGTTTTGACAGGATGCACTAGTATGAATTGCAAAAAAATATCTTGAAGTACGGAAGTGGTAGTTTATCAGATGAGTCCGTTGGAAAAATTCTGTGCGTAAAGTTAGTTCCTACGGTTTGTATTATGTTAAGTATAGTAATTCCGTATAGTCTTAAAGTCTGGAAAGGGTTTCAGTGTTAGGTAAGCCGGAGACATTCTCTAGAATCGATGAATGATGCGGCCTCTTAGTTAGAATTATAGGGAGAATTGCCACAAATAGGTGTACATCAAAGTGAATGTTCACCAAACTTGAGGAATTAATACAGCACAGCAAGAGAAGCTGGGCTACCTCAAACTCATCAAAGACTCCCGCAATATTGACATTCAATGTTCAATCGTGTACCGCTTGTTTTTCAGGAACCTCCAAACTTTGCCTCAATGAACTTAACGAGAAAGGCAAATGAGAAAGTTGGAATCATTAGTGCATACGGGAGAAATACGTTACTTAGAAAATCCTCTCTTTCGCAGAAAAGTCTAGAAAAAATTAGATTTCGTCTAACGAAACAAACGTAGCTACAAGATTAAAATTCACAGTTTCGCGAGGCATTATAAAATGTAGTCCACTTAGTTGTTTCAACAGCGAGTCCATTAGAAGTCTTCGTAGAAACGGATTAAGGCTTATAGTTGGTTTAAAACTCAGAACTTTCAAGTAGAAAGTTTGAGGAAAGACACTTAAGACACTTCTTAGAATAATTTACATTCACGCAAACAAAATTAATTTTTGTAGAGTATCCTTCAAGCTGTAGATTGGAAACATTTTCTGGTTTTTCTTAAATTTTTTCGGTTTTTAATAGATCATTTAGGTTATAAAAATCACGCTTTTTTTGAAAAATACATTTTGTATAAATTTTTTTATCCGATCTACAACATTTTGGGTCTTTGTAGACCTCCTTTGGATATCACATTTGTCAGTGAGCCCAGCTCACAAATACGTAAAAATAAAATGAAAAAGAGACCTGGTATGCTTTTAGAATATGCGTCTTAAATTTTCTCTATTCTCATATTGCTAACAAGTTGCATGCAGTGCGTAATGCAAACTTGTTAAAAACAGCGATGGATGCTAACTATTACGCGGCCAAAGCCCTCAAGTCAGCTCACTTTAAAGGGGGGAGGTTATTTTGGTTTGCTAAGGAGGCTCTCTGGAGCCAATAGACGGTTCTTTCACGGTCCCTCCGGCGCTTAAAAAGTTTTGTATCATTCATGCTCGCCTATCAGATTCCCACAATCGTGTACCTTATGACGAATATTGCTCTTTGTCTGAGGAAATGTATCAAGAATCAGAGCTGATAGCGCGTCACGTGTAAACTGTCACGTGTGACCAAAAATTCAATATTGACTGTGTTACATACGTGATACGTTTTTTTCTTTTTTCTCGTCAAACTAATGTTTTGAATGTCAAATGGGTTCAATAACATTTATCAAGGAGGTATGGTGTTTTCGTAAAAAAAAAAAAAAAAAAAAAAAAAAAAAATCTGATCTGTAAAATTATTATTTCAGAAAATACAGCAAATATACAAAAAAAAAATAAAAATAAAACAGATTTTTCAGTAAAATGAATCAAACTTTTTCAGTAAGATAAATAGTATATTGACTCATCATTTTCATGAATTTTTTGGGGGATTTTTAAAGGGAAAAATATCTCATGAGGTTCGTACACTTCTTTTTAATTGAATATTTTTGTGGATTTTCGCACTACTTTTTCAACTAGTGGTTGCCTTAATCTGAGACTTTATTTTAGATTATACAAATCAGCTACAAAGGTGATTCTAAAAAATCTGATTTGTACTTTCAATCTATAGGATGGGTGTTTCACTTGTTACTTCTTAAAATTTTTCACTTTAAAAATAAACTTTTTGAAACAACTCTTGAAATTATTTCGAAGAAAAAATTACATTTTAGCATTGTTACATGCAGATAAGTATAGAGATTAAGCCGAGAAGAATATTTATAGCAGAGAGTGAAACCGTGATATTAAATGAAAAGATCGGCGAATACTCTTGGGGGCTCAAATACTTGTTTGCATTGTTTCTTTGCTTCAAAAAAATAGAACCAAAAACTCCAAAATGAAAGTCTCAGTATCATAGACTAGATCGTCTTCAGTCAAAGTCATTATTGTTAACGTCCAAAATTTCTATCCGCATTGTAGTCTGTTATAAAAGCTTCGTGAGTCTGATTTTCCTTCACATCTAAAACTTCATAAAAGTCCGTCAAATAAGAAAAAAGAAGTGCATATAAAGAATCCGATCTTCTAAATGTTGCACTGAATTGGAATAAAAAAAACTTATTCCGATGACACAAATTTTTTACGTAACTCCGGCTGAGAAGATCTAGTTTAGAATCAGTTGGCTCAAAAAAATGTATCTTACTTTCGGAACGTAAAGAATAGAGGAGGAATTTTGATTATCTCCAAATTAAGTCAACTCGAAAAACAGATCTTAGAATCGCAGCGTGAACCACGCTGTGCACACGAAACGGCGCTTATTTCTGGATTAAATCTTTAAAAAACGTTAAAATTTTAATGAAAACTATATGAAATTGCAAAAATCAGGCCATTGAGGAAAGTCAGGATGGGGCCAGCCTGAACATCCTCTTGCTTTTAATTTGGTACTGATACATAGTTTTGACTTTTTCCAGCATCTTTCTATCTAAAAAAGTTATGATATATTTTCTTGAAATTTTCAGATATTTTTCATCGAATTACACATAAAATTCTCCAAAAAAATTTGTGAACAAATATTTAGAAGGTGACTGAAGAATGAATTTTATCAGAGAAAATATGGCGACGCCTGGTTGCTCAAAGGGCGTTTGCCCATAGTACGTTAGTGCTCCATTCGATTTTTGGGTATTTCGTTGTCTCCCTCGCGAAAAAACGTAACTAAATTCCGATGCTGCCAAATTTTCCCTCGCAATTAGTAATTTTACCAGAAGAATCGTGGGCATTCCTAAATGAAAATTTCACCGATTTTTTCTCTGATCTCTTTCAAAAATCAGACGAATATTGGGGAAAATTGGCACAGGTACATTTTTGTAAAAATTTGAATGGTTTGAGTCAAATTTGCAACCTTGGAATGGAGTTACGTTCCTTCATGCGGGAAAGACGAATTGATAATGGACTACATTTTGCAATTTGGAACTATAAATTCAAGCCCGATTTAAAAACAACGTAAGTGCCATTCGTTTCCCTATGCACATAAGTGTTTTTCCAGAAGAGCCAGAATTCATAGTTCCAAATTGCAAAATGCAGTCTAAATAATACATGGAGATTGAAAAGGGAGGGAAAGAAGATAGTCTGAGTGACTGAACCGAGCGTAGAGAAAATTAGACTCATGAAACCGCAGTCTCTGATCCGTCCTAGTGTCATTCGTCCGTCCTTTGGTCATTGGTCAGTCCTATAGTCATTGGTCCGTGAGGAGTCGTGCATCCTGCCAAAACGTACCTGTCGTTCTGGACGCCGTTGGGGGTGCCGTTAGGGAGGTGGTTCTCCTTCTCAACGGCGGTGACCTCCCCGTCGGTGGACTCGCGTCGCTTGGACGTCGAAGTCTTCTTCGTCTTGCGGACTTTCCGCTCCGTCGTGTAGTTCACCTGCACGTCAACGTCGGCCATGGCGCCGCGAGCTCAACTTCCCGCGAGCGAAAAAAAAACGCGACTTTCGGTTGTTTCACTGTGGCACACACTCACTGACACGCGCGTCCGGCTGGAGGATGGTGACTGTGCGGCGCCCTTTCGAACGCGCTCCCGGTTTCCCGCCCCGCGCGGAGGGCGCCTGCGCCGCGCCGCGCATCCCCCACCCCCGCCGGTCCGGTCCAGGGCCGGGGAGGGGGTTGCTACCGTGCGTGGGAACCGGGATCGCCGAGTCCTCGTCAGGAAATTGGTCGCGTCGTTCCGGCCCGTCATTTGTATTTTTGGGGTTGAGGGGGTGCGCCCAAGGGTAAACATGTTTTTATGGTCAAGGATTAAAATTTTAAGCAAAGTATAGGATTCGGGTTCGGATTACGCGTGGAGCTTTAGGGAGGATTTTACCGGAAACGAAGGAAGCAAAAAGAGAGTAGTTGGACGAATTTTCGAAGGGCAAATTGTTATTAGCATATATGATGGCCGTATTTGTAAAACTGATTGTAATTATTCATATTCACGCTCGAGATTTTCGTCTCAACTGTACGTGTCATTTTAGTTTTCGCACCCACGGTTGAGATATAACGCGTGCTTCGGGTGCCCGCGGAGTCTAACACTCCCAATTGCGGAAGTTCTACTGCACTTCAGAGGGAAAAAAAATATCCCCTTTGGATTCATACTCTCCTACTGGAAATTATATACTGAAAATATTAGTCTTTCAGCATTAGAAATGTTACAATCGAATGGTGAAACAAACTTATCAGCATAATAGATAAAACAAACGCTCACTTTTTAAAATATGATAGAAATTTCATCCCGAGCAAAGAATTATTTACCCGAATCATCCTTCTTTCAATCAAATCGCTAATTAAAGAATTGAAAATGTTTTCGTTCACCCAGACAATATTCAAAGCCGTTATTTATCCGTAGCACATCATATCCTTGGCTGCTCTTTTAACTCAAAAATATGTATTTCCTTTGAAATTAGCAGTCAAGATTTCAGGGAGAGTTATCATCACAGACAGTTTGTTCGTAAAACGGTTTAAGGTTGATTATGCTGAAAGCAAAGTGGGAGGAGGATGAGGTGATCCGGTACATTGATTGTGACGTATGTAAGTGACTCCAAAACATCTTAAAGTTTTAGGTGATCGCTTTCACTTTGTTCATGAGAAATCGAGCTTTTCATGGGCGTTTTGGAACTGATTTCCAGAGGAGCAATCATGAATATATTAAGCTGATGAAAATTAAAATTGTCATTGAGTCTTCTTTTCTATTTTATATTCTCTATCTTTTGAAGTTTAGAAAATCGACAACCAAAGAGAAATGATTTGCTAAATGAATCAAAGATCAACACACAGCTTACTTTTCATTTTCTGTGCAATAGAGCTCCTGATCAACTGGAATACTTCGCAATTTTTATTTCTGGATTTTCCCTGAAAACTGCTGCTGGTCTTTCTTTAGAAATCCAGTAATATCATCCATTTTTCCAACCGGATGGCGTTCGAACATATCTCCGATCATTTGTCAAACGTGACCTGGCTTTGAAAAATGAAAGTCATTGCCTGTTCCGTTCGAGACAGTACGTATTCTTACTCGAAGTCCAAGCAGCTGCATTATCGGAAAATCTTGCGCGGGTGCTACCACATAACGCCAGAACTCCCAGCTGAGCTGATATACGCAGAGTATAAAACCTCCACCCACAACATTCAAACCACATTCGATCCCAACCTCAGTCAGAAGAATCACAGCAGCAGTTCAATCGCCACCAAAATGCGTTGTTTCGTCGTCCTCACAGCCGTTGTTGCAATCTGCAGCGCAGAGCACCTCAGAATCCGCCGCAACCCTCACTGGGATCACCACTACCATTACTCCGGAAACAGTATCGGGTGTGCTGGAGGCATGGGTGGTGCCGGAGGTATAGGTAGTGCTGGAGGCATGGGAGGTGCTGGAGGTATGGGAGGCGCTGGAGGCATGGGAGGTGCCGGAGGTATGGGAGGTGCTGGAGGTCAGCAGCGCTACCGCCTGTCGGCCGACTCTTACGGCAACGGCCCCACCGGCCAAACCGGCCCTGGTCCAATCCCCGACCGCGAACCTATCGTCATTGAACAATTCGCTCCTTCCCCGTACCAAGTCAACTTCGGAGCCCAGCCCAAGGTTATCGACCACGAAGCTATCCCCACCGAAATCGACTACTTCGAGAAGCCCACCGTCATCAACCACCAGAAACAAGCCCGTTTGAATCTCTTCCCCCAACAGCCCGTCGTCGTTGACACCTTCGCTCCTCCCCAAGTGCACGAACAGGCCGGACCCAATGTGATCACTGTTGAGCAGGTGGCGCCCTCCGCTGGAGGTGCCGGAGGTATGGGAGGTGCTGGCGGTATGGGAGGTGCCGGCGGTATGGGAGGTGCCGGAGGAATGGGAGGTGCTGGAGGTATGGGAGGTGTTGGATTCGGTGTCTATGGACACGGAGGTCATGGACACTTCGGCCACCCCAGTCATGCTGACCATCCCGGTCACTTGGAGGCTGCTCCTCCCAAACCATGTGCCCCACCTTGCGCATAAACCTTGTTCTCTATTCCTTCACCTAGCTGTAGGAAGACAGGGGCACAATTATGTCTGGCTACATAAAATCCAGGCTAAACCTTATTTCAACTCGAAGAAAGGAATTCTATGACTCCTTAATCGTGTAAAATGAAATACAAATTTTTCGCAGTCCACATTGAAATGACACTGGTGCGTCATGTTGAAGTCAAAAAGAGCGTTAATCATGCAGATCAAATCAAGGAAATGCAACATAATGGAGCTCTTAGCACCTACTCTGTTATTTCACTGTGTTTTTTTCCAAATACAATTTGAATACAACTTTATTGTGTCCTTTTATTAAAACCCTGTGCCGTTACCATTTATAAAGCAGTTCAATGAACATTCAGATATGAAATCCGAGTAGGTACACTCCCGACTCTCGTCAAAATTCAAACTAATTTAAAGAAAAAGAAAAGATTGTTAGATTCATTGATCATTTTTTAATTATTAATTAATTTATTTATTTATTTATTTATTTTTTAAAAGGGCAATGTAAGTCAATGGAACTGTGTGATTTACAATACCTTCAACATACATTATTTGTGTTTTAGATACCTATTCAAAAACGCAAAAACACAATAAGATAACTTGATATCCTTCACTGTCTATTTCAAGCCTGCCTATAAGAATATCATATCGTAGGCAGTAAAGAGTAATACCACGAAGCTTAATGAGATATATTTCCATACTTCCCAGCTCATTCAAAGTTAAAAAAATACTCATTTAGTTACGAATTTCACTGTTCAAAATATTTTATTATTTTAAACGCTTCCTAATTATTACATGAAAAACATCTGAGAGCTATCCTAAATCCATTGATTCGAATATTCAAGATGGAACATGAGAGTTGAGAAATGAGAAGTTAGGACTGCAGTCGTTTCCAAACAGCATCCTCCTGAGAGTGCAACTAGCGACTGGCGACTCTTCGGACACGAAGTGAAAGATATACGGGGGCGCTCGGTGCAGTGTAAACACGGCAGAGCTGGCAACAGAAAGAGCGAGCGCATTAGCGGGAGTCGAACCGAGGACCGTGAGTCAGACGGTGGAGCTCACGACCGATGAATGGAGGTTGTAGCGTGAGTAAAAGAGTCCGTCAATGAACCGCACTACCGGTTCGCGATTCGTGAATGAAACGGGGAGTCACGCCCTGTCGCCGACGTTGGAGCCGAGCACGCCGGGAACGCAACCCGCGACCTCTAAGCTCGGATGCCAGACACGCTAACCACTCGACCATCGATCCCGCCCTGGGCCCGCGCCAAGAATCCAAGCTCTCGATCGCGAGGAAAACAGTGCGAGAAGATCGCGTTGAAAAAGTTAGTCGCATTTTCACGACTCGGTGAATTGAGACTCAGGATTCCCTTTGCTTTTTACTTGGCTGTGACTGAATTTGAGAGGACCTACTTTGTAAAAATACTTAGTCTTTCCAACAATAAAAACACACTAAAATACGGAAAACAAATGGGTATACAAGGCTAGAGGAGACATAAAACAACCAAGACGTTTCGGGCCAATTACATGCCCATTCTCAACTGGAACAGAAGCTAAAAAATGTAAAAATTAAAACGAGGTTTGCACTGATTCCTACCTCGGTCAGTTGCATGCTCATTTTCTCGTTTTAATTTTTACATTTTTTAGCTTCTGTTTCAGTTGAGAATGGGCATGTAATTGGCCCGAAACGTCCTGGTTGTTTTATGTCTCCTCTAGCCTTGTATACCCATTTGTTTTTTGTATTTTAGTGTGTTTTTATTGTTGTCTGCATTCGGGTTTTTGTGTCTCTCGCTCTCTTATCACTTAGTCTTTCCTCGAGATGCATATATTATTTGGAATTATTTACGCGATGACGAACTATAATGGCCCGCGTCAGTGCTGGCGTGGCGTGCTTTGCGCTTTATCGATTGTTATGCCATTTAAACCTATGGTAAAGAATCGATTATTAAGGTGTTCGCTGCAAACATCCTGTTTATCGATCATTTTCCATAGGTTTAAATGGCTTAACAATCGATATATCGCAAAGCACGCCACGCCACTGGCCCACGTACAAAACCACGTACAGCGTTTTAAATTTCCACTCCTGTTCAATTTTTTCGACGGGAGGCGAGCCACCTAAATAACTTGAAATTTATAGAGAATATTTTGCTGGTACAGAAGAAGAATCAGGGGAGTTTTAAAGAAATTACGTAGACTAGTTTTCCGAGGGAAAAATAAAGTATGACAGCACCGAAAAAAAATTGAAGTTGCGATTGAACATTTTGCAGGATGTAAAAAATGCGTACAAGAACTCATAAAGTGCTGAATGACCTGCCACAGCAGGTAGTTCTACATCTTGGCATTGCTAAAGTAACTGATGTAGCGGGTAATTCGCAGCATTTTATAAGTTCCCGCACACTTTTTTTTCATCCAGAATGTTAAATAGATTGCATTTTGCAAAAAGGAACCAAGAGCATTGCAATGTTGCTAAAATTTTCCAACTTCTGTAGTCTCGGAAGAAAAACGTGATCATCTACAAACAGTTTTTGTTTTACACCCTAAAAACTGTGAATTTAAGACAAAAATAACCGTGTAAATTTCATATTTTTGCATGATTTCAGTACTTTTATTGCAGAGGATGAAGTTGCACAATCTTAGCGACATTGCAATGCTCTTGGTTCCTTTTTGCAAAATGAAATCCAAATCAACTTCACTTTTTTTTGGTGAGGAAGTCTGCAACGGCGCAAACGGAGATACGTTATTTCGCACTTTAGCCATCGATATGCAAATTAATTGAATTGAAAAAGCTAACTACAACCTAACAAAAGTAACGAGACCTTGCAACCTTGCGGAGTTTTAATCCCGGGATCAATAAACTACTGTGATGATTCGTCTTAATTTGGCAGCACAGGGGGCTTGTGGAAATGCATGCAATTGCAGTTATCAATTTGCATTCGGCCAGATCGGGGGCAAATTATTCAACAGCCGTCATAAGTAGCAATCTCTGCAAATGCACTTTCGATCGTTACTCATTCCCAATCCTATTTTCGGCCCAATTTCCGCTGAGCAAGTGTTTTGATCCTCTTTCTTCATCCCGTCCCGCTGCCTTAGTCTTTTAAAACATGTGCGCGGTCGAGTTGATCTGCTCGAAAAGGAATGAACGCCACAGAGAGCAACACTGCTGAGGAAAAACGCCATATGACCCTTCAGACGTTGCCAAGTTTCCTCTGGTAAAAACCGAATTTACTGGGAAAATTGCAGATATTATTTTCCAAAATTTTCAAACAATTATGTACGGAAAATCTCGCTTTTCTTTAAAATGAAAAGCTATTTGGAGCGCATAAAGATCTAGGTGTCAAAATTCAACAGAGCAGGCACTGATCTCTCAAGCCTAGAATTTCCAAGTTTATCTCCACAGCAGATTTTCTTCAGCCTTGACTTGAAATACCGCATCCTTTGAAACCGTGTTTTCCTACTTAAACCCAAGCACGAGAATATTACGCGAGATAAGATTAGAGACTCTATTAAAAGGCAAGAATGTGGTCGATAATTGGTAACAAGACCTTTTCATTAAAGCCTTCTTTGACTCCAGCATGAATAAGTTTGAGGCTTCTAGGACTTGCCTTTTGCAGCGTAATTTCATAATGTTCATTTTTCGTTTCACAATCAGAAACCGAGGCAAGTTCAAAACGGATGAAACTTGAGACTACGAACGCAGTCGATGAAATGATACTGTAGCTAAGTTTAAATCCCATCCCACCTCTTCCATTTTATCTCACGTTTCAGCAGTGATCTATTTTTTATGGGATTGAGGGAAACACTTGTTAGCAAAGTAGTTTTCTTCCGTGGTTGTGAGTCATTTTCTGGTGAGGAGGTCCTTAAGGGTGGATATCAATTTAAAGAAACTGTATTTTGCTAAAAGTTTATTTTTTCCTCCTTTCCTTTCTTAACTTAAAGCATTGAAAAATGATATACAAAAGTACAAACGATCTTATAAGTTTGAAGTCGCAGCCCAAATAGTGGGTTTCACAGTGGTTGCACAATTAACGACGGCGCAGAGATACAACTATTCGTACTTGATGGACGTCCATGCTGTATCTGAAAAATTGAAGGCACGATGACGCGAAGAGTGAGCTCTCAATGCTCTGTTACATGTTGTCACTGGGGCGTCGCTTAGATTCGATAGAAAAGTTTAAAAAGAGGCCCGAACACCTCTCTCCTACCTTCGGCTGTGTTACTCACGTAGTGCTTGAAGCACCATTACGAATAAGACAAACGGAGAGAAACACAATATGGAAATAGAGGGAGGGAAAGGATGAGCGTTTACGACGGCGCAGAGATACAACTATTCGTACTTGACGGACGTCCGTGCTGTATCTGAAAAATTGAAGGCGCGATGACGCGAAGCGTGAGGTCTCAATGCTCTCCTATATGCTGTCACTGGGGCGTCTCTCAGATTCGTTAGAAAAGTTTAAAAGGAGGCCCGAACACATCTCTCCTACCTTCGGTTGTGTTACTCACGTAAAATATGATAGATATTTCGTTCTCACGTGACCGCTAGTTGCTGTTAACTGACTGTCATTCCGTAAAATGTTAAATACATTTTTCCTCATGTTGTCTTGCTTTCATCAGCCTCTGATGCGTAATTTTTGTGTAAGGAGTATAAAGACGAAAATAACTTATTTCGATCATGTTTCTTCATCAAAAGAAGAATATCTTTTTTCAAACGCACATATGAGGCTTTTCCGATTTTATGCGATGAACAAAATACCACAACCAAACTTCTGAAACTCTTTGCCTCCCTTAATTTAAAAACCTAAATTCTTGTATATACACCCATCTTCCAAATTCTTTGTACAGACGTTAATAGCCTAGGATGCTGAATGTCTATAAATAAAATAACTAACTAACTAACTAACAATTCGGGATGTGACATAAAATATTTCGACCTCTGCTGATGCTCAAATTCGGATGAATACGATGGTACTACCGTTGCTAGGATGCGACGAAACACGAATCCATTCTCCAATCGATTTTCCGACAAACCTTGCTGTATGGGATTCTAAATTATTCAAATTGGAAAAAATTCTCTCATTGATTGCGGTATTCACTCAACATCATTTCACTCCGAATATCATTGCGAGAGTTTTATCAGTGTCATTTTTTCATACTTGAATAATTCACATTTTTTTTAAACGAGTCATTAATTTTCATTTCACAGCACGATTATTTGGTTTTTAATTTTAAGAACTGAGGACAACATAATTTTGGATAAAGGTTCTTAAACTTTCCCCGAATATTCAGGCATCTACAAACATGTTTGACATTATGGGCTGACGACTCTTAGCTACTGGCTTTATCATCAGACACGTGCCTCATCTCGCTGTCGTCATGCGAATAAACGCTAAACACCCCGGGAAATCCGAGCGCTCTATATGACTCTCATTTTCTCGCTTTCTTCTCCACGCCCCCCGTCTACTAACCGTTTTCGAGAAACTCTTTTCAGTGCCTCGTTGCCAGATCGTGCTCCGTATCGAAATTCGTCAAAACTGATCGAGACAGAATATGCGAATTTTCCGCGCGGTTTGGAAACGCTGCTCCCGCGGGTGGCAAAATCTGAATACTGGAGGAGATGGGATAGCGGGCAGAGAAAATAAACTGCAGTTCGTAGGAGTATCTGTTTATAATGCAGGGCGGAAGATTCGCGTTATATCCGTGGACGGCGGATTAAACAGGCGCTGTTTGCAAATCGATATTCCTTTTTTTATTTTTCTTTATTTATGTGGGAAGAATTTTCCGGATCGATGACGTAACGACTATAAATGGGTCACTCGTATCTCTTAGAAAATGGTGCTCCATTGGTCAGCTGTGGATCGTATTTACGAGTCTGAATTTATGAGATATGCATGGGCCGAAACTCCAAGACTTGGACTTGAATGAACCGCATGGGGAGTATGGCACACTGTGCATGTGTCTGAAGTGATTTTGGAGTCACGGCTAGATTCACTGGAAAAATTTCCTACACTGAAAAAAAGGTCGGTAGAATTTACCACTCCTTCACGCTGTGTGAAATACACCGCGAAGGAATGGTAAATTCTTCCAATCTTTTTTTCAATGTACATTTGCCACCAAAAACAAATTTTTCCGTCAATCAAGAATTACGGTGCTTTTCAATGTTCCTTTAAGTATGAGATAAGGAAAAATTAATAAAAGTTAATTGGTTGGGACTCGCTTAGAATGTGCTGTATAAAATGAAAAATAACCTGTCAAAATTCTGAGAGGGTCATCCATTTTCAATTGAGAAAAATTAAAAAGACGAGAAGTTTACAACATTGCGTACATCGAAATATGAGTTTTTAGACTTTCACTATATCAACAGTTCTGTCATCAAAAGTAGTGTAAAATAATACGACAGTTTGACCAATTCCAAAATAATTTCAAAATGGAGAGATGAGCTTTACCACCGTAGGTTCTTAAAAAGCGAATCGTCAAAAATTTCAAGTTCGCGAATCCTTTGAGCATTATGTTTCTTTCCGGCCAAAAATTGCTCGCTAACTCAAAAAAGTAAACAAATAAACACAAAATAATTAGTAAACGACGTAGATAGCTTGAACAGTATTTATTTTTAAATGAAATATTGTCGTTTTGTGAGAGTTTCGGGCGAAGCAAAGCCGCAGTTTGAGACTGACATAGAATACGTGCGCATAATAATAAATCCGTGGGGTTGACCGTCGTACACCTGTTTCCGCATCGAAGAGATAAATATATTTACATTCCAGCTAACAGTTGCTATGTAAAAATACAGGATTTCATCTTATAATTTGACAACCTCCAGCAGCGTCGCGTCAGAGGGAAAATCGGGCTGAGTTGACGGTTGACACAGCAGACGTGATCCTTCAGTCACGTCGATCGGTATTAGATTTTTTTCTGAACTTTTAAATGTTATCTCTGGCTGAATTCAAATCACGTTGGACCTTGGGCGGTTGCAGCTCTCAGATTGGGCCAAAAATCCAATTTTTTGAAGTTTATCTCCTCTGAGAGCTGGAGGGAAAGCCTCGTAATCTCGACTGGAATAATCATCCACTCCCAAAATGCGCAGTTCGATTTTAGGTATGGACGCAGTAAAGCCTTGGATTTGGCTGCCCATACATGACGTCAGACACTCAGCACTGGAGAAAAAACACATTGGATCTAGAGTCCATAATTTTGAAAACATTGACAAAAAAAAGGATTCTTGATTCAATCAGATTGAGGCTTAAATCAAAAGGAAATCAGCTCACATTAAGAGGCTTGGTTCTTGATATAAGTTTAAATCTGATCGAATCAAGAGTATTTTTTCTTGTCGATGTTTTTAAGAGTCCGGACTCTAGATCCAATGTGTTTTTGTTTCCACTGAGGGGGTGACAAGGGCCTAGCACCACCTGAAAAATCTCTTCAAAATACATGGGAGGAAAGGAGTGGGTGGAATAGGGTGGAAGTCAAAGAATCGTCTAAAAAAAGTATCCTCTTTTATTTGCAGTTAATTTGGACGTCACGAGCCACGCATGGAAGTGGCATGCACCACAGGTGACACTTGCAGCAGAAGAGATTGATGTAAACACTTTCAGCTCGAGAGCAGAATTCAGCAGTACGGTAAGGATTCTCAGTAACTCGAAGCAATGTATTCGCAAATACCTCCTTTTCCTTGTTTGAACCTCCCATTTCCGGTGATAATACGCGTCTTTCCACACGATTAGCAAGAATACGGGATGCTCGGTGCACAGTTTATCGTCGGTTGATCCGTCGAAATAGTTGGGTATTTCTCCGAAAAACGCCTACACGCTCGTCGGGGTTTTCCCTGAAGCAAGCGGATTAAACCCTAATTTTCCCGCTCGTTTTCCGTTCCGGAGAACAAAAACTTTTCCTCGTGACGTTTTCCGCGAGTCCCGGTCACATACCGGCGTCGCTCCGACGTAAGGGCGTATCTCGATTTCCACGTGACCTCTACTCTCCGTACATCGCTATGCTTTTCAGGGCTCATCTGAAAATAGAGACACGCCCTAACGTCAGAAGAGCGACGATATACCCCGGTAATTGGTTATCATAACGCTGGACAGGGAGCAACTCCCTGCGACTGCTTTATCAGAGGCGCCCGATAGTGCGCTTCGAGTTTCCTGCTTCCCTTGAATTTTCCTGCGACTGAAAATAGTGTTGTCTTTTCCTGTCAACAACAGAGCGACTCCAGTCAGTTTTAGCAAGAAATTCCCAAAAGCGTTTTCCGCACTGGAAAAAAAACACGTTGGATTTAGAGTCCAGACTCTTAAAATCATCGACAAGAAAAAATGATTCAATCAGATTTAAGCTTAAATCAAGAACCAAGCCTCTCAATTTGAGCAAATTCCCTTTTGATTTAAGCTTAAATCTGATTAAATCAAGATTCCATTTTATTGTCAATGTTTTCAAGAGTCTGGACTCTGGATCCATGTGTTTTTTTTTTCCAACGCGCATAGGATGAACTTTATGTGGAAAAATTTGAGCTTCAAACACAAGAGATGCACTGAAAAGAATGATTGGTAGAATGCACCATTCCTTCACGCTGTATTACACACAGCGTCAATTTAGAGTCGATTCTGCCAGAAGAAAGGTAAGCGTTACTATATACTGGTACAGGTAACCATTCCTCTAGCAGAATCGACTTGAAGATTGGTAGAATTTACCATTCCTTCACGCTGCGTGAAATACAGCGTGAAGGAATGATAAATTCTACCGATCTTTTTTTTTCAGTGTGGACTCAACGTCAGTTTTCATTTTCTTCCTTTGATTAATTTGTGTTTTGTCTGGTGTAGTCGCATATGTCAATCCAGGAGAGTCAAAAAAACATCATAGAGTGATTTGGTGGTTACATCGTTTGATAAATTGCGATGAAATAGTCGACATCTCATTGGCTCGTTCGAATTTCGACTTTTCTTACCGCGCTCCTAAAGCGCGGTAAAATTGAAACAGCTAATCAGAGGGTTGAATTTGCTGAGATTTCGGTTATTCTTTTTTGTTGAAGGTTATGTCTCGGTTGGAATTGAACTAGCGAACATATCGATCCATCGAATGACGTAGTCACTAAATCAGTCTATTAGGCCGAGATAATTGCCGAGAAGTCATCGTGCTCAAAGAGTTTCAAACAGAGCGTGCATGGAACTTGGCAATTTTCTTCCGTGGGTAAAAGCCCACGGACACAAGTTTAACGTGTACAGGATGGTAAATGTGTGACGCAAAAAAAGGAAATAAAAACAAAAGAGCTGCAATCGTAAAAACTGTCATTAAGTTAACCCGTCCGTTAAAAATCAAGGTTGGATCTCGTTCTTTTCCTCTGATCCTCCATCTCACCCATTGAACTTGAAAAGAATCGCGGAAGAATATATTCATCAAATATTGGATTGTTTACAAACAGAGACAAATGTTCCTGTCATAAATCCCGCGCTGATCTCGACACGATACTAAAATATAATGGTACCTCGCTAATAGTTTTCGGATTAAAGACTAGGAAACTTTAGGTCGGGGTTTGAGTGTTAGTGCTATTGAAAGGCAAAGATCAATTTTACGGGGCTTTTAATATCAAAAATATCGATTTTTTTCCCCCTTTTTCCCGGAAATTTACAAACCATCATTATATTTCCCTTTAACACATAGTTTTTTTTCATCAATTTAAATGAGCATAATCCATACAGAGAGTGCAAACATTTCGTAAGCATGAGTTGAAAAACGCTGACTCCGCGATTTTAATGTTAGAGCCTAACACAGCGAGCGCGAGCGGAGTGGCATGCTACCGGCGCGAACCGCGCACTGACGCCTACAAACCTAAGGGGATACTTCACGCATTGCGCAATGCTTGAGGTATCCCCTTAGGTTTGTAGGCGCCAGTGCGCGGTTCCCACTGGCCGCGGCCGCCCGCCCGCCGCACCGCAACGTGCCACGGCGCCTCAAGCAACTATTTTACAATAGAGGTGTTGTATGTACAGTAACATACGAAATTGCAGGCGCTCCAACACATTAAGAATGACTGGCATCCTTCGAAAATATCGAGTAACACCAAATTTTATACTTTTTTTATCTGGTTCTGCAAGAACTCTTTTCGAAATAAATTGTGGAGAGAAGTAATATGATTTGGAAGTTACGCCCAAATACTTTTTGCAACTATGCCTTCCTTTCACGAGGTAGACCACAAAAGGGCATGCGTGCCGTAATATTTATTAATTCTATGGATTTGAGGATACATTAATGGTTAACTTACACATACTGCCATAAGGTCTCGCAAAATTTTGACTTTCACTTTACTCTCCTCCGGAAGTTTGCACGATTTCTCGAAGAGATATGTTTGCTTTAAGAACTTATAAATGAAAACGAATATATAATCCTAGGATATTAAAAGAATGAAGTGTTATCCTAGAGTATAATCAGAAATTACTACTCTCTGTGCACCATTTTCTCTCGTAAACTAGAGTGCGCGCAAAGGTTTTTGAGAATTGCAAATCAAAATTAAAAAAATAAAAATAAAAAAGAGGAAGGGTGTTAAGAATCCCGCTATGCGCTGCGCGTGCCCACTCTCGTTATCCCGCTATGCGCCGCGCGTGCCCACTGCGCCCCGGGGATTCCCGGATGCGCGCTTACTATTTTCGCCGCTAGAGCGCGCTCCCCGTAGACCTGCCGTTGCGGTCCATTCAAAGGCCGCTTAAAGGGCACTAACCGAAACCTTTGCCCCTTTGACGTGGTAAACACATAATTCATGGACGTCTAACCCGTCTTACCGGGATTTCCAGCTGAAAGGCTCAAATTGAGCCTTTTAGCAGCGCTCCGTGCGCGGCCGCCCCGTCAATGGGGCCCGCACCCGTTTCACCTGGGCTCTGCCCAGGCCCACTTCTTTCACTCATCTCTTGTTTCCATTGTATCAAGTCCCTTCGTTCGCCGGACTTAGAGTTCATTGTCTCTAATTCTTCCTTCAACTGCAAGTAAGTATTCGGAGATGCTAAGCATTTCGGCGCTCCTTTCCTTCATTCGGCGCTACGTTCTTACGGCGCTAAGACCTCTTCAACAAGGGTTGCCACGACTTTCGGTACCCTTCTTCGGCGCTACGTTCTTACGGCGCTAAGACTTCTTCAACAGGGTTGCCACGTCTTTCGGTACTCTGCTTCTCTTCTTCGGTGCTACGTTCTTACGGCGCTAAGACTTCTGCAACAGGGTTGCCACGTCTTTCGGTACTCTGCTTCTCTTCTTATGCGCTACGTCCTATACGGCGCTAAGACTTCTTCAACAGGGTTGCCACGTTTTTCGGCACTCTGCTTCGGTGCTAAGCTTTACGGTGCCACGAACTCTTCTTCAAGGGCGATCCTCAATCTCACGCCCCTTCGTTCTCTCTCTCCTCTCTCTTCTTCACATTCCTTTAACTTCTCTCAACAACTCTTTCTCACTCTATATTTCTTCTTCTTTCTCTTCCTAAGTTATTCTTGTTGCCCTGCCTTTAAGGTGGCTGCCTGCGAGACTATCCTCGGGATGACTTCTTTTCTTCTTCTCTTTCCTATCCCTCTCTTCTAGGTTCTCTAACATTAATTGGTCCCTCGGGCCGGATTCACTGTGCATCCGGTGAGATTGTGACACTGGCACTAAGGTGTTACTTTCCATTTTAGCTTTCATTATCTTACAAATCTTTCAAGTAAAATAAATTAGGTGTTCTCCTCAATCAACAAATCAGTCGACTTTTGCTAAGTTTGGTCATCGTTGTTCCCCCAGCAATATGGTGAAAACACGAAAAAATCGCCAACGAAGCTTTAGCGACGAGAATACAAGGGAAACCCTTGTTAATCAAAATGCCCCTTCAAACAAGGGGAAGGCAACTGCTCTTGCAGCAAAGCGAAATGCTATCTTCAATCATGTGAAATCAATTCATGAAATTTTCGAAACTGAACTCTCAAGCGATAATTTTCACCAGTTCGAGAGTTTTTACAATGATTTAGCCTCAGAACGCGCTAAATTTGATGAAACCCAAGCGGAGATTTTCATCGTCAATTCAACCCTTCCAGAAACCGCTCAAATTGAAACAAAATCAAGTCAAATAGAATTCACCAAGTTGCTTCTCCGCACTCGGCAAGCTTACCTCTCTCACAAACCCAGACCATGTGAAAGTCTGAACAATCCAAACATTTCTGAAATTTCAAGACAAACTTCGAGATGTGTAAAGCTGCCAAAATTGGTTCTTCCCAAATTCTCAGGCAAAATCGAAGATTGGCGTTCATTTCATAGTCTTTTCACTGTCTCGATTCATGAAGCCGCAGATCTTGCAGCCGTTCAAAAATTCCAATATCTCTTGACCGCTCTAAGCGGAGAGGCCCTAGATCTAGTGAAGGGACTCGCAATCACAGAAGCCAATTACACTGTAGCTTGGAATTTGTTAAGCCAAAGGTACCAATGCGAAAGAAGGCATATTTACCATCACTTTTGGGGATTGCTTGAGCTCCCAGAATTGACTAAAGTGGAGCAGATCCCACAAATTCTAACCAAATTTCGAGAGCACACACAGGCTCTGGAAGGTCTCAACCAGCATCTGAAGGATTATTCATCTCTTTTGACCGCAGTCATCATCCAAAAAATGAATCGATATTTCAGAAGGCGTTTCGACGATTTCAGAGGCGCTGATACAAAATATCCAGAACTTGAGGAGCTAGTTCAATTCCTGGAAAAGGAATGCCTTCAAGTTGACGAATCATACTCGTCCGGTTCCACTCAATCAAAACCAACTCATGCGCTCATAGCTACCAATGAGCCTTCAAGGCCGCAAAAGGCCCTACATTCAAGAAGCCCATCACCGGCACCAGCAAGCAACAATAGGAATGAAGCCCTCCAACCAAAACGGGCATGCATCCTGTGTAAGCAGTTTCATTTTCTGCCCTATTGCGAGCTATACTTGCAAGAAACTCCACAAGAGCGTAGAGAACTCATAAACAAAAACAATCTCTGCCAAAATTGCTTAAGACCTCATCCTACAGAAAAGTGTATTTCACAACACTCTTGCCGGGTTTGCTCCAAGAGGCACCATACAACGACTTGCACGCAATCCAAAACTTCGGAAAAACCTCAGCCTACACCAAAGGTAATGATGTCTTCAGATCATAGCAAAGACCAAACTCACAAATCTGAAGTCCTCCTGGCCACTTTTTTGGCGCAAATAGCAGCTCCTTCGGGACGAACCCAAATCATCCGTGGTATCATAGATATGGGCGCTCAACGCTCCATGATTACCACACGGACTGCAAAATATCTGAAGCTCAAGTGCACGACTTCTTCAGCAAACATCAACGCCGTCTCAGAAACACCTATCAAACTCAAAGGCAGTACTGAGATTGACCTGCAAACGGTTGAGAAGAAGTTGGTCACTCAAAACTGTTCAGTCGAAGTGTTGGACAGCATCACAGCTCCTCTGCCCACACAACGGGTACCGCAAGAGGTGCTCTCAAAAGTTCGAGATTTCAAACTAGCGGATCCACAATTTGATTTGCCAGGAAAAATCGACATGCTGTGCGGAGCCGACCTCCTACCATACCTTCGCCTCGGAGCACCCGTGGTCTTAGGTGCAAACATGCCAATGGCCTTACCGACCATTTTTGGCACGGCCTTGATGGGCCCCACGCCGGTGCAAGCACAGAATTTGCACTGTGCACACTGCAATACACTGTTAAACACGGAAGCACCTGTGATACACAAAGTATTTCACATTCAAGCTGATCGACCGAAAATTTTCGTCGTAAACCGTGAAAACAAATTCAAGTTGTCGCACTCCAACGTTATTAAGAGTGTCTTCAAATCAAAGGGAAACCTCACTCTACCTCAATTTCGGACCCAAAATGCGTCCCCTCGAATCAAATCAGCGGCAAGCTCCTCCGTTACCCCCAAACAAAGCGAACGTTCTTCGCCTAACAAAAACTTTACCCCTCAACGACATTGGCCCAAACGGATCTCTCCGTCATCGGATGGCTCCTGGTCGTCATCCACCCGCGTTAACGTGCAAAAATCAAAATTCAAATTCAAGCGATTACCATCTCGTAATCCACCATGTTCTTACGATGATCCAATCAACTCATTCTCCTCCCGCAAGACGAGAAAAATCATCAGAGCTTTGAGATGGCGATCTCCTACCGGTGTCCGCTCTTGCGACCACACCCTGGGGTCAAATATAGTTGAACACGGGGGTTCAAAGCGGGGAGTGTGTTAAGAATCCCGCTATGCGCTGCGCGTGCCCACTCTCGTTATCCCGCTATGCGCCGCGCGTGCCCACTGCGCCCCGGGGATTCCCGGATGCGCGCTTACTATTTTCGCCGCTAGAGCGCGCTCCCCGTAGACCTGCCGTTGCGGTCCATTCAAAGGCCGCTTAAAGGGCACTAACCGAAACCTTTGCCCCTTTGACGTGGTAAACACATAATTCATGGACGTCTAACCCGTCTTACCGGGATTTCCAGCTGAAAGGCTCAAATTGAGCCTTTTAGCAGCGCTCCGTGCGCGGCCGCCCCGTCAATGGGGCCCGCACCCGTTTCACCTGGGCTCTGCCCAGGCCCACTTCTTTCACTCATCTCTTGTTTCCATTGTATCAAGTCCCTTCGTTCGCCGGACTTAGAGTTCATTGCCTCTAGTTCTTCCTTCAACTGCAAGTAAGTATTCGGAGATGCTAAGCATTTCGGCGCTCCTTTCCTTCATTCGGCGCTACGTTCTTACGGCGCTAAGACCTCTTCAACAAGGGTTGCCACGACTTTCGGTACCCTTCTTCGGCGCTACGTTCTTACGGCGCTAAGACTTCTTCAACAGGGTTGCCACGTCTTTCGGTACTCTGCTTCTCTTCTTCGGTGCTACGTTCTTACGGCGCTAAGACTTCTGCAACAGGGTTGCCACGTCTTTCGGTACTCTGCTTCTCTTCTTATGCGCTACGTCCTATACGGCGCTAAGACTTCTTCAACAGGGTTGCCACGTTTTTCGGCACTCTGCTTCGGTGCTAAGCTTTACGGTGCCACGAACTCTTCTTCAAGGGCGATCCTCAATCTCACGCCCCTTCGTTCTCTCTCTCCTCTCTCTTCTTCACATTCCTTTAACTTCTCTCAACAACTCTTTCTCACTCTATATTTCTTCTTCTTTCTCTTCCTAAGTTATTCTTGTTGCCCTGCCTTTAAGGTGGCTGCCTGCGAGACTATCCTCGGGATGACTTCTTTTCTTCTTCTCTTTCCTATCCCTCTCTTCTAGGTTCTCTAACAAAGGGAGTACAGAGAGAAAAGTAATGTATTACAGTAGCAGGTAGTTAGGACTGGTTTTGGCACGAATAAAAATCAGTACATAATAAAATTTGGTTTTACTGATCAGTTTCCGAGGGAAACTAGCTTGAAACTTAAGAGTCTGAATATAAAATAGTTGAGCTACATTAAAGTAAAAAATTAGTCAACGGTTCAATGTACGACTTTGTTCGCCGGCAATCCAAGAGTGCTTTGTTACAACATCTTTGTGAGTATTAATGCGGGAGTCCCAATAAGCCCTGATTGCTTCAAGCATTGTAACACATTGATTACACTCATAGATCTCTTCAAATAGTGCCCACGTAGCATTAAAGCATATCATCATGTTTACGGCCCCTGACTCCCTGATTTCTTATTGGAAATTTTCATAATTTTTACGGCAATCGGCACATAATGGCTCCTTGCTTTGAATTTTCGAATTATGAGCCAGGAGGCAGCCCTCTGGGGGTGCTAGGTGTTCTTTGGCAATTGGGCTGCGTAGCAACTATGAGGCATAACCAGAGACAAGAGACCCTCCACTCGTATCTCGGCTATTGTGGAAGCTTTTACTTTCGGGAATAAGTCAACAATTAACTGTTGACTTATCTACATGGTTGATGTTTAACAACGCGTTGGCAGTTTCGTTTTGCAAACAAGCCAAAACAAGTCAAAGTTTGGGAAACTTGTTTGGCTCATGACGTCACCCGAAGCTCATCATCGACCATGTAGGTAGGTCAACAGCCGAAAAAGGAGTGATGGCTGTTGCTCCCTTATAATTGTCCATAAGGAAGTGTTAAATCCCCGAAAGTAAAAGCTTCCACCTGTCGCCAAAAGGCCAGTGGAGGGTCTCTTGTCTCTGGGCATAACCCTCCGGTGGGTTTCTGTTTACTGACCGACTCTTTGGGGCTTAGCGCCGGACCCAAACACATGTGTCGCGAGTGCCTCCCGGACGGAACCAAGCTCCGGGCAATCTTCGCTCAACGAAGAAGAACCCACGCTATTAATATATTACACTATTTTTAAAATGTAGGTTAGATTCCGAGACATTCTCCACGATTCGAGGGGCGCCGCCGCATTTTTCCCGCTTTCATTGCGTCGCGAGGGTCCGTCACATTAGCGAAGTGACGTGACGACCCAGTCCGTTCTCATCTTGCACCGGGCTAAACAGACGTTCTGACAATACACTGAAAAAAAAATCTCGGTGTATTTACTAAGAAAATGGTAAAATTACCAAGAATTCAGGGTTCTATTTGATCCCAGTTTTTTCCTGGTAAAATTACCATTTATGGAATTGGTAATTTTACCGAGAATCTCGGTAACATTTTTGAACTTTCTCGGTAATTTTACTGGACCTTGGTAAAAACGCCAATATTTTTTATCGACTGTGGTGGAATTACCGAGATAAAATGGCAAAGTTACCGGGAATTGATTACCAATAAAAGTGGTATTCTTACCTGGAAAAAACAGTAAAAATACCTGTTTTTAGGTAAGCTTACCAGTCTGCCTTGGTAAAATTACCAATAATTGGTAAAAAAAGTGAGATGGTAAAGGTACCAACGGACCTTGGTAAAAACGCAGATAATTTTTTTTCAGTGTAAGGCGCTGTCAGACATCAATTTCCGAAGCCCGAATTTTGCGTTGACGCTGTGTTGAAATTCATCATCCATCGATGATTCCTGGGACGGACTCTTTGTGCAGGAACCTTCTTCAAGATTATTTAAGTCGGCTCGTTTTCTCGACAATATTTAGACCCAGATGAGATATTAAAATGACAACCTCTTCCTCTGTACTGCCGTGCTAAGGAAGAACGCCGTATGAACATTCGAGAGTTGCCGAATTTCCTTCGATAAAACATGTATTTTTGACGTAATTTATGCATATTTTTCTTTGAAACTTTCAGACATTTTAGATTAAATTGCGTAAAATATTGTGTGAAAATTTTGAAAACAAATATTCACAATTTTCTCAGTGAATTTTATTTTTATTGGAGGGAATTTGGCAACGTTTGAAGGTTCATACGGTGCTTTTCCTTAGCACGGCAGTGTAAGAGGCGGCTTTTTAAGAACAAAAGTTAGCTTCCTTAGGGGTGACTGATGATTGGCGTATTGACCGAATGGTCTGACAAAAAAGACCTCTGATACATTTCTTTAGCTAACCCCTCAATGCGCCATTGAATACCTGAAGGCAAAAATGAACATCGTCATCTGTCGGAGATTTTTTTAAAGTAACCACGTAAGTACCTTCAGTTTCACCCAATTTTATTTCTTTGGTAACTCACCACAAAGTCACCGAGGTATCTTTCTATGGTTTTTATGAGTCTCAGTAAAAAACATCAGGGGCCGAATTTTGTCGGCTCTTTCACATGGAGATGCAACATCCACCGATGAGTCCAAACCGCACCACTAGCCAATCAAAAGCGCTAATGGCCTGGTTACACGATTTAATTCCCGTCAAATTCCGATCAAAATGATGACCAAGATGGCGGTCGAAAGTTATCTACATTGATGAGTAAAATTAATTAAAATAGCGTGTTGATTGAAATAAGTATGAAATAAGCACGGTTGTGTGGAAATCAGATGAAGGATGAGCCCCACAGCTTTATCATCTACCATCAAATTTTTGGTAGATGGTAGATGTTGCGCACCAGTCACCATTTGATCGGAATTTGACGGGAATTTGATCGTGTAACCAGGCCATTCGCCGCACATAAGTGCAGCCGAGACTCGTCCCGAGGATATTTAAGTACGGTGGAACCAACAAATTTCGGCCCCTGAAATTAATTACAACGAACTACCTCGAGACAGCTTAACAAGCTAGTTAAGCTATCATTGTTGGTAATAATGATACTGCAATCCCAGAAACTGGAAAATCTGAGTAAATAAATGGGTATGTGTATGTATGTGTGTAAGACTTTTGGCCTGACTTCCAATTCGCAGGGAAAATCTTGAATCAATAGATCGTATTCGATTGATCAAACAGGTGAGATTGTATCGATATCGATTGTTTCAAAATGTAAACATAGCCTGAAAATTTTTTTTTCTGTTGGTTTATTGGCTTTTACTCCCTTAGGATCTACAGCCATCGATAGACAAGATTTAGTTCCCTTAGACATCAGAGGATTTAAGGCACATCCATGCTCCAGGCTTCGAATTTTCAGGAATTAAGGTCGAGTAGAATCTGTTTCTGCAGATCCACTCGACAGTTCCGTGAAAATTTGTCGCCACCACCAGGATTCGAACCCGAGACCTATTGACCTAGAGTCAGACGCGCTGACCACTAGGCCAACCTGGCCGGCTTAGTCTCAAGGTTCAATTTAGAAATCTGAGGTAACTGGTCTTTTGGGATTGAATTGGTATTCTTTCGAGTACCAAAATAAATGACAATGAAAAGTGAAATTTTTAGGCATTTTCTCATTTTCAGCTTTTCCGAATTAAATCCTAATTTTTTTAATATTTTGGTTACGTTCTATTTTTTTGAACCGAACGATACGTCGAACCACTATCGAATACGATCTATGATTATATTTATTTTTAAGAATGGTTGATGCAACAGCAACTTTCAGCCCTATCCCGTAAAAAGTGTCCACGTCCCCATACTATGCTCCGCCCCCGCCCCTCTTTTTCACTCTTGTCACGAGTGTCTGAGCCACAGTCATCAATTTCAGACAGAATGGTATAACTATGATTGGATACTGTTTTTTATCTCTTCCATAAAAAAAAGAAAAAAAAAGAAAAAAAGAGAGAAAACAGCAGACGCATCAGCCCAGCGTTCAAAAATGAAGCGGCGAACTCAGCGAAGGAAGAAATAGTGCAATGAAAGGCTATTCCCTCCGCACTGAAACTTTTATGATGAAAGAGGAAACAAGTCAAGGGCAAGAAGAAAATAATACACGAGGAGACTGCATATTTTTAGACTAGTCGGATGAAGAGTTTTAAACTATGAAACTTGCCAATACAGTAAATGTTGCTGAGTGGATGAGAACCTATGAATACACGTGACATTAATTTCTAAGCGCTCTCCTACTCCATCCGACAGACCGGTGCATCGGCGCCAATTTACGACGATCGATTTCCCTCCCTTCAAAAAACCACCCCTCCCCCTGCCACCACACATTCCCTGTCATTTAACTGAGTTATCTACTCGAATTTTATGTACCATAAAAAAGGAGGAACATGGAGAGACACCCCATTGTCAAATTTTGCGGAAAACTTTTGCAGAGCTATTCTTTCCTTTTAAGCGCTGAACTGAGTGTTAGCCCTTTTTTCTTTCGATTCGCCACGAGTATACTAAAATCCTAGTGTCAAACCGAGTCAAAGCACAGCCGCTCTTAAATAAAATGATGGAGAAAAGCCTTATATTTTGAGAGAGGGTGTAGCTGATTGTATGATTTTTTGTTTTTCATGCCAATCTTCTCAAAATACATTTCACTATTGATGGTGTAGTTTTTTCACATATTTGTGGTTCATGTTTAGTTTCTTATAATACATTTCCGAAATTAGCTTATTTTTTTCGACGATTCACTTACAGGCAAATAACCGGAAAAATATAATAACTAAATGAGCATGTGGTTTTTTTTTTTTTTTTTTTTTTTTTTTTTTTTTTTTTTTTTTTTTCCCCGCAACAGTGCTACCGGGTAGAGCGGACATGCCGCACGTGTTATAGATTAAGCGGTTGAAACCGTTCGTAAATTTTACGGTTGGCAAGAGTCAGGTACGGCGCCGGTGGTGTCTTGTTCGCTTGGCAGGCTGAATTTAACACTTTTGATTTCCGCCATCACTCATCGTGAAGGTAGCGCGTGATTTGTTTTGGTCGCTCTGACTCCAAACAGGTGGACTCGGTGTTACGATACCCCAGAGCCAGCGAGGGCAGGAAGGGGGAGCACGCGGCCAAGCGTGTACGCTTTTGGATCAAAAACATATGATACGTTCATTGAAAATAGACTTGGAAAGGAAGTTGGGAAAAACTCTAAAAGATGAGCAGAGCTTATTTCAAATTATGCAAAGGGCATTGATGTTATCTTCTTGAGTGATAGAAAGCATCGCTTCCTCGGGGAAATCAGGAACTAAAATGTGACTTATTTTAACGAAAATATTCAATTCAACAAGAAATCTCCAGAATAAACAGTTCTAAGTAGAGAAAAGCAGAATTTTTTTTTTTTGGTCGCCCTTGAAAGTCAATGAAATTTTACAAAACTTCTGAGATTTCATGAAAAATAGCTTAAAATTTAAAATATTTAAAGTTTTACAGGAAAATTTCATAATATTTCACTTCAATTTCAAATGAATCTTATTTTTTGTGAAATTTTCCATCTCAGCTCAGAAAAATTGAGACCATACGAAGTTTTTCGATGCTTTCCTTCAGGCATACGACGTTTGTTCGATACATTAAAATGCAACAAAAAATTGAAATAATTGATCAATTTCTGCAAGTATACTGGCTTTACCTACATACGGGTAAAACCAAGCAGTAAGAAGACGAAATTCTCCCCCTCCTAAACTTCCCTTCCCCAAAAACATCTCCCCTAAAAATGTTCAATGATCACTCACTGATTTTTGCTGATTCTCCGACTGAGCATTAGAGGGCTCCTGAGCTGCGTTGCTAGAACAATTGTCCTCGAATGTTTTATTTGGTGATATAGTTTCAGAGATACCATTTTCACAGATAGTTCTCGGGGCAGGCCCTTGTGAGAAAGGAGATCCAGGGATAGACCTCTCGTTCGTACTTGGGGAAGTAACTTCCGAGGGACTTGAAGTTCTTTGTCGTTCGTTTTTCGAATAACTTATAGGTTGCGTTTCATACCCTTCATTTTCTAGAGGTCTTAAGACTGACATTACCGAATCATTTTGAGAACAAGAGGTTGAATCTTTGGGAATTTCCTGAGCCTCTCTCGAGCTTTTTACAGCAGCTGAATCACTGGAATTAGACGATTCTGGGTATCTTACCGAGTTAGAAGCAGTATTTGGTGCATTTTGGCAGATGTTTGATTCGAATGGCAGTAAAGATGACTCAGTGGAATGATCATCAGTATCGACGTTTGTTTTGTTGTGATCGCAAGATTCGTCTACAGAGTTAAATGGGTCATCTGTAAAGTGGCTATGAGGATCAATGAACCGATCATCAGCTGATTTTCCAATACCAGAAAGATTATTGGAATTATTTTCTACTGACTCGGGAAAATTATTTACAATTTCCTCATCATTTGCATCAAGTTTTACGTCACAACTATCCTTGTCGCTTTCAAATGAATGCACACTATTATTTTTGTTGTTCACTGAAACGCTGCCGAAATCATTACATATATTTGTATGACTTTGATCAGAAACCAACCGACTTGAAACTTCTGTGTCAGGAATGTTGTCAATTACACTATCCGATGTAGAGTTATCATCGACACTGTCATTTACACGCTGCTCAGATTGAGATGTAGCTCTTTCATCATTGATACCATCTTTTGAGTTTATACTGTCGCTTTGCCCTTCATCTGAATTAGTCGAATTAATGGATTCATTAGCTTCAGAACTTTGATTGCTAGTCTCTGAACAGATTTTATCCACAATAGTGGAAAGTTTTAGGACTTGCTGGGGTTTCAAACTACCCGTTGAGATCTTATCAGCAATCCTTTTTTCTTCCAAATGCTTTCCCTCGCTGTTTTCTTCAAAGGTTGTATCCGTCAGGACATTTACACCGTTGCTACATCCGTCAACTCTTGAAGCAATCCCTTCGTGTTCATTTTGGTACTGGCTAGTTCTACATTGTTCAATCAGATTCGCGTCAATCTCGGAACAGACATTCTCGTTTTCTTGAAACCTGGAATTAGTAGTGGAAGATTCGCAGTCAATTTTAAAGTTTTCCGAATCTCTGGCGAGATGACTTTCACTTTCAATGCTCACGTCTGTTCCTCCCCCGATTTCACTTCCGTTTTCTCGTCCAACGTCACTTCCGTTTCCGTGCTCAATATTTCCTTCTCTTTTTGGTATTTCGTCTTGCACATCATTATCTCTGCGCTTATCGTCAGTTGCGCTGTCTTTTACATGTTTCATTCTGCATTGAGGTATGTTTTCACTTCGCGCCAAATCATCGTGGAAAGTGTTGTTAGTATCATTCTTGATGTCCTGCATAAGAACCTCTGCATTTTCCTCTGCAGTTTCCTCTGTTACTCCCAAGGTGGATTTGTTTCCCTCTAAAATTTCTGAATTTGTGCCGCGCTCTTTTTCCATCGATTCGTCGATAGTGACAGACCGATTTTCAACTTCACCAGAGACCGTTTCTTTTGAGTCTGCAGTTTGCATTTCATTTTGACTCTCACCTACGTCACATATACTTGAAAGTTCAGAGGTAGATTCGAGTTTTTCAAGAGAAACCGCGCTGTTAGTTTTAGATATATCTTCAGTCAAGTCACCAGGGATTTTTCTCGTTTCAATATTGTTTTCATTTTTATCTTTTATTTGGTTCTGATCCTCATTCTTGACAGCAATTTCAACAGATTCTGGGCATTTTGAGTTGGAATTTTCATCAGTGTAACTAGACTTATGTGAATTAATTTCACAAACAGTCTCTTCGGATACACATGTTTCGCTTTCACTTTCGAAAGTGAGTTCTCCCTCTGCAGGCATTGGCCCACTCGTGCAGGAATTCTCCAATGCAGCCACAGCATCGGTGGTGACATAATGCGACTTGTCTTCCTCAAAACTTACGTTGCTTTTGTGGTAAGTAATCTCTGCTAACCTTTCAAATTCCTCTGGGTTTTGACTTGGAACTTCAGCTGAATCCTGTTCGATCTGAGAGTAAGGCAGTTTCTCTAGTGCCTCACTCTCAATTCTATGTTCGTTTGCAAATTTAATTGACCTTTGTATACGATCAATGACGGACAAGAACTCCACAACGCCGACATACACAGCACTTGCGGAAAGAATTAACCCCATTTTCGACGATAGAGGGTTTACAGGCAGAGATTAAAGCATAATTTTGATTAAATTGAATAGACACACAGCTTAGTGCAGTAATAAACTGGGTTATATTGGTATTTTTAAGATATTCAGCACAAGTTTAATTTATAAAAATCTGACTGGGGAAATCGTCCAGAGAAAAAAATAAAACCATAAAACAGTCAGGAACTGTGGCGTTTTAATTGCAATACAGATTTGCCGGATATTTCAGCAGAGAGCGTGGTCGAGTTCTTAAAATATGTCAGTATAATATCCCAGGTGGAATTTTCACTTTTGTCGTGAATTTTACGATCCAATTGGATACTGAGGCTACAATGAAGGGTTCATGGAAATGTTTGATAGTGGCAGAAGTTCATTTGCTGTTTACACTAGGGGTGGTTTATTCTTCCAATAATGAAAGTAAGAGCTGTTACAAGCTCATACAATGTTCACGGCATCTTTTGATCTCATCACGTGCAGAAAACGCAAGCGGGCTCGGAACGGTAGCTTCTACAGCTTCGGAAACGAACATATCCACGAACCCCGCGCAGAGTTCGCAGAAATATAATTACGTTGAATTTTGCAGACGCTGGGTTTAATTATAGAAAGTGGAGGACTCTGTCAGCAGAGATGAAAATAATTTTTTGAGGCGCACAAGAGGAAATCCGTTTGTACTGCCAAAAAATTCAAGTTCTTAACCCACATCACAGTGGCGCTAATGGTGCTAAATCGACCGGAAAGTGACTAAGTCATTACAGAGTCAGAACATCATTTGATGCATGCTACTGGTCATGACCTCATATGCAGCTACAATCACTGGAAAGGTAAATAACGGCAAAGAGGACCGTGAAATAGTTTTCGCACTGTTGCCGAAATATTCTTCAAGGTCAACGGTCGCAAAGAGTGCGTTGGATTACATTATTTTGCGCACGCCCGGGTAACACTCCGGGTTCACTTGCCAAGTCATATAGAAAAATTAGACAGGTGGTGAGTTTGCCAATGCCGACACAAAAACCGAAAAAATGATCGGGGGGTGAGCGTCACGAACTCAAAAGCGGCCGGGGATTAAGGGGGGGGGGGGCAAGGTCAAAAGATCCGCTCTTGGGTGGCACTTCTGGGGTTATGTCAACAAACACAGCTGACTCGCACTTATTGTCCCGCGCGGGCTAAATTTAGTCGCTTTTCCGGTGAAAACTTCGGTACGCGGAGTCGCAGCAAAACGCAGCCTTTACCAACGGGCACTAAACCAAACTGCCCTGCTGTGTCTCTGCTGTGTGGTGCAGGAGCAGTTCCGGACAAGGACTTTTTCTGTTTCCGGGCCCAGATTTTTATTTTTTTGGCATTCCGACTTGAGGTCAGACGATTTCAATCGGCGGTGTCTTCATCGGCCGTTTGCCAGACGGTGCCCGAGACCCACCTTCTCCCATTCAGCTCCGAGCAAAGTGGGTGAATATCGCTCACCATCTTGCAACGTTGTTCGTGAAAATTGCCTTATTGTGCGATAAAACTCGCTTGCCCCGCGCAGTTTTGAGCTAGAAATTTGACCAAAGATCGCCTCGTTGGCAACTTCAAAGAGGCCCATGTCGACCTGAGTTACACCTAGTACTTGGCAGGGCCTAGGTGGGCATGTTGGCAAAGTGTCTCGTAATTTTGGAGTTTCGTCTCAAATCGTCCGGACGATTGACGCCAATTTGGCGCGGCCGGAACGTTTTCACAGTGAATTGCCACTCGAACACGCTCGATCACCACAAACTCGACTGCCAATCACGGTCGAGGCATGTTTGGGTTGAACATGTACGGTGGGGGCGTTCGTGTATGAGACGAGAAGGGTAGTAGTTTTGAGAGTTCAAAAGTATGAGAGATTATTTATTTTCGAAGGCAGAAGCCCACCAGTAATCATAGTAAGAGAGGGAGAAAGAGAAGGGGGGGGGAAGGAAGAGAGAGGGGGAGGAGAGGGAGGAAGAGAGGGAGGAAGAGAGGGAGGAAGAGAGGGAGGAAGAGAGGGAGGAAGGGAGGGGAAGGGGATAATTGAAGAGGAGAGGCGGGAGGCAGAGGGAGAAAATTACAGAATATTGATGAATGTATACGATATCATATTTTTAGAACCGATGTGCTTAAGACTTCGATTAATTCGAAAGTGACACATTTTTACCAGTGTATGACGCTTTATGATTTATTTTTAACTCTTGTATAGGATAAAATAAAAATGTCAACTAATTTTTTAAAATTGCCATCAGATCTATGTTCTATCATTGTCAACAGGATCTCGAACATCAGCCAATGGAAGAGCGAAGGTAGTACTTTGAAAATTAGAAGTAGAGGCCATGCTATTCAAAACTGTCGGGAAAACTTCAATTTTTTTTTCGTTAATGGAGCGTGGATGTTCTGGAAGGTTTTTAGTCATTTTTCCAAGACAGCTGCATAAGGCGGAAAAGTTATTTTTAAACTCGGGAAAACCTTGATAGCGGAAACTACCTCATAAAGAGCGAGGGAGGAATGAGGAGGTTTCTCCTCTCGAAATAAGTTAAGTAGCTTAAAAGTCGTAACGATCGATGTATTAAGAAAGTTTTTCAAAGATTGCTCCGGCGCCATTCCATTATCGCTCAGTCGAATACCTAAAAAAGTACTGCACGTTTGATGTATTGTTAGGGCTGTATTGAAACATTGTGTTTAAAAATAAGCATATTATTTCCTTCCTTCAAGCGCGGAATGGTTTTGGAATTTTTAATGTTTGGTTGACAAGACCGGACAAACACTCCGTAGTCGTGCGTATCATATCTCATGGGTACTGCATGCAACACATTTTTACGGCAAATTTAGTTTAAAAAAAAAAAGATATTAGTACTAAGAGTGGAAAAATTGAAAAACAGTATGGTTGTAGTAAATTGATTTCAAGACGGTCATATTTTCATGTTTTATTCATCTGGATTTTTATTTCTTTCCTTCATGTTCGAATACGTGTACACAGATGCACCATCATTCTTGAAAATTCGACAAATCATCGTCCCTCAAATCCACATAAAAAGGTGACGTTGCTCTGCGCGGAAACAAAGACTCTCAGCGAAGTGGACAACAATTCTAATGCACTTGATGAATTTTGGCTCCGACTACGCCAACTCAAGCGGAGGCAAAGGCGTTTTAATTACGGTGCCGAAAAATTGAAAAAGCAACCGTGAAACTTCCAAAACAACAAATTGTTTTGGCAGAGTCGGGTAATTGCACGAATTCCCTCTCTGGCCGGGCCTCTAGAGATGATAATTAACTAATTGCCGACTTGAGGGAAACATCTCGAAAGGTACTAACTAGCCGCGCCTGAATTACAGCTGTGTCAGTCATCAGAACCGCGGTGGCTGCGCCAGCGGGAGAGGAAAGCAATTTGCGATCGCGAGATGCAAAAAAGATTTGGCACTAAAATCTTTGGGTCGAGTGCAAGCGTGTACCTGCCCAAGTTGAAAGATACGACTGTTCCCGAAAAAGTGTCGCTTTCGGGTGAAGGTTCTGACACGCACTCTTGACCTGGAAAGAGATCAGACTCGGTGCATTATTTGTGAAAGTAATGGGCCTGTTGTAAACTTCAGTTTGAGCAAAACTAAGAGTTGTTTCTTGTGGAAGAAGGCTCAAAAATCACAATGAGCGCAATGGGAAAGTTTAAAATACACTCCCAACTTCACAATCTGCGTAGGATTTACGCGTTTTTCAAGCGCCCCACACTGGAAAAAAAAACATTGGATCTCGAGTCCAGACTCTTGAAAACATTGACAGGAAAAAGGACTCTTGATTCAATCAGATTTAAGCTTAAATCAAGAACCCAGCCTCTTAAATTTGAGCGGATTTCCTTTTGATTTAAGCTTAAATCTGATCGAATCAAGAGTCAAGAGTTTTCTTGTCAATATTTTCAAGAGTCTGGACTCTAGATCCAATGTGTTTTTTTTCCAGTGCACTTCAAAAACGGCACAGGTGAAAAATTCTTAAGAGGAGTCGTTCCATCCAACTTTTCACTGGTAAAAAAAACCTCTTGGACCAATGCCGCGGTGCATTGACTTAAGAGTGCAGTTTCTTGTCGCCGGATTTATGAGTCTTGAACTCTTGTTTCAAGCGGATTTTGCATTGATTCAATTCAAAATCCGCTTGAAACAAGAGTCCAGACTCTTAAATCCGGCGACAAGAAACTGCACTCTTGAACCAAGAGGTTTTTTTTTACCAGTGAATTGCGCAGTTATGGATATTACACAAAATTCAACATGGCTGACGCTTCCGCGCGCAAATCGTGAGGAAGCACCATGGTCCTTATCAACGACAGGAAAATGTACAAATTTACGCAGCGGTGGATAAAATCCTTTCTGTCTGCGCGTGTTTTGTCAGATTTTTGTCGGTGCAAGGGTTGGATGCAACAACTCATCTTGCGAAATGTTCACCTGTGCCGCAGTATCGTTTTGAGAGCGGGAAGCTTAAAAGAGACACACACAGTGCTTACGCAGACGATTGAGCACAGGGGGGAATTTCATGAGCGCCGCCGGCCGCTATGGTCCAAAACTCAAGAATAGGAAGAAATAAGTCGGATAATAACTGAAAGATCACGTAAGTTTCGTAAGTGATGTTTTTTTAGTCGCTAATTTCGAATTTGATGTTACATTGGCTACATTTTAACACCTTGACTTATTGATTGTGGGCAAGTTTATGGCGCGCTGCCGCTGCCAGCTCGAAACGCGCACTGACGCCTACAAACCTAAGGGGATACTTCAAGCATTGCGCAATGCGTGAGGTAGCCCCTTAGGTTTGAAGGCGTCAGTGCGCTGGTAGCACGCCGCGGCGTGGCGCTCCCGACGGGCGGGTGGTGCATGATTTCTTGCGGGGAGAACTCCTTGGCGGAGAAGCTCGTACATCGTGTAATTTTTTTTTTTTTTTTTTTTTTTTTTTAATTTTCGACAATTAAAATTACACACTGGTCGTGTAACTGTGTGAAGTAATAAGTGAACTAAACTCTCAACGCTAGATGAAATGTAATAATGTAAGGCAGGTCGTGCGCCATGCGCGCTGCGGGCGACGCAGGGCTAGCTCATGAAAGTCTTCCCTATGCTCTGTCGTATTACGCAGATTAAGATTAGGAGTGTGCTTCAGACTTTTCCGATGCGCTCATCGTAATTTTTGAGCCATTTTCTATAGAATTAATTATTTATTTTTTACTTCAGCTAAAGTTTGCAACGGGCCCATTTTTTATCTCACTAAGAAAAAACCGCCGTATGATATGTTCGTATGGGATCGCATGTTGACCGTACTATTTGATTTCTAGGGAGCAGCACCCTTTCTCCATGCAACAGAGCGTTTTCCAGAGTTCAGTTTGGTTTGGAAGCTCGGTTACATAACCATGAAACTATTTTCCGCGGTGCAAATTAAAAGAGTATTCTAAGTCTCGCGGTGAAGAGTTAAGATACAGCTTTAAAACCCTCCTTAAACTATCCATGTCGGTTCATTACAGAACTTTCCATCACTGAGAAAACGGTTGTCGACAAGTTAGTCGAATTTTGGCATGCAGTGCATCCGGCAAAATTTGACGACTCCGTTGACAGCCGTTTTCGCAGCGTTCTTTCTCTGGTACCTGTTGTTGTTACATTCCCACGAAAGAAATTCGCGTAAGATGATTCCGCTCTTACCAAGTCCATCGGTTGATTTTTTTCGTTCAACTCTAAGACTCTGAGCGAGTACTCATCACAATACGATTTGCGCGCAATGGACATGTTGCATGTGTGAGGAATTTGCGATTTGACTGTTGATTCTTATGTAAAAGCTCGCGAGAAACACGATGATGCCACTGGTTTTCTCTGAAATCAACTCTGAAGCTCAAAAAAGCTCTCAAGTTGAGGCCAAAATGGAGGGAATATCCCACGCAATCCTGAGATTCCACCTCTACATCGAGAAAAACTCTCCATGCAAAAATAGGGAGCAAATTCATTAGCAGGGTTGCCACGTTTTCACTTTTGGCGTCCCAAAATAAAGTAGCAGGCAGCCCTGTCAATGTATTTGCTCCCTATCTTTGCATGGAGAGTTTGTCTTGGTGTAAAGGTGGACTCTGCAGGATAGCGTGGGATATCCCCTCCATTTTGGCCTCAACTTGAAAGCTTTTTTTGAGCTTAGGAGTTGATTTTAAAGAAACCAGTGGCACCATCGTGTTTCTCGCAAACTTTTACATAAGAATCAATAGTCAAATCGCAAATTCCTCACACATGCAACATCTCCATTGTACTAAAGGCCTTCAAAGCTCCTCAGAAGCCCATAACTTGTAGACCAATCAAAAAGCGGCACAAACTTCCTGTCCTTAATAGATACAAGAACCATACTTTCCATGTGTATGAACAGTCTTGGTTGCGTTGTTTTTCCGGTGTTCTATTGTATCTAAATGCACTGCACCAAAATCCGTGGCGAACGGTGTACGGAAATTGAGCGGTTTCAGCTCCTGAAACGCCTAACCGATGATCGGCGCAATTTTCAGCAAATCGTTTTCGACGTCACCGTGCTGTCGCTGGCAGGTGACGGGGAACCTCGAATCTTGCAGACGCGTCTCACCTTGACTCGATTGTGCCCTGCTTCGGAAAGGGCGTTTTCCGCGAAACTGGGTTTTCAGGTTAGAGCACCAAGGGGCGGAGTGCGACAAGCGACGCTGCGGCTGGTCCCACGGGGAGGAGGAAAGGACCGCAAGGATTAATCAGCCTGAAATATGCCCGCACGCAAATTAATCATGATATTCCAGGCTGCCTAATGGCAGGAGGAAACTCATGATTTTGATCCTTGAACGGGCGCACACTCATTGTCATGTAATACCTTCTTCTCCTGTTACGTGGACAGAGATGAGTATCAGTCGAAAAATTATAATATAAAACAGCCGCAATATAAGGTTCCCAAAATTTTACATTAGGTTGGTATATTATCGAAACGCAATATGAAGCATATTTCCCTACTTCCTTAATCTTAATAAGTTTTACCTCACGACTTGACACAAAAATCTTGACAGTGCAAAGCCAACATTTTCTGTCGATTTTACGATGTTTTACCATGACTTTATAGCCACCACCGAGAGAAATGTGGCTTGCTATGCTTCAGCCCGGAAAATTTTCAAAACATTATATTGGCTGATCGGAATGGAACATTTTTGGAGGTTTCATGAAATTCCATCACCCAAGACATCGTAGACACGAAGACATCATAAATTGATTTTGGTTTAATCATTGAATATTCGAAGTGGTAGCACTACGTCTGTTATTAATTGTTTTATTTAGAATTATGAATCCAAAATTTTGTAAATATATGATTTTTACACTAACCATTTAAAACAGGAAAAAGTTATTGACGTAAAAAGCTTTTTGATCCTCAAAATGGTCTTCAGCAATGTTTCCCTAAACTTTATTGTTTTGCTTATAATTTTCGTGGCATTCTCGTAGATTTTTGGGGTCTATAAACGTGATATTTAGTTAGTTAATTAATTTTATTAGAAACTTTAGCATCTCACGCTAATAATGACTTTACAAAAAAAATGAAGGGCGAGTGCATGTACAAACATTTAGATTCTCAACTTAATGGGAATTACTAAAATGAATTGCTGAACATATATAACTTTGTTAATGATATGTAGACCTACTATCAACGGATGTATCAAAGAATTTGCAATGTTTCGAGGTCAGTCGCGGAGATAAATTTTGAGACGCGACGATTCGAAGCTCATTCACAGAAACTTACAATGCGACTCATAAATCGTGGGTATGGAAATGGGTCAGTTCTCTCCCCACGCTTGGATACAACCGGCTGCCATGGAGCGTCCGTTACAGTTCTGGATCAACACTCTCAAAACGTATTTTCTCGACGACCCACTCCTCCTCGTCCACTCATGTTGCAAGTCCGGCCCGCTCAACTAAATTCAAATTATTTATCTGTACAAGAGTTTCCGCGGATGGCGCGGATACAAATTCCAGTCATAACTAATTGGTTGTTAACGGAAAAATATGAGTCGAAAAATTGAGCGTCAATAAAAAGATTGCAGCCTCGCACAGATTGTATAACTACATGGCTACGGCTCAAGGGACCAGAGGCCGAATTTTGTCGGCTTTCCCACACGGAGTGCAACATCCATCAATGAGTTCAAACCGCACCACCGGCCAATCAGAAGCGCTAAGCCGGACTTATGTGCAGTCGAGACCCGGCCTAAGTATATACGTACGGTGGAAGGACCGACAAAATTCGGCCCCTGGCATATCTACACCAAAAAAAGTGATGCTGACTTAACATTCTGGATATGAAGAAGTGTGTGACAACTCACAAAACGCTGAATTAACCGCCGCAACACTCAGTTTTACATCTTGACATTACTAACGCAACGTAACTGCTGTAGCCGTTAATTCATTTGTGAGTCCTCGCACACTTTTTCACATCCAGAATGTTAAATCAGCATTACTTTTTTTTGGATGTAACAGTCGAGAATATTCCGTACTTTTTTTGGGGGGGAAATTTCGTACACTTTAACAGAGATATTTTTTCAACAATTAGTTATTAGCACTTATGCGTCCAATCTCAATTTAATATGACATATCGTCAACAAGAATTAAATAATTATGAAAAAAAGCAAAGTCAAAAATGGCTTTCGAGCGAAAAATGTTAGTTTCCTCGTAGGAATAAACAATGTCATAGTGGAAGAGAGGAAAAATTGTTTTAGATCCCGAACGGTTTCTCGCGTGTCTTCCCATGACTCAAAATGGGAGGCGGTCAATTTTAGTTTTAGCCATAGTCTGCTCTCCTTTTTAGAACCCATTTTCATGAACGATGCAGAGCAAAAAAGAAACCGGCGCTACCTAGCACCTTTTTCTTTCGAGGCAGACAAGCAAAGCAGCTCAGTGAATATAAATTCCCTCCAATTTTATGAATACTTTCTAAAATCTATTCCAAATAATCTCTGGTTGTTCCTTTGATGGACAAAACGTCATTATATATGCTCTCTGAGTGTATCTGTAGAAATTCTAATATCATCTCGTGTGATGAATATGCACGAACCGCACCAAAAAATTGACCAATTCATTGAAAAATAATACGAATTAAAAAAAGCCCATAGGTGCGTACTACATTTGCAGTAAAGATACATTTGATGGACTTTTCAATTAACTCAAAACATGAAGACTTCGTGAGTATCAAATTGCATTTAGAAATAATACAGGATTAATTTTTTAGGTGTTTCAATGACGTGATCAACGAGTATTCTACTGCTTTTTGTATAGCCTAAATGCATTTCGACGAACTTTGTGACCGTTCGGTAGGTTGTTTAGTAATTTTAATCGCACGAAGTTACGCAACGTCTTGAGTTTCATGTTATTCCGCACCAAAACCGCTCATTAAATATACCATATTTTGTAACACGCGTCAATCGATTTATAAAAATCGCATTGCATAATATTGTAACGCTGTGTCAATACACAATGTGACATCAAAATCTCGTGGCGTGCTTGCGTAGGCTATTATTCCCGGATCACGGCTGTCTTTCGGTTATGCACCCTGCTACGATCGCAACGATAGATCAAAGCAGCACCCCAAAGCAAATCAAAGCAGTTTGTCACTTCCCACTGTGTTTGTTGCTTTCATTCCACTCTTTCTCTCTTTTCCCGATCGAAAATCGCTCGGTTGTAATCATTATTACGTGACGCAACGAAAATCTATTTCTGGGGGAACTTACGAAGACAACCATGGTGGTAGTGTTGGCGTGTGATACTTATGAATGTCGCAGTCCACAGCTATCGTTACTTGATCAGAACGTAATCATTTGTAAAAGTGATCATTGTTGTTTCGAGATTCAATCTGGACGGTGGCGCAATTTTTTACGTCTTATTTGTCGTATTTTGATCATGAACAAGATTCTAGAATAGAAAATTAGACAGATTTTTAGAAAACCGCGTACGATGTGTCCTATTTATTCGGATACAACTTCTAGATTGTAGAACAAGCGGAGAAACAGTCTCGAGTTTATTTATTTGCACTGGCTCAACAATTGACTTACAGTCGACTATACAAATTACTTGAATGTGCAGAGGCCAAAATATGTCGGCGGTGAAACTACTAGACCACGTATATCTCGATAATTGCGACATTGCAGATTTCCTGTAAAATTTTATTTTTTTGATGGAAAATTATTCAACGTCAGGTCTTGAAAACTTCCTTGATTTTCTCTTCTAAGCGAGGAAAACTCAGTGATAATTTCTAGAAATGATATTGATTTGTCCTTCCTTTAAAAAAAATGAAAATAGAGGCAGAGATTTTTAAACACTGCAAATGAGATACGTGGTCTGGTGGTTCACCTTCGATATATTACGTCTTGTATGTGATGGTTCAGCAGGTCCGTTTGGAGGAATATGTACATATATGCTATTGCCGACGGCTAACTTTGAAATGTGATGCGGTAATTATGTCTCACGCCCTGGAAATTATTGTAAAAATAAGGATGAAATAGAATTTGTGGAATTTCATGAATAATTTGTTTCAGCACCCTTGTTCGTCGTCATTTAAGCGGGTTTCAGTGGCGAGGCGAGAATGATCGATTAACGATATTTCCCCATTATTTCCATTATTCCCCGATATTTTTCCATTTGGAGCTATGGTAAAGAATCGATTATTATGGTGTATGTTGCAAACACCCAGTTTATCGATCCTTTTTCATAGGTTTAAATGACAGATCAATCGATATATCGCACAGCACGCCACGCAACTGATGGATTTGTGACGCGCGTTCATATAGGTTTAAATGCTGGTATCACGGACCAAGATCTGGATCAATTTTATAATGAAATATTACAATGCGACTTGAAACAGCAAATGATGAGTATCATGCATGAAGAACACCTTTTAAAGCTCTTTTATGAGAACGGATTGAATATTAACGAGGTAGTTTCGAATTATTTTAACAAAAATGACCACAGTTTAGCGGTATCGAAACATCAGCCTTATGAGATTCGCAAAACTTTCGACCCTGGCACAGTCATCTTCTTACAAAACGCCTGTATTTTCAGGTTCAGGCAATCAACGCATCATCAGAGCACGAATAGTTGTTCTTTAAAGTGTCGCGTCATTTGTCCAGTCAGCATGAGGTATCTCAACAGAAGGAGCATGGTTCAATACACTTTGAATTCTGGTAGAGCTGCATAGACTAGCTGCATTTCGTTTTGATAAGAAAAACTACCTAATTAGATTTGGTAGCTCTTAATGTATTTTACAAAGAAGAAAACCAACCGGGGTTTATCAATTCGGTGGCTAATCATTATGGTGGAGGTACGAGACAGAGTTACGTCAAGTTTTTGGGGGAATTAATGATTGGTTTCTTACATGAAACTAAATTTCCTCAGAAAAAGCAGGCAATGCCTATTGCAGCCAATAGATTACTAGACAAATTGCGAAGTTGAGTACGACAATATATGCTTCCTTGTGAATATTTCACGTGCAAAATACAATGTATTCATTGAAAAATTCCAAATCCAGCTCATAAAAGAGAAACTACAATCTCTAAAGTCAAATCACGCCTTTTGCCTAAAAAAACAAAATTTTAATCTATAAATAAAGCACAATCAATTTATTTCTCAGTAAAAAGTGTTTCGATGAGTGTTAACTTTTTTTTGACAAGATTAAAAATGACTGGTAGGTGAATACATTTATTTAAAGATGCCTAAACAAAACAAAGTCATTTATTATAATGGAGCCTGATTTCAGAGAAAGAAGAAAATATTATTTGACAAACTTCTCCTTGTTTGACTGGATTCTTTTTAATTGCCAGTTCGCCTTGTATTGATTATAGTTATTTCGCGCGAGCGGGTACTTTGAATTTTCCATTCATAATATAAAATACTATCGTTGATTTCTCACTCATTAAATCTTTCCAGAAATTTGCAACGCGTCCGGTTTATCTTCCAAAGGTCTTGACATCCTTTCTTTTCACTTTAACTATCAACACATTATTGTGGACCTGAGCTCCTTCCGAACTTGAAATTTGTGATATTGGAGCTCGGTTTCAAGAATCTGGTCGCCGATTCTTAGAGCAGGAAAACTGGGCTACGCCGAGCGGGGCCTATTTTTAACCATGCAGCCGGCTGTTGCTTGCGCCCTCACACCCACACCTTTGCCTACCCTCAGCCCATAGCGTCGAGAAGGGGGCACACGGGGAGCAGTGTGCGCGCGGAAAAGGGGGGGAGGGCGTCTACGCGCGCCGTGACGTGCTCCAGAGTCGCCTCTCTGTCGGTCTGTCCACGTCTTCACTGCACTCTGCAACTCTCGTGTTCGCACTGTTGTCATGTAGTCGTCATTCAAAAGGATGGGTCCTTCGACCCTTCTTACACCCTAAACTTGGTCATAGACTAAAGAGACTACGCAAGAAAAACGCAGGCCACTGCCACTTTCATGTCAACGAAGGGAAACTGCATAAGTGAGTACTGTTTTACTCGACATTCTGGAGAGGTCGAATGATAACGGAAATATACGCCCTTAAGAATTAAAACAGGGTTTTTTACGTTTATTTACCGTTAAACCGGGAGAGTAATGTGAACTTGCTTAAAATTTTGTGTTTTTTTCCAATTTCACATTATTGTGGGTTATCTTGAGGCAGGCTTCAATTAGTGCGAAGATTGACCGACCCATGGAAGAATAATATTGATATTGGTGCTTATTGAGCTTGCGCTTCTGTTGACGTGGTCTACTTATTCTATGACTTGGCTAGAAATTTTAAAACTCATGATACTGAGTGTCCAAACTGAGAGGAAAAGTCGGTAACATAAACCTGACTACGGTGTTGTACATCTCGTATTGGCCACACTATGCGGTTCTACTAAACATGTCCGTAGTTTAGATAACACAACTCTTTAAGTTTTTTGTGCACTTTTAAGTTCTAATAGATTTAGGGCTGAGAAAGGTCTCCTGAGGTGTAACTCTGTTGATATTTTTTACGTCAACACAATAGAACTTAGGAAAAAGTAGGTACTGCTTGCTTACTGTATCCTGAAACTTTTGGTACGCATACTGCGAGGGTTTGGGAATTCTGTCGAATTGTTTTTCTTGTCCACGGAAAAATTAGATGCACTGGAAAAATTAATATGTTGTTTTAGCATCTAGGAAGTCAATGTGTCTGGTGATCCCAAGATGCTGCCTTTACTGTCCCCGCAGTTAACTTTACATTCTGCGAATGCAAATTCAATTGCATGAGCAATCAAGGCAGCATCTTAGGATCACCAGACACATTTTTGACATCCTATGTGCTAAAACAGCATTCCATTTTTTCAGTGTGGTTAACTAAAGAATCTATAACCTGAAAAGTTGACAAGGATCATAGAAAGTCTAAATGCGTAGCATTTTTACGCTGCCACGTTTTGGATCACATGCATGAATGCACGTTTGCAAAATAAATAAATAAATAAATAAATATATAAAAAAAATAAAAAGTTAATTGTAGTAATACAAGTTTGATAGGCATGTTCAGTCCCTCTTATCATGTTAGACTCAAACAGAATCATACGAATTGTCATTGTTACAATTACTGGAACATAAGTTAATGGACACTAATGAATGAAAACCACATTCGTCCATGTCCAATCGGAGGGAGTTTCGCAAACCTAGTATTAATTCATTTTAGGCTAAAACTATTTGTGTCTCGCATGAGAAATCGGCAATATTGATGCAAAATTCCGCTTAAATGCTGGTTCGTCAAATAGATTTTGCAAATGCTTGACAATCTGAACCGAACCTAACATATTTGACTTCCTATTCGGAGTTTTCATTAGAAGAACACTTCACGCAACGGTAAATGTGGTTAGAAATAAACCTATACATAAGTTAAAAGAAAAAACACTAAGAAGTGGCCCGAACTGTCTGTAACAAGGTGGAGAAATAATGCTGGGTCCACACCATTTCGTGGGGAAAACAAAGCCAAGAAGTTCCAAAGATTAAAATTAGAGTCAAAATTAATTTTTTTGAACTCTAATGCGAAACAGTACGAAACTGAGTGGGGAGAGTGTTCAGCTCAGGCAGTTTGCATTGGGATACTCAGTTTCGTACTGGTTCGCATTAGAGTTCAAGAAAAGTAATTTTGACACTAATTTTAATTTTTGGAACTTCTTGGCTATGTCTTCCCCTCGAAATGGTGTGGACCCAGCACTATCTCTCCACCTATATATAAGCAAGATCAAGGCGTGTATCTGTTTACCCTAAATTTGTTAAACGGATTACCATAAGAGGAAGGGAGCTCTTCATCCGTGGCTCCTATTTACTCAGTAGTTGTCTACTTCGAATTTATTCCTGTTACATGTAGACATCGATATCCCGCTTTTTGCGCTCGCACTGACGTGAAACATTTTCCTCTTGAAATTTGGCATACGGCACATGATCATACTTCCCATTAAAATTATGACAATATGCCAGTTACGTGTCACCAAATCGTGTTTTGGTGGCCGCATTAGTGGACGGCAGAAACTAATGAGATTCATTCAACCGCCAAGTTCCCATGTCAAATCTTAATAGAATTATTGCCCTTTGAGAGAAAACCGATTGGAATGCTATGCATTTCAGGACGGAAAATACCAAGTTTTTTTTCCACCCTCCTTTGTATCTCGTTCTCCGTCAAGAAATGAGTGTAAATATGGGCATCCACCAACTCGTTGATGAATGATTCTCAGTTTTCTTTCCTCACCCTCTTTCTTAAAGAAGAAGAAAAATATGTCTCTTGTAATGGTTGTAAGAATTTGGCGTTTGGACAACTTCAAGGGTCGAGCGTCGAAACATTATCATCTTAAATTTAATTATTCCTCATTGCAAAAAACTATCTCATATTTCAAGCGCCTTGATTTTTGGCTGTGGATATTCCTTATGGAGAAAAACAAGCGGAGAGATCAGGCACCCATGGGTTTATAGTAGCGAAGCGGCAAACGAATAATTCCGATCACATTCTACGAGTATATCCGTACATTATTAACTCCATTATTATATATCAATTTACAGGAAATTTTCCATTATGTAAATTGCAGATTTTGTTTTACTTTCTGTAAATACCTACTATAGTTATTTTACTACACAAATGACGAAATTAATTTGCTATACTCAGCGTATACTGTACAGTGGCGTGGCGTGCTTTGCGATCTATCGATATTTCCCCATTTGAAACGGTGGTAAATAAGTCGATTATTAAGGTGTTCGCTGCAAACAACCTGTTAATCGATACTTTTCCATAGGTTTAAATGGCTGATCAATCGATGTACTGCAAATCACGCCAAACCACCGATACTGTATAAGTTCTGTGAGTGTAATGGAAATTCATTTAACTGAGGCGTGATGATAAAAAAAAAAAAAGAAAAAAAAAAGTGATAAGTAAATTTTCATTCATCCGTTGTAAAAACAGTACGAAAGGAAATAACCTCCTACTTTTTCGGTATATGTATTTGAAATTTCGCTATGCAGATGTGTAAAAAGAGTGCCAGGTACTGAATACCTGGCAATTATTTATGAAATCGTTCATTAGTAACACCATTTTGAAATATGATTGTAGAGAAAAAAGTAGCCAATGTGTTATAAGTGTATTCACTTATTTATTTATTTAATACAATTAAAAACTTATTTATCTCATTAAATAAATAAATAAGTGAATACACATATAACACCTTGGCTACTCTTTTCTCTACAATCATACCTGGTAATTGTATCTTCGAAAATTTGAGTAAATTTACCATTTTTATTTCAGATGTCTGCTTACTGCTAAAAGCCTCCCTGTTATCTATGTGTAAGAGCTTTTTGCTTCTCTTTACATTTAATTCAAATAAATAAAATCCCTAAAATTCTAAGCTCAAACTCCCATTTTAAAGCTTGTCTTTGCCTTTGGGCTGGGTGTGATTTTTAAATTGAGAAGTTCTGTTCCTTCAGAATTAGGTTAATGTGAGTTGATTCTTATCCGAGGTATTTGATCCATTTCCCCACTCTACACGACTGATGAGCCCCGCGAGCCTCCGTAATTAAATAAACCGCGCTCAGCGTCAAAATCGATTAATAAAAACCCAAAGTAAATTTGTCTATTGCACAATTTCACGACATTTTTCAATTGTTGATCCTTGCCCCTACGCACGCCGTACCGAGGGGAAAAGCCGGATAAATCGCCGGAGGGATATCTAGCTAGCGCATTGCTTGGCTCTACTCCAACGGAAAATGACACAAATCTCATTTTTTTCCCACGAAAAAGAGAAAAAACCGGGAGAAAACATAAGAGAACGAACTTCCCTCGATCCAAATTGAATGAGCGTCTCGCTTCACGGGCCTGAAACGATTGCGTGAAGCGTAACACATAAATAATATGCAAACAAACTATCTGTCACCTGAGAACTAGTCTTGAATTAAATTTTTGAGTCTATGCTCAATTCTTTCATTAATAGCAAAAAAGATGCATGGGGTCACATTCCAGGGACAATTAAAAAATCCATCGTGCTGATTTTGGATTATCAGAACTTTGACAGGGAAACTCAATTCACTACTTCGTGCATCGGAAAATAAAACAATATCAATTTTTCTTCGACTCGTAAACTGTTAGTGACAATCAAACGAGTGAATTTGCAAAGCATGCATCACCTAAAAGCAATATTGATCACTGATTCGTTTCAGAGGTAATTAGCAAAGTCGCATTTACATATTCTTGTTTAGGGTATAGGACCTAATTTTGTAACAGTTTGAGTTTATTATAAAAATGTGCGAGATTGAAATTTTGACTTTGTTCTATAAAAGAAATAATTATCCACCTTCCAACCTTGAACCAATTAACTGATTTTAGATAAATGGTTCGAAAAACTTTTTATGATTTCTTGCCGTTCAGGTAATTTCATCAAGGATCTCTGAAGTGAATTGAAATCCTAACGTTTTCCTAGTTTTGGATGGACTGGTATCATGTTGGAGAAGTTGTTCGCATAACTGTTCGCAATTTCATTTTCTTTTAAATACAACTTACCAAAAACTGAAAGTAAAGGCTTTCAGAAAAAAAGGAAGAAAAATATAGCTGAGCCGGCGTGTTGCTCAAGTCTTATTCATTGCTTTGAGTCCAAGAGGAAGAAAAAACGCCCTGACGTGTAAAAAGCAAGCAGAGTCATTGTTTTGAGTGCCAAGAATGCAACTTACAAGCAGTCGTAAAAATCTGAACCTTAGCTTAATGCTTATTAGCGCATATAGTGGCGCCCTGCTAGAAAATCTAATTAGCTCTTGAAAAGCGTGTTACTCCGCAATTTCCACATTATGGTTGTTACCAAGGTATTTTCTAAATTAAATCAGGAGCTTATAGTCTTTAAATATATTGCATGCTTTCAGAGAACACAGTCCAATGAAGCAACGGTCTTGAAGTTAAAGAAAAATGTGGCTCATATTACTTATTGGTACCGATGTGTACAGAAAAAAGTTTGATTCACTGCACAATGAACCAAGTAAATGGGCATAAAAATCAATATTGAGCGAAAGATGCATTTGTCTTTGATTCTTTGTTCATGGAGAATGGTGATGCGGAACGTTCTTCAAAAGCGTTGAAATCAGGACAATTTACGTGTCATATGAGTGAGGAGTTATTTCAATGTTTCAAAAAGGGGATGGTTTAGATTAATTAACATTAAAATCGTCTAGCTAGACATAATGGGTTTTACCTTTAAATTTAGTTATAGTGCATGAAGAAAAGGAAAAAATGAAAAGCAGTAGAAGTAAGAAGTCCATAACCAGTATTTTCCTAAATAATTTTGTCGAGACGTTAATTTCATACATTTTTTCAAATTTTAATCAAACTCTGGTTATAAAATCGCACACTTGAACAAACTGTGTATCTCTGCAAAAGCTCAGACAGTCTGTGACTTTTATATCTGTCACAACTTAGCAGACTCCATATAACTGATCAAATTTTCGCACAAAAATACACCGTAATATTCGTTACGCTACTTCGTTCAGTGATATACTAATAAAACAGCACTTAAATATATTTAAATTAGTAAATATAAGAAACAAACCTATTTAAGAATCATTAACAAGAAAGAGAGGGAGAGAGAAAAAGAGAGGGGGGAGAGAGAAAGAGAGATAGAAAAATATATTTAATAATATTTAGGTGTTTTATAGCTCAAGTTAAATGAACTAATAACCTACGTGTTGCCAAAATCACACGGTACTCACCAAAAAAACACCGACCGCGTCAGTCGCCTCAACAATGTGTTCCCTAAATCCGGGAAACCGATAATGATCGATGGAAATGGATGGGCTGAAAGAGTCCTTAAAGAGAATAAATAAAATCGGCTCCGCGTTTGGGGTAGACGCTATATTTCACTTTTAATCCGGAAAGAGCACGAAAATCGATGCTGTCGGTCAAGTACCCTCGTTGGCGGGACTACGCGACTTGTGAGTTGTGGTCTACAGCTTCCGTCGCAACCCGTAATGCCTAATCCATTTCTAAATTAAGAATGGTGTGCAATCATCCCGATACCTCACCTGTTGTCTTCCTTTCCGATTCTCGGCCAACGACCGCGACAGCGCGTCCTTTTATTTTGCATGCAGTGTGTGAAAATACTTCATTTCTGACGTTTTTCAGTTTTTTCTCGATGAAAATGTTTATTTAAACATGCTCGAAGAAGCAGCAAATATAAAAATAAAATTGAGAATAATGAATTGAATTGAATTTCTGACCATTAACGCGCAATTTCACATTATTTATTTCATCCCTGAGGCCTTTCGGACTTGCGCCATCAGAGGGAACACAACGGAGTTCGGTATGAACAACCGAAGTTAATTACTGCAATGGAGATGTTGCCTGTGTGAGGAATTTGCGATTTGTCTATTGAATCTTACGTAAAAGTTCGCGAGAAACACTATGGTGCCACTGCTTTTCTCTAAAATCAACCCCCAAGCTCAAAAAAAGCTCTCAAGTTGAGGCAAAAATGGAGGGAATATCCCACGCTATCCTGAGAGTCCACTTCTACAGCAAGACAAACTCTCCATGCAAAGATAGGGAACAAATGCATTAACAGGGTTGCTGTGTTTTTAGTTTTGGAGTTCCCAAATAAAAGGGCAGCTCTGTCAATGTATTTGCTCCCTATCTCCACATGGAGAGTTTGTTGATGTAGAGGTGGACTCTCAGGGTAGCGTGGGATATCTCCTCCATTTTAGCCTCAACTTGAGAGCTTTTTTGAGCTTGGGAGTTAATTTCAGAGAAAACCAGTGGCACCATCGTGTTTCTCGCAAACTTTTACAAAAGAATCAACAGTTAAATCGCAAATTCCTCACACATGCAACATCTCCATTATCTACAGCAATCAAAGCACACCGACTACAAAGATACGAACACAAAAAAGCAAAAAGCCAAGGAAACTACCTGATTACATCTTCAAGTTTATGCAAATAATAAAATACGAAATAATTAGCTAATTCAACCTACATTCATAATTACTAGGTAATTACTACGTAAAAAATATCAACCTATTTCACGTGTACGCGAATTTTGAGATTGTGCTTCATTGCTGTTGAGTAAAGTTTTTTATTTAAATTTGTCACGACCGTCACACTGCACAGGTTAATTTGTGTGTAGAAAGGGGGGGGGGGGGCTGCGCCTGGTAAAAATGGTACTCGTTTTAAATTTTTAAGCCTGATAATATACTTGTCTGGGTAAACAAACCCTCGGTCCAAAATTATGAAGTTGAATTTTTAGTTTTTCGTAGGTCAAATAGGACAGTTTTCGTAAAATTGCCCAGCGACCGCTCTGTGTTTAGTATTCCTATAGTCTTGTGGGCGCTATTATGCGTTCCGTGATACGACTCCGCCGTCCGGCGGCGACCGCACTGTGTTTGGCGCAATGCGTGAAGTATTCCTGCACTCTGGTAGGCGCTAATATGAGTTCCGCGCCAACTGGCGACCGTACTGTGTTTGGTGCAATATGTGAAGTATTGAAGGCGAATCTTAAGAAGACGATAACAACTAATAGGTTTAAGCATTGCCTATATTGGTTCGTTGGTTGCTATACGTTTATTTGGTGCTTTTAACATCATAAACACCATAGAGGAGAGATCAAAATAGTGTAGTACGGAATTTTAAAAATTTAAAAAGTATGGGTCACAAAAGGGTATAGTACACGAAATTAAAAGATAGGACCCAGCAAAGTGTATGGTGCATGATGGGTGTCTGGTTTTCGAATAAGTGACCATATTCCTACATGTAAAGATTTTGGTTTTAAACGGAAAATTCAATTTTCTTGAAAAACTTCGGGCTCGTTGTAAAAAGAGAGGAATCTGAAATTAGTATAAATAGCGTTTTGGACAATCGACGATGGCGCAGTACAATGTTGAGACGTGACCCAATTAAAGGTTCCAATTTCGTGAGTCACTGACAAATTTATACGCCTAATTTATGATTCTGAGACATCAACTATTCTTCTGAATTAGCGTGCGCAACATTCAATCAATCTGCGGTCTCTGATGATAAATCATTTTATTCCGGCGGATTGCATGCAAAGAGGTCGGAAAAGTTACAATAATCCTTCGCTTAAGCAGACTGTGGAAGTAATGCATTTTCATTCCAATAAGAAGGTGGTTAAGTTTTTCAAGCCGCGAGTGAAAGGGAGGGTCTGAAGGTAGCCCTGGGGAAAAATTTCTGAATCTTTAATCTATTTTGACGCATTTTGAGGCTTCCATGATGCAGATTTTCCATCACGTTCTGAGGAAAAATAGCGTTTATCGCTAGAACTTTCAGAAAAGAATACTTCCAAAATGTTGCATTCAATAAATCTGTACATTTTTTGGAATTTTAAATCTATAAGGCCACATTCAAAGACTTCCATGGCGCAGATTATTCATTAATTTCTGCAGAAAAATCACGTTTATTTTTTTCCTTTCAGCACAAAGTACTTTCGAATTGCTGCATTCAACACTTTTGGAGACACTGACTGAATGAACACGGTGTTTACAGTTAAGACTCTACGTGAAAAAAATGTATCATCCTCGACAAGGTTTTTCCTCCATCTAGAATTTCTAGGGGGGAGGGGGCAGCAGATACTATTTTCAATTCTAGGGGGGCCAAGACCCCTGAACCCCCCTTCGTAAACCCATGGTGTACATTTGTATGTTTTCGGGACAAAGTTTCTGGAATAACTTTATTTTGCCGTAATATTTAGAGGAACAAAAATAGTTTCACTGATGGAGAGAGAAATCAGTTCATTTTGACTTTCAATTCTAATACTTGATAACTATAATCAAAATCCTCAGTAAGCGATCAAGGAAAAATGAAGTCTCGTAAGTTTTGTAATCCATCTACGCGATCAGAATATTACTTGTGGACATATTTTACGAAATGCCCATCTTCCCGTCACCGTCAAAAGTATCTCAATAAAAAATGGGTGTGTTGCAGTTGCCACACCGAAAACAGTTTCCGAAGAATTGAGATGAAATTCCGCGGGAACTCGGAATTTTACGAGCGAACCGGCTGCCCGGTGGGTCTCATTAGGGAAACTCGAGTAAAAATAGCTCACTGTGAACGAAAAGACGATATTAATAATAACAAAAATCAAATTTTTTGGCTGTCCTGCAATGTCCAAACAAAACACGATCAGTCCCTCCCTCCTCTACTCTCTCTTCATTCGAGCGCCATTCCCTACCCTCTCGTATGATACAACGATTTTATTTCGGGATCGAATCGTCATATGTGTGTTGCCGAATCTTGATAAATACTTTAAATGCTCCATAATTTAATTTTTTCACATACCGGAACGGCGCGCCCGCGTAGGTAAGGTAACATTATAATTTTTTTGGAAAAACGAGAGGAAAACCTTTCTAACAACTTGCAAAACCTCACAATCTTAGCTTCTTAATTTCATCATTTTCACCAATTTTCTCACAGATATTTCTTTGCTCTTTTCCTTGTTTTTTTTTTATAAAATTATCTATATCTATGATGCTAATTTTTTCTGGAGGAAATATTAATTACTAAAAATGTAATTATGAGCCCTGTTAAAGGAGAACCATTTAATTTAAAAAAATAATCTAGCTGCTACTGATGCTTGTAACTGTATGTTTGATTTGTTGTCCGGTTAGCTGTATTGAGTGAGATGCAAATAGGCGTGCCGAAAGCAGAAGGGAATTGAAATAAGTTGTTAAAGTTGGCATCGGTGGATATTGTTCACAGAGATTTTGCACTCGTCTCACTAACCCATAAGTGCGAAACTGCGCAAGGGTTACATTCTATTTTGAAAACAAATTTGCCGGAATGGATGATGCGGATCTAATCCTTTCATATCCGCGGAAGCAGCAGTTAAGCTTCGCTCAGTGGCGAATTAATGCTGGCGGAAAAGCATGATTGTGCCGCCTTTTTTATTTTATCGGATCTCCTTGTTTTCAAGTTCTTATTTTTAATTTATTAGCCGTGTTTCTCTTTTCTTCAAGGATACCTTCGCAAATTTTTAACAACCTACTTTCGCCAAGACAAACACGAAACTCCAACGGTGATGCGAAAAATATTATTTCACTGCCAATGGATGACCGATGACATGATGTTACATCCAATAAGAATAATTTGGATCAGCGTGTTTACAAACACGCAGAATTCATTTTTTTTCTTTTTTATATCCATTTGGTTTTCTAGTACTGTTTGCTTTTCCTTTTTCATGGGTAAGCTGGTGATGTGAGGTCACCTTACAACCACGCCGACAAACCCGGATTCCGTGCGAAAGGTTAGTCTTCAAATTGCAAACTAGTACTAAGCGAGGTCAATTAATCTCCATGGAGAAGATAAAATCTTTGCTATGATTAATCTCCATGGAGAAGATAAAATCTTTGCTTTGATCTTTGCTTCGTTGCTTATGGTATATTTTAGATTCCATCTACTTCTCTAACCTTAGTTTCAATTGTACACGGGGGAAAAAAAGCACGAGGTTGTTGGATGATATGGACATTTCCAATTAATTGTGGTATTACCCCAATTAATTATGGTAGCATCTCAATTAATTATGGTAGTATCCCAATGGTAACTAACCCAAATGTTGCGGTACTACTCTGACTTCAGTTGCAGTACTAATACAATTAATTAGAAATGCCCATGTTATCAAAAAAATTGGTGTAGTACCACAATTTTAGAGGATATCCCCTGACACTTCTTTTTCCGTGATACGTTTTTGGCACGGCAATTCTTTTGGTTCTGGTAACAATGCAGCATCGATATCGGGACGAAGTAGTTGTTACCACAAAAATAGGTACCATTGCAATTACGGCTAAAAACAAAATTGGGACCTGAAAACCGCCATGAGCATTGTTTGGATGATATTTTCCTTTCGATATCGAATTATAAATTCCCCACCAATACGAGTAATTCTAGACTTCGCGGAGACAGGCGAAGTGGCACATCACTTCGTGGGCGTCGAACCGTCTCGCACAGCGGGAGACCCAGGTTCGAATCCAGCTCAACGTAGCCAGCGAAAAACGTTTCTTTTCCGCGAGTCTGAGGCTACATTAATCGTCCATGATTTGGCACACTTACAACTATTTAGACTGTTGCATAATGTTCGGGAGTTCATAAACTCGAGGTCCAGAGTTCGAATCCAAGGTGTTGGAATGAGAGAATAACGCGTAAATGTGTGATATTCTGGTGTTTTGGCGTGTCAAATACAAGAGCAGAGTTGTATATCGACGGTGAAACTACCAAACCACGTATCTCGTTTGCGGTGTTTAAAAATCTACGCTCACATTTTATTTTTTTGAAGTAGACCAAATCAATATTATTCCCTGAAATTTTCACGGAATTTTCTCCGCACAAAGAGGAAAAATCACAGAAATTTTCAAGACTAGATGTTAAGTAGTTTTTCATTTAATAAATAAAGTATGACAGGAAGTCTGCGACGTCGCAAACCGAGATACGTGGTTTGGTAGTTTCACCGTCGATATGCAGAGCAAAGTTGCGTTCACTGAACTCTTCCACTTTATTTTCGGTGTTCGTTTCAGAACTTGTGGAAGCAGAGGTCCATTCGTCCCGAAGTCATTGTATGGGCATAACGTAATGTGATGAGAGAGAACATGAAGAATTTTTGGTAAAATATACGTGCGGTTACGAGTAAATTAATTAATCATGAGTTGGTAGAGATTAGAATGTAAAGTTTGCTTTAATATTTTTACGTGAACTATTTTCGTGCGCGAAACCCTATTGCGAGTGACGTGACAAAAATGGAGCCCGGGGGATATTTTGTTTCTTTGGTTATACCCACCTGCTATGAGAGGGATTGTTTCACGAAGTCTAACATCCCGACACAACTAAATTCTGAGATCTAGCACTTCAAAAAATAAAGTAATAAATAAAACCGTTGTGTAAACTCATCAAAACTATTTTTTTTCAACTACAGCTTTACTGTGACAAAACTATGATAAGAAAGTCTTTGCTGGAAAAAATCGTTTCTCTTCGGGCGTTTTACACCCAAAGCAATGAATAGAGAATAATTGAATTGCATTTTGAAAAATAGAACCAGGAGCATTGTAATGTTGCTAACATTGTGCGACTTCTCTTGTCTTGGAGGAATAATCTGATTACCCATTAACAGATTCTATTTTACTCGCTAAAAACTGCAAATTTAGGACAAAAATTACCGTGTAAATTTCATATTTTTTCATGATTTCAGAAATTGTACTGCAAAGGATGAAGTTGCACAATCTTGGCAACATTGCAATTCTTTCGGTTCCTTTTTGCTAAATGCAATCTAATTATGATTTATTCGGAAAACTTAGAGAAAACTAGACTATACAACTTAATTGTAAAAATGGTGAGACCTTTTATTGGTATTACATTCATTTTTAGCTAATTTATTTGTTGGAAGAATTTATTAATTATGCAATGATTTTAGGCGTTTCTTACCTGTTTCATTTTGAAAAAATCTATCCAAGATGCATTTTATTGAAGGAGAAGGCAAATCGTGATGGTCTTGAAATTGTTTAAAAAAAAGTACACATTTCTCCTTTAAAGTTATTAACTAATTTTTTCACGCATTCTGCTTAAAATGTTAGGAAAACCCAAGATTACTTCATCGTTTCACAAATTAGTGTCAAAATGAGACGTTGAAAAGCCATATTGCTTGAACTTATATTTTTAAAAATATTTCCCCCGACCCAGGGAGAGGAATTTTCAATTTTTCTTGGAGTGTGCTGTTTGACAGGTGGGCACAAAAGAGCTTCCAAATCGTTAACAGATTAAGAAGCACATTCCACGAAAAAGCGTATAATATTAATGTATTGTTTAATGACTTATATGTCCCGTAAAATAGTTAGTCACTTAGTTATTTGATTTATAGCACCACTGTGATCTTAGATTAATACATATGCGAAATCCACCGCGCAACTAGCCAATAAACTGCATTCGGTAAAAAAAAATTATCGGATCATTTCAAACTTTATACTCAATGTGCCCGAGGCTTCTTCACAGGGTAAAAATTTCGCCAAAAAAATGGAGATCTCAGAAATCGTTGTGCCTAGTCACAGTCGGAAAAGCGTTGTTTGGAGGAACATAATAAAAAGCACCATGATATTGAAAACCATTTTGCACGGAACACGAAGGCTGAACACGAGTAGTTGAACACGAAGATTTGAGCACGAATAATTGAGTTCGGGTTTCGTTGAGCTGCTAACCGGAGAAAAGAAAACTATGAGAATCATAATCGGACAATGCTCGAGGTAGAGAAGGCCGGCTGAGTGACTAGCTTACATCGATTCTCGACAGGACATGTCGAGGGCTTCATTCCACGACCTACACCTATTCGCAACAATCTAAGTACTAACTTTTCATTGGGAACGGTTTATTTTCGTGGCATAGCTTAAAATTTTACAATAAACCTACCCCTTCCCCCCTCCCGGAGAGAAATAACTTGCTTCTCAGTTCCAATTCTCAACAAAAATTGACAACACTTTTTAATGCTAATTAATTCAGTACTTTCATGGAGGTTATTAATAATTTGGGTATTTTTTAGAAATATATTTCTAAATTGAAATTCAGTCAAAACAGCACTCAAATGACGTAAACTGGAAGAAGTTTTGCTCCGTGACGCTGCGAGTCGTAATTAAATTGACAGATACTAGCGATTTGACTGAAGAAATATCCCTCTCATAAGTTTTACTCGTTTCTCGAAGGTTAAAATAGTTGCAGTTTTTAGAGAATGTGGCTTACTGTAATTCAACATTTAGGGACCTCAGAGATGTTGGCAAACTTTAGGTAAGTTTTTTAGTCACTCTTTTCAAAAATCTGGATGAATTTTGAAGGAGCAAAAGAATTGGGGTTAGTGTGTAACTTTATTTTGGTAGTTATTTTACCTAACAAGATACCGCAGATTCTCTGATAGTTCTGATAATGCGGTATTTTGGAACTAGGCGTATTGGTTGTAAGCATCGCATGCAAATGAGACCTCTGGTATTGCTCTGTGCATCTAACTTCCTCGAATCAGCGACTGTAATCGATCAATCGAAACACCACATTGTTGTCTGAGCAAGTCTTTGCCGGTCACTTGGAGGGCTTCCATATGCGGAAGGGTGCACGTGATTCCTTCGTCAAATGTTCGACGTTTTGAAGTCATTGGAGTCACAACAATATGATAATCGTGTTAATACGGTCAGTTGCACCATAAAATAAGAGGTCAGAGGTTCGGAAAAAAAAAAACAGAAGTCATTCCTCTCATTGAACTCAAGGTGCAACTTTAGTGGTAATTAACAGCATTGCATTTAAGTTGAAAAGCAGTCCTGAACTTCATTGAGATTTGAAACCCGCCATTTTCTTTCATCAAAATAGAGTACTTTGTCAATCTGATTTGCACTATGTTAAAATTATCAGTATAATATCGATTCGATCAACAAACTCGCTAAACAACTTCCGCTGCAGCACAAATAATACAAGTATGAGCATCTGTGTAACAGCAATAGTATACTCATAAGGTTGAAGGCGTTCTTTGATACGCCCGAATTCAATACTGTAAAGCCACAGAATTCGTGCATATTACTGATATTTTGTCATACATAAACTCACTAATAATTTTCTCAAATCTCAGCTGATTTTAAGCAAATTCTGATGACTTTGACTACAATAAATCTTACTCACTGCAAAAATTCACAGAAAGAGAGCAAAACTGGCGAATATCAGCGTTAGTTCTAATACTTCCAGGAGAAAACGGTTCGAGTGTAAGACAAATCACATATTTTCACAATATGTGGCACAAAAGTGGATGAGTAAATTGATAATAATGTTAAATCGTTCAATACCCCTCTGTCAAACAGATTTTAATGACCTTTTACAAAATAATCAGGTAAAACTAAACGAAAAGTCTACTTCTTTTCAGAGTGTAGGCCAATGTTTAAAGTCTACTTCCTATTCGTGTAATATTTTTCTGAGATTTTTTTAGTGTATCGGTTTGTGTTTAACAGTTTAATTTTCTGCAGTTACGCAAAATAGAGAGCAATAATCATCTTAAACGGTCAACCTTTCATACACATTTTTTCTCGGACAGATGAGATTACTGGACTCAAGTTTAAAAACGTAATGTAAAGCATAAATGCAGTTTTTGCTATTTCGAGAAATACGTGTTTGAAGTTTCGAAATTTCATTAATGCTTATGGTGGAAAGAAACCGATATTTTGATGCTTAAAAATTGAAATTTGAGAGCAAATTTTTCACTGAATCTGCCTTAAACCAAAATTCACTTGCAATCATTGACATCTCAATTATTTCAAAAACTGCACTTATACGCCTTGTCCTCCAAGCTCCTTAAATGTTCTCACGAGGCGTTCTACATTCAAGTTAAAAATTTCCCCCGAATATTTCAAAAAACAAAATAAAATATTTTATTTTCATGAGATAATCGCTTTTTCGTAAATTCATTTATTTTTCAACGAGGAGTAAATGCAGATTCTCACTTTTCAAATTGACTTTTTCATGAAATATATTTCGTAGGAAGGAACGACTGACTATTTTCGCGTCATTAAGAGACAACTATAAACGATGCAACTACATTTTGATTTCCAAAACTCCAATCATCTACTATTCAATATGGGACCGGTCCTAACATTATGCCTTGAGATTTCAGAAAATATTTTTCACAGAGAGAAGAAAAATCACAGAAGTTTTCAAGAAAAGAAGTTTTGTGTCCATTTATCACTATACTCTGGTGAAAAGCGAAGCGCCTTCCATTACGCGGATATACTACCCCCGACTTGGACGCAGGAATAGTGGAATCTTTTTACTGTAAGGAGTTACAATCGCAAATAAGGCTAATATCTACGATTGATTATGGCCTGATCCACTCTTAGAATACAGGCAACGAGGTTGAAATTTCGAGGGCAAAGTTGCACGAAAATATCATTGAGCATGCAAAAAAGTTTAACATCTACTAACACAGAATCTTTTCTTGATGCACTATTCGCGTAGCCAATATCACACATTTTCAAATGTGTTTTACGTCTGCGGGCACTTTTTTCCGAATCACTTACAAGCAGGTTCGCCCAGAAAGAAATGCAAGAAAACCGTAAAAATGAAAAAAATCAAAAAAAAATCTTGCTAATTGTTGAAAATCTTTTCTCGTGTATGATTTTCATTGTTTTACTGCATTAATGAATGCCTAATACTTCAAACAATGCAGGAAAAAATGATTTTAAGCATCCAATTATACCCATAATGGCATGAACGCATCACGCCGCGACACGGTTTACATCTCGGTTAGACACGATTTCAAGGACAAAGGTTGACAATGTTTACCTCGATTTTTTTTCGACTTTAAATTTTAGCAAAATTTTGGAAAAATTGATTTGTTAGATTCAAAACTACTCTCAAAACATTTCTTTCAAAAATGCGACTTGGTACTTGCATTTCTGCCAAAGAAGGTCTATTTTTTTTTTTTTTTTTTTTTTTTTTTTTTTTTTTTTTTTTTTTTTTTTTTTTTTTTTTTTTTTTTCCCCGTGCATTACAGTTTGATTAAGACTGACCTCATCACAAGCAGCGCAGCGGGGTTTCAGCTGCTCGGCATAGTGTCGTTCGCAGTAGAGGTGATCATCGTGAACGCAGTAAGCCAGATCTACGAGGGGGGCCTGGCAGCGGTGGCAAATGAAGCAGTTGGGGTGCCACAGCCGATCGTCCCCCATCTTTATTGCTAAGACTCCCACATCGCCCGGCGTCAATGACTTGTGACATTCCGGACACTCCTGTGACATAGAAACAAATACTTAAAAATTCTGCCCCTCAAAATACTAAAATTAGTCATTTTTTCAAATACCCACACTGCGCTGAAGCAAAAAGATCGGTCATTATGAACCGCTAAAGAAGGTCACAGAAAATTAAATTAGGTAGCATTTATCATAGTCTAGTTAATAAACGGCACAACCAAAGAGTATGGTAGCTTTCATCAAAATTATGGTGAAAGTAACAAGATTTTTCCTTATTGTGACGATAGTTTTGCTGGAAGTTACCATACTGTTCGGTTGTGCCGTGTTTTAACTAGAGTATAGTATTGTAAATGTTACCCAACTTCTTTTTCGTGCATGTAGTAAGTAAGGTAAGTGAAGGTATTGGAAGTCGTGCTATTTGGTCCACGTGACCCCACTCTCGGTTCTACAAACCATATCATCAGTTCACGCAACCGAGCTTTTTCTATAGATAAGTTTGGTGTAAATGTACTGGTTGTTTGAACCGAGGATACCGGTTCCTTGAGTCGGGAGTGCGGTCACATAAGGGTGGTTTCACGATAACTGGAATAGTTTTGTCGCCGTAACAGACAACACATTTTTCGGTCATACTTGTATAGTAAAGATAATTACTCGAATTTTTTCGCATTAATCTTCAAAGAGTTACGTACTATAACGCTTTCTAATGAGTTATTACTCTACTTCTCAATTGATATTATGTAAATTCGGAAAATGCGCAGTCTGTTACGCGGTAAAAAGTCAGCGTAACAGACAGCACATTTTCGGCCATTTATATATTAAAATTGAAAAGTAGAGCGATAATCGTTGAAAACAGTTATAACTTGTAACCCTGTGAAGATTAGTGCAAAAAATTCGAGTGATTATCATTACTAAAAATATGACCGAAAAATGTGTTGTCTGTTACGGCGACAAAACTATTCCAGTTATCGTGAAACCACCCATAAACCGAGCAACACAGCCGATATACATGCAGCAGCGTACCCACAGTTCATAAGACCGAACTTTTTTGCTCAGTGCGGAGCAGAACTCTTCTTTTCGCTGTAAAGAAGATTTCCTATTGAATCAAGAAGACAATTTTTACACTAAGAGAAAAGATGCTTGTATTAAAAACCGCTCATATTAAGCAAGAAACAGCTTGCTTTTAGGCTCTTTTTTTAGTGTGAACAAATATTGGTCAATGTTTTATGAATTAAAAGTATTTTCCATGCACCTGGTAGGATGATAAATTAGATTTTCTTTGTGCTAATTATTGTAAAAAAGCATAGTTACATCTATAGACATATTTAATTCCCCGAGATAACATGTACCTATGCTTCCAATTGAATATGCGTAATTATTTAAAATAGAAAGCGATAATATAGATAACAGATCAAAGCAAGCCCCTTTCTTTATAAACCCATTCAACTTTGAACCTTTCACTTTCATGTAATCGCCTTAAACGTTGCCAAGTTTCCTCATTTAATGAGTAAATACACATCGATTCTCTTGAAAATTTTTAGTCGCGATATTATATTTTGAATCGGTGAGAGTAACTTACAATTGATCCTCACGTGGCAACGATTTCGACTATTTTGATAACGGTATTTTGAGTGAGCTAGTTGCAAGCTGCATATCAGGTGAGCTAATATTTTCTTAACTCGTGCAACCACACTAGTGTCTGGAGTGAAAGTAGACTTTTCCGGAAAGTGAACGCTCTGATAACGAGGTATCTATATCCGGCTGTCTGTTTGTCTAAGAGCTGGTTTGCTATTAAAACCACATAGAAGAGAGTGCAAAATACGATAAAATGGTCTCTGTTTTGCAGTTGTTTCTCGAGGTAAATTTCGGAACCTTTATTAATTCCGCTTACACGTGTTTATTTTTTTAAAAAAATCAGATATAGCCGTGAAGTGTCATTCTTCATATCACTGGGCAAATGCAGCCACAAGAAAATTTTTGATAACTTGAATAGAGGCCGGAATTGTCGTGGCATGTTAGTGCAAAGACATAAACTAAATGATTCTTTTTTCTGGTTCTTGTTCTTGATTCTTGCATATAGTGGTAACTGTGTTCGAAAATGTGACATTTTTGAAAATTCTGTCTTCCTGACATCTCTTTGTTTTTTATTCGGGAGTGAAAGAAGCCTGAGAAATAAGAACTGTAAATGTTTGAGAGCGAACCACGCGATCTTCGAAAATGGAAAGGTCTGAAAAGGCTCGCTTAATTTCCAAGTCTCCTCAGCCGCCTAAAAAATCAAAACCTCATCGTCGGAGAAAAACATGGCATTTTAACTGGCTGAGCATTCTCGAGTTCATTGGACGGCGTTTAAGGTATGTTTATGAGAGTCACTAGTCCATACATAAACTGATGATGCAAGACTGTCGGGCAAGTGCAGAAAATATTTTAAAATTATTTTTCTTTAGATCCCTTCATTGTACCTACTTTATTCATTGAATGCAGGCACTGTGAAACTCGTTAACTATTGAGTATTAAATACATATGTATGTTGTTATGTTGGAAATAAAAGTGTTTACTGCATCTCAAATACCAATTACAACTTATCGCAACAAGTCTTTTTATTTTATCACTCCCTATAAATATAGACCGCAGTTATTTTTCAAAGCGCACCTTCAGTCACACTTCCAGGAAAGTTTTCAAATGACCTCGAAATAGAATCTACCCCTTGAACGGATATGTTTTTCCCAATATCCTCCAATGTACATAGACTTCTTTTTTTCTCACAAAGACGTCCAATTGCAATTGGACGTATTTCTATTAAACGGGGCTATAGACGACTGAGAAAGATGGACGTGCTCTAGAAAGCTGGGTAAGAAGCATTGTAAAAGTGGGCGTAATTCCTTTTTGGGAGATAGAAAAGCGGGATTTTATATTCCACCAAACGGAACTAATTGTAAGCGCCAACTGAATGTGGCACTCATGAGCCGCGGACATGGGAAAAGAGCATTGTGGACATGGCTCGTAAGTTAAAACGAACGACGAGCGAGCGCGGTGGCGTCTTCGTCGCCGCTGACGTCACCGGCGCTTTATAATTCTCATTTATTCATACGGCCCTTGACTAACGAGCACATTTCTTCTTTCCCACCTGTCTCTGGTTCAATGGAGATGTTGTATATGTGAGGAATTTGCAATTTGTCTATTGATTCTTACGTAAAAGTTCGCGAGAAACACTATGGTGCCACTGGTTTTCTCTAAAATCAACTCCCAAGCTCAAAAAAAGCTCTCAAGTTGAGGCCAAAACGGAGAGGATATCGCACGCTATCCAGAGAGTCCACGCCTACATCAAGACAACTCTCCATGCAAAGATAGGGAGCAAATACATTAGCAGGGTTTCTGTGTGTTCAGTTTTGGAGTCCCCAAATAAAGTGGCACCCCTGTCGATGTATTTGCTCCCTATCTTTGCATGGAGAGTTTGTCTTGATGTAGAGGTATGGACTCTCAGGATAGCGTGGGATATCCCCTCCATTTTGGCCTCAACTTGAGAGCTTTTTTGAGCTTGGGAGTTGATTTCAGAGAAAACCAGTGGCACCACCGTGTTTCTTGCAAACTTTTACAACAGAATCAACAGTCAAATCGCAAATTCCTCACACATGCAACATCTCCATTGAGCAGAAATATGCTCAATTTGCCTTCTAAGATATCCTTGATGACGTACCGTGGTGTGTTTGACTAGGACGGCGTAACCGATATCGAGGGCGATTTCATTTCGAGCGTTGATGAAGTCCTCGAAGCTCTGCTGATGCTCCCTTTCCACATGTCGACAATAGGTAAGGGCCAGGTCCTGCTTCGGTAGCTGGAGCACCAACTGCTTGTCCCTGTACTTGTCGCCGGGCGTCCCCAGGCATGGTACTTGATGCTCGGGAAAACAATCGAAAAACTGCTTTATCTGTGTAAAAAGCCACAGAATGAATAATGAATTAGACATTTTATTAAAACTTGATCAAATGAGCTACGTAATCGCATGGTTTTAATAATTACATTTCTTCTTCACACTGGAAAAAAAACACATTGGATCTAGAGTCCAGACCCTTGGAAACGTTGACAAGAAAAAATACTCTTGATTCAATCGGATTTTTGCTTGAATCAAAACGAAATCCGCTTAACCCTTTATTGCATAGCGTTGCGTGAAAGCAACAAATGCGTTTCAGCTTCATTTCCATGCTGGAGTATTAAATTGAATCAAAGCAAGAAATTTTTTGGGAGAGCGTTATAAGTCTGATCTATTAACTTAAAAAAAAAAAAACTACAATAATCGATTCCAATTGCCTCTATTGCCGAAAAAATACTGTACAATGTAGATTTTCTCTCCAAAATCAACGATTAGCTCATGCAACAAAGGGTATTAAGAGGCTTGATTCTTGATTTAAGCTAGATTCTGATTGAATCAAGGGTACTTTTTCTTGTCGATGTTTTTAAGAGTCTGGACTCTAGATCCAATGTGTTTTTTTTTCCTCTACACTCTGAAGATTTTTTCTATCGAAATTCCAAAAATGTGAATTGGGGTGCATCAATTTTTGAATTCCATCAACTATTAGTTAATAGAAAGAAATGATAAAGAACAACAATTAAAGAACATAAGTTTCTTCTCAGGTATTACTTCTTCTTTTCATACTCATCATTTTTTACTTTACATCATGATGCCGAGAAAATAAAAGTTCGTGATAACTGCAAGTAATTCAAATCAAAGTCCTCTTTATAACACGCAAAAACTCCAATATTTACGTCAGACAATAATTTAACCTGCTTCAATGCCACGACTTGATGAGAATAAAACAACGGATATTTGTTTTAATTTGAAACATCCTTAAAAATTGATAAGAGATAGTCTCAGAATAAAGAATCATTCACGTGATGGCTGACTCAGAATGTGTGATGCATTGAAACGCCCGACCTGTCGTCGGGTACGGAACTATTACAGCACTGTCGTCGCGAAATTGTATCCCGTCCAAATTGAAGGCGCTTGCATGATCGACAGCGTGCCCTGCCGCGGTCGTCGGCTGTTGCTAATATCCATCTTCTATTTTTCAACTGTTAAATCGGCCCGGCTTCTGGCGTTGTCGAACTGGTGTGCGATATGTATTATGTTGATTATCATGGCAGGTTTGGAATTTGCAGCATAAAAATGGTAGTAGCCCTACGCAAGAGACTACAGAATCATTCTAAATCAAAAATTGGCAAAATTCAAAGAAATGATAACAAGATTCTTTTTGGGGAAAAACCTCGTATTTGACACAGAAGTCGATTACCTTATCGAATGCGAGCCCCTCCCCCCCCCCCAAAAAAGGATCCTATTTTCAGTTCTCTGAATATTGGTCATTTTTTGGTTGAGAATGATACTTTAGGCTTATACGCAGGGACTATCGTCCTCTTCCCCTTTTTTGCTTAAGATTTAAAACCTACCGAGATTTTTCACTTGATATGCTACACCGCACACCAGTTCGATTACATCACCGACCGCGACGAATTACCTGCACACTTATAAAACTTTAATTTTGACACAATTAGCTTATTTTGATGGACTTTCCGAAAAAAACTACATAAAACAGTAATTTATTCCCTGGATCGTTGAATGTCCGAATGGTACACTTTGTTCTTTTGAGGATACCCACAATAAAAGAGCTGAAAGGCGTTTTTTTTTAAAAAAAAAAAAAAAATAATGTACATTTGACATAATTGAATGATAATATTGAGTAATATTCGTCCTAGATTACTCTGTGAAAAATGTGCACACCGAATTTCTTGTTTCCGCCTCTGTGTTCGAGTTTAAAGTCCTACTGTGTCGAATTTTCCAATTTTATTTTTTCATTCCGGTTACACGTACTTGGTGTACATGAGGGACTTGGAGGACAAGGCGCATTTTCGAGAAATACGTGTTTGAAGTTTCGAAATAATTAAATGGATTCTAAGGACAGAAGGAAAGTCTAAACTGACTTTTTGATATTGAAAATTGGAATTTGGGAGCGAATTTTACACAGAGCATGAATTGGACGGAGTTCAACAGAAAGGAACCAAGCCACACCGGGATCGAACCGAGAAAAAGAGGTTTAAAGTTTGGCTCCTCCATAAGACTCAGTGTAAAAGATAAACTTCAAGTTCAATTTCTGCAACATTTTCTCCAACAAAAACGTTGAATTTTTGGCGATAGATAGCAGAGCAGTGGTTGAGTTCAAAACCATTCGTAACTAAATTTTTCCCAAAATGTGGGTTGGTTCCTTTCTGCTTAACTCAGTCCAATTGAGACTAGTTTTACTTGAAATCATTACTACCTCAATATTTTCAAAAATTGCTTTTATGCGCCTCTTCAGTAGAAGTTGGTTCCTCTTTGTCCTAGGGTGAATAGATAAAACATGTACATCTAACTTTAACATATTTCGCTATGCTGCCGTGCTAAGGAAAAACGCCGTATAAACCTTCAGGCGTTGCCAAATTTCCTTCGATAAAACACAAATTTCCTAGTAAACATATTAATATTTTTCTTCCAATTCTTCAGATTATTTTGTCCGCAAATTTACCTATAGATCTTAAAAACAAGGGAAAAAAATCCATACGTTTCCTCAAAAATAAACATTTTATCGGAGGAAATTCAGCAACTCTCGAATGTTCATACGGCGTTCTTCCTTAGCACAATAGTATGCGGATCATCCGTGACAATATCTTACTTACTTTATTACTAGGTAATCCGGGAGGGACCCAGGAGTATCCCTCATTCAAACAGAGCTCCTTCGAGGGTAGTCTGTCCCCATTGGCGGGCGTTTTGAATCCAATCCTCTCCCTCACGTTGACCCACTCCTCGTGGTACACATTGTGCGACTCTCGCGGGCACTTGCACGAGTTACACGTTTTCCTGAAACAGATCAACATTCACGGTTGTAAAGACAGTTGCAGGTTATCATGAAATTACAATTCTTCATCATTTAGTTTGGGTTCCATTCATCTTACTCCGAATACATCAGAGGGGAAAAGAAATATTCAAAAATATTTGACTTACAGATTGTACATGGCGCTAACCTACGTTATTTCACAAATCTTTTCTCAATTGTAATCATGAGCATGACCGTTGAACGTAGAACGTAGATAGGAGTTGAGAAGGGACAGGTATATTGTTGTATTTTTGCCTCTACTTTAATATTATATAATAATAATCTATATAATAATCTATATTTTTGCCTCAACTGGACGCCGCACAGTGGATCAAGTCAATAGAAGAGGCCAGACAAAATCTGGAAACTTTAAATGCTTGCAACTCTGTTCATCTGAAACTCTGAGGTTCTAAACGGTTACATCGGTTTCCTCGTGAAATTATCTGCTATCAACTTCCCTTGAAATTTAAAATGTGGCGAAATGAACATCAAAATTTGTAATTTTAGTCAAAAATTTCATGTCCGACCCCTCTAATTGACTCGATCCACTGTAACCCGGAACTTACTTGGGAAAACGAGGATTAGATACGATACAATCCTAACATCAATTATTTATCAAAATTTCAAAGGCTGGATCAATTCCATATAAATTGTCCCAGCCACTCTTCATACTCCTTTTAGCTTCACTGGGTAAAGTAAAATAACTACGGTATACTTAGTAAACTCTTTAGCCCGTATTTCTGTTATCGGGTCGTCTTTTACCCTCGTTGGTGCGCCCCATGACCCGTGTGAACTTTAATTCTTCCCTCGACATCAATGAAGACATTAACTGGAGCATGACTGTGAGGCTACGAGAGCGCATTATGGGAGAAAGAGGGATGTGACATTTCACTTTTATACGAGATTAAATCACTCTTTCTTATGAGATGTCGGAATTCCTGCTCTTTAAGGTAATAACTGAGAGGGAAAAGAAAAGCCAGAGTAATTAGGTCATCAACGCGTCGGCGTGGCTCAAAAAAATACAAATTGATGTACCTCATTTCACTCGTACTGAACATTCAAAAAGAGAGCAACATTTTCGTCTATTAACTATTTTGGGTATCCTAGTCATAATCTGATAAAATTACTCGCTTGGATCTCATTTTTATTCTCACTTCGTAAATGGCATCTTATATTCATTTTAAACCCTGTTTTATCTCGACCATTTAAACTATGTGTATCGCAGATTGCTGACTAGGCAAAATGCTGATTTTCTCTGATCAACAGTGTTTTTAATGGCACAAGGAGAAAAATGCAATTAGTTTTGCTGTACCACGATAAATAATTGAAAGTGGCGCGGCACAGAAAAAATGTCGCTAGACTTAGGGACAACCAAACAAACGATCCGTGCGTAGAACCCGGTATGGTATAGCAATCAGTGATTTTCCCCTATAATAATCTTGTTGATTCATTTTGAATTTCCTGAAGACGGACACATTTTGGGAAGGCTCTTTAGATGAGATGATAGAAACATGAGCGTTGTTAGGGGTGGTCGAAGGGGGTCCGGCCCCCCTAGAAAGTTACTCAACCTCCCCAAGAACTATAATGACATACACTTAATACTTTTAAAATAGAAATTTCATCCAAGTTTTTGGCAAGGACACTCAAAATTTTTTCTAGGACGACTCACTTTTGCAAAATTTTCCCGAAGAAGTCCCTGGATCCTCCTTTTGAAACCAGGATAGTCCCATCAAACCCCGGAGGATTCCCTCAGATAGTATGCATCTCTGCATCTCCCCCCTTCCTGGAGCACACTTGATTATGCGATCTCTTGCCCTCCATTTTCCTCTGTATTAACCTAGTTGATTCATTGGGTTCCCAAAAAAGGATCATCTTTTTGAACGGCTCTTAATAGAAACATGGGCGTATCTAGCGGTGGCCGAAAGGCGCCTGGCCCCCTAGGAACCCTTCTGCTGGTTAGATTCCTGGTTTGAACTCGAGGCGAGGGTTGAAATTACCTAATGATAAGCTCGCAAAGTTGGATCTGGTCGAAGACCTTGCCGTACAACTCCAAAATCCGGACGCAGGCGAACTTGAGGCCCGGCCACGGGATGAGCGAGGTGTCGAGGGCGCCGTAGAGAGGGCAGCACTGGTGCGGGAACTTCTTGTCGTCGAGCATTTTGGCGGCGACGGCGGGCCCCGAGAGGGTGGTCGCCGCGAGGGGCGCGGGCGCGAGGCCCGGGTCGGAGACGGTGCGCGGACTCCGCCGAGTCAAAAGTCTGTCCACGTACTGCGGTGAACGCCGCTGTTTAGGCTCATTTTCCGCCTTCAACTCGCAACTTGGGAAACGGCTCTGAAAACCACGCCCGGGATCCCCGGCATCATGCTCATTTCAAAGGCCCGGGCTCCGATCCTGACACCAGGATTGTGCCACGTTAAAAACGGCTGGGAAATATACAGACTAAGGGGTCCCTGGTCACAACGACTATTAAAAAGTTTTTTAAAAGATTCGTAAATTTTAAAAAGACAACTCTTGAAAAACTATTCAATTTGACGATCACTGAAAAAAAATGGTATGCTGTTTTAGCACCTAGGATGTCAAAAATGTGTCTGGTGATCCTAGGATGCTGCCTTGATTGCCTACGCAGTTGAATTTGCATTCACATGATGTAAAGGTAACTGCGAAGGCAGTAAAGGCAAATCTTTGGATCCCCAGACACATTTTTGACACCCTAGATGCTAAAACAGCATATTATTCTTTTCAGTGGAGGCGAACTCTTTTTGGATATTTTTTTACTTAAACATATCACTGAGATAAAACTGCGGGGGTGTAAGTCATTCTTGCGGTTTGTACAGCACTACTGTCACACAGTGGATCAAGTCAATAGGAGAGGTCGGACAAAATTTGGAAACTATAAACGCTCATAACTCCGTAAATATGAAACTTTGAGGTTCTGAAAGTGGTTTTTCGTGAAATTAACTTCTGGAAGCACCCCTCAAAATATAAAATGTGACGGAATAAACATCAAAATTGACAGTTTTAGTCGAAAACTTCATGTCCGACCATTCTAATTGACTCGATTCACTTTGCGTCAGTTGGGGACTTAGAGGCCAAAAGTTATTGATAAAGCATCCGTTCTTTCGGTCTCTGCACCCGGAGCAGTTGTAGATACGCGGCTTTAGCGCCCAGAACTCCAAGCCTCTAAGCCCCCAACGGACGGTGGTGCTACATAGCCCGTAGTTACGACACTCACTCCCGCAGTTTATTTTCAGGGTGCCAAAAGACTCAACACGAATGAAGAGTACCCCATTCAATTGCTCATTAAATTCTCTTTTAAATTGAATTTTACTAAAAAAAAAACAACGAAAAAGGTTTTCTTCTCCATAACTGTTAACAATATTTTGAGGGGTTTTGGAAAAGTGCTTTTTGACAGTCACTGCTACTAGAGTTTGATCGTAGTCGTTCCTCAAACCTTCCTTTCCAGAGTCTCAAATGGGGAGAGGAATCATAGAAATAGTCATCTAATTGGAGGGTTTTAGGATTTCCTCTTAGGTCGTAATTTTTTAAAATTTACAATTTATTTCGCGATATTTTCAAAGAGTTACTTCAGAAAATAATGAGGTACAGTTACAAAAAGTTTTCAGGAATGATGATAATATGTGCCACTTTTAGAATAATAAATTTCATAAGCACGCAGTTGCGAAGTCGTAGATCAAAATTCAACCAATCGTTCAATTTATGTAGGAGAAACCATTCCCAAGAAAAGCTGATAACTTTTTAAGGAAGTATTTACACGAGGTCAAAATCTTCTGATTTAGAGTCAAAAGCTGTCTTTGGTTTCTTTTGGTGTAAATGCAAAAACCATTCGGGCTACTTTTAAAAGTAGAAAGTTTTGAGGAACAACCATCGATCCACCCCTTAGAGCAACCTAATGGAGAGATCTATTTATGTAGATCTCTCAAAGATTTATCCCTCAGTTTGATTGATACCCTCTTGAAAAATGAATCTGAGCCTTATCATGATCGAATCCTGATCTGACTCTGGGTCCCAAAATGAGGATCAAGATCCGGCCAAGATCTGGTCATGACTCACAAACACACCCCCATTTAATCTCACGAGAATGCCAAGGCAAGGCAAATTAAAAACTAAAGGCTCTCCAATTTTGCAATCGTTCGTGGATTTATTATTAATAATGAGGGTAAAAGAGGAATCAAGCAGAAAACTTAAAAGTTTAGCCACGACTTCAAAACAAGCGATAGGAATAACTTACACGAAGTATGACCAAAATTGTCAGATCTTAAAGAACATGTATGTTTACATTCTTATACACCTTTCAAACAAGTCATGCAGAAGACATGCTATTACTGATAAGGAATAACAGCGAAGAAAGGATTAAAAATTCAAGATCTATCACAAAAAATTGAAAATGCTAAAAAAAAGCGTGCTGCGACGCTGAATTCATAAAATCTATCGGAAAAAACCAAACGTGGCGTTCCTCAGAAAAACAGTGCTTGAGAGATGCAAAAAGAAGCTTTCTCCGCTTTTCTATTTCCTTTTCTATTTTGGTCCTATCAATACCCTGGTAAAAATTGGTGATAAGAGCTGCGTTTCAAAATACCATAGGAATTCTTATAGCTGGCTAAAGAAGGCTACAGAAAATCATATAGCTGGGCTGTAGAATGCGGAGAAAATCATATGGCCGGGCTATACGAAGCTATAAAAAATTATGCAGCCGGGCTATAGTTCCTATCGCCGGGCTTTACACTTCATCGCCTGGCTGTTGCTTTTTCGCCATCGATTATTAAAGGCTGTAAGAAATTGTGTAGAAATTCGTGTGCTTTGGAAATCATTAAATTTGATACGAAACCACCTTAATACTTGCAAAACACACGTTATATTTTACTTTGATACATATTTTTTTTCATCATTTAAAACGAGAATAATCCATACAGGATGTGCGAACATTTCAAAATCATGAGTTGAATAACGCTGACTCCGCCAGATTAAATATTAGAACCTAACACAAAGCGGAGCGGCGACGCACTGGCGCCTACAAACCTAACAGGGATACTTCACGCATTGCGCAACACGTGAAGTATCCTTGTTATGTTTGTAGGCGCCAATGCGCGTTTCGTGCTGGCTGCCAGCCTGCCGCAACGCAGCGTGCCACGGCGCTTGAAGCAACTTTTTCACACCAGAGGTATTGCACAGTATCATACGAAACTGAAGGCGCTCTAATATTAGGAATGGCAGGCATCCATCAAAAGTACGGAGCTTTCCTCGCAATATAAATCAAGATACTAGTACCATTGTCAGAGGATCATCAATCCGCACTTTTATCTTGATGTAGGAACCACCAGGAATATGAAATAATCAAACTCGACATTACTGAAACAGTAAAACTACCTATGAAATTTACTCAACATTTCATTTCTCCTTCTTCGGTGTTATTTTTTTTTTTTTTTTTTTTTTTTTTTTACACAGTAGTTTTTTAAATAAAAACAACGCGTTCTAACGACCGCATGAACGCACCATGAAAATATTGAACTTTTCCGTTGCGGAGAGTGAAGAAAGCCGTAAAACCGAGCGACTATGAAACGGCAAGAGTAATTTAATAAAAGAGTTACTTGAGTGAAAATGATACCGGCAGGATCTATTTTTATCGTCTCCCCTGGACCGAAAAATGTACTTTAAATCATGATTAATGCTGCTCGACAAATTCCAGGCTCCATGGCCATAATTCACGCCCTGATTCGTGCGATCAACGGGGCTGGATTTGCACAACTTTCGGACAAATCTTCGTCGCGTCAAAATAGGTGAATGGGCGTTTATCCGCTGTTCTGGAGACTATTCAAGACATTGTTGCCAAACGATTAGTATGAACCTTAAATAATCGGAAAATATTTCATTAGAATCCGAGGGTGTATAAAACTCAAATTCGTGGATCATTTTCAAACCCGTGTTGGCAGGTAATTTAGTGGGTCATAGCGTCAATTGATTCGGAAATATTTGATCCAATTCACATTTGGCCTATGAGACTCGATCAATTGGGTCTATTCAGTAATCAATGAAAAGCCTAGGAGTTAACCGGTCGAGGCGTGTAAATGGTCTGTTGTGTGAGGTTGGACTAACTTGGACTACTGGTACGTATCCCGGTTATTGGATAGAATGCAATACTGACCCAATTGCGATCTGCATTTCTCACGCTTTTTTTAATATTTGAATTGTCCAATGATGAAAGAACATTGAAGAGGGTCCAAATCATGAGATTGCAAGGTTTATTACCTCCGTGTGATATGTGTCCCTGGTAAAAATGGCAAGTGCTCAGATCATGGCAGTTGTTTTTCGAAATGACCTGAACACTGATGTCAACTTCCAAGCACTGATCTGCTAGATCAGTGTTGGGTCAATCAAGATTATAAATCGGAGAACTGAATTAAAAACTATGATGTCAGGTACGGCAATTTCACGAATTGATAATCAAGGAGAGCTGCTGTGAGTTACCCTTCATGAGTACCTATCACAATTCTTGTTTAGCAGCGCTTATTCCCATACGGCCAATTTCTGTGAGCAACGACTCTTCTCTTCACTCTGGCTGGAGTTTGCAACAGGCCGATTATGGTCAAGTTTTAGATCACGACTAGAACGTTTCTATCAGTGTGCAAGTGAGCACGTTAATACACACAGATCAAAAGTTTCCAGCAGACTAGCCCGGAGGGTTAGGGGGCGATCGCCCCCTAAACTTAGCCCTGAAGGGCTTCGAAATGTCTCATATTATCGGATTTTAGGGCCCCTTTTGGCACTCTTCATATTATCGCGTAGAGCCTCTTTCAAACCTTACTTCTCATCTCTTGTCAGCGGACTGATTTTTGAAATTGATGGACAAAGCAATAGACAAAGATGACATACGGAGTATGGAGCGATTCTACTGGTTGAAACAGGTGGTTCTTATAGAGGGGAAATGATTGACTAACTGTCGAGTCTCTTGTCGGTTGCCGTTAGTTATAGTCTATTACTTACCTCCTTTGTCCATTGCCACCACCCGCTTCCACCAATAGGAACCCACCGTAGCTTTTTGTCTTCTTTGTCTACACACGGAAAAAAGGTAACAGGGGCTATCCCCCAAAATTGTTCTACTACCCAAATTTGTTGTATGATATGGACATTTCCAATTAATTTTGGTAGCACCGCAACTCAAGTTGGGGTAATACCGCAACATTTGGGTTAGTAACCTAATTTATCGGGATACTACCACGATTAATCGGGATACCACCACTATTAATTGGGATACTGCCACAATTAATCGCACAATTAGTTGGGAATGTCTTTATCATCGAACAGTTGGGTCTTCCCTACCTCTTTTTTTCCGTGTAGCTTTGTCTATAAATTTCAATAATCGAGCCGCAGGTGCGGCTCCAAATTTCTTTTCGGCGGGACCCACTCCCCAAAAAATTTCAACCCAGTCCGCCCCTGCTTAAAAGCCTGAACTGTGAAAACGAACATAACGGAACTCAAGAGGGGTGTCGAATCGATCTGCGCCTAGGAATCTCCACAGTCGGGTGGAAGATTCAAATTCTTGGGCCCGATAATCAGCTGTTAGCGGCGCGGAAGCGTGGTGACCTGTTGAGGAAGGTCAGGTTTACCCGCACGGGTGCGGATTCCGTAAGGCGCCCCGTCCACGCGAAGGGGGGGGGGTGGGGAGGGGGCGACGGACGACGCAAGCGGGAAGCAGCCCGGAACCGGAGGGGCGCTAAGGGCTGTTCAAGCGTGAAATACGCCACTCAACTGCAAAGCTATCCCGGCTCCCAGCTCCAGACGCGGCGTTACGACATCCGTCAGCTGAGTCTTGCTCTCGGCCGAAAACGCACTAGTGACCGGATTGAAATTCGCTACGAATGCAAGCCATAGCCTCCCCACGTTGCCGTTGTCGCCTCTTCTTTCCGGTTGGAGATTTATGGTCCTCGAGCGTGGAAAAGGAAAGAAGGTGGTATAGCAGTTTCCGATTTACCTTGATAGAGGTGGATATGGTATGGCGTCACATTTCTTCAGGGACAAGAGACCTTTCACTGATATCTTGAAAATGGTGGAAGCTTTTACTTTCGAGATTCCAACATTCAAATATTGGCCTATCTACTCGGTAGATGGTTAAAAATATGTTGAGAATTTTACTTTGCAAACAAACCGAAGTTTGGTAAAGTTGATCGGCTCATTACATCACCTGGAGATTATCATTCACCTAGTAGGTAAAATAATGACTGCTGCTCCAATATTGTGTATAAGGGAGAGTGTTGAAACCCCAAAAGTTTAAGGTTCCACCTGTCGCCAAGAGTCTAGTGGAGGATTTCTTGCCTCTGCTATTCCTGAAATGGAGACAAAGAAAGGCTTTCCTCTGTTCTCTTGGCGACAGGTGAAAACTTTTACTTTCGAGGATTCAACACTTCTTTATGGCCATCTACAGTCAGGCAACAAGCATCACCCGAGTGTTATGTCTCTGGCTGTTAACCTATACCTACTAGGTGGGTGATGAACCTCGGGTGACGCGATGAGCCAAAAAAGTTTGCCAAACCTCGGTATGTTTCTGAAACGAAATACCTAACACGTTGTACATTTGTACAACATCCACCAGGTAGGTAAGCCAATAGTTGAATGTTGGAGTACCGAAAGTAAACGCTTCACCATTGCTATGATAGCAATTGGGGATCTCTCTTGGTCTCTGGTCCTGCAACTTCAGAAATTTAGAGTATGAAAAACGGAGCGTGCATACCCGAAAGTAAAGCTGAATGATAACGCGGATACCACCTTGCTATCATCCAACTTTAATTGCCCCTTCACTTTGCCATAATACTTCGAGCATATCCGTGGAGTTAAAATGGTCGCATGCTTTGTTCAAAAACGCAGTGGCAACGTATTCTTCGCAAAATTGTACATTCATAAGTCTGTTGAATTGAGAATTCCTGACTCTTGTTTGAGGATATCATTCTAAAACTACTGACAACTTTTGAAGCTTCATTAACTTTTAATTGGGACAATTTGCTGCAAATTTTCGGTTTTTTTTTTATTAAAATAATATGGTTAATTCTCACACTACTAGGGACTCATGTTGGATGAAAAATGCAGTCACAAAATCTAGCCACGGAGCCCATGCCGCATAATCTCTGTTGTTTCGGCGTGATGCAACAAAAAATATTATTTTTAACACTTTGCAAAGGAGGTTTTCTCCCCCATAAACCACACCATTTTCGACAAAATGAAAGATAAAAATGTCGGTACCCACTTACGTTATCAAATTTATTCCAAGATGCCCGAAATGCAGAAACTTACTTTTTTCTGCATGGCTTTCAAATGAAAAGTTCAGAGTAGCGCGTAACGCATGGCGCTTCCGGCGCAAAGCGCTTCGGAGGGTTGGACCGCGTAGCGGTCAAAGGTATGGCCATCTAGTTATGCAACTTTTCGGTAGGGAATCATAAATACTGGGACACACTCAAAAATCAGAGATTGGAGTTCAAGACCTATTGTCAGAGAAAATGAAAGGGGTAAGAAGGGTTCTAGCCTATAGACTCCACGAACTTTCTCCTCATCGCACCCTACGGCTCTAAAATGCATGCAGAGCTTGACATTCATTTTGAAGGCGCGGCTCCTAATCGGGGTTTCAGGATTAAGTTAATTCCTCGGCAAATTCAGCTCTCTGTACGGATCATCATGTTCCGTACATATACGGCCAAAAACGAGTAGCAATTATCCGTTGAAGAGCATTAGCATGATTTTCAACAGTGCATCAACCTGTTCATTTTTTATTTGGCTGCCGAAATTTCTTTATTAAAATTAATAATCCTTATCGATCTTTAAGGACAAAAAGCGATACGAGCAAACCTCTAACTTTTGAGGTGCGAAATATGCCGGCGCAGATCCAATCCAAGGATTGACGATTGAATAATATTGTGAGTTTAGTCGCGACAGGTGTTACAAAAAGTGGCTTAGGAAATTCATCTCATTGTCAGACTGTCAAGCATCGGGAGATTAAAGGAAAGAAAGGGGCGGTGGGAGAGGGCGGGAGGAGAGGAGAGGCGACAGACGAGGACGGGGAGGAGGAGGCGGTGAGAAATGGTTTCTAAACACGCGTTAAGTAACGCTGACTCGCGCGGATTTACTCGCAGATTTCGGCTTTGCTTCCGATTAATGCTCGCCGCTGGTGTCGAGTTGATTTTAAAAAATCGGATTTTCCATTGTAAGAGGAAACAGGTTTCATTCATTTTCAGTCTCATATGAATGGGATTTTTGTCCGTTTAACCGGATTAAAGCTTAAAAATAAAAAAATAGTATGGGAACAGTCAACAAATTAACGAATGCGCTGGAAAAATAGTCTCTTGGATCCAGAGTCCAGGCTCATGAAAAGGTTGACGAGAAAAATACTCTTGATAAAATCGGATTTTTGCTTGAATCGAGAACGAGGCCTCTTTTAGGCGGATTTCGTTTTGATTCAAGAAAATGTCCGATTGAATCAGAGGTATTTTTTCTTGTTAATTTTTTTAAGGGTCTGGACTTCAATTCCAAGAGACGTTTTGTTACAGTGTGAAAGCTTTGATGCTGTTATATGAGTCATCTTTATGAGGGGAATTCCTCACTCCATTCAAGATACGGAACAGGTTGTATCCGTATAGTTTGAATTTTGATCGTTAACCCAAAAATAAATCAATTAATAGGTAAATAAATAGGGTTCAATTTTTTTTTTTTTTTTTTGAGTTTCCAGAAAACAATTATGCTGTTCCCCATGAATAAAATTTTTTTACGGTTGGGATGATAACACTGATGACTCTTAGGTTTTGAATAATTGTAGGAGGCTCGTAGTAGATTAGCTTTAAAAAGGATCCTTCGAAGTCTCAACCCACCCCAGTTAGGAATGGTGGAACTGGAGGGACCATTTAAATTAGTATTTTTGAATGTGCCAAAAATCGCCTTCAAAAGAATGAGTATGCTTTCCCGCGGTGACTGTGTTTGAATATTTATCGCTCCAAACCCTTTTGCGTTGAGTTAGCCATCGTGTATACTGCACAGAGCATATTTCTAACTCACTTTCAGTTCCAGGTTCTGATTTTATATTTAAAGTCATGAAGGAGAGGAAAAAGAGGAGGAAGAAGGAGAGAGAGAAACGTTATTTAAAAAGATTCTAAAATTTAATTAGTACCGGTGGTGCAAATTCTTACTTCTTCGCCTATACTCGGCTTGAAACATGGGATTCAATTGAACGTGATATAAAGGAAAAGAATCATTTTAAGACTCTATTTATTAATTTTATTTTAAATGACAACTATTTCACGCTATGTGGAGAGTTGTGATCGTAACTTTTGGACATGATGAAAAGGATGCTCTGCTGAACAAAATGTAAATGCATAAAACGTCATTTCAAACGGGCCGTTTACTGCTTTATTCCCCTCTAATTTTCGGTAGAATTAAGAACAGTTTTTGTTTGATCCGAAAAAAGTCGCTTGAAATTTTCAGAGTAAAAAAAAACCTTCATTTACTGATCAACCAATCTGTTTTTTCGATCTACGTCGGAGAGAGAAACGCCTGAAAATCTGTCGCATTGGTTTTGATAGAAGACTCGGGGATCAAAGAGACATTGTCCCAATTGGTCTGACACTCGGGATCAAACTGAGCGACCTATCGGTCGACCCGGAAAGTTATTTTATCCGCGGGATTCGATTCCGAAACGCCGGTTTCCTGATCGGAACTGGACCCGAGCCGTGGCGAATGCGGGCAAACGTTGGTTAATTGATCTCGAACTCTGCGGAGTGTCATGGTGTCACGCCGGCGCTCTGATCTTGAAAAGCAGCCGCTCATGAATGCAGATTGCCAACAATAGTGTCTAGTAGGAGAGGTGAGAGTAAGGTGTCCGAGAAAAAAATCACCATTGTCAGATTGTTCGCTTCTGACTCAAGTTTGTTTCCATGTCACTCCGTAGAGCAACCACATGCGCGGTTTGCAAAACAAGTCGAAGGTTGGGACAAAGATAAAGAGCTTTTGAGAAAATTTTGAATCAATTACACGGAGAAAAAAGCTGAGCTGAAGAAAATTATCGATCACGCGCCTGCCCTGGAGTGCAAAAATGTGAAAAGGCCCTTACAAAGATGTGGAAGGAGGGAACACTTTTAAGGGTGTAAAGTCGAAAATCAAAGGAAAGCAGAGGAAAAAAGACGTGACACACACATTTGGACGTAATTCTGCCAAACGGAAATGTGTGCATTGAGATATGAGCCCTGAGACCCATAAGAATACATGCACAACAGGGCTCAGGCTCACGTTCATTTGAAATTCGTGCGGAAGATTTTGTGGAAAACTGATGGAAAAAGTGGGAAGCCAGCGGCCGGAGGCATGAAAGACGTGGAAGCTTGGAAAATTCTGGACCCCTGAAAAAAAGCTCTGTTCTTGTTGATAACCGATGCTTTCCGGCTCAGGCAACCAAAGTATTCGGTCATATGAAGGAACTGTGGATCAGCTAACCGAGATTCAGTTCCTGTGACCGAAAATTACGGTTGCCAATCGAAAAACTTTGGTCTTAAATGTGAGTCGAAGCTCAGCCCCTATCCTGTAACTGATGCTTTTTCTTCAGTGTAGATACAAAAGGGGCGCGCCGATATGGCAATACTAAAAAATTCCCTGAGAGCATCATTAATCATTAAAGGGTAAAAGTCATACTTTCTTTCGATATCTGGAAAAGGTTCTCCAATGCCATAAGATCAAGAAATATAAATATTCCAGTGATTGTCGTGAATGAAAACGGAAAAATCAATTCCAACGATGCAGATACTTTTCAAAGAATGTCACCGATATTACAAAAAATATGGCACGCTATAAATAAGTAAAGGTCATAAGGAGCCTCTTTCGTTATTTCATTTCAATGTGCTTCAGCTAAAATTTAATACATTTTTCATGTAATTTTCACAGCACAGGAGACCCACAATCGCGTGTACGTATATAGAACGTTTATTTTGTCCGTTTTAAAAAGTTACTACTTAAAAAAGATACTGGACCATCAAGATACATATCGTAAGTTTCCTCAACTGCGACTCGTTTCGGTGGACTGGTAGAAATGAGTGACTTTTTACCTCGAAGCGAATAAGAGAGCTAGTCAATCATAAATCAACTAATGAAAAAGTAGGCGTAAAATACTGAGAAGTATTGTACTTTTACGAACATGAGCAACAGAAGTTTAAATAAATTTCCACCAGCATCCTTTTTGCTATTCAAAGTATACCACAAAATGTAAATAATCTCTTATTCTGATGTAACCTAATTCAGGCTGCAGCTGTATCAAGTCAGAGAATTGGAAGCGAGTGAGAACAAAACAAGACCCTATCTCGGAAAACCGGAAACGTCGAAATTAAAAACACCCGAAGAGGAAGAAAAAGTATTATGGCGGCGATTCAACGGCGCTATTTTTAAGCGCCCCCCTCCCGAAAGAGAGGGGAAGATGCGTGTTTCAATTAAAATGTGTACTTCGGGTCACAGCACGACTCGAGGGCAAGGGGCAAAAGCCATTTGGGTAAATCAAGCCTCCGTTACCTGTTCGCGGGCAAAAAGCAAAGAATTCATGGTAACCAATCGCGGGCGGTTAAAAATAAGAGACTTAGTGGCTAATTGAACGACATCCTCATGCGCTGTTGCCAACTCTCGTATTTCGCGCAATAACAGGCCTACTCATTTCGATCTGGAAGAAAGCATTATTTTCTCCGAATCAAAACTTGACCCTTTCTGTAATAAGCTCCCTCTCCAAGTCCCCAGTGCGTCTCAAATGGGAGAGAGGGGCAAATTCTCTGACCTATCTCCAAAATCTAAAATCCAAAGATAAACCAAATTAAGCAGGAATTGCGACCCTTTCCACGACAAATTGTCTTTTGGAGTTACCACGTATTTTCAAACGGGATGGGCAATTCTATACATCCAGTTAGTTACACGATTAAATATTGAGCCATCAAATTGGGCCTCTCATTGGTCGCATCCTCACCTCAGTTCTTTTTCCACCAATCAGAGCTTCAATTTGATAGCTCAATTTGATCGTGTAAGTGGACCATATTCTTCGATACAGGTATTGACTACTTTTTATGATAAACGCTCTCTTTTCCGGCTTCTATCTTTCATTTCTATTCGAAAAAAGAAGAGAGGATCATTGATCATCCTCTCGCCCCTTCCTCTCCCTCTCCCCTGGATGCATGTCATTGTGATTAATATTTTGAATGAAGCTATAAACACAATTTACGACACTATGTGGCAATTTTACGCCAAGAGCTTGTGGTTTTATTCAATGGTGAGGTCATGGTTATTATAGTAGTTAAAAGTCTCTGTTCATTCATAAAATGGACCGCGTTGAACAGAAAGGAAACAAGCCGCATCAGCTATTTCCAAATTTAATTAGGCAATTTAATTAAAACGGTTCTGCGGATTTTCGTGCAAATTGCAGTGAAAATTCTCCATAGTTTGAAGTAAATTCCTTAAAAACTTTCAAAGGAATCCGCACAAACGTTCTCTCGTTAAAATTTGTATTGTCCGGTTAAATTTGGCAATAGCTTATGTGGTTTGGTTCCTTTCTGTTAAACTTGGTCCAAACAGAACTCGCGGAAATTATTGTAAAAACGACTTTCGAAGGAATACTTGGAGAGCGCTTATAGCTCCAAAATACTTTTTTCGGTTCTTTTGGTTTCTTCCACTTTGATTTCTTTTTTTGGAGAGACACACATTAGCACTGGTTACTCAACGTGAAACTCGGATGAAAGCAAGGTGGAAGAAACCAAGGTTGTCATTACCGTGGTGGATGACGTCATGACTCGAGTTTTTCAAACTAAGATAGCTCGGTTAATATTGAACATGGCAAGTTACTGTTGGGTCAGATTTTATTACTTTTAGCTTATATACAAGAATCAAGCATCACGACACAATCCTGTGATCGGCGCAATTGACTCGTTGCAATGGGAAGTTTTCAAATCTGAGCTCATTGGATGAGCACCCTGGTAAAAATTGGCAGTAGAATCTGTGTTCCAAAATACCATAGACCTACAGCCGGCTGTAAGATTTCCAAAAGCTTCTGTAGCCGGCTGTACAATTTCTTATAGCCTTTTAGCCGATGGCGATTAAGCAACAGCCAGACGATAGAGTTTATGCTAAACGTCACTAATTACGGATACTAGGACTTAGTTAGTTTTTGGACTACCGCTCTCTTTTTGTGCCGTAGTAACTTGATTTATTTTGCGAGGAAAGCTCCGTGTTTTTGAAGGATGCCTGTCATTCTTAATATGTTGGAGCGCCTTCAATTTCTTATGATATTGTGCAATACCTCTGGTGTGAAATAGTTGTTTCAAGCGCCGTGGCACGCTGCGGTGCGGCAGGCGGGCAGCCAGCGCGAAACGCGCATTGGCGCCTACAAACCTAACAGGGATACTTCACGCGTTGCGCAATGCGTGAAGTATCCCTGTTAGGTTTGTAGGTGCCAGTGCGTCGCCGCTCCGCTTTGTGTAAGGCTCTGATATTTAATCTCGCGGAGTCAGCGTTTTTCAACTCATAATTTTGAAGTGTTTGCACACTCTGCATAGATTATTCTCGTTTTAATTGATGAAAAAAAATATGTTTTAAAGGAAAATAAAATGTGTGTTTTGCAAATATTAAGGTAGTTCCGTATCAAACTTGATGATTTCCAAAGCACACGAATTCTACACAATTTCTTATAGCCTTTTACAGCCAATGGCGATAAAGTGTAAAGCCCGGCGATAGGAACTATATCCCGACTGTATACTTTTTTATAGCTTCGTATAGCCTGGCTATACGATTTGCTCCGCTTTATACAGCCAGCTATATGATTTTCAATAGCCTTCTTTAGTCAGATATAAGAACTCCTATGATATTTTGAAACGCAGCTCCTATCGCCAATTTTTACCAGGGCAGTGGAAGACAACACTGCAATTGATGCGCTGAATGCAGAAAAAAAGGCATTTCTTGGTTACAGTGTTTCAAAATCTCAACTAACGTTTCATCCTTTATAATTAAAGCAAAATGTATTTAGTTGTAACTTCTACTGACTACTCTTTATGATTTTACAGCGATGTAAATGTAAACTTTCAGAAACTTGACCTAATTGTTTCCTTACTAAAACAAAAATTAGCGTTGGAGATTCTGAAACACCGCGAGGAAGATATGACATTTCTGCACCTAACGCCGCAATTAGGCGATCAATTAGTGCTGTTGAGCAAAGACACAGGCCTATGTGCGTTTGCCATGAAATGGGTCGTGGGCCGCGTTACAATGGCCTGGAGTAAGGTAAGACCGCAAAGAAAAGACCCGTCACGTGGCGACGCCCTTCGCTAGCACAGCACGCCGTATCCGCGTCATGTCCCGTCGAGACGACATGATTTTCGATTCCGACTCACGCTGAAAAAAAAGACCTGTGTAGAAAAACTGGGCGTTCGGCTGTAATATTTCGACTGAGTTCTTCAGAAAGGAACCAACCCACTTTAAGTTGAAACTGAATAAAAGAGCTACCGGAAGTTAGCTGACCAACATGAAGCACAAATTCCAAAAATAGGTCCACTATTTAGTGCTTCAATTGTGCTTAATTTTTCACTCAAAAAAAGCTCCGGCCGTGGAGGCCAGAAGCAGCGGACCTGGAGCACGGACTGGATGGGCTATATGGCACTACCGTTCGCTTGCGCGCTTGACGGCCGGGGTGCTACGTGCGGGGACGATGCGGACTGCTACGGACATGAAAACCGTAAGTCGCGGCCTCGAGCGGCATAGGCAGCTTGCGCTCTCGGCGCTACTTACGGGCTGGACGGCCGGAGCTCTGCGCGCCGCCGCTGTCCGCGACGTGGTGGATTTTTTCGGAACTACAGCTGAAAATTCACCTTTAAAGTACATAGAAAAGAAAAACTTTCCAGCAAAATTTTAGACCTTGAATGAATTATCTTGTGCCAATTTCTGAACAAGATTTCTTTTTCTTCCTTTCTTTTTAAAATAGGTATATATTTCTTTGTTGATAGTTCATAACAATTTAGTGACAGGAAAGTGATGGATAATTCACTGACTGAGAAAGAAAAAGAGCATATGAACGTTAGCTTGTTGATCATGTTTCAGATATCAAGAGAGATTTGAACTCCTTGGCTGATAGTTCAGCAAGTCAATTTGAGAAAAGAGATGAAAATTAGAGAAGAGATTATGCGTATTGAGAAAGAAAATCAGCATATGAATGTTAGCTTATTCATCGTGTAGAGACATCAAGAGAAATTTTCAAAAACCTAACTTTAATGTTGCAAGCCTTCCTAGAAATAAATAAAGCACTCTAATTTGTAGATAGCAGAATGAACTTTGGCTTAGAAGTATTCAACTGATTCTTAGCTTTGCAATAAATAGGTACCTTGTAACTTATTTTTAGGACAAAAATGAATAAAGTTCATAGATTTGAAGCAGTTGACTATAGCTTATTAAGTCTGCGGAATACTTGTCAATGTTTGATGGATAAAACAAACAAAAAATTAGATAATTCCTCTCATTTTAGCCCATATCAGGTTGACAATAACATTACTTCAGCTTTTGGGAAGATAAGAACATTTGTACGGGTAGGTATGTATGTACGCCAGGGTGCAAAGATGTTTTGGGCATTTTCACGATCAGTTTGATCAGCCATATATATCCAATTGACTGGGTAGGTACAACGTTATGGAAATAGTCCAACCACCGAGACATGAAGGAACAAATGTAGATAGATCAAAAATTCTTGCTACCTATTTTAAATGTAGAACAGACTGCCCAAGGTATGATAAATTGCTAAAACTCATTGCAGCTAAATTGAAAAATCATTTTTATCACTTGGCAGCCCGTTCTCAATAAATGTAATTACTTTCACTCAATGAGAATTCAGCATTTGTCAAAAACAAAACCTGGTTCGTCCCTCGATAAAAAATACGAATGCAAAGTAGGAAATCACCTAAATGATTAACAAAGGAAAACCACTGGCTTAGGTCTAGGTACTTACAGATTTTTACTCCTTACGGCTAGAAGAGCTTCAGAATCTTGAAAATGAGGTTGAGAATATTTCAAGGTGTAAATTCAGTAGTAAAAGTTGACAAAACTTCAAGATATAACTCTCCGCAATAACTACCGGATACAATTTCCACAAAATATTAGCGAAGAAATATACCACCGAAAATTGTCACACTTGTTAAAATTATAGATCTTCTCTTCAGCAAACTGAAGGGCGATTCACACAAAATTTTACCACTATTACAGTAACACTGAGCTCCCTAGAATTGGGATATGGAATCAGAGAGATTATTCACAGCAACAACGATTGAGCTTGCTCTCACTTTTAGATAATCTGCGCAGGATAGGTTCTACATTTTAAGGGTACAGTTTCCGCTTTTTTTGTAACAGAGAGGGGAGATGTCAGAGACTGCAATACTACTCACAGTTGAAAACATTTATGAGTTAGAGATTAGATCGAAATGGAATAAAAACTGTATCCTCTTACACAGGCAGATCAAAGCAAAAGTGACAGAATACAGTTTGCAATAAACGGACATTCTCGTGCCTACATTATCAGTATTTTAGTGTGGCGGTAATTTACTCTGTGGGGAGATGCGTGGCAGGTAATTGATTGCTTTTCTTTGATTTAAGTTCTTTCCCTTAATAGGGGGAAAATAAGTGAATGGCAAACGAACTTACAGGAGGAGAGAATATGAGCTCAGTGCGTAGGTACTACCAAAACTGACAATTTTCACTTAACTCTCGTCGCATTTCCGAAAGTATTTGACAAGCGTTATCACACAGAACTTTAGAATCAATCGTGCATCACACAGAATCAAGAAAATATATCGAAAACCTCCAAAATTAAACGAAAAACGAACACACGTAATGAGCAATGACCAAGCAATTTAGACTAGATTCTAACCTCAATAAACAACGCTGAGTGGTGGCTCCCGAATATGTTCAAAGCTGGCGGCAACTTTAAATTCACGCACTGAATAACATTGACGTAAAATATTATAATTTTCTGCGAATTTACACGGAGCCATCTCAATTTTAATCTGATGGTGACGCCATTTTCCGAAAACTGAATCTCACCTCACTGCCAACGGCCGTGGAAGCGCTTGGTTCCGATCTTGAAACCCGTAACTTACGCTCGGCTCCTACCCGGTCTTACGGCCACAGAAGCCGCGCGCGCTCTAGGGGACTTCGACCGCTGTGTCCGGTACTAGCTGCCATACGGCGCGTGAACACCGGAATCACCAGTGTCCAGAGCAACCGGGTCACAGGGCCGTAGTTTTTTTTTTGAGTGTTCAAGTTTCAGCTCATACCGCCAAAGAGTTCAAAAACTACAGCTTAAAAACAAAATGTTAAGCCAACTTCACGCCCAAAAACAGTTTTTTTTTAGTTTTTTTTTATTTTTTTTTTTTTACTTTTGCGAGGAACTATTGATGCTAACAATTTTGCTTTGCGGCCAGCATTCAGTGCTTCAATAAATCTTTCGATATCCGAGGAGATTTTTGAAATCCGTGCAACCGTTCTCCTATCAGAGTCAAAAAACCAGTTATCGTAAGCCAACTTCACGCCCAAAAACGGTTTTTATTACTTTTGCAGAGAACTATTGATGCTAACAATTGTGCTTTGCGGCCAGCATTTAGTGCTTAAATAGTGCTTTCGATATCCGAAGAGATTAATGAAATAACCCCTCTTTTCACACAAACATTTTCGTTTTTAGACCTTCAGTTTTTGGCAGGAGAAAATACACGGCTAGTGAAACACAAAAACATTCCTAACACAATTTTTTCCGAAATGTGGGCAGGTTCATCTCTGATAAACTCGGTCCATTTAACGCCGTGTAAGCTAGAAGGAGACGTAAGAGTTGTTGCAGCTGTTTGCCATTTAACCTAAGGGTTAATTTCAATGATGACTATTTACGCACTGGTTACCTGGTAAATTAAAAGAAAATAGTGGGTTATGAGAAAAATGTGAGCGGCAAAGTCGCGGAAACCACCTGGTAGGGAGGCTGGGAAGAGCAAGAAACGAGGATTCTTAAAATGACTGTATAATCGTCTAATTGTCGTTGGCTGGTTTAAATCGGAAACGAGATGTATCCCTGCGAGCGCTGTGAGAGGGGGGAGTGAGCATAAAACGGTTTATTGATAGCGCTATTACGACTGCGGCTCTCACCGAGCCCGTAAGTCTTTGCAAAGCTCGAACCCACTTCTGCTTGTTTATTTTGCAACAAAGAGATGTACGAGTGGATGATTCAATCCGAGCGCTTAAAATAGTTGTCTGTCCGCACCGAAGGCAGCATTGCCGCTGGACGCGTGGCATGCGGAATTCCGATAAATTGAGAATACAAATCTGCAATGAATCTTTTTGAGATTTTGCATGATCAGTTGATGAGCTAGAATTTCTGGGAAAAAATCGCGGAAGTAAAGAATAAAGCTTGGTGGAGATTAAACGACCAATTAATTAAAGGACATTGTTCTTAAAATTGCTTTTGTGCAATGTTTCTCTGAGTGCCATTCGCGTATATTGAATATGCTGCCGTCCTCAGTAAAAAAGCCGGGACTCCATTCTAGATTTTTTCAGTTGTTTACTGACAAAATTTTTTACCACCAAGAAACCAATGACCATTTATCCTTCTCCATTTTCTACGCCTGGGAAAAAAAAAACACATTGGATCTAGAGTCCAGACTCTTGAAAACATTGACAAGAAAAAATACTCTTGATTCAATCAGATTTACGCTTAAATTAAGAGGCTTTGTTCTTGCTGCAAGCAAAAATCCGATTGAATCAAGAGTATTTTTTCTTGTCGATGTTTTTAAGAGTCTGGACTCTAGATCCAATGTGTTTTTTTTTTTTTTTCCCAGGGTAAAGTAACCATGGCATACCATTGAGAATTCAAATTTAAAAAATAACAAGCATCTTAGTGATCAGGTTTTCTCGTAATAGAACAGTATGTGTGAAAGAACAGTGCAAAGTCCTGATTGGACTAACGGCGTTGTTCATGTGCGCGGCATGTTATAAGTATAACTGGCAATTGACACTCTGAGCTCCAGCAAATACAAGTCATTTATTTTAAAAATAATTTTTTCATGCCATATCATCTGGACAAATACATCTCCATTTAAAGTTCCTACTCTGTTTTTACCGAAATAAACAAGAGCTTCTATTTTGTATTCCCATGCACCGCCTCAATTTTTTGGCAACTTTTTACATTTAGTGCAAAGCGACACATCATCGATGAAAAATGTCGTACCAAAACTCGTATAAGTCTAACAAGAAAGCTTTCACAGGACCAACAAACAAAGAGGAAAAAAATTGTGATTTTATTATTTTAAAAGTGTACATGAAAAATCTCCATGATAGTTCATTATACATTATTACTGAGGTTGAACTGGCAATGCCGGTGATAATGAATGTTAGCGCAGCATGTAACGTTGACCGGCAGCTTCTGGTATTCCAAGAAACCACTTGAGCCAATTCTTTCTTTGCAAGCCTCTCCTCCCTTGTGAAAAATCACAAATGTTCATTGACATTTCTTACGTTTACGATTGACTCGTTTCATTGCTGGTTCGGTACGATGAATCGGACAACGAGTATAACATTGTAAAAAAAGAATGAATGAAGCAAGGGAAAACAACCGACTGCGAAAAAAATTGACACCCTGGCCTCAAACCGCGCTTTCAAATTTAGCCTGATGAGCTCATTTAGAAGACGTTTCAAAAAAACGCTGATTAAACGCACATCAGCCAATTATAACGGAAACTTGTCTGCAATCCACCTTCATTTGCATCCGTCGCTGTGACTGGAGAAAAAACAGCACAAAAAGAAGAGAAAAAAACCAGGCAAGCTATGAATGAAGGTGTCAACTTATGCACACGTGTGCGACTCGCATCATTCGAACGGGCATTTAATTAAACTGAGTGATAATTTATTAACATCCTGACTTAATATCCGAGAGTTGCATTTTGTCATCCGCTACCCCTCTCTCTTAATCCCCGCTGCTCGCGACTTTAAGAGATTGTTAGCGACATAATTGATATTTTAATAGTTCGAAATAAAACAACCGATGAGAGATTTCATCGCTCGAAGTCTGTTTTAGAAGCATGCTGGAATCAACACATGGTTGGCAGTGGCGTGGCGTGCTTTGCTACAAATCGATTGATCTGCCATTTGAACCTATGGTAAAGGATCGATAAACCAGGGTGTCCGCAAAGAACCTCTAAATAGTCGATTCTTTACCATAGCTTTAAATGGGGAAAATCGATTCACGCCTTGCTATTGATGGGTGGGCGCAAGAAAAATAGAGGTGTCTAATATTTAGACTACGTTTCGTAAAAAGGAACCACTATTTTTGACTCACTTTGGGGACAACTCTTTATTTCTCTGCGCGAATAGGTTCTTTTATGGATAAACTAGAGATATTGATCGGTACCTCTCTGCAAAATAAAATTCATTTCATCTTATCATCGCCAATAACTAGATATGGGTGATCATCTTATCAAAGTCACGCGAAAATCAATTTTGCCGAAATGTGGCTTCGGCTGCCTCTGAGGGTGAAATGAGAGAAAAAAGAAATGAGGCGGAGGTTTGAGTAACAGGAAGGAAATTAAAAACCTGGCCGATGGTTTCTTAAAACTAATGGTATCCTTACGTGATATGGCATCGATCAGGGCACATTTGCTCCTCGATCACAAACTCGGTGGAATGCACAGGAAACTCCTTCGCACAATGCTCTTCTGTTAGACCCTGGAACTTGGTCGCAAAATCGGCGAAAGCATTCTTCAAGGAATTTTCAAAAATTGGCGGGCTTGCATCCTGTTCCTCATTTATTTCCGGGTCCGAACCGTCACCGGAAATCGGTTCGTTTGGCCGGAGGCGCCGACGCATTGCGCAGTGCCGCTCACGCGAAAGGCTCCCGCCTTTTTTCCGCGACAGGAAGAAAATCCCTTTCTTTCCTTTTCCACCTCGAAGGGATTCGGCGAACATTTTAAAGTTCAAGGTCGAACGGGTTCCGTATGATTGCTCGAGTTAGGACTCAAAATTTCATTTCAGCATTGAAGTTCCTTCACTATAGTTTTAAAACCAACGAGTCCATAGTGGTTAATTCATCTTTGAAACAATCACAACCAAGCTCATGAGCCCTGCCATACCTAAACGTAAAGCTGAGAACATTTTAAGTCTATTCCGGTTAGAAATTACAATTTGCAGGACTCTATTACGCAAGCTCTATTGCTTTTGTAGCTACTTTTGTTAATTTTCTACTTAGCTTTGGAAAGAAAATCAGCCGGATTTGGACCTAGGATGGGGAGCAAGAACACAACACGAAGTTTGATACAACTTACATCGCCATTAAAAACGGCTCCTTCAGCTGCGTCTCAATGTCTAACTCTCTGAACGTGTCAAAAAATGCCTCACGATACTAGCTCTCAGATTGAGTAGGTTTGCTTTTGGAATAATTGGATCACATTTTGCTTTAAGGAACTACTATTTCTGGCTCATCCATAAAAGCACCTATCTACACATAGGGAAACCAACGGCATAAATATTGTTTCTAAAATGAGCCAGAAATAATGATTCCTGATTGCAAAACGTAGTCTAATTAATCGTTTAGGATTTAAGAGCCAAACAAAAGCTTTGACTGTATGCTTCTTTTCAATTCATAGTGATAACTGTAATATTTGAAACAAAAAAATGTCTGAAGAGTCTTGTAGAGAGTGATACAATCTCGAACTGTAAATTGCTATGAGCTTGGCAATGAGGTTTGGAGCATCTAAAGATCCACGAACCAAGAGTTGAGTAATAATAATTCAAAGGTAACTAACAGGGCACTCGCAAATTACTATTAAAAATTATGCGACGATTTATCTCGGTCGTCCGGCTAATTTTAAATGAACTATCCTCAATCCCATTTTTAAAAAGTGATAAACTAATGAGTCCCTCGACACTTTCACCTCGCCGGTTTAACACGAAATGTGTTTTATTTCGGAAAAACGCACTATTTCAAAATGTCACGCGCTTCTCGGGGCTGGTGGGAAACCCGCGCGCGATTGATAGATCCACTGACGTCGAGGTCAGCTGATCCTAAACTGATTTGGCGACCGAGCCGGCTAGTGCTGGTCAAGAGCATCATACAGCGCGTAAGAAACAAATTCCGTCTGTTCAACTCACACGCCGGCGCACAACCGTACAATTTGTGCGAATTTTTGCTGACGGGTCATTTTACCTCATGCTTCGATACCCAGCGTGACCATTACTAACGCTGACCAAGATGCACGACTAGAAAAGGAAGAGGTGGCAATCTTCCCGCTGAAAGTCAGGACGCTGAGAGGGAAAATGCGGGAAAATCGAAAAAAAAAGGAAAAATGTAATAAAAGTTAAATTACTGGTGGACTCCCTTAGCTGTCGTTTCGCCATAATTTTTTAAATGCTTTTTCTTTGGAGACTGAATTCATATTCCCGAAATTATTTCCCGAATCGACAAGAATTTTGAAATTTTCGTCAAAACATGTATTAACTGAGCACCTAAAGCAGTTCAATTTTTAAAAATAAATTTAGCAAATAGGAATCTATGGCTCAATTTCATTGAGAACGTTTCATTATAGTGATTTTCATTCATTACCTCTATGAAGCATCGATAAGTCTTTGAATTAGTCCAAAAAGTATCGCATAGGACCAACTTTTGACGATTGTAGCGAAAATATAGTACAATTATTAATCCAAAATACACGAGAATTGAACGCGTTCCTGAGAGGATGCGGCTCTTAAAAGCTAGCGAGTCCTGACAAATTAATACACTTAGCGTTTTAACAGCAGCCAAAATTAACGAAGCTTCGCGTGTGGATGAGACGCCATGTTACCGACTATCCAGAAAAACACGAGCTATTCTGTCTGAAGCCTTTACACCACAGCAAAATTCGGCGACGCCCAAAAATGATTTATTTCCCGACCGCGCGTTCGCAAAGCGACCTTTTAAAAAGCCGTTCCTCTTATCCCTGACACGTTGGTTTTAACGCTCCTCCATTCACGGAGATGCCCGACCAGGGAGGTTAATTTTATTAATAAACGAATTTTAATGCCGTAATATTGTATCCCATCCTCCTCCATTTATGGAGACCGGAAATGTTGCAGCTTCAAAGCTCTCACCAAAATTAATGACTAGCTCTGTTCTAACCGTTTTTAGGACTCTGAAAAAATGAGAAACAAAACCTCAAAAAGGATTGATTCCAGTAGCGTCGGATAGCTTTCTTTGCTTGATGCCTAAAAAAGTGTGTACATTTAAAGAAACTATTTTAAGAGGCATTAAAATATAAAGATTCACTGAGCTTTTGTTAGTTTTAATTGTATCCCATCCTCCTCCATTTATGGAGACCGGAAATGTTGCAGCTTCAAAGCTCTCATTAAAATTAATGACTGACTCTATTCTAACCGTTTGTAGGACTCTGAAAAAATGAGAAACAGAACCTCAAAAAGGATTGATTCCAGTAGCGTCCGATAGCTTTCTTTGCTTGATGCCTAAAAAAGTGTGTACATTTAAAGAAACTATTTTAAGAGTCATTAAAATATTAAGATTCACTGAGCTTTTGTTAGTTTTAACAAAAAAAAAGTTCAGGATATACTGTCCTTATCCCAACTTCAATTTCCCAAGACAGTGAATGGGTTTCAATGGGTATGGAGTTAAATGCTCCAGAAAATTGTGAAGAATTGAATCTTCAAGGCTGAACCTTGCAGATTAGCAACCAAATAATAAACGATTCCTCAAATGATAAGTTTTTTACGACGAATATTATAATGGAGAGAATACTTTCTGAAGAACGCTGTGAATGATGCCATAACGTAACAGTGGGGATTTTTCCCGTTTATTAATATCATCATATTTGTAACTAAACGGCTCAAAGTGGACCAACATGAGAAATACAACACGAGACCAATATCAGAAACAACAGAACTCAACAAAATTCAGGAGGAAACAATGAATGACACGTCCTACCGGGGTGATGACTGTAATTGTTATTAAGTTGATAGGCGGTGGGAACCTAACATGTTGGCGCGCCTGCAATTTTGTATGATACTGTGCAAGACCTCTGGTGTGAAATAGCTGCTTCAAGCGCCGTGGTGCGCTGCGGCGCGGCGCGGCGGGCGGGCAGCCAGCGCGAAACGCGCATTGGCGCCTACAAACCTAACAGGGAAACTTCACGCATTGCGCAGTGCGTGAAGTATCCCTGTTAGGTTTGAAGGCACCAGTGCGCCGCCGCTCCGCTTTGTGTTAGGCTCTAATATTTAATCTCGTGGAGTCAGCGTTTTTCAACTCATGACTTTGAAATGTTTGCACACTCTGTATGGATTATTCTCATTTTGATTGATGAGAAAAAATATGTAGTACAGGAAAATATAATGGTGCGTTTTGTAAATATTAAGGTGATTCCGTACAAACTTAAGGATTTACAAAGCACACGAATTTCTACACAATTTCTTATAGCCTTTTATAGCCGATGGCGAAAAAGCAACAGTCAGGCGATAAAGTCTACTTTGGACCCATCTAATTATTTTTAGGTATTTTTCTTTTTGTTGATTTGTGAGACGTAACTTTCGAGACAAGATTTTTTTTAAGGATATACCTAAGTCACTCATTTCTTTTAGAATTTAAAATTCATAATTTTTATCGATTCCACTTGAAAAGTTAAAAAAAAAACAATAAAATAAATAAAATGAAAAAATAAAAAAAACCTTAGAATGGGATTTGCTGTCAAAAAAAGAATCTCTTGAAAGTCTTAGCTACTTATGCATCTCCGCCAAAAGACCTCGCTACGGAAAATAGCCCTATCTGTGACCACGTCATGGACGCGGAAAAACATAAAATTGGAAATGGAGTAAGGAAATTTCATTTGTTCCCGATTAATTTGCGGGAGTGGTGGGAGGAAGTGGGTGTCGGGATCTCTTCCCGGAGGCTTCCGTTCGGGACCACCGCGAACGAACGAGCGTGGCTCCGACGGGAACCGGCGATTCAACACGGGGAACGGCCGCTTACAGCCGTAAAAATTTGCCGATTTCCTACGGCGGCTCGCAATTTCGCCCGTCTCAAACGCTTGTTACGATTAATAAAAGCAACGTCCACCAAGTCAGCTCTACAAATCGTCGTCTCCCGCACGAAGGAACGTAACTCCATTCCAGGGTTGTCAAATTGACTCCAACAATTAATTTATTTTAAAACGTTGTACCTGTGCAATTTTCATCGAAAATTTTTCTGATTTTGGCATGAAACTGGAGGAAAAATCGGTGAAATTTTCAGTTAGGAACGCCCAAGATTCTCTTAGTTAATTAAAAATTTGCAAGGTAAAATTTGGCGACGTTGAAATCAAGTTACGTGCTTTTGTAGAAGAAACGACGAAATGAAGACTGAGACCACTTGGCGCGGGTTCAACACCAGTGGCGTGGCGTGCTTTGCGATGTATCGATTGTTATTCCATTTAAACCTACGGAAAAGGATCGATTATTAGGGTGTTCGCAGCGAACACCTTAATGATCGATTTTTTACCATTAGTTTAAATGGCGGAACAATCGATACATCGCAATTCACGCCACGCCACTGTTGAACACCATGGCTTATCCGCGCGTTCCTCCACGGGAAATTAAAATTTGACGGAATCCACCGAGTGACATTTATGTTCGCGAATCCGAACGTCGGACAACGTGCTCGGACAAGATGGCTGTTTTATTACCTGCAATCTAATAAGAGTCGGGGAGGGGGGGGGGGGTTGCAGTTGTTTTTCGACACGTAGATGATGTTGGTCTGAGGGATCACAATGGACCAATAAAAAAGTTGTGAATCGATGTGCGTCACGGATTTTGTCTTTAAAATTTCACAAGCCAAACTACTTCATTAGTTTTGGCAGAAAATGTCAGAATTTTGTTGGCCTGAGGTTAGTTTTACCCGGATTGCATGGCTAGAAGTTGAGAAACCAAACTTAGTCAATATTTACTTGACACATGGGGTGATTGAATGCAAACCAGAGTTTGAGTAAGTTTAACTGCGAAAGTTTTTTGCGTTCGTAAAGATAGCAATATATTCGGCAGAGATTCGAAAATCAACTCCGTGCAGATGTGATATAGATCAAATCGCAGAGTGATGTCTCTTAACATAGTACTATTACATTGTTGATAGTTATTGGGGGGCATCAGAAAGAAATCAAGAGATCAAATTTTAGTGGCTGTTCGACGTTCTAGATCTGTAATTTAAATGACATTTAAATGGAAAACTAGTATGTAGTATGTATTTGTAGTTTTATGGCCATTTCCTCTGATGATCTCATTCCCCACTCAATGCGGGATTTTCTACGCGGGATTGTATAATTTAAAGAAAAAAAAAAAACTTTATGGTGCAAAAAAAGACTGTAATCGGCGCGTCAACTTTTACGGGGATGACAAAACTGGCTGCTTACCTTTCGTTTTCTTTGTCATCCGAGGCTCTTGATAGGTTAGGTTTTCATCATCGATGGGTGGAGGGGCTGTGTGGGCCACGGAATAAAGCAGGTCTAGGGGCGACGTAGCTACGTAGGATGTTCCGGAAGACGAAGCTGGGAGATCGGTTCTTGGATACTTGGCGTACCCACAGCTTTTGTTTTTGCTCTACTTTCTTCCTGATTTTCCTCGATCGGTCATTTTTCTCTTGCATTTTCTTTTTGTTATTTAATCGTATTCTATATTGTTTTCTTCTTTTGTTTTATACCCCGCGTACGACCGGCCCCTGCGCCCCGGCCACACACCAATGACTGAAGGAGCCTCAAAAATGACTTATCGCTGCAAAAGCGACATCAAAATATTCAGAAAAGAGAAATTTTATGGAATTCTTTATTTTTATGTACAAAATTTAACTGTCAAAAAAAACAAAGTACTCAAACCAATTAGAACATTTTGTAAGATAAGACTTTAAAAAAATAAATTTAATGTGTCATAAATCGTACTTTGCACTTATCACAGGTACTTACAAACGCAATAATTTTCGAGTGAATACTTTAGAATGATTGTTCGCCACTTGGAGGAAAAGATGAAAATTCCTCTTCTGAAGACCCTATTTGAAACAGGGTGTTTAATCGTACATAGGAGAATCGAGTGTATCTGGACAGAGTGTGGGGATTAATTTTTAATGAGATCAAATTGTCATAAGGGTTAGTATAACTACGAATGTACACACGAAAGCACGTGATCCGATAGGACACGTCATTTCTGAGTTCTTCTTATCACGAAGGAGAATCAAACTTGACAGAAAATGAATAAAGTACTTGAATATGAGGGGAAACGTACTGGCATCGCGGGTGGTAACGAGTGTACCTACTGTTAAAAATTTTTGGAGTGAAATTCTGTGCCGAAGTCTGTATAGCGTCCCAAAACCCGAGTTATTAAATTGTTGCGGATCAAAATCTCTCCTCCTTAAGAAAAGCCTTACACTATTTCGGAATCGACTCTTTATGCGGAGTGTCGTACGCTTTTATGGTGCTAAGTTCACTTCCCACTAAGAATATCAATCAGAGTTTTTGGACGCTACATAGACTCCGGCACCGAATTTCGCTTCCCGGTTTCTAACAGTATGTCAAGCAAAAACAGGGATTCTAGTGTTGGACGTCAGAATTAATCGACATGCTGGAATCAGGCCTCGCCGTGGGTTGCAGCATTTTGATTTCTTGCTCGGAGACCAAGGCAAATATTTTACCCTTCAGCTCAGAAACGACAGCTGGCGGTAACTTCCTCATGGTCAATAGGATGCACTTGAAGAAAAGTTCAAGCTCGTCCTCGCTCTTGCGTTGGTTTTGGAGGCTCAGGATGTGATTGATCAAATTGGCGTTTTCTTGGTCCCTCCTTTTTAGGACCCCGGAGAGCAACTCGACGATGTCCACGTCTTTGAGAGGGTCGTTCTCAGTCGTGGCAGTTTCGCTCATGGGTTGGTGCTCGGTCTGTTGGAAGTCTTGCACTTGATGGATCACCGGTTGGAAAACCTCCTCCGTGTCCATGAGGGTTTCCTGTTGGTTTGAGGAGTCGACGGAGAGACCCTCGTCAGTCGGGGCTCGGAGGCGGGGACGCTTTAGGGGCGGAGCTTCCACTACGAGCCTGCGAGGAAATTGGAAAAGTGAAATATTGGAAATATACTTATGACACTGCGGTGCAAAATGTAATTAGAAGTGGGGACTCAAATTTTTCAATACCGCGAAAAAGAGAAAAAGTTTTTAGAGCACACATAACCCAAGTAGCATTTTTCAACGCAAAAATGGCGATTTGTTGCGATTTTGTCGGCGATAAAACCGCTAAGATCATCAACATCTGAGCGATTATCCTCGATCTTGTTGCAATAAAATCGCGATTTTATCGCCCGGCAATTTATCGCGATAATATCGCAAAAAAAATCGCGATATATGGCGATTTAATCTCGATTTTATCGACGAAAATTGGTCGCGATTTTATTGAACAAAAAATTGCGATGCATAGCGATTTAATCGCCATAGATAGCAATTTTTCATTCGATAATATTGCGATAAATTGCCACCGATTTAATCGCGAAAATCAACCGATAAAATCGCTATTTATCGCGATCACTGCCTTGGGAAGCATGAATTATAGAAACATTTTTCGGTACCCACAACTGTGTTTTCACTAATCAATTTACTCCCACTAAACGCAGGAGCACCTTCATGAAAAACGCATACGCAAAAACGTGAGCAAGCTGCGTGACTTTTATGCCCTGCTAAGGAAGAACGCCGTATGCGCCTTCGAACTTTGCCTAATTTTCTTTAATAAAATACGAATAATATTTTAAGGGAAATTGTGAATACTTTCCTTTGAATTTTTCCGAGACTTTCATTTGCTATCAGATCTTAATTATCTGAAAATATTCATAATTTCCCTCAAAAAGTAACCTTTTACCGGAGGAAATTTGGCAATGCTCGAGTCGACATACTGCGTTCTTCTTTAGCACATCAGTATTTCGGCATGGCGTAAGTGTATTTGTCTATCCTGCCAAATGAAGGCGAGTAAATAAGATATCTCAGGTTAAAAATTACATGCGCGTAATGTCCCGTTCAAAATCGCAGACTTAACGTAGGGTAATTCATACTGAACTAAAAGGGGAAGAGGAACTTACTTTCTCGGTCCGATGCTATCCAAAAACGTCAGTTTTTGTAAGAGGGTATTTTTTCTCCTCCTGATTTTGTTTGGCCCCGACTTTAATTGCTTGAAATAATTATCTCTGAGATTTTTCCATCTCCTTTTACAGTGATCGACTGGAAAAGAAATGAAACATTTCAGACGGAGAAGCTAATAATTGACGTCAGAATGTGAGAGAATTAGCATTGGAATCCTAAATGCAAGCATGCTCATGGATTAATACTTCATCTAGACCGAGTGCTCATTTTTCTGCTACGAGCGCCGACTGACACTCGGACGGAAAGTCAATTGGAACATTTCTTAAACTTCCAAAAATGCAACTTGGCGACCGTTGTAAGCGGAAATCGGCACGACAGCTTTGCCTCCAGGCTGGCGCCTCCCCTTCTCCTCCTCTCTGGTCGTGAGCCGTACAGTCCCAGTCGGTCCGATTGGCCCGAGGCTTTCTGCCGATCATCTCACTCTCGGCAATGCGTTTATTCTCAAACTAAATGCGTGTTTAATCAACTTCTACTGCCTAAAAAAGTGAAATTACTAAGTTTTTGAGTGTAATCGAATATAGTGGAATTCAGCACAAATGGCCGACTCACAACGGCAACATTCGAAAGGCGCTGCGAAACGAAAGAGAAAGAGAGCACGTGACGATACAGAAGTTCCTAAAATTACAAATTATTTCGGGAAAGCTACCACCGTCGCCGATTCTGATGACATTGCTTCGTCTCCGAGTGCAACTCGATCTACCTCGTTCCTAAGTTCATCATTGAGGCCACGTATACTTGGACTCTCAACCCCCTCCGGCCTTCAAAAAGCGGCTTCCCTGGTAAAAATTGGCGATAAGAGCTGCGTTTCAAAATACCATGGGAATTCTTATAGCCGGCTAAAGAAGGCTATAGAAAAGCATATAGCTGGCTGTAGAATGCGGAGAAAATCATATGGTCGGGCTATACGAAGCGATAAAAAATTATGCAGCCGGGCTATAGTTCCTATCGCCGGGCTTTACACTTTATCGCCTGGCTGTTGCTTTTTCGCCATCGATTATGAAAGGCTATAAGAAATTGTGTAGAAATTCGTGTGCTTTGGAAATCATTAAGTTTGATACGGAACCACTTCAATATTTACAAAACACACTTTATATTTTCCTTTAATACATATTTTTTTTTCATCAATTAAAATGAGAATAATCCATACAGGATGTGCAAACATTTCAAAATCATGAGTTGAATAACGCTGACTCCGCCAGATTAAATATTAGAGCCTAACACAAAGCGTAGCGGCGACGCACTGGCGCCTACAAACGTAACAGGGATACTTTACGCGTTGCGCAACGCGTGAAGTATCCCTGTTAGGTTTGTAGGCGCCAATGCGCGTTTCGCGCTGGCTGCCCGCCTGCCGCGCCGCAGCGAGCCACGGCGCTTGAAGCAACTATTTCACACCAGAGGTATTGCACAGTATCATACGAAACTGAAGGCGCTCTAATATATTAGGAATGGCAGGCATCCATCAAAAGTACGGAGCTTTCCTCGCAAAATAAATCAAGATACTACGGCCCAAAAAGAGAGCAGTAGTCCAAAAACTCACTAAGTCCTAGCATCCGTAATTAGTAACGTTTAGCATACACTTTATCGCCTGGCTGTTGCTTAATCGCCATCAGCTATAAAAGGCTATAAGAAATTGTGTAGCCGGCTATAGAAGCTATTGGACATCTTACAGCCGGCTGTAGGTCTATGGTATTTTGGAACACAGATTCTACCGCCAATTTTTACCAGGGTTATGCGCGTTAGTTCCCTATCGGCCGGGCTATTATTGCAATTGATAGACAAAGCTATAGACAAACAAAGCAATGGGGATAAAGAGGGATCCTATTGGTGGAAACGGTTGGTTGCAATGGACAAATGAGTTAGGCGATAGGCTAACTATAACGGCAACCGACGAGAGACCCGACGGTTAGTCAATCATTTTCCCCCTCAGTCTGTCAAAAACCATCAGTTGCAACCAATTGTCTATAGCTTTGTCTGTCAATCTCAGTGATCAGCCCGCTGGTGGCCATTCCAGACGTTCAGTTCGTTGACGAAATCGGGCGATGGGGCATACTCACCAGCTTTATCAAGTTTCTTAGCAATGTCCGCCCAACGCTGATCCTTCACCGTCAGTTGCTTGTAGCCAGCGTGATTGGGATCGTAGATTTCTGGACGCCTGGCGATTTCTTCGATGAGCCGTTCGTCCTCCTCCAGGGTGAACTCGTTGTCCGTCATGATGAACCTCGATGAACACGCGACACGTCTCAACTATAAGGGCACTTAAACTTTTAAACTACACTGGCAAGCACTAGTCTCAACTAAATAAGTTTGTGAGAGGAATCATGGCACTACGAAGCGTGGCGCAGCGAGCGAATAGTTGGTCGTACTGAGGAGGCTTGGCCAAGGCTACGGGTAGAGAGAGGAATTCGTCGAGGGGCGAGCGACGGAGCGACGACGCCATGTTGGCGAAGGCGCCCGTAGCTGGCGACCGGATGCGCGCGCCGCAGCTTTCGTGCCTCGTTCTTTGTTCCGTCGAGAATGGCGCGCGTCACGGCGCTCGACTCGACGCCAGCGCCAACGCGACGCGACGCGACGCGACGCTACGTAGCGCTGCTCGACTGTTGCTATTCGTGCGCTCGAACGGCGACAACGCCGCCAATACAGCATGTGAGCACGGTTGTCGATTGGACGCGGTGAATAATTATTTTGGCGATGACGTAATACTCGTGGTTGCAGGATCCGTGCAAGATCGGTCAACGGAACCAGGAAGCAACTTTACAGATTCTTCTGCCCGACAGCGAAGAGAGCAGTAAGGGTCAAATTTTCGAAATCGAGTCTCCTTCAAAATCGTCTAATCTCTTTAGGATGAAATCACTGAAAAAGCTAAAACAGCAAAATTCATCTTATTTTCATGAAAACGAGACTTATGAGACAGCCGTAAGTGCGCAAAAAATGACGTAGTTTCAGGCAAGACAGCAGTAAGTGACAATATTCCTCCAGCGAGCCAATGAAAACAGTGCTTTCAAGTAAAGTGCCACCGTTTCCTGCCAATTTTTTTTCTTCAATTTTTATGGAGAACACTACTTCGCATCGTTGCATAGTTGTTTTTATATACTTCAACATTTGTATTTGACAAATTGGTTCCGGTACTGGCATAAAACAACGTAAATGGCCACACATAATACGTGATGTCAACTTTAACTTCAATTTTAATTTCTAAAATTCTTCGAAGATGGTCTCATTTGTGCCTCTCGTCTTGGTGTATTTTCGGATGGAAATACGCTATTTTTCTTCTAACCCGCACGATGAAATACTCTTCTTCCTTTTCGTCTTTTAGCTAATTATTATCCTAAATATCGCGCCCGCTATTGCCATATAAATGACAATATGCGTGCAGGGGATGATGATATGTGCAGGGCCGAATGTAGGGGGTGACCACATGGACCGCGGCCCATGGCGGAAAATTTAGGGGCGGCAAATTTTGCAATTGTTTTAAATGTAGGTATAAAGAAAAATTAGATCCAGAAAAAAAAATTACAAACGAGAAAAGGTGACAAAATCTGTCGTTTCCTGAGAGTATATCTCTAATTTTGCCATCTTTCTGTGATACAATAGACAGCATCTTTAATTAGTCGACTTAAGACTAAGAGAGAAACCGAACACGGAATTTGGCCTGGAGCAGCGCGGCTCAGAGAGCAATGATGATGACGAGAACTTGAGATGAAACGGAGAAACCCTTGCCGCGGCGCGCGGCTGTCGGCATGTAACACATATCAGCGCCTACAGGACTGCATGAATACTTCACGCATTGCGTCAAAGACAGTGCGGTCGCTGCGGCCAGCAGCGGGTGGCGGCGCGGCGTGAAACGCAAAGCACCTACAAGAATGCATGAATACTTCACGCATTACGCCAAACACAGCGCGTGCAGCAGCGGTCGGCGTGAAGCGCATAGCTCATACAAGACTGTAGGAATACTTCACACATTGCGCCAAACACAGTGCGGTCAGCGCGTCGCGGCGGCGGCGGAAGTTAAAATTATTAAACCACATTTTTTTTTGTTCTTTCATAATTTTTTCTTTCATTTATTACATATTGCAGGCCTTGTCCACACAGAGATAGGTTTACGGAACTTATTTTTCGCGCCAAATTCCGTGAACTTTTGCTAGTAGTGTTGACAAGGCGTCCGCAAAAAATGTGTCCAACACGAGTAAACGCGTCTTATGCACCCCTCTCCTTCCGACACGTTTACTTGACGGTTTTTATTGGTGTTTCAAAACGAATGAGAAGGGGGCGGCAAAATACAGGCGGTATGTAAGTAAATCAGGCCCTGGATATGTGTGTGTTTATAAAAGTTAAAATGGGGAAATATAGAGACTTTCGTCGGGTCCTTTCATAAATGTTCTCATCAAGACCTTGAGTTGACACCCGAGAGGCTTAAAATTGTACCGCAAAACTTTTCGTGCAGGCAGAGCCTATAATGAACGAATTTAAATGAAAAGGAACTACAATCATTGTGACATGAGCCCTGTCATTCGTGTAGTCGTATGGATCTCAGGGCTAATGTCGGAATGGATATGGTTCCTTTTCATTTAAATACGTCCTTCATAATACTGCCTCCAAGTTCGAAAATACACTGGAAAAAAAACACATTGGATCTAGAGTCCAGACTCTTGAAAACATTGACAAGAAAAATGACTCTTGAATCAATCAGATTTAAGCTTAAATCAATAGGAAATCCGCTCAAATTAAGAGGCTTGGTTCTTGATTTAAGCAAAAATCCGATTGAATCAAGAGTATTTTTTCTTGTCGATCTTTTAAGAGTCTGGACTCTAGGTCCAATGTGATTCTTTTCCAGTGTACTAGAGTCCACGCAATAAAAATTTATTCTAGTCGTTTTTGAAACTTCAGCCGCAATGACTGTCATAAAAAATACGAGTGAGGGTCTTTTGAAGAGAAATAATGAACTGAAATATTGCATTACAAGTCGACTTGAGGTGCATTCCGGAAGTTACGACACGCGACAGACAGACAAAAGGCGGTAGCGCTCGGGGCGCAACCTGAAGCTTGGAAGGGCCAGGAGCATTGCGCTACCTACCCACCCTCCGAGCCCTCGCCCCGTCCCTGCGCTTTCATTCCGCTTCGAGTGTCCCCGTAACCCACTTGTGCGAGATCAATAGACGAATTGCAACTCTAATCTGCAAAGGGTTCAGCCACCCGTCATCCCCTCCCACCCCTCCCGGCTCTCATCCGTCAGACACCTTCTACTCCATCATCTTATTAGCGAAGCACTTCCGTCGCGACGCCAGACTTTTGTCTCATCATTAGCCATTATCATCCGTCTTTTCCCGCCTTTCGATGGATCAGCTTCAATTAACTCTAGTGCGCCGCGAATTTCCATTGGCTTTCACAGCAGCATCGACGCAAGGTCTACGATACACTGGAAAAAAAAAAAAAAAAACACATTCGATCTAGAGTCCAGACTCTTGAAAACATTGACAGGAAAAAATGCTCTTGATTCAATCGGATTTAAGCTTAAATCAAAAGGAAATCCGCTCAAATTAAGAGGCTTAGTTCTTGATTTAAGCAAAAATCCGATTGAATCAAGAGCATTTTTTCTTGTCGATGTTTTTAAGAGTCTGGACTCCAGATCCAATGTGTTTTTTCTTTCAGTGTAGGTGGAAAAAAAACCGAGGAAGATAAAATGCCCTGAGGTATCGTAACAACTGCCCACATTTTGCACAACAATTGGAGGGGGGGGGGGGGGGGGAGGGCGTATTCTCGAGGAGTCAATATTTCTGAAATGAGTCTCATCGCTAATTTTTCTTCATTAAATAGCATCCCCTCATTGTTTTGTAAATATTTCATGATTTTTTTCTGATGGGAAAGGGAAGATCTGAGTCAGTGGTTTGTATTCTTCTGTGAGGAGGCAGCCGTCCAAAAACCACAATTGCGAGGCCTGGAGGACAATGCGCAAAAGTGCAGTTATTGTAAGAATTGGACGTATTTATACGAAAGGGAACTAAGCGCCAAATTTCCAAATTTCAGTTTTTAACGGATCTGGATTCTCCATGTAATAGGCTGCTCTCACACGTAAATATGCCCCCAAAATACTAATTTCATCCCCTGGAATCAGCCCCTGAAAAATCGCAAAACAGGGAATCAGCGATTACGAATAAAATCAAAAGGAACTATATGTAATTCCCTTTGATTTAATGCGCTAACCCGGATTCCGAATTAAATCAAAAGGCGCTATCTCCACTTGATTGACGCGCGCGCGGCGAAGCTTGGTGGAAACTTGGTGAAATTTAGTACCGGGGGGTATTTTTGGACGGGAAACTCGAATTTCGGGTCAAATTTTGAAAATTCAGAAATCCAAGATGGCGGACATGGCCTAAAATGCTATCTCGGCCCCTATCCAGCTGATCTTGGTGAAACTTGGTATCAGGGGGTATTTTCGGACGGGAAACTCGAATTTCGGGTCAAATTTTGAAAATTCAGAAATCCAAGATGGCGGACATGGCCTAAAATGCTATCTCGGTCCCTGTCCAGCTGATCTTGGTGAAACTTGGTATCAGGGGGTATTTTCGGACGGGAAACATGAATTTCGGGTCAAATTTTAAAATTTCATAAATTCAAGATGGCGGATGTGGCCTAAAATGTTATCTCCTATTTAAACGCGCATCGCCAAAAAATCCCAGATGTCGTCCCCTGAGTGACGGTCACATATCGACCGTGCGTTCCCTCTGGCTCGATCGATGTCAGTGTGCACTGACATGGACAAGGGGCTTTTAACGAGCGAACAAATTAACGAACCCATCGGAATCACTTAATTTTCATTAAAATCACTGTTAGGTACTTTATTGGAATCGGAACAGTATTTAGAAATTCATGAGTATTAAGAGCGCGCTGGAAGGATTACGTGGTCAAAAGCGTGACTGTCACCTATAGTCTGTTCGAGATGGGAAGAACCGTGGAAAGTCGGAATAATTAGCACTATTTTGCAGGGTGGGGGTGTCTCGACCCTTGTCAATTGTCACTTTTCGATGTTGCGCGCACGCTGCAGCCACCGCACAGGAGGCTATGGGCCTCGGAGCGGCGGTTTTCCCCAGGATACGAACTTGGAGCCGCAAATTCCTGTGCTAAGCGCCGAGCGGCAAGCGACTCATGAGGAGCCAGCCCTCTGTGCGGTGAGCCACGGTCCAGGGTTGGTTCGGTGCTTCATCGCGGACAATGGCTCGAACGCTACCCTTGCTTCTACATAGTGCAATTAATTCCGACTTTCCACGGTTCTTCCCATCTCGAACAGACTATAGGGGTTCGTCAGGCCCCATCTTGACTTCCTCGGAGACGCGAGTTTAAATGGGAGCTCAGAATACGCAACATCGAACTTTTTTTCCGTGGGTTAATAATGTTTCAAAAAATCGGAGAAAATTCCAGCGAACTGTGCGTACTCAATCCTCCAAAAAAATGCAAAAATTAAAAATTACTGAATAACCTCATTGTTAAAATTTTAAACTCCGATATGGTGGATGTGACCTACAACAATAGCTCAATGCCTGAATCGTTTTTGTGAAGTTCGGTATTAGGGGCTCAAAATGACAACAGAAACTGTTTTATTTAGATACGAAAATTTTAACATAGGTAATCAGCACATGAAGGAAATTCACGATCCGACGCTGCTAGGTAAACCACGCACCTCGACGAGGCGGTGTATTGTGAACGTACACGGAGAAAAAAACTTCGTGCGTGAGACCCGAAGTTTAGGTCATATGGATCTGTGAAGTTTTCGGATTGAGCATCTGAACACTTTCGGTCCAGCTGTTGAGGTTTTGATCACACATCTGAAACTTCAGTTCTTACATCTAAAGTACTTCGGTTTTCACATCCGAAAATTTCGGTTCTCACATCCGAAAAACTTCGGTTCTCACACCTGAAGACTTCAGACGTAAGAACTGAAGTTTCAGATGTGTGATCCGAACCTCGACAGCTAGACCTAAAGTGTTCAGATGCTCAATCCGAAAACTTCAGAGATCCATATGACCCAAACTTCGGGTCCCACGCACGAGTTTTTTTCTCCGTGTAGAGTGCCATATATTTAAAGTTTACAAACGTGGAAATTTCCACATCTCATCCACATTGGCAAGATGCAGCGGGAAAGCAGATTGAGGTTAGGTAGGTATATTTGGGCTCCCGCCACCTCCGGCCTTCACAACCCGGCCCGTGCGCTTTACGCAGGTTCATTGGCGGCCATTCTAGACGTGTAGTGCGTTTGTTTAAGAAATAGATATCATTTTAAGCCACATCCGCCATCTTGGATTTCTGAATTTTCAAAATTTGACCCGAAATTCGAGTTTCCCATGCGAAAGTACCCCCTGATACCAAGTTTCACCAAGATCGGCTGGACAGGGGCCGAGATAACATTTTAGGCCATGTCCGCCATCTTGGATTTCTGAATTTTCAAAATTTGACCCGAAATTCGAGTTTCCCATGCGAAAGTACCCCCTGATACCAAGTTTCACCAAGATCGGCTTGACAGGGGCCGAGATAGCATTTTAGGCCATGTCCGCCATCTTGGATTTCTGAATTTTCAAAATTTGACCCGAAATTCGAATTTCCCATGCGAAAGTACCCTCTGATACCAAGTTTCACCAAGATCGGCTTGACAGGGGCCGAGATAGCATTTTAGGGCATGTCCGCCATCTTGGATTTCTGAATTTTCAAAATTTGACCCGAAATTCGAGTTTCCCATGCGAAAGTACCCCCTGATACCAAGTTTCACCAAGATCGGCTGGACAGGGGCCGAGATAGCATTTTAGGCCATGTCCGCCATCTTGGATTTCTGAATTTTCAAAATTTCACCCGAAATTCGAGTTTCCCGTCCAAAAATACCCCCCGGTACTAAATTTCACCAAGTTTCCACCGAGCTTCGCCGCGCGCGCGCCAAACAAGTGATTCAAGTGGAGATAGCGCCTTTTGATTTAATTCGGAATCCGGGTTAGCGCATTAAATCAAACGGACCTACGTGCAAAAATCCCCTATATCTCGCTTAATATGCATTTTTTCCTAATTTTGGCAACGTACGTAATTAGAGGAACTCTTCAGCTTTCAAACAAGCTAAAGTAAACCAAAATCGGTCCATTAGTACGGAAACGCCAATTGTTTTAGTCAAACTTGCTTTACTGAGAAGTTTGGAAATGGCGTTTAGCGCCTTTTCGCATAAATACGTCCAATTTTGATTGTAATTTTTCAACTAAAAGTAGTCTTGAAATATACTCTGTAAAAAATTCACTATTGAAATCTAATTTTTAAGTATCAAAAAGTGAGTCTCAGCTTTCTTTCCGTCAATAGGCTTCCGGTAATTTTGAACCTTTAAAAGCGTATTTCTTGAAATAGCAGAGACTGCACTTATGCGCCTTGTCCTTCAAGCCCCTCAATTCAGCCTTACGTAATTTAGGAGCGTTTCCTGAATCAGTCTTCACTGCGACTACTTTGACTCATGAGAAGCGTTTCTGCATAGCCTCACTATTACCATACCTCGATCGTATTATTTTGTCTTGAAATCAACCTGCACATCATATTTTTAAAACTAATCATCGCTCTTCAGAGAAGGTAAAACTCGGATATAGGAGAGAATGTATCTTACTTTATAATACAAAACAAGCAGTTCCAACGCCAAAGCGTTGGAGGGCGCTTCTTTAACACTGCGCATGCGAGGAACGTTTTCATACGGCCAAGCGAGAGTATTGCGGACGGACGATGTATAACAAATTGCCTACGTGAAGGTGGTCCGGCAGCAACATACCCGCCGCTAGTCTCTGTCTCTGGAAAACAATAGAAAATAGTAGTTGCGTACGTTGCCAGCGAGCGCGCTGCGAGCGCATCTGTTTCAATTACCTAGCATCGAGTCGGGCCTCTAACTTTCTATTCTCTCTGACATAACCTTAAACCTTCAACCCAGAGCCGCAAACAGCTGACGCTTGACGATGCTGCGCCGAGAAAATGAACCAATCACAAAATAGCACAGTAATACGTCACTAAAATGAAGAGATCACGTGACTGTTCGTGATTTTTTCGAATCAATCTGAAACTACAACCTCGAATATGAGGCATTTAAGCATAACGAAGCCCCAAAATAGTTTAACCAGGTAATACGTCCGTGCGAGATTGTTATGCTTAAAAGCAAAACATTTCACGAAAACTTTTACGAATACCGGATGCAGAAAAAAATCAAATTTTCCCGGGTGTACCAGAATGGCGTCATTACCCATAAGGCAAAACGGTATGTAGTATAGTACATGTTACATCGGGGGAGTCGAACGGCTGGAAAGGGCGCATCTGGTACCCAGAAGCGCCCAAAAGACGAAAGGAGATGCGAATAAAAGCGTCACAGTCATAGTACCTAAAATGCCGGTTTCACCACTTCTTACACAGACGGTCTCGTAACAACCAAGTAATGTGACTATTTTTGGCTTATGCAATTATGCATCTAAACCGGGCCGCTTCCTAAAAATCTTCGAATAGCTGTTAAAACATGAAGTCATCTGCTTCCCAAAGCAGAGCACGCTTGCGTTCAAAATTTGAACTGATCATTTTTCTTGGGCTTCGGTGTGCACACTTCGGGCCGCATTCCTCATAGATGAGGATCAAGTATTTCTGCTCAGCATTCTTCGGTTGCGAAGTTGAGACTTAAAAGTGCACGGCACTGTTTCGGAAATTGTGAGGATTGTGATCTCACGGTTTTTATTGGGACATAATGAGCTAAGAATGTATTAATTGTCGTATCCAAATAAAAAATGATACCATCTCAACCTCATCACCACTTTCTATGAAAACTTGTCGAATGTTGAGTAAGTTTTGAGAGCGACAAAAAATATCTTACAGTCAGCCGCACTAAATTCGTGATTATATTGCGGACAGGACACTCATATAAACAGCAGTATAACTTCTCCGTTGTAAAGACTGGCAAAACCTGATGATCCAAAGGAAGGGGTATTGATACGGGCCGTTTTTGGGCGCATCTTTGCTGAATTTCCTCAACTCTACAATTTTTGCTCATTGAAGGTCTATAATTTTCGGAATGCATCATGATTTTGTCATTTCCAGTCTCTTTCTAAGTCTAATACTGGATTAAAACATCGGCCTGAGGGCCGATTTTGGCGTAAATGCGGATTTATCGGCATTCGGCAGCAAACCCGTATTTTTTGCCAAAATCGACCTTCAGGCTCACACGCAGGCCAAAATTGGATCCGAAAGGAGATAGAAAATGACTAAATCATGATGCATTCCCCAAAATATAGACCATTAATGAGAAAAAAATCGCGCAGTTGAGGACACTCAACGTGGGCCGAAAAACGTTCTTCATCGATACCTCTGCTTCAGTAATTTTTGTTGCGGGAATCGTGTTCTTTGTGAAGTTACAAGGATCAGAACGCTTAAATTCGTTCCTTGTCTCGCAGTCCACAGAGCGATGGAAACCAAAGATGAAGTATGTTTTCTTTGTTGCAGGCGCATTCTAATAACTTCCGACAAAATCAATTTGAGGCTCCTGCAGGGAAGTGCATGCGGGGCATTCTGCCCGAGCAGTTTATTCCGTGGCATGACTTTCAAAGTAGGTGGAGCTGAAGAGCTATAATTTCCGAGACCGATACCTGTAATTACGCGAATTTGCCGCCGCCACCACGCGGCACTGCTCCGTCCAAAATGATTGTGGCGGGCAACTGCTGGGCGGAGTTCGTCTGAAATTTTTTTGCAAGTCTTCTGATTCGTCTCTCGCATCGCAGATCGATTCGAGGGAACAGAAAATGAAACAGATCATAGATTCGATGACGAAAATTTCAAAAAGCGTTCGTCTAGAAAGGATGGTAAATAGTGTAAATTGATTGTTTGATTGCAAAACCACGTATCTATGACGTATGTTTTTTAATGAATATCTTGCCGTTACTATTATCAAGATGATAAAAGTTAAAGTGGTAATTTTGTTTAATGGGGTAATTATAATCATCTCTATAATAATTTCTTTTGAATAAAATCTTGATATAAAGGGCAGAGCACAAAGAACTATCCTTGCTACATTAAAAGCTACATTTGTTACTAAAAGGTTGATTCTGGTTGAATATATTTTTCGTAGATCTTGTGTATTTCTATTAGAAATATAAGTTCTCCTACATAAAAAGATAAGGGACTTAAACGTTGCATGTATAATTATATGAAAAAAAGCCAATGAATACAAATTTGTGGAAATAGAAATAAACATAATTCTAATTTGGCTTAAAGTAGATAAAGCTACTAATTTTTTTATATCTATTTCTAGCAGTGAATTTATTCTGGCTATTCTTAATGTGATTATGGCTACCGTATGGTTTAAGACGCTGCAGACTTCCTGTCATGTTTTATTTTTTCATCGGAAAACTAGTATTCTACGTACATTTCAAGCTATTGAATTGGCTCGTTTCTCTTTGAGAAAATAATATTAGAGCAGAAATTTTGAAACGCTGCAGTGGGGTTACGTGGCTTCGCACTTAGGCAATCGAAACAGACTATCGAGATGGCGATTCTTTCTTGACGACTTACTTTCAGTCCACTCCCATTGACGGTATACTATTTTAAACTTAAAATTGTTGGCAATAATAGCGCATACCTAACCAACCAGAAATTCGACGGTGTAAGTCGGCAATAACATAACTCGGTTTGCGATGTCGCAGACTTCCTGTCATACTTTATTTTTTAACGGAAAACTACTCAACGAAAATTCTTCAGAATGCCTCGATTTTTCTTCTCTGAGCAAAGGAAATTCTAAAAAAACTTCAAGGAATGATGTAAATTTGTTCTCCTTTAAAAAAAATAATATAGAGGTGGAGATTTTCAGACACCGCAAACGAGTTATGTGATTGCCGACTTACACCGTCAAATTGTATTGCTGAAGTTTGTGTGATATATTCTGAAACGTATGGTAGTGTCAACAGATCTGACCAATCTTCTGATAATTTTACCCAAAGAATATGTTCAAGTAAGCAGCGAAAAATCATTGTTAATTTCACAAATTAAGAATGTTTAGTGTGAACTTTCTAAAATATGAAGTGTTAGGAAGTCTATGACGTCACGAGCGCAGCTGTTTAATCGTACCATTGGTACAAGGTATGTTTATTAATTGGATTCAAAGAATAGCTCGTCCAATTTTAATTTTCTTTTTGCTCAAGATAAGTTGTAATTGGGCAGCAGACAGGCATCGGTTGGACATTCCAGAAAATGTTAAACGAAAAGAAGGCCGCGTCAGATCATTCGCATCCAACCAGCGGGCGTATATCGATTTGTGCATGAGCCCCAGAAAACATTGATTTACGAGTAGAGTAGAGCTCACGTGGAAACTGGAATATGCCTTTACGTCAGAGGAGCAACGATTTGAGGAGGGTCACTGCCAATAAGGACTACCCGTATTCCGCCCAAAGGCCACTCCTATCTCAGGTAGGTAATGTAATATGCAATAATTATAACCGCAGGGAGAAAAAAGAAAAGAAAAATCCGCGCGAAAAACAATATTTATGAAAAGTGACTATGATTTAAGGTTTAAGATAAATATCAAGACCACACACACCGCACTTTCGCAGCGCACCATTTTTCAATCTAGACTGTATATTTGTGCGATGAAAAAAATTCTGTCACTAGACTCTTGCCGTGCAAGTAGGTTTAAGCGCCGACAGAGTGGTTCGCAAGTTCTGATTTATCTGATTTTAACTTGAGTTTGGGTGTAATCAGATCTAAAAATAAAAATTTTCTAATGAATACTAAAATTGTAGGTTAATTAGCTTGCTATATTTTTATCGTCAAAATAAATCAGCAGAAATTCTATTCATTCTGTTCTGATAATATTCTGTTTTTATGTTACTCTGCAATTTCTTCTATTCTGATTCAACTGATATCAAGTGATATCAGGGAAATTCTTGCACTAGAAAAGTGGACCAAACTTCCTTAGATCGGCCGATGAAATGGTTTGACCCTTTTTTTAAGTGCTAAGGAAGAAATCCAGTTTTAAACGAATAAGTACCTTTCCACATAAGTACCTTCAGCACCTTTCCAGTGCAATTTTTGTCGTTATCCGAAAATTATGATTTCTAGATTATCAGCGTGATGCGATCATGGGCGGAACTAGGAATTTTTCGTGGGTGTGGGGAGGGGGTGGGCAGAAAAGTACCTCATGAAAGGAGTCTGAGGGCACAAAATGCTCTCAACTAAGGAGGATGATTACCTGGCAAATTCCACACATTTTTTAGGAAGGGGCCAGGTAGATTTGTGGGGGAGGGAGACCCCCGGTCCCCTAACTCCATCCACGAACGAGATTTTGTCAAGAATGAACTAGTTCAAATATTTTTCCTTGGTTTGTTAGCCAAAGTCCTCGTCCCCTCTCTCTGGAGGCTGTTAACACCAACAGACAGTAAATCAAACGACGGCAATATTACGTATTCTGCCGTGCTAGGTAAAAACGCCGTATCAGCCATCAAGCGTTGCCAAAGTTCCTTCGATAAAACCCGAATTTCCCAGTAAACTTATGAATGTTTTCCTTCTAATTTTTTTAACAATTTTGTGCGCAATTTCGTCTGAAGTTTCTAAAAATTTCAAGGAAAAAAATACATAACTTTCCTAAAGAATAAACATTTTATCGAGGGAAATTTGGCAACTCCCGAATGCTCATACGGCGTTCTTCCTTGGCAGGGCAGTGTTCCACTTGTATTTGCATGATAAAGAGCGGATGAGGCCGCGCTCGTATCTCCGATTTGCAAATTGCACAAGAAAAACAATCGATCGGCCGTCGCTGATTTTCCTCGGGATTTATTATACCCGAGAGAATTGATATGCAGTCGGCGCTTGGGTGGTCGAGCCGGGAGATGGGATTTGTGTGCGTTCAGCTCCCGTGCGCAGGCGCAGTTATAATTATGGAATCGGTGCCCCTATCATCTGAGACTCTTCAAATACCAATTAGTTAATAACATTCCACCGTATCACTCGCGTGCGTGCGCCACACCCGCGCCGCACAAAGAATCGAGTCATCTCGGCGTTTTTACCGAGGTCCGTTGGTACCTTTACCATCTCACTTTGTTTACCAATTATTGGTAATTTTACCAAGACAGACTGGCAAGCTTAAAAACCGGTATTTTTACTGTATTTTTCAGGTAAGAATACCACTTTTATTGGTAATCAATTCCCGGTAACTTTGCCATTTTACCTCGGTAATTCTACCACAGTCGATAAAAAATATTGGCGTTTTTACCAAGGTCCAGTAAAATTACCGAGAAAGTTCAACAATTTTACCGAGATTTCTCGGTAAAATTACCAATTCCACAAATGGTAATTTTACCGAGAAAAAATTGGGATCAAATAGAACCCTGAATTCTTGGTAATTTTAACCCTTTTCTCAGTAAATACACTGAGATTTTTTTTTCCAGTGTGTGAATCCATTTCTGATTGGTTCCCGTATTTAGGCCTCCATAGTGTCACAAACGGGAATAAATATTACATTATCACCAATTGCAAAGATTATAATCCGGAGTGGACCGGGAAATTACGGGTGCGGCAAGGAACAAACGGAATGAGGGAAGTAACGGAGAAAGGAATTTGAGAATGGGCCGATCATCAAAGATTACGAAAAACTTTCAATTTGCGTAATCTTTATTTCCGTTTGTGACTCCATGAGTGGGGGTTGTCCTAACTCTCAGTATAAAGGGACTCTAATCAATAGGATTTGGACAATTTGGAAACTTTAAACGCTCGTAACTCCGCTTATACAAAAATTTGAGGTTCTAAAAGTGGTTCCATTATTGGTTTCTCCGTATATTTAATTTCCCCGTTACTTTCTTCTGACAACACCCCTTAAAATTTACAATGTGGCAAAAGAAACATCAAAAGTTGCAGTTTTAGTTAAAAAGTTCATGTCCGGCCTCTCTATTCGACTCGATCCACTGTGCGGCGCTCAGGTCGTTCTCGCCCCCTTAAATAGATTTTAAAAGCCTCGCTCCCCCAGACGCAGACCCCGGGTTTTCTCGAAAAACCCACTCGGAGTCATCGCATGTTGTTTCTAAATCGCTGGACATTGACAAGCCATCATTATTTCGTCAAAACACGAAAGGATTTTTGGGTTTCGAATACCCATTTAATTACATTTCTTCATTTATTTCCCTCTGGCGTTTCCATTATTTCAATCCCATGTTCTTCATGAATGTATTCAGCGCCTTTTTCCCTTTCTGAAATCGTTAAATTATACCGTCTTAGTCCGTGTCGCCTCACGAGAGCTCATTGTCAGATGATGAAATTCAGATTTCATCCCGAGAAATTTAAAGCTTATGCATGCACCGAGAAATAAACAAATGTTAATTTCGTGGAGGAATAGAAAATAGGCCGGAACTAATAAATGATGATGACCACAAATTAGTCCTATGAAAGTCAATAATTTAAGTTCTTACCTTTATGGTACACTCGTGGTTCAAAACCGCAATCCTAGTTTTGCGGTTTTTTCCGCAATAACTGTGCTGAAAATAAAATTAGTGTATTTTCTTCGGAAAATACACTAAAAATTCAAAAGGAGGCGATCGAGGTACTTCAAAACACGTAAAATACCACAATTCCGTGAAATTTCCTCGATCTTTCTCTATAACGGTAACCTATCCAGGACAAATAATCTCGCCCAAAGAAGCCACGAGTTTGAGGGCACAGTATTAAAGAGAGATTAACTTCATATATTGAGATACTTTATACCATATTTTAATGACCATGTGCTATCATTGTGATGAGACAAATTACAGGGTGGGAGGAGGAATGTGTTTTCTGCGGATAATATACTGTAGAATATACCATTTTATACCACTATAAATCAAAAAATTCTTTCGGAAAGGAAGTAAGTTTTAAGTTTACTGCGATTGGTAATGTTCAAAATACATTCAATCGTGAAAATTTGCGTTGGATGATCGTCAAAATCAAACCACACCAATCGGAATATCGCCCAATTACTTGTACTTCTTTGTGAGTGCTGACCAAATACAGCTTTAACGAGAAAATGAGTGCACCAGCATTAAAGTGACGAAGAATTTTAATTGAGTTTGTTCCAGAAGTTTTAAGTATCACAAAAGGCGGATGGTTTGAGCTCGGAAATGAAGTAATCGGGAAAGTTACAAAGTTTACGAGATAAAAGAAAGTAAACACCGGCGTGAAAAAAGAGCGTCATGCACTGAGGCTGGTATACCAAACGAAGCTTCCGTCACGATATGAAACTACAAGGGTAAAATAAGGAGGGAAATCCACCCTTATTTTGGAATGAGAAGCTTCGAAAGTTTTTGCGCTTATTTTTTTATGAATTAGTGGAGATTAAGTGTTGCCCTGATGGATTACATGCGCTGGATTATTGTTCCAGACTCCAGAGTCCTGACTCTTGAAAAGAAAAAATACTCTTGATTTAATCGGATTTTTGCGCGAAATCAAAAGGAAATCCACTTAAATTAAGAGTTTCTCCTCTCGATTCAAGCAAAAATCCGATTAGATCAGAAGTACCTACTTTTTCTTTTCAAATTTTTCAGATCTGGACTCTATACCCAAGAGAATTTTTTTCTCAGTGAAAAGAAATGGAAAAAAAGAAATATAGATACATCCCTACCGATAGTTTTCCGATTGTCATACCTATGGTATTAGTATTGCTCGCAGTCTAGGTACGATGACCTTACGACCAACTTATTTCTCGGCTAACTAACATAATATCTTCCTAACGTCGCGTCGCGTCGTGATCAAATTATTGTGAGTAAATTATAAGCCGAGTGACATTCCCACTCCATTACCAGTCGTGAGTACCAGTTGATCAGGTCCCTGAGTGCGGCGGCACAAGGCTAGGATCTCACAAAGTGACAAAATTTATGTCGGGCGATTTTTTAATTTTAGGGCCCCGTGCCATGCCGGAATTGATGCCGCTTCAGGCGGTATTGCCAAACCTAATCAAAAACCAAGCTAATTTTTAAAAATTGAACGTTGAAAATGGATTGAATTTTGCATACAAGAACCAAGAACATTCCTATGTTGCTAAGATCGTGCAACCTACATTCTTCGCAATAAAATTACTGAAATCACGCAAAAAACAAAATTTACCAAGATAAATGTTCGTCTTGAATTTACAGTTTTTTGGGAGGAAAGATAAAACTTGTTTAGATAATCAGTTTACATTTGCAGGGTAAAAAAAGTTGCACAATCTTAACGACATTGGAATGCTTTTGGTTCCTTTTTGCAAAATGAGATCCAAATATGAGACGCTAAATCTCATGTACGTGATGCAACGGCGCGAACTACCACTCAAGATTTATTTTGTGGTGAAAGGAAACGAGCTGATTCCAGAGTATAAAATGTAATCTAATATTTGCTCCAGGGCCGGATTAAGGGGTGGTCACATGGGCCGCGGCCCATGGCGGCAAATCTATAGAGGGCGGCAAATTTTGCAATATTTTTTAAATGTAGGTATTTAAAAAATTCGGATTTAGGAAAAAAATTACATACGAGAAAAGGCGACAAAATCTCTAATTTCTGAGAATATAGTGATTTCTACTTTTGTCGTCTTTCAGTCATACAAGAGACAGCACCAAACACGCAATTTGGCCTGGAACGGCGCGACTTACCTAGAGAGAAATGATGACGAGGACTTGAGATGAAAAGGAGAAGCCCTCGGCGCGGCGATCGGCATGTAACATATATTAGCGCCTACAAGACTGCACGAATACTTCACGCATTGCATCAAACACAGTGCGGTCATTGCGGTCAGCGTGAAACGGATAGCGCCTACAAGACTGCATGAATACTTCACGCATTGCGCCAAACACCAGTGCGGTCAGCGTGAAACGCATAGCGCCTACAAGACTGCGTGAATACTTCACGCATTGCGCCAAACACGGTGCGGTCTGCGCGGCGCGGAGGCGGAAGTTAAAATCATTAAACCACATTCATGTTTGTTCTTTCATAATTTTTTCGTTCATTTCTTATGAATGGAAGGCCTTGTCCACACAGAGATAGGTTAACGAAACTTAACTTTCGCGCAAAGTTCCGTGAACTTTTGTTAGTGTTGACAGGGCTTTCCCAAAAAATGTGTTCAACACCAGTAAACGCGTCTAATGCACCTCCCTCCCCCGCTGGCACGTTCATTTGATGGTTTTCATTGATGTTTCAAAACGAATGAGAAGGGGGTGGCAAAATGCTAGCGGCCCATGGGCGGCAAGTAAGAAAATCCGGCCCTGATTTGCTCGCGTATATCTGAAAATCATCTTTAAAAATGTCATTTTCAAAATTCTCAAATTCTCTTTTAAAAAAAGACAATTTTCAAAATCGAGGAGTGAAATTCTGTGTAGGCTTCTTCCTTGAGTCTAAATTTTTATATCGTCCAAAGGCCCGAGTGATATGATTGCGAAGTGAAATTTGCCCCCTATCAGCGCCATGAACTCCCTAAAAAAGGCAAATTCCGCTCCGTGTAAGTCACTCCGTACAAAGAATAGATTTTGCCCCGCATTTATATCGCTCGGGTCTTCGGGCGCCAGATAGACCCGGTACCAAATTTCACAACAAAATTTTCAACATTGAATATGATAAAGGCTTTAAAAGCGTGTAAAGATTTGATTTAAACAGGAGAAATTGTTTAACGTGATCAATCAATCATTATTTACAATGTCTTCTTTTAAAATTAATTATTACAATTTTCTATCTAACGCATGACTCTTGTATAAAAAAATAACAAGTATGTATTCTCTCAATGAGAGCTTCTACGCAAACTATTAT